>NC_084828.1:12328887-12953887 GCF_033115175.1 Lepus europaeus | reverse complement strand
AAAGTCTTGCCACGCACAAGGAACAACTTCTTGGTGACACGGACCGTCGAGCGGAGCAGCGTCGAAGTCCAGAGCTCCCCAGATGTGCGGATCTGTGCCTGCTCTTTCAGGACCTCATATGGGACCTTGCACTGCAGAGAGCTGATGCTGACGGATGGCTTGGTACCACTGTCAGGTGGAGAGTTACTGTGAAGGTCCCCAAGGCAAGTCCTCTCTAGAAGAATCACCCAGAGGCACCGTGTGGCCCCTGCGTGTTGCTGAAGTCACCAGCGATTTCCGCAGGGAGCCATGACGCTGTCTTCCCCCTCCGCCACGGCGGGCAGCACCCCGGCATTCCCTCCAGGGAATCAGATTAGGTGTCGGGACCACCCCTTGGCTGCAGACTCTCAATTCCAAAGATGCCACATCTCTGCTCCTCAGGGCCTCTTGCTCTGCTTCCAGCTGCCCTTCTGTGCCGCTGTTTATATTTTGACATCCGATTCTTCCATTCCGCCCCGCCACCTCTGCACGCTCTTCCACTCAGCAGAGATCGCTCTTATTCCTCTCTGCTCCGAAAAATTCTAGCCATGTTGGCTTGTTGTCCCCTGCCCCTTCCCAGTCTCTGGTCACTCTCTCCTCCTCTCCCTTTACATCTGTGTTTGACTCCTGGGGGTCCCACGTCGGCCGCAGAGAGCCGAAAGCCTGGGGCTGTATTTCGAAACGTCCATCAGGACATTGTGAGCGTGTTTGCAAACGCCCCGTGATTCTCTGGGATTACCGGGGTTTTAGCCTGCATTCCACATCTTCCCCGTGGCATGCTCACATACTTCTGAAGTGTCAGAGGGAGTAGATTCCTCTTTATCCAGACATTAAACATGCATGAAATCTCTAGGCGACGGGGTTTAAGAAGCTGCATCCGGTTTCCCTTTTACGATCTCCTAGGACGTATGACTATTCACGGAGGTTTCCGTTATTATTTGACACCGAGGAGCAAATGTAATTGTAGCTTTTTTTCCTGTTGTTCTTTTTTTAAAAAACATTCTTGGTGCAACACGAGATCACAGTTGTCCAACACTTAATTTATGCCAGGTGCACCTTTGAGGTCTTTCTATGGCTCGGTTCTCTTGTGCCTCTTGCAACCTGAGATGCGGGAACTGTAATTGTCCACAGTGTTACAGGGGAGGGACCCTGGGATGAGACAGAGTGAGGTTCTCTTTAAGCAGCTGTGACTGTCTTTTGTTGATGATAAACCTTCTCTGAGAACAGTGGAATTCTGGACTCAGCTGCGTCATCAGAATGTCTGCAGAAGCCACTGGCTGGATCCCAGCTGGATCCCAGAGCTCCCTGGTGCCATCTTTAAGTCAGGCACCTGTCCCCTAACCTACGGTGCTATCCACGTATCAAAGGGACACAAAGACTAACATAACATGCAGTGGTTTGGGGAGAGTTTTGACGTCTTTCGAAGCCAGTGGGTGATGGGGAGGCAGGCAGTTGAGTGTCTCTGTCTCCAAGAAGAAGGAAACCTTCACCAAGGGTTAGAGTTGGGCCCTTGCCCCATGCATTCGCCAGACTTCTTCAACTGGGTTTCCCTGCCGTTGCCATCACGTGCCCCTCCTCTGGATTCTGCACTGGTTGAGGTACCCCACCTGTGATAGGAAACCCACGTGTCCCCTAGAGGTCAAAAGATATAAAGGTCACAGAGCAGAAGTCTTCAAACGTGAGTGTTGTATACCAGGCTTTTAAAGCATGGGGTGGGGAATGGATTTTCTGCAAGGCCATTTGTGCATTTACATGTCATCATTCGTGGGCCATACAAAATGACCAACTCAAAACTCAGCCTGCTGTGGGCTTTTTGAATTTCGAGTCCCACCTGTGGTGGCCTGGGCAGGGCCAGGCCAAATGATTTTGCATACGTTCCCCACCCCACCTCTGTAAAAGGAAGAGCGTTCTTGCTCATCCCGCGTGTGGACATCTTATTTTTATCGAAGTGTGACTGCCATGTGCACAAACCCAGGATTAACCTTTTATCTACAGCCTCGTATCACTGAAGAAGCCAGAACAGATTTACAAGTTAAATATGATTGAGACCTAAAAGCACCCGAAAATATTCAAGTCAGTGACGTTCGTCAGATGGCAGTGGCTCATGTGCTGGGGAACAGAATCGCTGTACCCGGATGAGTATCATTCTCTCTGCTGGGCACAGGATCTTGGGGCAGCCAAGGTCTGTGTTGTGATGACCCAGCGCTCTGGAGGGCTTTGTTTCTGACTCAGTCTGGAGTGGGGCCTGGGAATGTGCATTTCTGACAAGCTACCCAGTGTTAACGCTGCTGGACCAAGGACTGCATTTTGGAAACCGCTGCCACATTCCAGTCATCAGGAAACTTTTTTCTTTTTTAAAGATTGACTCATTGATTTGAAAGGCAGAGTTCTAGAGAGAGAGAAGGAGAGTCAGAGAGAGGTCTTCCATCTGCTGGTTCACTCCTCAAATGGCCACAAAGGCCGGAGCTGTACCTATCTGAAGCTAGGAGCCAGAAGCTTCTTCCAGGGCTCCTACATGGGCACAGGGGCCCAACTACTCGGGCCATCCCTCTGCTGTTGTCCCAGGCGCACCAGCAGGGAGATGGATTGGAAGTGGAGCAGCCAACGCTTATATGGGATGCCAGCCTCCATCAGGAAACTTTGTTCTCTACACATTCACAAGGAAACTTCAAAAAGTTCATGGAAAATGCAAAAAAAAAAAAAAGAAGAAGAAGAAGAAAAAAGCTCAAAATCCATATATATTGAGTTCTTAAAAATTAATAGAAAATGAGTCTTAGGAAAAAGCTCTCCATGGATTTTGATTTGCTTTTGCATGAGAATAACTTATCTTTTGATTCCAGTTTCCCACAAACTTTCTGAATAGCTTTGTAAGCACAGAAGCATCTTTAACAAGTTGAGTCTGCCTCTGGTCCTTTCTCCTTACTCTGTGACAATAAAAGCGATGACTTTTGCTACAAGGTGTGCGTTGATCAACTCAAATGCAAAAGCAGGCACTGGAGTTGAGTGTGTGCCCCGGTTACTGTCTGTCCACGGCTTTGTGTGTTATGAAGAAGAAAGTCAGAACTGACTTCCCGGGCAGGTGTCCATGTACCACAGCCTGAGAAACACAGCATGGGTTGAGCATCACTCGGCAATTATGTGCAGGAAAAAAATGATAACGGTAAAAAGGACTGTGCTCTTGAGCATGACAGAGGCACACAGAAGGGAGCCGGGACCAAATCCTGTATCGTGTTTTATTTTCCCTTTTAGCTCAACTCCCTCCAGTTCTGTTGAGATATTGGGTCTTTGTTATATAGTATGAACACTTTAAGTCTCATTGATTACATGTACCAGTTGGTATCTCTTTGGGGCAGAGAGCCGGCGGGGACTCCAGACCATGTCACGATGACGTACAGAGGTCCTGGGGTGGGGAGGTTCTGGTTCCAGTTTTCACATAGGTAAAAGGCTGGCCCCTGGAGAGCAGCTGGCCTTGTCCTGCAGCCAGTGGGCGGAAGATGTGGGCATTGGCCTGGTGTCGGGAAGCCCTTGCTAGTTGCCCAGGGTGGAACGGGCGGCTTTGGGAGGTTGGGGACCATCCAGTGGTCTCCAGTGTCTTCATGACAGGCTTCCAGCCATTAAAGCCATGTGTCCAAGGCCTATGTGTGTGCAGAACGTCTATGATGTTGGGGGCTGGGGGGTTTCTGAGCTTCCCCTCTTACCAGTCTCCAAGAGTCTCCCAAAGCAAGGATGTTGAATTGGAGCCGAAACCCATCTGAAGTACATCCCAGCACAGTAGGTTCTCAGAGGCATCACCATCCCCGTTTTTCCTTCCTCCCACCCCCCGCAGTCTTGCCCAGCTCCCTCAATCCCGTTACTCTCCCTGCCACTGGACCAGCTCTCCAGATCTGCCGCTTGGCATGTCCCCTCCAAATAGATGTCTAAATGCCTGCTTGCTCTTCTCCTTCCATTGCTGGCCATGGCTTCCTTCCTGACCTTTCATAGCAGGTGTGCTGGGTGTGCTGGCTTTACCGTCACCGTCTCCTGCTCCTGCTTCCGGGCCCCCTCATTGGCTTGTGTGAGATGACCACTCCCCACGTCTGGCCATCAGGCTGTCAGTCACCTCCCATGCATCTATTCCCTGAGGACTGTGTTCTGGAAGTGCTCTAAGTGGCTCTGTATTTGCCTTGTTCATTCCTGTCTTCATTTCTTGGTTTATGCATTTTCTCCCTCCATCCCTGCCTACGGCCAGCCAAAGGTAGAGTAGTTCACACACACACACACACACACACACAGGGCTCCATTGTAGGTTCCTTGTCTGTTAATTAAACCTCTCCTGTGATCAAAAGCAGCCCAGCCCCACCTCTGCCCACTCCTCCCACTGGTAGGGATTGTGTTTATTTTATGTGTGCCTGTTTCTCCCTACACTGGATCCAAGATGGATCCACCACCGCTGGTGCCCCCATTACCGGCGTCTGTAGCCTTGGCCGAGGCAGAGCGGCATCCAGCGACTATTTGTGGAGTGGACGTCTACGTGTCCGTCTCCCTGCCTCCATCCTCTGTAAGCTCTGAGCCAGAACCAGGTCTCAGCATGGGCCTGAAATGTGAGATGAGCTCTGGCACCTGTCAGGATCTAGAATGCTGACGTTCGTGGGATCGGGCCTCGGGGGTCTGATTTGTTTTGACTGGGAATCCTGCTGCCTGTGTTTAAAACACAACCCCCCAGTGCTTTTCAACATTTGCAGCCTCTGGGTAGGCGGCCATTGCATCCTGATCGGGAACTCTCTTCAAGATGGTGTTTGGTTTGCACATCAGCAGAATCAAAACCCTGCAGGAAGATGCTGCTGTTCTCTACGCTGGCTCTGGGTAGAAGCAGGGAAGCCCACCCAGAGGAGAGGTGGGGCCAGGGCCCGTGGCAGAGTCGCACAGTCAACAATGACATGAAAACTGAGGCTAAGAGACCACCGCAAGCAATCTCTCTGGTTACAGGCAAAGCACCAGAGAGCTTCGCTTCACGGGGCTGAGGGGTCAACGGGCACCTCGCCAGGCTGGGACTGGTGCCCCTTGTGGGGCAGGCCCCGTGTCTTTCGGCCTGGTGTCTCCCAGAACCCAGCTCGTGTGCTGGACCTGGAAAACCTCATGATGGCGAGACTCCTGTTACGTCTCCCGGGCATTCTTCCTGTCCTTTGGTCCGAATTTCTTCTTCAATATTCTTAGTGTGCCTGTGTTTTGATTAAAACCCATCTTATGGGCTGGGGTGGAATTTTGCACTGATAATGTCAGACTGGTGCTCAGAAAGTTCTAGATCCGTGGTCTGCAGATTCGGGGTGCTCAGCTTGTGTAGCACTGAGTGCGAAGGGAGGGCCCCGGTTTCCCAGGCGGTCTTACCCCAGCTCAGGGTTCTGGGAAGAGGGTAAGGGCCTGTTGAGGTCGGCATGAAGGTGACAGTGCAGCCATGCTGCTCAGTGCCCATGCTCCTCGCCTGTCCTCCCCACCGTGGAGCCCTGGTCTCACACGCTGGTCTCTCCTTTCAGAGGTGTGAACATGTACGCCATGTTGACTGGGACCCTGCCCTTCACCGTGGAGCCTTTCAGCCTGAGAGCTTTGTACCAGAAGATGGTGGACAAAGAGATGAACCCCCTCCCCACCCAGCTCTCCACAGGTAATGCACCTGCTGCTCTCTCTGGACCCGGGGTCTCAGGACGTCTGTCCCGACTGGTGCAGTGACACAGCAGTCCCCTTGCATGCATGGTAGGACATGGCCCAAGGTCTTCCACTGATGCCTGCAACCCCACAGCGTGAGGGGCCCTGTACATACCTGTACGGTGTTCTCTCCTATACATACATTACTCTGATACAGTATAAATAAGGAGCGATCCATAGCCACAACCTAATGAAGCAGAACAGCGTACCTGGTAAGAGTTACTTATACCTATGAATTACTTATTTCTGGAATTCTCTGTTTAACGTCTTTGGACTCTGGCTGACCGCTGAGGCCGTGGGTGGGGGTAGTAGCTACTGCGCTGGCTCTGCGGCCGTGGAGTCCTGCCTCTCCCAGGACTTCAGGTGTCTTCGTGGCTTTGGAGCCAGGTCTCAAGAGGTGGTTGGGTCCCTCCTCTCACAGCAGCCGCTGCCTTCATCCCTCCCCCACCCCCACTCCACCCTGCATCCATCCCTGTTGCATTGTCATCTTGAACCCCAGCCTCCTCCTCCTGTTCTCCACCTGAAAGATCGTGGTAGGCGTGGCTTTTTGGAGACTCGCCCTACTCGGAAAGGGGTTGTGTCTTCT
This sequence comes from Lepus europaeus, assembly GCF_033115175.1. Lineage (NCBI taxonomy): Eukaryota > Metazoa > Chordata > Mammalia > Lagomorpha > Leporidae > Lepus > Lepus europaeus. Next base: position 12,947,604 of record NC_084828.1, on the reverse strand, counting down.
GGGAAGAAATGCGAGTTGCTTTCAAGTCAGGCCTGTGATTGGTTTTGTCGCTTGAGTGTTTGAGCTGTTCTAAAGGTTCTGAATACGACAGCGGTCCCGCGGCTTCATTAGACTGAACTGTCAGCCGTGTTTGGAAAACTCCGCTGGAACTTCACAGTCTGAATGCTGGTTTGTTTCACAGCCAGTAAATTAGTACAGTTTGATCTTTGGTTTGGTTTGCAACTCACTTCAGGCTCCTGGCCTCAGCTCGGCTTAGCCGGTCATTTAATTGGCTCTTTAGAATAAGCTCCGCCTCACCAAGATAAAGCTTGTGTGGGGAAAATTACTGAACTTCAGTTTCCGATACTGGCTTGGTATAGGACGTTTTCTTTACGACTGTCACACACTTTACTCTTCAGTTTCTGAGGCATCTGTGCAGCAGATCCGGGATTGTTGCCTTTGCCAAGTGAGCTCCCAGAAATGCATGCTTGTGTTGGAAATGCTGGATTCGGCGCACCCTCGCGCCTCTGTGAGGCAGAGCGTGCTGTCTGTCCTCGGGCGGACAGGTGCAGGATTTCTGCTCTGAGGGCCGTAGCTCGCGCAGCTAGGAAGTGCTCAATGGATTGCTAGGCTGGGGCCGTGGAGCTTTTGTCGCGGTCCTAGGGTTGCACGGTGCCAGGAGACCTCGCATGTGTCCGTTCGCTCGCCTCATTTTTATTCACTTTCTCCATGACTGCGTGTCATGCACCCATTATGTGTGAGGATGTTCTGGGTGCCCGGATGACAAAGCACACACCAGACTGTCTTGATCCTTGTCAAGTTTACCTATCAGCGGGCGAGCAATGAGCAGATAAATGAGTGTCTTGATGTTCAGTGGTGTGAGTGCTCTAGAGAAAATAAATCAGGATAAGGAGATAAAGTTTTTTTTTTTTTTTTTTTTTTTTTTTTTTTTTTTTTTTGACAGGCAGAGTGGACAGTGAGAGAGAGAGACAGAGAGAAAGGTCTTCCTTTTGCCGTTGGTTCACCCTCCAATGGCCGCCGCGGTAGCGCGCTGCGGCCGGCGCACCGTGCTGTTCCGATGGCAGGAGCCAGGTGCTTCTCCTGGTCTCCCATGGGGTGCAGGACCCAAGGACTTGGGCCATCCTCCACTGCACTCCCTGGCCACAGCAGAGAGCTGGCCTGGAAGAGGGGCAACCGGGACAGGATCGGTGCCCCAACCGGGACTAGAACCCGGTGTGCCGGCGCCGCAAGGCGGAGGATTAGCCTGTTGAGCCACGGCGCCGGCGATAAAGTTTTTTTTTTAAACAAGATTAAAAAATGTTTTTATTGCGTCATAATTGTAGATTCATACACAGTTGTAATAAGTAATACAGATGGGGCTGGCGCTGTGGCACAGTAGGTTAAGCTTCCGCCTGCAGTGCCAGCATCCCATAGGGATGCTGGTTCAAGTCCCAGCTGTTCCACTTCCAGTCCAGCTCCCTGCTGATGGCCTGGGAAAGCAGCAGAAGATGGCCCAAGTGCTTGGGCCCCTGCTCTCTCGTGGGAGACCTAGAGGAAGCTCCTGGCTTCTGGCTTTGGATCAGCCCAGCTCTGGCCATTGCAGCCATTTAGGAAGTGAACCAGTGGATGGAAGACCTCTGTCTCTGCCTCTCTCTCTGCAACTCTGCCTCTCAAGTAAATAAATAAATCTTTAAAAAAAAAAAAAAGTAATACGGAGAACTCCACCCAGTTCCTCCACAACAGTTGTTTCGTGTTTAGCTAGTGTAATATCACCCTTAGAAGATTAACATGGGTGAGGTCTATTGGCCTTATTCAGATGTTGCAAGGCTTATGTGTGCCCATGTGTGTTGGTGTTGATTTAGCTCTGTGCACTTTAATCCCACGCGTAGATCATTGTGATGTCCCCACGGTCAAGGTGGGGTCCAGCTCCATCACAAGCATCCCTGGTGCTGGCCCTGGAGCCACAGCTGCCTCCCTCCCTCCTACCCTCACCCCTGCCAGCAGCTCCTGTGTTCCACAACTCTGTAATTGCGGCATCTCAAGAATGCTGTGAGTGACAGCACTTCAAAAAGTTCATAGAAAATGGATTAAAAGACAAGCTTGCTTTGGTGTGTGCAAATCCACGCCCGTGAGGAGTCTTTGCAGAGGTCATGGGAAATGCATATTATGAAAAGACTATGCATGGGCTTCCATTTTTTTGCTACCAAATATAAACTTCTCTCTTATTCCATTTTCTATGAACTTAACAAAAAGAGATTTATTTATTTGAGAGGCAGATCCATCTGTTAGTTCACTCCCCAAATGTCTACAACAGCTAGGGCTGAAGTCAGGAGCCAGGAACCCCATCTGGGTCTCCCATGTAGGTGGCAGGAACCCAAATATTTGGACCATCATCCAGGTGCATTAGCAGGGAGCCGGATTGGAGGTGTGGAGAAGCCGGGACTCGAATCAGGCGCTCAGATATGCAATGTGGGTATCCCAAGCGGGGGCTTAACTCACTGCACCCACCTCTCTGAACTCTTTGAAGTACCCCCTAGAATCCGTCCTTTGCAAGCTGTACTCAGTGATTTTTGATCGTGAAAATTAAATTTACCCTTAAAGAAGTAAAATCGCACCCTTAAAGATGCTAGAAAAATTCCAAAGGCAACACCAAGCGAGAAATACTAGCCGTGCTCCAGGTGGTGCCAGCGTCCCCGGGGCCAGTGGCTCCGAGCAGGCGCCTGCTCCTTCGGCCTTTGGCTCTGCATGTACTTGTCAGAGTGGATGTTTGCATTCCTGCAACACAGGTGCCGTTGGGACTTGCCAAGCGTGAATTGCATTTCTAGACCTGATTTCTCGGGCAAGGAATCTCGTTTCCCGCTTCACCTTTTTCATCAGGATGGAGCAATATAAATCTCTCTCCTCAACCACAGCTTTAACCCTTTGTGCCAGGCCTCACGGGTGATACTGATGCAGGGGAGGGTCTCTGGGGATGGAGGGGAGGAAGGGGTGGGTCTGGGCTGCTGACCTGGGTGATAAAGCTCAGGGCTGGGAACGGACCCAGCGAGGGAGGCCGGCTCTGTGCACCAGCTGCCAAGGTGGCCCAGGGCATCTTTTTTGTTTGTTTGTTTACAACTGAGTGACTTCCGGTTTGGGGCTCAGCTGCTGCCCCTCTGACAATGCCTTGGTTTTCAAACCCTCTGCACCCCATATCTCCGCCCCTGTCCATCCCCAGCTGGCTCCTGTTACAGTCCCCCATCACACCATCCATGTACATCTAGAAATGCTAGTGCTCCAGGAACAGGAGTCGCTGTTGTTAGATGGCCATGTCACACAGCCTGCAAGGTGTCCACTCTCCTTACCAACCTCCCTGGGAGGAACCTGTGTCTCGGAGCCGGCCTGGTTGCAACCCTGACTCACCCACTGTCCCCAGCACTCCTGATCCTCTGCTTGCTTTATTGAGTGTAAAAGGTGACCTCCCCTTCAAAGATTGGAGGCTATTATCAGTTGTATGTACGCCTTTGAGTTCTGAGTGACGTCAGTATAACTGAAAATAGACCAGTTTTAATGTGTTTCATTAACACACGTCTTTATTCACATGATGATCCTGTCACTCCTGTTTGTAATAATCACATCAGTTCTGTCTTAATATTCTTTTTAGATGAAGTCTAAAGAACTTGTTTTTAGCTAGATTTGAGTTTTAAAAAACGCGGCTTTATTACCCTGGTGAGTCTACGGAGCATACTTCCAAAGAATCAGCCCACTTTGCTCTCATGTCCCTCGACAGTGTGGGCTTGGGGGCCGGGGACTTCCCGGTCTTTCTTCTAGACAGCTTCTCCTTGTGCGTGTGGGCACTTGCATATCACAGAGGGGAGCGTGCCTTGGTGGCTGCGGAATGCCTCAGACAGCGACCCCTCCTGCACCCGGACGGCGGCGTGGCTGATGCTAGGCAGACAGCAGCCGTTGCATTCAGAACAGTCGGGCCGGGCGCCCTGAATTGCCCCGCTGGTGACGCAGAAGGAGAAGTGAGGGCCTCATGAGGGCTGAGCCAGCGCTGGTGCGGATTTCCGGGAAAGCTCCCCATCAGCCTTTAGCCCGGGAAGCAGCTTCTGGTGAGGAAAGATGATTAGAAGCGCAATGGCTCGGTGCCTCGGGACCCAGCCACGCAGTCCAGAGGTTGAGACAGACAGGGCTTTGCAATGCAGGCCCGAGTCCCATGTGCAGGGCGCCCTGGGTTCACACCCAACGGGCCTCCCGTTTTTGCCTCAGGGATTAGGGGTGTTCTGGAGCCTTCCACAAACTTTGCAGAGCTCTCGGGGATGTCCTTAAAGTCCCTTTGGCTCTAGTGATGCATGCTTGTGACATCCGACGACGTGCAGTTCTCCAGGAGAGAGCTGAGCTAAAATGGCTTGTGCGTCAGCAGTTTGTGAGGATACAGAGCGCCTGGTTATAAAAACAGAGCAGCTGTGGGTGCGCATTTGGTTGTCTCTGGCTCCTCTGGTTCATCTCCTGTGTTAGGCCCGGGTGTCCTCTGGGGGGCCGTGCAGGTGCTCTGCGGTGAGTGACGGAGGTATCTCGGGGAGCACTGTTAACCCAGCGGCCGTCCTGGTTTGGTTCCTTAAGTCCTCCTGGTTTTTTCCCTTTGGCCGATAAATGCCCCCAGTTAAGATCCGATGACTCTGGCAAAGCACAGGTGTTGAGGGGAGGGAGACAGATTCCAGAAAGAGGAGCCTCTTTTTGTGGAGAGCTGCTTGGTGTTGAGCGCTGGAGAGCATTTTAGGAGTTTTATTTGCAGACCCAGCTTTAGAACTTACAGTACTCAGTGTGCCTCATGACTGTGACGCCATCTACACATGTATTTTTATCCACTCCATTCTTTGTCTTTTTTAAATTGTTAAAACGATTTTTATCTTTATTTGAAAGGCAGAGGGAGAGAGACAGGGACAGAGATCTGGCACCTGCAGGTTTACTCCTCAGATGGCCAGGGCTGGGCCAGGTCACAGCTGGGGGCTCAGAACTCAATCCAGGACCCCACGTGGGTGGCAGAGACCCAAGTACTTGAGCTCACCTGCTGCCTCCCAGGGTGTGCATTAGCAGGAAGCTGGAATTGAGAGCGAACCTAGGACTTGAACCCAGATACTCAGATTCGGGATGTTCGTGCCCCAAGCCTTAACTGCTGCACCAAGCACCTGACCGTGTCCTCTACATCCTTAATGGGAAGTGACCTGCTGTTGGCCTCATGAGCTGCATGGAACCCACCCTGGGTGAGTTCCCTGGTGGCAAAACCTAGCAAAGATAGTTTCTCTTGAGTTGATTCTGCTCACAAAACTGGCCTCTTTTTTGATGGCCTTGCTTCCACCCTGCAGAGAATGGGCTGACATAAGGCCCATCAGTCTTTAAAGAACAGCATCACAATGACAACTTGAAGCCTACAAGAAAGTGCGACGTTTTATGTCTTTGCTCGTGCTGCCAGATTATCTTAGAAAATTGAGGGATAGAAACATTTGGGGACCATGCAAAATAAGACGCTCTTTTCAGGATGTATTACTTAGTATGTTGCAAAGTGGATGTCATGCACAAAGCTACGTAAGATTTTTTATATGGCAGAGACCTTCCATTAATATGCCATAAAATGCCGGCACCACGGCTCACTAGGCTAATCCTCCGCCTGTGGCGCTGGTACTCCGGGTTCTAGTCCCATATGGGGGCCGGATTCTGTCCCAGCTACTCCTCTTCCAGTCCAGCTCTCTGCTGTAGCCCAGGAATGCAGTGGAGGGTGGCCCAAGTGCTTGGGCCCTGCACCCGCATGGGAGACCAGGAAGAAGCACCTGGCTCCTGGCTTCGGATTGACACAATGCAATGGCCGTAGCGGCTACTTAGGGGGTGAACCAACAGAAGGAAGACCTTTCTCTCTGTCTCTCTCACTCACTGTCTAACTCTGCCTGTCAAAAAAAACTATGCCTTAAAATAAGAAACCATAGAATAAGAAGCACACAGTGCCAGGCCCCAAGCAGACGGGATCTCTTCATTTCGAAGGACTCCCTTGCGTCTGTGTGCGCGTGAGGGCGTGCTCTGTGGGCTCAGGCTGAGCAGCCTGGCAGCCTGTGACCTTCCTGCACATTGTAAACATATCTGAACGCGACGTGCAGTTGTCTCTATTGTTGCAATCAGGAAGGATGCCAGTGCCCTGCTTGGAGATGAACTGTCTTCTGTCTCTGGTGGCTTGAGCCGACAGCAGGTGCGCTGTAAAAGCTTGCTCCGCGCGAGGAGACCCAAGGCATTTTCAAAAACGACTTGTGTCCAAAATACAAGGAAAGAGGTCGCAAGCATGTGATGGTTTTGCCAACAGTTCCTCGTATCCTTTCCTTACGCACCAACTCCAGCCTGATGTGACCGCAGCAAACTGCAAAATAAAGACAGACGTTCTTGGCACACACACACTCTGCCCAAGCAGCGCCTTGTGCACAATCTAGGATTGTAAAGTGCGAGTCACCATGAGAGTTTGTTTAACCCCAGCAAGAGCATGTCACTCACAGGTGTCGCATGGGCCCACTGGGCTTGAACAGGTGGGCACTTGGGTGCACCTTCAGTTCCCAGGGCGTGGGGAGGAAGTGGGTGGCTGTGGAGAGTGACTTGAGAAGAAAGGACCTGAAAGCAGGATGTCTCTGGCCCCCTGAGGCTATGAGGGTCCCACGATGAGAGCCGGTCAGAGGGTGCGGTTTAGTCGCCTGTCCCCTCTGAGCTTCCCTGTGGGCCCAGCAGCCTTCGTTGCGAACAAGTATCCTATGCTGACTTTCTTTCGTCCCTCCAAGCCCATGACCAGAGCATCTCTGGCTCACCTGCAAGCAGTGAGGAAAACCCTACGGGTTGTATGGGGAACTGCAGGGCTTGGGCCAGCCTGAACTAGTTCTTGCTTTATCACCTTGGCAGTTGCATTGCTTGGACTGGAATCCCCCCTGTGGTGGCCAGAGGGAAATGGGATTTTAAAGGCAGGTGGAGCTCACCCCAGGCTCCATCGGCAGGGAGCAGATCAGAAGGGGCACCTCCGCCTGCAGCCCGCTCACTGGATGTGTTCTTGGCCCCCTGTCTTCCAGGAGCCATCAACTTCCTGCGCTCTCTCCTGGAACCAGACCCTGTGAAGAGGCCCAATATCCAGCAAGCACTGGCGAATCGGTGGCTCAATGAGAATTACACAGGCAAAGTGCCCTGCAATGTCACCTACCCCAACAGGTGAGTGGGACGCCCTCTCGGGCCAGGTGGCACGCACCCTGTGCACATGCGTGGTTCAATACAGGAAGCTGGACACCACTCCAGGACAAGCTGCGCCATCTCCCAGCTGCCCTTCCCCCATGCTGCACCCCGATGTCCACACGCAGGCCCATCACAGCCCACAGGCCCACAGGAGGGCAAGGGTGGGTGGGGCCATCCCGTGTGGCTGTGCGGGGGACACCTGGCAGAGAGGAGTGGAGGCCAAAGTCCAGGCCACACGCCCCTGGCCAAGCCTTGCTCAGAGGGGCACCTTTGTTTAGTTCATGGGAAAGGGACCATTTACACAGGTGTGTGTGTGATGTCTGTGAGTGTGTATGTGCACATGTATGTCTGTGTGTGTGGATCTGCCTGTGTTTACATACATGTACATGTGTCTGTATATATGTAAGTATTATGTGTTTGTGTTGATGAGTATATCTGTATGTAATCGTGTGTTTATGAGTTTATGAGTATATTGCGTAAGTGTATGTTTTTCTATGAAGCGTATTTGAGTGTGTGTGAGTATATCTGGTTGTGACTACATTTACATATGTGTATGTATAGGTGTGTGTGAGTATGTGTGTCTGGGTGTGCCTCCATTTAGTGTATGTATAAGTGTGTGTATACACGTGAGTACATGTGTCTAGTCTGCCTGTGTTTACATAGGTATGTTTACAAACATGTCTGTATCTGTAAATGTGTGGCTGTATTTACGTGTGTGTGTGTGTGTGGTACAACCATGACCTCAGCTGCTGATGACGTCATACAGAGTCCCGTGACGCTGCCAGACCACCCCTTCTGCTGTTCTGGGTCCCCTGCCTTGATGTGTTGGGGCCCAGGGAAGGGAGACAGGTGCTGTGGGCTTCAGGCTGCATCTCCCTGGGCTGCACTGTGAGGGTCTCTGCCGGCTTCCATAAGGACGTCTCTTCCAGACAGGACCCCCGGGCCAGGGATACTGCGGCCCAGCTTCTCCCCGTGGCGGTGGGCCTACGGAAAGCACGCCCTGTCCCCCCGTGGTCCTCACCTGGTGCGTGGCATCCTGTGCTGCCCAACCTTGGGTCCTCTAGAACTCGTATGGAGAACACCTGGCTGCAGAACCTCTGGGCTTGGAACCCCTTTTCCTCTGCCTTCAGACTGAGGGGGCCCTGCACAACCGACCAGGCCCAAAGTGGGGATGAGAAAAGCCCCGATCAAGGGACACACAGAGGAGAGAGGGCGGGGGAGGAGGTGTCCTCCGGGGCCGTATTTTCAGGATGCCTGAGAAGGTGCAGAAACATCCCCGAGGCTTACACACAGGGCTGAGTTCTGGGGGAAGCAGTGAGAGCCGTCCAGGGGAGGGGTTCTCGCACAACCCAAGCGGCTGTGGGCTCTGCATCCACACCCGTGGCCCTGGAGGTGTTGGCTTCTCACTGTTGCCTTCTAGAATTCTAGCTTCTGGCTCGTGTGGGTAATGGGAGCAAACTTGGGGGGACTTAGGTTACCCAGGGAACCTGAAAATAGATGAGCTTTTCCACCAGTAGCTCAGTATCTGAAACACACACCGGCGGAGACAGAAAGCAGAGCTGGGGGCCATGCCTCCTGCCCAGGGCACCTGCCCAGGAACCCAGCACACAGGTGCTCTGCTAAAGGAAGAAGCCCTGGGGGGATGTCTCCAGCTCACCGGCTGTGTCTTCACCCACAGACAGTTGTGATGTAGCAGCTCGTTCTGTAGCGTCCACACACCATTGTAGCCAGGCTTTGGAGATTAAGACCTACATTCAGATTCCTGTGCTGGTTTTGCCAGATTGGCCATTTCCGCATTTGTTTTTGGTCAGAAGGGTATGGGCTGCTTATGCAGCTACGGGGGCTGTGAAGATGGTGACGCCCTTCTATCTTAAAGGAAGCAGCAGTTCTGTGTCTTCCCTCTGTGGAAGACCCAGTGCATTCCCATTGCATGAGAGGCAAATCCGTGGTCAGTTGTAGATCATGAAGCCAGATTTCTAAACTGCTGTGGGAGGCCCATGTGGGTCACAATCCTTATTTTGAGAAAATACTTATTTTTATGGCGAGAAATATATTTTTGACCATTTTCCTGTTTTGAAAAAACGAAAAAGAATGTGCAACCAGAGAAGGGAATCTTTTCTTTTCGTCTTAGAGTTTCGCCACAAAGCGAGCACCGGATTTAAGTGTCGCTGATGTTTTCCTTTTGGGAAAAGAAAAAGTAAAAGCAAGAGCCGTGGGCTTTACACTACCCTCCTGGGGCGTCAGCTGGGCCTCCGAGTCGATCCCCAACAGGCTGAGTGGCAAATAGCTTTCGAGGCCCATGTTTTGCAGTAAATGCCCGTGCCGGTCAGTCGGCAGGGGTTCGCTGGGTGCCTGGCTCTGGACCCCAGTCTAGGTGCGGATGTCTCCACAGAGCCGACCTCCTGACTCCAGTGCCTCTTCCTGTCTCCCCACAGGGGCCCCGGGCAGCTCCCACCTCTCCAGTCAGCACAGGTACACGGGTAACACAGGACAGAATTAGACCAGAGGGGTTGAAAATGGATTTAATGTGATTTTACTTAGTTCCCATTATATGCAGCGCCATGGAACATTTTACCATCCTCTGTTATTCCAGACATGCAGACATGACACAGATTCACAATGAGGGTGCAACGCACCAAGTATGGCCAGCGTTGCAGGGAAGTGTTTCAGACACACATAACTGTCGGTCAGAGTCAGCCGACCACCTGTGCTTTGGGAGGGCGCCCTTGTATCGGATAATATCAGGCAGAAGTGGTGTTTCTGTTGCTCACCTCCCAGCCCTAGCCTTGCCCAGCGACTCACACCCTCTGGGGCACCTGCTCTTGGCAGAGGGTGTGGCCATTGTGTATCACTGTAGGCTCCTCTGGGGTTGGATCATGGGCGTGACCTGATTGGTCAAGGGCTGGGTTATAGGCGTGATCTGATTGGCCAGGGGTTGGGCCATGGGTGTGGTCTGATTGGCCAGGGGCAGGGCCACACCCACACCAGAATTACTAGGTATTTTCCAACAGCCTGCACCTTCTGTGTTAAGTGTTTTCTCGAATTTTTTTTTTTTTTTTTTTTTTTTTTTTTTGAGAGGCAGAGTTAGAGAGAAAAAGACCTTCCATCTACTGGTTTACTCCCCAGATGGGCACAATGGTCAGGGCTGGGCCAGGCCAAAGGCAGGAGCCAGGAGCTTCATCCGAGTCTGCCAAGTGGACGCAGGGGCCCATGCACTTGGGCCTTCTGCTTTCCCAGGCAAATGAGCAGGGGGCTGGATCGGAAGTGAAGCAGCCGGGACTCAAACTGACCTAGACATGGGATGCCGGGGCTGCAGGCGATGGCTTTTACCCGCTACACCGCAGCGCCGGCCCCCATTTCTCTTTTTTAAATAAACATGCTATTAGCATTGTTTACACTCATTCCAATCCCCTTCCCGCTCATTATCTAGTTTGTAATTTGGTGGCAAACGGGAGAGAGGAGGGCTGGTTTCATTGTTTGCTGGCTGGGTCTGTTGTTTATCTTTTTGGACAGCACGTAGTCCAGTCTATGGGAGGAGAACCGACGCCCACAGATGGTGGACAATGGTCGGGGGTGCTTAGCTTTGTTCCTGGCACTCCTAGCAACTGGCCCTGTGACGGGGCAGGTGTGTCTCCTCGTCTTTATAGTGGTGGCGTCACAGCCAGGGCTTCTCTGGGCGTCGTCCTCAGCCTCTCTGAAACGGCCCCCTCGGGATCTCTCCTGAGGCACTTGGAGGGTTCTGATGACACCACCCCCACGGCCACCGTACTCTCTCCCTCAGCAATCCCGGCTGACGGCCAGTTCCCTGTCACTGCTCGGCGTGGCTCTGAGAGGCAATGAGAGGGGAGGTGTGCACCCAGACCCAGTGCCATGCTGCCCAGGTTTTAACTCTGGGACTGCCACTTTTTAAAGATTTTATTTGAGAGTCAGAGTTACAGACAGAGAGAAGGAAAGAGAAAAAGTTCTTCCATCCGTTGGTTCATTCCCCAAAATGGCTGCACTGGCTGGATCTGGGCTGATTTGAAGCCAGGAGCCAGGAACTTCTTCGGGTTCCCCCATGCAGGTGTAGGGGCCCGAGAACTTGGGCCATCTTCCACTGCTGTCCCAAGCCATAGCAGAGAGCTGCACTGGAGAAGGAGCACCTGGGACTCGAACCGGCGCCCATATGGGATGCCGGCACTGCAGGCGGCAGCTTAGCCACCACGCCCAGTGCCGGCTCCTGAATGGTAGTTCTCTGATGTTTTGTCCCAAGAAGCTTCCTTTCCCACCCAAGAGGGCAGGTTAAGTGTGGGCTCCGCCCACGGCAATGCACACGTTTTAAGGAAATAATGTCTAATTGTAAAGAAATCGGGGGACCTTGGGGAGCTGGAGTATCATCTGAGCGCTAGGTGATACTAGGGAGCTCATCGGTACAGCAGGGGGAGGTGAAGGCCAATCACACAGTTCCCACCACTCCTCTGTAATCGTGCAGGGAGCGGGTGAGCGGCCATGCCTCTGAGCCTCTCCGAAGCTGGAGAGGTGACGCGGTGTCTCCCCACCTGGCAGGATTTCTCTGGAGGACCTGAGCCCCAGCGTGGTGCTGCACATGACGGAGAAGCTGGGCTACAAGAACAGCGACGTGGTCAACACGGTGCTCTCCAACCGCGCCTGCCACATCCTGGCCGTCTACTTCCTCCTCAACAAGAAGCTGGAGCGCTACCTGTCGGGGGTAAGCCGGTCCCTGGAGGGGGCCTCCGCCCTCAGACCCCAGTGGGCGACCCTTGAGCCCAGCTGCTGCTTTCCTAACGGGAGCCTGAGTTTCCAGAATGTGGATAGAGTAGCAGCAGAACCCGCTTCTCGGGTGGCGCTTTTTTTTTGAAATCTTCTCCCATGGAATGAAGCCCCAGCTAGCGTGGGAGGATGGGGAGGGGGGGAGCTTCAAGCCTCTTTTTCCTTCCGCTTCTCTGTTGATTTTTATTTATTTATTTTTAAGATTTCTTTATTTATTTGAAAGAGTTAGAGAGAGAAGGGACAGAGAGGTCTTCCTTATCACTGGTTCATTCCCCAGGTGGCTGCAATCATTGGCGCTGGGCCTGGCCGGAGCCAGGAGCTTCTTCCAGGTCTCCCATGTGGGTACAGGGGCCCTAGCACTTGGGCCATCCTCCACTGCTTTCCCAGGGCATGAGCAGAGAGCTGGATTGGAAGTGGAGCAGCCGGGACTTGAACCGGTGCCCATAGGGGATGCCGGCACTGCAGACAGAGGCCTGACCTACTACGCCGTGACCCCGTTGTCTTTTCAATGTGCTGCCACCTCTTAGCTCTGTGGGGCGTTGGGGACTTCTGTGGTCATACTCATCTCTACAGGATGGCACACGAGGTGGGTGTTTGGCACAGTGGCTAAGACACAGCCTGGGATGCCACGGCCCTTGTCAGGATCCCACGGTTTGAGTCCCACTTCCGCTTCTGATTCCAGCTTCCTGGAGATGTGCATCCTGGGAGGCAGCAAGAGGGTTTTTTCTCTTGGATACCTCTCGGGTCCCTGCTGTTCGCGTGGGGGACCTGTGTGGAATTCTAGGCTCCTGGATCTGCCCTGGCCCAACCCCAGATGTTGTAGGTATTTGGGGAGTGAACCAATGGATAGAAACTCTCTCTGTCTCTCTTTGCCTTTTTTTTTTTTTTTTAAGATTTATTTATTTATTTGAAGGCAGAGTTACAGAGAAGCAAAGAGAGAGAGAGAGAGAGAGAGAGAGAGAGAGATCGATCTTCCATCCTCTGGCTCATTCCCCACATTGCTGCAGCCGGCGGAGCTGTGCAGATCTGAAGCCAGGAGTCAGGAGCTTCTTCTAGGTCTCCCACATGACTGCAGGGGCCCAAGGACCTGGGCCATCTTCTGCTGCTTTCCCAGGCCATAGCAGAGAACTGGATCGGAAGTGGAGTAGCCAGGACTCAAACTAGCACCCATATGGGATGCTGGCACTGCAGGTGGTGGCTTTACCCTCTATGCCACAGCGCCGGCCCCTCTCTTTGCCTTTTAATAAATTAAAAAGTGAGACAAAAGCATATGGTGCATGAGAAAGCCACTGCTTGAATTTACGCCCCCATATTATAATAAACAGGTGACCCCTCACTAGCTGAATCACGGCACCTTCCCTCCAACTGCGTGGGGAAGTTCATGTCCTGTGTCCTGTGTGAGACGCAGCGGGGAGCCCCACCGTGTGGGGTGGATAGTGAAACCCTGATAACCCCGTCCCCATTCTCACTCCTGTGGACCTGGGTAAGGGGGGTCAGCACGCTTCCATATCTAGTTTTGACTTAATCATCTCTCTCCAAGTGGACAACGGCTTAAAATAAATTCTGCAAAGTCCCTGGTGTCTCTTTTCTGTTGCTGTAACCGAATCCCACAGAAGGGACACTCTATGTAGAAAAGGGGTTTGTTTGACTCACAATTCTGGAAGTCCAAGAGCTTGGTGCTGGCACCTGCTCAGCTTCTGGTGAGGGCCTCCTGGCTGTGTTGGAACACGACAGAAGGCAGGAGAGAGCTCAGGAAGCCAAATGGATCATTTAAAACATTTTTTTTTTTTTTTACTTTTTATTTATTTGAAGCACAGTGAGACAGAGACACACACAGGGATCTTCCCCCTGCTGGCTCGTTCCCCAGGTGCCTGCAATAGCTGGGACTGGATCATGCTGAAGCCAGGAGCCTGAAACTCAATCCAGGTCTCCAGTGCGGGTGGCACAGACCCAAGCATGTGAGCCGTCACCTGCTGCCTCCCAGAATGGACATTAGCAGGAAGCTGGAAATGGGAGTAGAGCCAGAGACTCACCCCCAGGCACTCTGGTAAGGGATGTAGACCTCCCGAGTGGCACCTTAACTGCCAGGCCGTATGCTTGCCTTGTGAACTTCCACTCCCACGAGAACTAACTCCTGGAATGATGCTAATCTGTTCATAGAGGGTGGAGTCCTCATGACCTAATGACCTCTCATTAGACTTTGCCACTAGGCACTGCCAAATTAAGAATGAAGTTTCCAACACAAGACCTTTTGGGGGTGCTTGCAAACCGTAGCAACTGCGTATAGAGCTGTGGATTATTCTACTTGCAGCTGCTCCTGCTTCCGCTCTGAATGGGGGGGGGGGGTGCCAATCAGATAGAACAGGAAGTCAGCCAGCACAATACAGAATTGGCAGGAAGCCCATCTGAAACCTGGTTACGTATCCACTTACGTGACCTTGGCCATGACCTTGATGCACCTTGAGATGGGATCATGTGTAATTGTCGCTGCTAGGAAGACATTTAGAATCCACAACTTGAGGACAGACGTCTAGAGTTTTTTCAGTGCTATTCAAAGTCACGTGACAACACAACATGTCATGAAATTTCACCAAATAACAGGCTTAGAAACCTTTTCTGGAGCTTGGCATTGTGGCATACTGGGTTAAGCCACCACCTGAGACGCTGACATCCCCTATGGGCACCAGTTCATGTCCCAACTGCTCCACTTCTGATCCATCTCCCTGCTAACGTGCCTGGGAAAGCAGTGGAGGATGACCCAAGTCCTTGGGCCCCTGCACCCGCATGGGAGACCTGGAAGAAGCTCCTGGCTCCAGGCCTCGGCCTGGCCCAGCCCCTGCCATTGCAGCCATTTGGAGAATGAACAAGCAGACAATCTCTCTATTTCTCTGCCCCTCTTCCTCTTTAATTCTTTCTAATAAATAAACAGATTTCTTTGGGGGAAAAAAAACCTCTTCTGAGATTTCCACATTAGGGTAAGAGGTGAAAATCCACCTGCAGGTGGGGTAACGATGTTCTCCCTTCTGTGGCAAAAATGCCCAAAATAACACCCAGAAGACGAGATGGTCAGGGTGTGTCTCCTGTTAGCAAATAGGTTTGGGAGATGTATAGAAAACATTGATGAGTATTTGAAAAAGCTTGATAGGAGGTTTGTTAAACTGTCGGGCGGAAGTACAGATGTTTCCAAGCTGACTCAGCTTTGGCTGTGTGCTCAATTTTGCTTCAGCCAGAAATTATCCCCAGAATTCTGTTTTTCTTGGTGAGCCACCAAAGGAAAGCTGCACGTGAGAAGAAATGTTCTCAGCCAGAAAAGATTTTGAAAATAAGAGCAGTGTCCTGGGAAAACGTGCTTTGTGTAAGCTGTGATGGGGCAGACATGTAGCTGGGAGGCTGGGTTCCAGAGGTGCTGTCCCTGTCACCGTGTCACTCTTTGGAAAGCTACTGTCAAACCCAGGAAGGCCACACTGGGGGTACACATATGCAGTCGGTCTGTTTTCTGTTGCTATGACAAAGCATTGAGTCTGGGTCACTGCATCAGGAAGAGAGGTTTGTTTAGCTCAGTTGTGGAGACTGGAAGTCCAACACTGGGTGGCCCCGTCTGTTGGACCTCAGGATGGAGCCCCGACGGCTGTGTCACCACGTGCAGAGAAGCCGAAGGGAAACTGGGCATGTGCAGAAGGGCTCACGTGTGGGGTGGCCGCACAGCTCACTCTCATGAGAACTGACTCGCTCCTGGCGACCAGCGTTCATCCCGTCGTGAGGCTGGAGCCTTGTGGCCTAATTACCTTCTCTTAGAGCCCTCCTTTAGAGATTCCACCTTGCCTCCCACGTGGGGGACCCAGCTGCCAGCACAAGACCCTTTGGAGAAGTGCTCCAACCACATCCAGACCCCGGCATCATGATTTGTATTGTTTTATTAGGTGCCAAGGAGAGGGTGGGAAAGTCTTCCACCACTCAGCAAAATTCTCTTTGCTCACCATGAGCAACTTAAAAGACAATATATTGGACTTGAAGCTGTTTCTCGTTTCTCTCTCCTTTTTATTTTTTTTAAAAGATTTATTTATTTATTTGAAAGGTAGAGTTACAGAGAGGCAGAGAGAGAGAGAGAGAGAGAGAGAGAGAGAGAGAGAGAGAGGTCTTTCATCCGTTGGTTCACTCCCCAAATGGCCGCAATGACTGGAGCAGGGCTGATCCGAAGCCAGGAGCCAGGAGCTTCTTCTTTGTCTTCCACATGCTTGCAGGAGCCCAAGGACTTGGGCCATCTTCTGTTGCTTTTTCAGGCACATTAGTGGGGAACTGGATTGGAAGTGGAGCAGCTGGGACTCGAACCAGCACCCATTTGGGATGCCGGCACTGCAGGCGGTGGCTTTACCCACTATGCCACAGTGCCAGGCCCTCTCATTCCTCCTTTATAAGATGATCATACATCCTGAGCTTCTTTCTCACCCTTTTAAATTTGTACATAAATACACGTACTATTTAGGTGCCTGCTCACAACTTTACAGGGGCTTACGGCCAGGCCATTTGGAGACGGTGCTGCTAGAATGCATAGAAGCTCATGAGCATTTACATTGTTCTCAAGTAAGAGAAAGACAAGAGGGCTAACACCCTGAATTCCTGTTTCAAATGAAATGTGTTTTGGTGAAGCATCAAGTTCATGATTTCATGCATTTAATGAGTGACATTGCTACTCTCCTAAGTTAGAAATCAGACATTCGTCTCCTGGCAAACCAGTTGTTTGGGTGCTGAGCAAGGAAGCTGGAGGAATCCTAGTTTTTTTTTTTTTTTTTTTTTTTTTGACAGGCAGAGTGGACAGTGAGAGAGAGACAGAGAGAAAGGTCTTCCTTTTTTTGCCGTTGGTTCACCCTCCAATGGCCGCCGCGGTAGGCGCGCTGCGGCCAGCGCACTGCGCTGATCCAATGGCAGGAGCCAGGTGCCTATCCTGGTCTCCCATGGGGTACAGGGCCCAAGCACTTGAGCCATCCTCCACTGCACTCCCTGGCCACAACAGAGAGCTGGCCTGGAAGAGTGGCAGCCGGGACAGAACCGGCGCCCCGACTGGGACTAGAACCCGGTGTGCCGGCGCCGCAAGGCGGAGGATTAGCCTAGTGAGCCGCGGCGCCGGCCGGGATCCTAGTTTTTAAAGCAGTTTCCCACGGCTGCTTCCATGTTTACAGGTACACATTCTGCTCGTTCAGGAAGTTTTTAAGCGATGGTGCAGCTCCTCTTGAGCCAGAGAGACGTTCTGGCCGAAGCCCCCGGCTGTGTCGTGGTTTGTCTGGGTGTCTTGCCGTCTGCTGTATTTCTGCTCCTCCTCTTTGCCTAACGCCGGGTCTCAAGGGCTGCAAAGCTGCACACGGCTTTGTTGAGAACATTTGCTGGACACTCCGCGACGCGGCGCTAACTGGAGACGGTGTTTACGGGGCTGCGTGTGTCTTGCGTTCAGCTCTTCAGTTGCAGGGCGGACCTGGTCTGAGTCCATACCCCAGCTGATGGCTGTTTTCAACCGCAGAGTGTGTATCTCTGCAGGCAGCCACGGCTGGTCTGCTCAGTGGTTCGCACGCTGGTTAATTCAGTCGCCCTGTATGTGCTGTCCCAGTTATGAATCTTCCCAAGCAATTGCTAACAACCCGTGTATAATGTTGAACTCCAACCTAACGAACCAGAGCATGAGTGATGATGCATTTGTCCCTTGTCATTTCACCCCTTCTCCCTTGGTCCCCTCTTTTTAAAAACCGGGAAATAGATGCAAATATTTTAAGTTCGAGAGTCTGTACTGGCATCCCTTAACTATTGCTTGTTGAGAAATTTAATGAATCAGTCATTTCATTTCATCTGGGTGGTGAGTGTGTTGTATGTGTGCACACACATGTACACTTGTTATTTTAAATTAAGCAAACAAGCAAGATCTGTATCCTTTCTAGTGGTTCGATAAAATAAGTCCTTCCCTGCCCTTCCATTGGTTTCTTCTTTCACACCTTTTTATTTATTTATTTATTTATTTTATTTGAAAGGTAGAGTTACTGGGGAGCAGGGAGAGGTGGGAGAGGACAGGCACAGAGAGAGGTCTTTCATCCACTAGTGCACTCCCCAAATGGCTGCAACAGTCAAGGCTGGGCCAGGCTGCAGCCAGGTTCTTCTGGGTCTCCCACATGGGTGGTGGGGACCCAAGCACTTGGGCCATCTTCTGCTGCCTCTCCCAGGCACACGAGCAGGGAGCTGGATCGGAAGTGGAGCAGCTGGGATGCACACTGGCACCCATATGGGATGCCGGCGCAGTAACTTCATCCGCTATGTCACAACACCACCCCTGCTTTCACAAAATTCATTGCATGGATGAGAGAACTGAGGCCTGGCAGCGAGCAGTGACCGGCCCGTGGTCAGCAGGCCCTTTGCCTGTATCAGGAGGGCTCGCCCCACGCTACAGGCTGCGCCGGGATGAGCCTGCCCGGCGATTAACTGGCTTGCCAACATTTTGCTGCACTTGGTCAGCCAGGCTCAGATTTAAAAATTAATGACTGCTTAATGGACGGCTCTACTTCCTGAGAGTTAAGCCATGCTTTTCCTCCCTTCTCTGGCAGAAATCTGACATCCAGGACAGCATGTGCTACAAGACCCAGCTCTACCAGATAGAAAAGTGCGGGGCCACCAAGGAGCCCTATGAGGTGAGTGACCCTGAAGCAGAGCCCAGGGTCCCTTGGAGTGGATTTGTGTCGGGGCCATGGTGGAAAGGAAACCCCGCTACTGAGGGGCGTGGAAGCAGCGAGAGGGCTGGTGTGCAGCCGAGCCGCCATCGCTCAGTCTACAATCCATAGTTCCCCCTGTGGCCACATGTGGGTCGCCAGGAGCATTTCGATCCCTGGAAGCCGAGGCCACAGCTCAGAGCAATTGCATCCACTCTCGGGAGGCAACCCTTGGGTGTCAGAATTTGTTAAAGTTCTTGGGATGGGTCCAAGGAGGAGAAGCAAAGGGTAGACCTGGCCGCTCGGAAGCACTGCTGGGTGGGCACGGGGAGGAGAGGCAGGTGAGGAACGGGCCAGGTTCTAATGAAAGTGAGCCTTGCTAGTGGGCGCTCCCGGGCTCTTAGCCAGGGCACCGCTCAGAGAACATTTCATAAGGATGTGTATCCCATGGCAAATTGTCACAGCTTTGGAACCCCAACACCTGGTCGTAAGGAGATGGTGTCTATGGATTCCAGATGGAGGGCTGGGGGCTGGAGGTCCTGGGCTCTTCTCTCACCTTGACACAGGTGAGCTCTTTGTCCCCAGGAGGCCTGCTCGTGTCCCCTGAGTCCCCTTGCCACAGTAGTATCTCCCAGGACAGCCAGGAATGTCTTCGTTTGACGAGGCTACAAAGGGACTCTCCCCGCCCCCACCAGCACTGTTCCCACCCTGACTCCCTCGCCACACCCACCACTGCAGGAGGTTCTTCTCTGGGGTCCATACATGCCTGCCATGCAGTGTACGTGGTACCTGGCACTGTCCTGGGCTCCATCAGTGCCAGGCTGGCAGGTGCCACGCATCAGTGTGACAGGAGCACGGGAGAGGGGCAAGTCCAGGGGCACATGGAGGCAGCAGCTCAAAAGGCAGCGAGGGGTGGCCAGGGAGAGGATGGGGGTGTGGGGTGTGGGGGTGGGGGGCATGGGAACTGAAACCATCAGTGGAGTGGGCTGAGCAGTGGCTGGCTGGAAGCTGTGAGGGAGAAGAGCTTCGTAGTAGTGAAAGGGGCTGGAGAGAGGGGGCATGGATTGGAGGGTCCTGGGCACAGGGGACGCCAAGAGAGGGAACGCTGTCCCCTGTCAGTGACTCTGGCCATCAAAGGAGAGCACGGCGTGCTAGGGTGGAGAAAGTCAAGGTGGGAATGGGATAGCGAATGCCAGAGTGGGTCCTGACCTTGACCTCAGGCCAGACACCTCCCTGCTGTGAGACCTGCTGTGGGGGGTGGGGTGGGGACATCCCCAGGGACAGCCCCTCACTGAGATCTGCTGATTTGGCCCCTAAGCCCCTCGGTAGCCACTGTGCCTCCATCCACATCCCGAGCCACCCTGCACCTTCGCTTGGACCCCTGCTGGGGCCACCTTGTTGGTCCCCTTCTTCCCTATGGCCACTCCGAGCCGTCTGCTCCACACAGCAGCTGGAGCCGGCGGTGTCTCCAAGGTGAGGCCGCTCTGGGCAGTCCGCTCAGCTCCTTCTCCTGCCTTGCGTCCTGGCCCCACGCCCACGGCACACTCAACCCTGCTACCTTGCTGTGGCACCTGCACATGCTGTTTCCTCTTCTGGAATGTTCCCCCCATGCCTCCTTATTGGGTCAGTAACTGTGTCCTTTTGAATCTCGAGATGCGGTCAGCCCATCCGGGTCCCCGCTGTCTCCCAGCCTCTACCCTGGGCTCCTGTCTCTCTGTCACACCTCATTTTGCATCCTGGGGCTTGTCCCATTCATGGTTTTCATTTCTTTGGACATTACCTGACCACCGTTTCTCTCACTGGGACTGTGTTCCTCTGGCCTCTCCCGGTACTCCTAGGGGCTCTCGATGCCTGGTGGGCACCAGGTGATCAGTAAATATTTGCTAACAAAGCAAATGGAAGAATCTGGTGTACCTTGCCCTGTCTCAGAGAATACCTAGAACTGGGACAAGCAACTGGAGAAGGTGGAACAGTCCAGCTGGGACCCCTGGCTTGATTAAACAAAGGGGCCACCTGCAGCACCGTGCACAGGTGGCACGGTCACCCCTCCCCCTCACCCCCCACCCCCGCAGTGGCTGCGCCTAGAGGCAGGCAGGTCCCCTCTGGGCATGCGCACTAAGGGTGGCCACCCGGCCTGGAGCCCAGAACCCGCCATTTGTCTCCTTTGCCTCCTGGTCTGTGTTTGACTCTTTAGAGTCTCAAATAATAGCACAGACGTAGCCACCGAGTGCCCTCTCTCTGTGCCGTAAGTGGCCTGTCAGTCCCCTTGCTTGTGCCTGTGAGCGTGCAGCCCTCACACCGAGCCACAGAGCCGTGGGTGTCTGGTGGGAGGGAGCCCCCTCTTCACCCAGACACTTCTCCGAGGATGGCTTCGCTTGGCCTGAAAACCCCTGGTGTGCGCGTGAAGCTTTTGAGATATGGAACAGTTAGGATTTAAATAGGAACGCTAATGGGCAAACGTGCTGCAGTTTCTAGGATCCATTTGTTTTCTCCAAACTGTAGTGATGCTTCTGCTAATTAAATTACAGCTATTACCAGATTAGCCAATTTGTCTCTGTTGACACCTAGAAAGTGGAGCAGGGCTCGTTAGAAACCGCAGTTGGGCAGTCTGAGGGGTCCCGATTCACAGTGGGGGCCGCTCGGAGCCCCTGGCCCGGCCCGGAGGCGCCTGTGCATCCAAGTGCGGGCAGAGGGGCAGAAGGAGGGCGGGCAGGAGTTTCTGGCGTGTGCAGGCTCACGGGGGTGTAGCTCGGGGTCTGAGTCCTCCCTGGGGCTGTCAGGCTGTGTCCCAGGCACCGAGTACAAGCAGTGGCCTCTTTGTTCCTGCCCATGCGGTTCTCTTTATCCTGGGGGACAAAGGAGCTGAAATAAGGTGCAGAAAATGCCCCTCTGTGGATTACAGCGCGGGGAGTTTGTGACTTCACTGCTTCCCTTGTCTCGTCTTCCTGTCAAAGGCAGAGAATGTGTCTGTCAAAGTGGAGTGTGAATCCCATCCGAGAGCGCCTCTCCCTGCACCCAAGGGACCCTTCCTAAGAACGACTCCGTGGGGGCTGTGGGTGGCAGGGGTCTGGGTGGGGCTGTCACCACTTGTAAACTGGCACGTATATATTCATTTGTAGAAAAAGGCACCCTCGAAGCAGGGAGTCATCTCTGCACTGGCAGAGTAGCCATGGTGTTTTGGATGGAACGTGGCACAGAGCGTGCGTGGCCAGGGGCTGCGTTCATCTGCTAGAGCTGCAGCTGCTGTCACGGCCCGGATGGCCCAAACAGCAGACCGGGGGTATCTGGGAGAAATCCCAGTCCAGGACTCCGTCTGCTACCAGACCCAGACCCAGCTGCACCTGAGAGAAAAGTGCCGGCAGCCAAGGCGCTCAGGCACCAGTGCGTCCGGGGCCACGAGCGAGGGTCTGGCCCTGCCACTCCATGTCTGGAGGTTGCGGGTGACCCCTGCTGTTCCTTGGCTCGCTGACACATCACCCCGTGTCTGCCTTTAGGAGGTTCTCCCGTGTGCAAGCCTACACCCCAATTTCCCCTTCTTGTAAAGACAACGGCGATTGGAGAAGGGCCCTCATTTGAACTTGATTAGCCCTGTAAGGACTCTCCACAGCAGGGCCACTTCTGAGGTCCTAGAGGTTAGGACTATGGGTTTTGGGAGAAGACAGCTCCATCCACAGCAGTGCCAGGGTAAATACACTGGTGCTTGGTTCTTTACTTAGGAGTCTGTACAGCTTTTTTTCTTTTTTTTTGCACGTGTATATAGGTAAACTTATTTTTGTACACATCTGTAAGTGGGAATCTATACAGCTTTTACAGACAAAGTTCAGGAGCAGGTCAGACGACCTGTGCCGTTCGAAATCAGAATGGCAGCTACATATGTTCCCATAGTGGCTGGGAGAGGCCCTCAGTGTGGGGGCGGGACCTTCCAGGTGCCAGCTGGGGCCCGTGTCTTGCTCTGGGAGCTGTTTTTGCTGTTGGCGGAAGTGCATGGGGGGATGGGGGCTGCTCATGTGTATTTAGAGCAGACCTCTGTTCTGTGTCTTAGATTTGAAATCTATTCAGCACGTGAGGTAGGACACCTACTACGACTTCCACTACAGGTTACAGTTTAGGCGTTGTGGTTTGTCTTTTTTTTTTTTTTTTTTTTTGACTGTAAACATTGAAATAAATAATTCTCAACCAGAGCTGCTAGGGAAACAGCAGGGGGTAGAGTCTAGGGAATTAAATAACAGGTGCAGCCTCTCAAATTATTGAACAGTGCTGCTTTTCACAGGCCTCCCTGGACACCTGGACAAGAGACCTTGAGTTCCACACTGTGCAGGTAAGAGCGCGGGGGGCTGTGGGGTGAGCACCGGGATCGCTGGGGAGGCAGACACACACGCACACACATGCATATGCTCACCCTCACACGCACAAAGGGACAGAAAGAGAGCGCGTGTGAGAGAGAGAGCAAGAGAGAGAGAGAGAGAGAGAATGCACTCACCTCACATGCACGTGTGGACGGAGAGGAGGAGAGTACACTCACCCCCCACGCACATATGGAGAGAGTACACTCATCCCCACAGGCATAGATGGACAGAGAGGGGGACACAGATTTATTTAAAGGAGTTGGCTCGTGCTACCTGGGGCCTGCAAGTCTGGAATCTGTGGGACAGACCTGCAGGCTACAGACCAGAAGAACTGATGTGGCACAGCAAGTTCAGAGGCCTAAGTATTTTTATTCATTTGAAAGGCAGAGAGAGAGAGAGAATATCTTCCATCCACTGGTTCACTCCCCAAATAGCCACAATGGCCAAGGCTGGGCCAGGCCAAAGCCAGGAACCAGGAGCTTCTTCCAGGTTTCCCACGTGGGTGCAGGGGCCCAAGCACTTGGCCCATCTTACACCGCTTCCCCAGGCTCATTAGCAGGGAGCTGGATCCAAAGTAGAGCAACCGGGCCTCAAACCGGTCCATAAAGGATCCTGGTGTTGCAAGCGGTGGCCTTACCCGCTAGGCCACAACGCGGGCTCTGAGGCTGAGTTTCTTTTTCCAAAAGTCCTCCTTGCTTTTTG
This sequence comes from Lepus europaeus, assembly GCF_033115175.1. Classification (NCBI taxonomy): domain Eukaryota; kingdom Metazoa; phylum Chordata; class Mammalia; order Lagomorpha; family Leporidae; genus Lepus; species Lepus europaeus. The sequence continues at coordinate 12,923,894 of NC_084828.1, read as the reverse complement.
TTCCTTTGTTGACTGTTTCAAGGATCGCCTACTTCAAGTCTCCGGATTTCAATACTCATCACATTAATAAAAACACTTTCACAGCAGCATCCAGACTGGCGTGTGACCAAACAGCTGGGCACCGTGGCCCCTGAGTTGGCACATGAGATGAACCATCTCATCTGATCCTAGGGGTTGGTCAGTCTCTGCCCAGGGCCACCAGGTTCTGCACAGCTGTGTCCTCACTCTGAATGAAAACCTGCAGAGTCCTGGAGTGGGTGGGCTTAGCAGATTCTGCTGAGGTCATATTGGTGCTTTCTGTGTTGCGTTGACTGGTGTTTGTGGTCTTGCTGTAACCACACGCCTGGCCATGCATTCCTGTTTCTACCAGTATGCGAAATGGCGTTAGAACAGTCTAGAGCTTCTTGGCTTTCTTTCTTTCTTTCTTTTTTTTTATCAATTCACTCATTTTTTTTTTTTTCCTGAGGCAAAAATCAAAGAAACTCCCTTATGTGAATTTGATTCCCAGCCAGGAACCAAGACCAACCTGCCAACAACACCTGGCCCCTGGGCCGGCCCAGGTGGTAGCAAGTTGGCACCTGGTTCTGCCACTCCAAACAGCTGGGTGAAGCTTGCCAGTCATCAGGGCACATCAAGCCCCAGATAGGTCCACGAGGAACTGGACTTCCCGGAGGTCCTTAAAGGGAACAGCAGCTGCCCGCCTCAGCCCCGGGCTCCTTTGCTGCCAGAGGCAACCCCGAAGTCCATGCTTCTGAGTTCGAGGGAAAAGGCTCATCTCCCAGGCAGCAGGCCTGCCCAGAGCCTGGCTGGCAGGCAGCCTGCATCCTGTTAACCTGACGCCTTTGTGGTTCAGACAATGGAGCAGGGGCCAGGTGGGTTCAGGCTCCCACGGTTTGGGTTGCTGCTGGGGGAACACCCCTCTTCTCAAGTGACTCACCCAAGCTCACCCAGCAATTTCAAACAGAGCCATGAATGATCCCACACTTCCACGGCTGCTCCCGTGGCTGGGGTCCTGGGGACTTTGGGAACTTAGAGCCTCTCTTAGGGGAGTCAGGGTATCCCCTTGGCACAGCTGTCAGGGAAGAGAGCTTTGGGGACCAGACTCAGGAGTTCAGACCCGGGAGGCACAGGTGTCTGCACAGGGCTCCATCTGGAAGCCCAGTGGATCGTCGCCCCCGGCCTCCTGTCCTCCAGCGGCGACACTCAACGTTGAAAGCCTTTTAGGCAGATAAGCTTGGAGGGGCCAGGTCTGCAAGATGCCTGGTTTCGTAAATGGCTGTGCATGCCTGCGGCTGATGGTTAGAGAGTAGGAAGCTGCTGGCTGTGTGGTTTGCATCCGGGCCCTCATCTGGTCCCCTCTCGGGCTGCAGCACCGTGAGGGTGCAGAGGGGACAGACAGCTTGAATCCCATCAGCCCCTGGCCCCAACACACACACACACAGACCCACGTGGGCCATGCTGGGGAGGCCTGGCCTGGAGAATCAGGGGAGGCCAGGAGTCTCAGCAGAAAGCAGCGTGGCTGGGTGGGGCGTGTGTGCCCGCGGAGGGGGGTGTAATTAGTCCCTCGGAAGATCTTGTTCTGTTGCATAAGGCAGTTGAGCGTGGTGCTCCCTGGGAAACTTCCTGCTGAGAAATAGGTCGTGCACATGGGGCGGTCTGACGGGGTCGCAGGTTGCACTTGGCAGCACGTGCTCAGAGGGCGTGAGGTTGGCCGGCTGCAGACACACACGTGTCCTCTGGGCTGGGGACCCCTCTGCACGGAGCAATCACAGGCGAATTCTTGGCTGCCCCCTGGAAACCGGTTACTAGGAAGGCGCTCAGCTCCGTCAGGCTGCTGTAGGGTATTCTCGGCTTGTTCTGTTTTGTTTTCAGGGAGGAGATGCCAGGGTGCGGGATGCTGGACTGATTCCCACGAGGGTGGCTTTTGCAGGATGTTCTGAGATGGTTGGCGGAGTTATGCATCGTTTTCCTCTTCGGCTCATTGCCAAAGAGTCCTCTGTAGGGTGCAGGAGAAAGTCAGCGTGAGACTGGCCTAGGTCTCCTTCCGTGCCCCCTTCTTAGGCTCCTGCAGGTCTTTATCCATTTGCGGCTGCTGTACACCTGACCTGGTCATTTACAAAGAGCAGGGATTTATTCCTTGCAGTTCAGGAGGCTTGGACGTCCACGAGCTCGGCTCTGGTACCTGGCCCGGGACCCTCTGGCTGCATGACAGCATAGCAGAGGGCATCCCAGAGCAAAGGAGTGTGCACAGAGAGAGAGGAATAGTGGGCCGGACTCCTCTCCTGTGCCAGGAGCCCACCCCTGCCATGTCTGACCCAGCTCCTTCATCCAGGCAGGAGAGTAGAGTGCCTATCACCTGATGGGCACCCCTCAATACTGTCACTACAGCAGTCGCTTTGTCAGCCCGAGTTTTGGAGGGGACGTTCGAGCCATCCCATGATGACAGCCTGGACACAGGGTCTCTGTAGCATCCAGATGACATCATGTGGTGTGTTGGACCGTGGTGTGCTCCCTGCCACTCCCGCGGTATCTGTCCTCGCCCCCACCACCACGAGACTCACCTCCCAGGACCTGTCAAGGGTTCTCGACGCCAAGTTCAAGGCTGTGAACCTCAGTCTGAGCTCTGCTCTTGGGTGAATTATTGCACCTCTGCAGGCGGTTTCCTTATTTGCAAAGGGATAACAACAGTGTGTTTCTTGCCGACTGGACCATCTGACACCCTGTGCACCCTCCGTGTAGACTGGTGGCTGCTGGGGTGCTGGGGCAGGAGTTCGCAGAAGTTCTGTCTTCTCTTCCCAGCTCCCCCTGCCACTTCAACAAAGAGTTAGGCCCCTAGGGAGCCCCTGGCCCTTGATGTGGTGCTCAGGGCTCGGCTCAGCCCCCGCACTTCCCCGTCTCTTTCCCACTCAGACACTGGACATAATTAACCCCAGCTTGGGAGGCTTTGAACATCCTTGTTAGAAAGGGCTGTAAAAAGTGCAAAGAGCTGTTTCTTTGAGAGGCTTTTCAACAACATCAATGAAAAATAGATGAGCTCTGTTGAATTGCAAATGTTCTGACGTTGAAGGCAAAAATGTAAAAATTGGTCCTTTTTTTTTTTTCCCTCACCCAGGGTGAGGTCAGGCCTGCAGTGGCCTCTGTCTAGCGGTCAACACCAAGCTCAGTGAGCCGGGCTGGGGAAGGAGCGATTCCTCTTGGCTCCACCCTTCCCGGAAGCTTGCACGCAATTCAGCTCAATCTCATTTTTTTTTCTTTTATACATTTCAATAACTATTTATTATGCTTTCTTGAAGTGCCTGGCTGTCCGCCAAAGGCTGTGAGGTTGAATATACAGAAAAGAGTCAAATGCACTCTCACCAGAAGGATTATGATGTCGTTGAATAAAGCAAGACTTATCAGCAAAAATGGCTGTGTTTGTGTGCTGGTTTTAAGTCCACAAATAATCGCCTCCATGACTCTCGGGTAGAAAGGACCAGAAATCTAGCCAGGACTGCTCAGGGCTCCAGGGGTCTGTTGTTCCGTGTTGTGTTGGTCACCTCCGTGGCTTGGCTGAGCCCACAGAATGTGATGTGAAGGTGGAAGCAGTGTGGTTCAGGTTGCACGGTGCACGGGATCTTAGGGCATGTACCTTTTTGCAGACAGCAGGGCTCCAAAAGTCCTTATTTGCTTCTTCTGCTTGCTACAGAATAACTGGCCATGGGGGACTGGCCTCGCCCTTGCAGGAACACCTGGAAACAGTGCAAGGGGCTCAGGGTAATCCCAGCCCACCAGCTGTCCAGGCAGAGGAAGACTTGCCAGGGCTTGGTTCATTTCTCATTCAAAAGCTGGATCTCTGTAGTCTGCTTGGATGACTAAAGAGGGATCCCATTGTGTGTTCTCCCGTGCCTCTGAATATGTGTGTCCGCTTCTGATTCAAAGGATAAAAAGCCCAAAGAACAAGAAAAACGAGGGGACTTTCTTCACCGGCCGTTTTCCAAGAAGTTGGACAAGAACCTGCCGGCACACAAGCCACCGCCAGCCTCACTCATGGCGCAGGTGCACGGCAGCAAGGGGCTGCCCAGGGACCGGAAGGCCTCCAGGTCTGGCTTCCCTGACAAAGGTGTGTAGACTCTGGGGCCTCCCCCTCCCAGGCCACTCGCGTCGAGCTGTGTCTGCTCTGCCCGTATCCCAGACGGCTGTGTTGTCCCCAGGACATGGCTGGTTGCTCAGGACGCTCGCCCGAGGCGACCTGAGAACACGCTGCTGCCAGAGCCAATGGCCTTAGCCACCTGGCTGTGCAGGAATGGCTTGAGCGCCCAGAAGTGGGTGTGCGGTATTAAGGAAACAGATTGGGGTACACAGTACTGCAGGAGCAGGGTTGGGGTGTGCCATTGTGGGAGCAGAGCTGGGGGTACAGGGCTAGAGAGGGGTACAGGAAAGGAGATCAGGGTATAGGAGCAGAGTCTGGGGTGCATGGTAACATCAGAGCCGAGATTGGGGTGCACAGTATTGTGGAACCAGGGATGAGGGTGTAGTATTGTTAGATTTGGGGTGCAAGATAGAGAGCAGGGTATGGGAGCAGAGAGAGCAAGGCTGTGGTGTCATAGGGGGGCTTCCCCAGAAGAGTGGGCCCTCAGAGGCACTGAAGTGTGATTGGGTCTGGACTCTGGGGTGTGGCTAGGGTGCTGCAGTCTGGGTTCAAGTCCCAGCTCTGCTGCTGGCTCTAGGCCCACATTCCTTACCCTCTGATGGTCTTCATTGGTTCCTCTACTTGTAACGGTTCCTGCCTGTTGGAGCCCTCGGGTGGGTGAAATGAAACCTACATGTAGGCTACCTGCATGTGGGCTTGTCCGCACATCACAGATAACTGATGACTGTGAATCTCCCTGCTCTGGTGTGAGCATGGAGGGAGGAAGGATGGAGGGCTCCCCAGCACGAGGGTACCGCACTGCGGGGAGGTTGAGAGAGGGGAACGTGGGCCAGCTTTCTGTTACTATAATGAAATGCCTGAAGCAGGCTCAGGAGTGAAGAAAAAGAGGTTTCTTTAGCTCACATTCTGGAGGCTGGAAGTCCAGTCCTGGTGCAGGCTGAGTCCAGGGCAGCGGGAGCGAGTGGAGGAACAAATCAGTGAGCAGACTGGGCAGGGCCAACTCCAGATAGGACTGCTCCCCCTCTCCCAGGAGAGTCACCTTCGTCCCTGCTGAGGGCAGCCCCTGTTGACCCCAGGACCTCCCACTAAGACCGTGCCTCTGCCTCCCGACCTCACCAACCCTGCCCAGGACCCAGCCTCCAGCCAGGGACCTGGAGGGGACAAACCAGACTGAAACCACTGCGCCAGGGGTGTCCTGGGGCTGGAGGGGAGAGGCGCTTGTCACCGTGGGAATAGAGGGAGAGATCGTGGGGCAAAGCTGCTCCTGGACGGTGGCCGCTGTCCCTATGTTGCCCAAAGCAGCTGAGCACATAGCAGCTCCTGGGAACTCCCAGCCAATGGGGACACTGGAGGCCTTCGCTGCTGGTGATGTTGTCCCCTGCCTGCAGGGTGGATGTTGGGCCTCTGGACCGGCTCGGGAAACTGATTTGGGTGTTTGTATGTTTATTTACAAAGGGGGTGGGGGCGGTGGCTGCACAGTGCCCCCGGCTGCTCCCAGCATGGCTCCCAGCAGACGGCAATTCGCTCCTGCAGCTGGGCCGTGATGGGACCTATAAAATGTTATGAAGGAAAAAGAAGCTCGTTCTGCATGAACTTGGCCTGGGTCCCCGCAGCTCCAAGTCTGGAGGGGGTTTTCCCTTCCTTTTCTGGCACGGTTCGCAAGCCTGGTCTGTGCCAGCTGGGGTGGGAACCATGGGGACTGGCCGGCCGCCTTCACTCACCGCATGGGGAAGGGAACTGGGCCCCAGGTCGGAGCTGGAGGAGGCCCTGGGGAGACCAAAAGCCGTGAGGATCCTTCCAAGGGCAGGGAGTTCTGACCCACGCATGCAGGGACGAGCCTAGAGTGCAATCAGCCGGGCACATGGGGACAGACGCCATTGGAGTCCATTGTGTGGGACTCCTGGAGTGTTTGGGTTGCCAGAGTGGTGGCTACCAGGGGTGATGGGGGTAGGGACTGGGAGCCAGTGTTGAGGGGTACGGAGCATTAGCTTTTAAGATGCAGAGAGACCTGCGCACTGGCAGGTACTCAGGACTGCTTTCTGTTGCATGCTTTTTCTCTCAAGGGTCAGGTGAGGCAGCGGGTCAGCAGGGAAATGGGTCTTCCAGTGTGGCCACCTGGCGACCAGGCCTGCAGGGGGCTCAGGACAGGGGCTCGGCGCTTCCGGGAGCTTGTGGATGTCCTGGCACGTGTGTGTGCTGTTCTCTCCTGAGGCCCTTTGGCAGGGCCCAGAACTTTAAGCAGCCCAAAGGGGAGCAGGTGCTAAGCCGGGACCAGGAGCCGTCTGTCTACCACACCCTAGAAAAGCTGGCAGGGCGCCTGTGGCCGGGGAGTGTTGCAGGGTACTGCTGCTCCCTCCTGTCTTAAGCAGCCACAGCCATGAAATTCTAGGATTCTGCTGCCCTCCATGGGTCCCTGTGCTGTCCAACTGGCCACCAGCATAGGCAGGAGAAAGGCAAGGGTGCGGCTTCTGTGGCTGGGTGGGCGTGGCTTTTGTGGCTGGGTGGGCGTGGCTTTCGTGGCTGGGTAGAGCTTCCATGGCAGGCTGTGTAGTTTTCTGTGACTAGGCGTGGTTTTCTGTGTTTGGTTGGGCGTGGCTTCTGTGCCTGGCTGGCTGGGTGTGGTTTCTATGACTGGGCGTGGTTTCTGTGACTGGGCGTGGTTTCCGTGGCCACCCTCCTGACTTTGTTTTCTGGGTGTGCAGATTCCTTTGGCTGCCGCAACATCTTCCGCAAGACGTCCGATTCCAACTGCGTGACTTCTTCTTCCATGGAGTTCATCCCGGTGCTGCCTCCCAGGACCCCCAGGATCGTAAAGAAACTGGAGCCGCAGCAGCAGGGGTCCAGCAGCGCCGGCGTTCCCCCTAAGGAGGACCCCCTGATGCTGGACATGGTGCGCTCCTTCGAGTCCGTGGACCGCGACGACCCCGCGGAACTGCTGTCCCCGGCCCATCACCACAGGGTCCTGCACTCACCCGTGAGCCTGGGCCGCAGGAATTCCAGCGAGCGGACGCTGTCCCCGGGGCCGCCTCCCGGCAGCGCCTCACCCCTGCACACCTCTTTGCACCCCACACTGGTCTCCTTTGCCCACGAAGATAAGAGCAGCCCCCCCAAGGAGGAAGGCATGTGTGCCCCACCTCCTGGTCCCAGCAGCGGCCCCCCGCAGCCACTAGGGAGCCCCAACTGTGTCAAGAGCCGGGGCAGGTTCCCCATGATGGGCATCGGGCAGATGCTACGGAAGCGCCACCAGAGCCTGCAGCCCTCAGCCGAGAGGGCCCTGGAGGCCAGCCTGCCCCCACTGCAGCCCCCAGCCCCCGGGAGCCTGCCCTTTGACCTGGCCGACGGCATCAAGGGCCAGTGTTAGCTCAGGCCTGCAGGGTCTGGGGCTCCCCAGGGAGAGCTGTGGGTGCAGGGGCATGCACAGGCAGGGACCCTACAGGTGCATCCTTGTCCACACCAGCCTGGAGACCTCCCAAAGGCACAGACCCCAAGCCTGCAGTACCCAGCCTCGCTTGGGGACCCCTGGAGATGCTGGACATGGCTAAGAAGGCTGGCCACAAGGACAGCCAGGTTCAATCATCCCATCTTCTTCCTGGGCCCCTCACCAAGCGCCCACCCACCTCCCCTGCGAGGACAGCCTGTCACCCCAGCCTCCCGTCTGTGTGCCTCACTTATGCAGGGACCAACAGTGTCACAGTTTCTCCAGACCGCAGCCCCTCTATGGGGGGTGAGCAGATGGTCCTTCTGTAGCCACAAAACCCCCATGGGCCTTGGACCCAGAGGAAGACGTGGGGAGAAGCCTTGGTCAAAGATGGAACTGTTATGAACCCCAGCGAAAGAAAAAAAACTGAAGCTCTCATTGCCCAAGCCAGGTCTTGGAAGGTTCATTTCTACACTTTGGCTGAATCTTGCTAACGGTCGAATGATCTGCCCCCGAAGAGATTTTCCTCTGTGTGATGTCGTTCAGTGGAAATGGCGTCATTTTTAGAAAACCAGGCTGGAGTGATGAAAGCCATTCCGCCAAGCGCTCGTTTCGTAGCAGGATCATTGGGCAGAGGCTGGGGTGAGGGTGTGGTGGCGACCGGACAGTGGCCCTGGAGGGGCCCAGGACCCCACGTTCATCCCTCTGTGTCTGCATAGGCCCTGGTTCCAATTGGTTCTTTAGGAAGAGAGACGGGATGGCTGTGGCAGCATTCTGTGCCGTTCCATCCTCCAGCGGCCCAGAGGAAGGTGCGGTGTGGGGTTCGGCTTGGCTGCCGAGAGCTGCCTGGTAGGGAGTGCGTTCGTGTGCCGGACGGCTTCTTCCATGGGGAAAGCAGCGTTCCTCCAACAGGGTCTCCATCTGTGCTGGCATCTTCACACCTTTGCCAAGGATCGAACCAAAGATGTGTCTCTGGTGTTGTGTCTGTGCCGTCCCTGAGTGTGCGTTGTGTGGACCCCGGTGTTGTCTGACTGTGTCCAGCTGGAGCCCGGCAGGGGCTGCATCCACGCGGGACCCAGGGCGGGGAGCAGAACTGCAAGGAGAAGGATGGCCACAAGTGCATAGGGTTAGTGCAGGAGAGGGGTAACAGGTGGCCCAGAGTCGTCACCTCGAGGGGATGGTACCAGACACCCCCAGCACTGTGGCTACCCCAGGGCGGCTTCTCCGTCCCTGCCCTTGCCGACTGCCAAGCCAGCCATCGTTTCCTGGAGGCCAGAGTGTGTGCAGGTGGATCTTCACTTTCTCATTGGCCGGTGACATCCCGTTGACCCGGCACAGCCCCAGCTAAGCCAGCAGACAACACAGCTCTCCGTCGGCTGGAGTCCAGGGACAGGGTGGGGCGGACACTGCTCCAACTCCAAGGCAAGACTCCTGAATGCCGGTGTTACTCTTTTGTATGGACCAGGGTGCAGCATCTCACATGGAAGAGAGCTTTTTCAGCAGACAGAAGACAGGAATCCTCTGTGAGACCCGCTGTCCGGGGCTCGTGGGATGCTTTGACTGCGGGCTGGTGGGGAGACCTCCTTTGTGGGGGATGGTTTCCGGCCGCAGCTGTTGGCGCTCTGCAAGTTCGTGGGGTGTGTGCCTGTGTGTTGTGGACTTTCTGGCATCCCTTCTGCCTGGTTTTTTTTTTTTTTTTTTTTTTCCTTGTATTTTACTTTCCTCCAGGAACCTGAACGTGTCCATGATTCCCGTCCTCGCGTGCCTCAGGGGCAGCTGCGGTGCCCTGGCCCTCGCTGGCTCCACTGTCGCCATTGGTACCTTGACCTTTGAACTCAGGTTAATTCCAGACCCAGTGATCGCTGTGGGGGAGTGAGAAAGGGGAGAAAACTGCGAGAATTGTGTGAGTGTGTGTGAGCACCTGACAAGTCTATGAAACCAAGTCCAGGAAGAAGTGATAAATTCTTTATTATTTTATTATATTTATATGGGAGACTTTGTGTGTCCCCTGGGTAAGCGCCAGGCATGTTGTCTGTCTGACCCGTGCGTGTCTCCCATCAGCCTGTGAGCTCCGGCAGCTGCTGATGGAAATGACTGAGCTATCATGAGAAACCTGGAAGGAAAAGTCCATTTGAATTGTATGATTCGGTCGCAAATAAGGACTGTACTTATGTCACCATTATGAGATATATGTACTTTTGTAATGACTGTGAAATACATTTTTCCCTCATGATGACTGCGTCTTTATTGGTTGATCAAGCTTGGAATGTTGAGTGCGTTACAGATGAGAGCCATCTTTTACCTGAAGGTCTTGGTCCAGCAGCCGGTTCCACTACACCTGCATCATCACATCTCACAGGCCACCTGCCTGACTGCCAGTGGCAGTGCCAGGTCAACCAGCATTCCCAAGGTCGAGGGCCCCAGGAGCTCCGTGCAGGTGCAGGGAAAACGATGCCTCTGGACGTGTCTTCTGGATATTGTCCTTGTTTGCAAAGGCCCTGGTCAGGGACAGGGGAAGCGGGATGGCAGGAGTCGGGGAGGTGGGAGGTTCTGATTAGCTACTGGGACTGTCCAGTTGTCTGTCGCTTTGTGACTGTTCACACCTGTATTTCCCATCTGCCACCCTCCACCCCCTGTTCTCCTGTATAGCAACGGAGCCAAGGCTCGGAGGTTGGCAAGGCCAGAGGGGGCCTCGCTGTCTCCCCGACACGGAGCTCTCTGAATCTGGATTGGGAGAAAAGAACAGGTACTGGTTCTGATGACGATTTTCCTTGTAGGAACCACGCATTTTAGGACGGAAGGGGTCCTGAGATGCTCTGACTCAATACTGTAACCGCCTTTTTTTTTTTTTTAACTGTAATAGCATACAATTTTTTTAAGGTTTTATTTGTATTTATTTGAAAGGCAGAGAAAAAGAAAGAGAGGGAGGGAGAGACAGAGAGAGAGAGAGAGAGAGATCTTCCAACAGAGAGCGAGATCGTCCATCCACTGGTTCATTCCCCAAATGGCTGCAACAGCTGGGGCTGGGCCAGGCCAAAGCCAGGAGCCAGGAGCTTCTTCCAGGTCTCCCACAAGGGTGAGAGGGGCCCAAGCGCTTGGGCCATCTTCTGCTGTCTTCCCAGGCCATTGGCAGGGAGCTGGGTGGAAAGTAGAACAGCTGGAACATCAATTGACTCTCCTATGGGATGCCAGCATCACGGGCAGAGGCTTTACCCACTATGGCACTACCCAGCCCCAGTAGTATATTATCCTTAACGATGTGTTCGTCAAAGATGTAAAGCAAAGGTTGAGAAAAACACTATATTTGCAAAAGCTGATGCAGGCATTTCTTGATTTTTTTTTTTTAATGTCAGCTTCCAGATGGAAAGGAGAACATGCAGTATTTGTCTCTGTGTCTGGCTTAATTCACTCAACATGATCCAGTTGTATCCATTTTGCTGCAGATAATAGAATTTCATTCTTTTTATAGCTGAAGACTATTCCAGTGTGTGTGTGTGTGTGTGTAATCTCACTTTTCTTCATCCACTCCTCTGATAAGTGGATGGTCCCAAATTTTGGCATGGTGGTACACGTGTTTCTTTGATACAGGATGTTCAAGCCTTTTGGGTGTATCGCCAGAAATGGGATTGCTGGGTCACATGGTAAATCTACTTCTAGTGGTTTTTTTTTAAAGACTTTTATTTATTTATTTGACAGGTAGAGTTACAGACAGTGAGAGAGAGAGACAGAGAGAAAGGTCTTCCCTCCGCTGGTTCATTCCCCAAATGGCTACAACGGCCAGAGCTATGCTGATCCGAAGCCAGGAGCCAGGTGCTTCCTCCTGGTCTCCCATGTGGGTGCAGGGACCCAAGCACCTGGGCCATCCTCCACTGCCTTCCCGGGCCACAGCAGAGAGCTGGACTGGAAGAGGAGCAACCAGGACTAGAACTGGCGCCCACATGGGATGCTGGTGTCTCAGGCGGAGGATTAACCTAGTGTGCCATGGCGCCGGCTCCCTACTTCTAGTTTTTTAAGAAGTCTCCATACTGTTTTCCACAGTGGCTGTGCTAATTCACATTCCCACCAAGACTGTGTAAGAGCTCTCCTTTCTTCACATCCTCTCTGGCATTTGCTACTGTCTGTCTTTTGGAGAAGAGCCATTCTGACGGGGGCGAGGTGCTACCTCATCGTCCACCCCAGCCTTTTGGAAGAAGAGAAATCTGGTGTCCCATGTAATTTTTAAAGATGCCTTGGAGTTCCCAAGTGAGCCAGTGCCAGGGCTGCTCCCCCAAAGAAAACCGCCATGGTTGAGGGACAGTCAGCAGATCCAGGCACCATTGCAACAAGGACTTTTGAGGTCCTCGCAAGGGCCAGGTCTTTCAGCGCCCAGACATTCTATACTTCATACCCTTCCTGCCAGCCAATGTCGCCTCCCAAAAGCTGGAGAGAGACAGCTCGCCTTGGGGACCCTGTCTTCTTCAACACATGTCCGCCGTAGGCAGCAATTTCACCATGACCTTGTTCTCTACGTTAGTTATTAAAAGGTGATTGGATTTTAGTGGCTTAAGTCAATAAAACTTTTTTTAAAGCTCCCCAGCATAAAGTGAGACCGAACAGAATGCAAAACGGATACATTTTTAGGCGGGGCTGGAAATCTCTGGGTTATTGTGTTTTCTTTGTAAGATGCTCAGTGTGCTAAAGGCACGGTGAGGGTAATGAAGAACTGTGCTGGGAGCTGGTTCAATTTAATGTCATCACTTTTCAATGGAAGGAGCGTATTTCCTGAGCAGTAAATGGGTGTATTATTTGTGGCAGGTTTTTTTCCTTTTTTTTTTTTTTTTTTTTTTTGTGTGTGTGTCAAGGGAGCTTTTCAGACATCTGGTTGCAGAGACAAATGGAGTATATATGTTTGTGCTGCTTTTCTGTGCACGTGTTCTCATGACACACGTTTAGCTCCGAGGCCTGATGTCTGGCACCAGGGAGAGGCGGGATTTGGAAAAGAATTAGGGAGGCCTTTCAGGTTTTGTGGTCTGCATCCACGGGTCTCCTGGTCTGAGTAGGGTTCAGGGCAGGAGGCATTTTGAGGAGCTATATCTGGGGGCAAAGACTAGCTTGATGGGGAGCAAATGCAACTGAAAGATCAGAGTTGTGTGGTTTAAAATTTAAAGATGGTATGGGGCCAGCATTGTGGCATAGCAGGTAAAGTTTCCACCTGCAATGCCAGCATCCCGTATAGGCATCGGTTCAAGTCTTGGCTGCTCCACTTCCCATCCAGCTGCCTGTGAATGGCCTGAGAAAAGCAACAGAAGATGGCCCAAGTACTTGGGCCCTGCTACCCATGTGGAAGACCCGGATGAAGCTCCTGGCTCCTGGATTCAGCCTGGCCCAGCCCTGGCCATTGTAGACATCTAGGAAACGAACTAGTGGATGGAAGATATTCTCTCTCTCTCTCTCTCTCTCTCTCTCTCTCACCCTCTCTGTGTAACTGACTTTCAAATAAATATTTTTAAAAAAACCTTAAAGATGGCACATTGCAGAAGATAATACTAGGAAACTTACCACCACAGGTGACAAAAAAGATGGATCTGACCTAAGACCCTGAGCTACTTGGATTCCCTACTCAGAAGATGGCCTGGGAGCTATTTTGAAAGCAAATGTTGTAGCTTGTGTTTAAGCCCTGTATTGTAACACACGTGTGTTCTTTCTAAATCCCATTGCCATAGTCAGCTGGCAAAGGGCCAGTTGCAAACCTGTATGGGAAGAGGTTGGGCAGTGAGTTCTTGGCAGGACAGACAGGAACACCTGCCCTGACCCCTTCACCAGGGTTCATCACTCCTCTGGCAACTCGTGTGTGAGATATGTTAGGCTTTGCTGTGATAACAAATTACATCCAGCTCTCTGTGTCTTGCCCATTGAAGGTTCATTTCCAGCACAAATTTGTGGGCGTCTTGGCTGACTCCAAGGCAGCTCTCTTGCACGTGGTGACTGGGGGCTCCACCCACTGAAAATCAATCTTATCTGACAGCTGCAGCAGAGGAAGGATGAGACCAGGGGGTTCCCCGAGACCCTCAAGGGCCTTGTGGGGGTGGGCGGCTCGTCACTGCCTCTGGCAGCCCACTGGCTGGAACTAGTCCTTTAGCCTTGCCAATGAGCGACAGCTGAGAAACGTGGGAGAGCATGTGACTATTTGGGATTCAGCTACTGTTTCCTTCTCCATAGGGGAGGCACAGATGCCTAGCATTGGAAGGTCTCCTAAAATCAGACTGACCTTTCCCACGGTCACACAATTATAGCACTGCAAGGGTCACCTTTTCTAAAGGAAGGGATTGGTGTTGGCCAATATTAGTATCTCATTCATTGAATGGGAGCATTTGGGGCTGAATGGTGGCCTTCCCAAATTCACAAGTTGAAGCCCTAACTCCCAATGCCTTGGAATGTGACTCTATTTGGGACAAAGATGAATTGGAATGAGGCTATTGGTGATTCAGTGTCTTTGTGAGAAGAAATTCGGGCACAAGAAAGGACCCAGACAGGAAAGACAGTCAGAAGAGGCAGTGAGAAGGTAGCCAAGGGGAGAAGCCTGCCCAGGAACCACACTGCCAACACCTTAATCTTGAACTTCAGTGCCTAGAACCTTGAGGAAATACACTTCCGTTGTTTAGGCCACTGGTCTGTGGTCTGGGGACGTGGGAACACGGGGACAAGGCCAATGGCAAGATTTGTATGTTCTACAAATCTTCAAGTTTCGTCCCATGTGCTAAATTGCATTCACCCCTGCCCAGAAAGTTGTTTTTGTTGGTGTGAGATCCATCTTTCTAACGATCGCCTGAGGGGTAGGCTCAGTGTGCACTGATTTTCCAGTATACCAAGTGGTCCTTTCTGTACTGCAGAGGGCTGCCACTGGATTCAGTACACGCCCAGGTAGTAAATACTGCAGGCTTGATGGATGACCATACAGCCTGTTGCCTGTTCTTTGTTTCCTGTCTTTTTCACGTTTTGGGTTTTGTAACTTTTAAAAATGTGAAAACCATTCTTATCTCGTGGACCTACAGTAATATCTGTATCAGGATTTGGCCCTTGATTTAATCCACACAAGAACTCTATGAAGTGTCACGTTTGCTCGGTTTTATAGGTCAGGTTAGGCAGCTCACCCCGTTCACACAACCAGGGCTTCTGAAGTCATGTCTCACATAAGCTTGTGTCAGGAATTCACTATCAGAGAGCTCATTGAGTCCCATATATGCTCGTGTTGTCTCTCACTATCTGAGAGAGCTCCTTGAGTTTGTTGATCATGGTCATGAGCTGGTTAAGGATCTGGGAGGTACATAGCGGGTTCAGCCATAGCCTGCAATGCAGACATTGCAAATTCGTGTGCCAGTTGGAGTTCCAGCTGCTCTGCTTTTGATCTAATTCCCTGTTAATGCATCTGGAAAAGCAGTGGGTGATGGCCCAGGTAGTTTGGTCCTTGCTATACATATGGGAGACCCAGAAGAGTTACAGGCTCCTGGCTGCAGCCTTGCCCCGTCTTGGCCATTGTGGCCATTAGGGGACAGAACCAGTGGATGGAAGATTTCTCTCTCCCTTTCTCTGTCTTTACTTTTCAAGTAAAATTTTTTTAAAAATCTTTTTTGAGAAGTCTAGAAAGTGATTGAACCCAAGGGAACGTGGAGGTGGGGAGAGACCCAGCTTCTCTGTTGGCCAGTTTTTCTGTCTCTCTGTGGATTTCTGGGGTTGGCTGCCACCCCCAGGCACAATGATGCTTCAGGAGAGCCACGCTGGTCCCCAGGCTGCGGTCGCCATGGAGTCCCCGCCCTGAGATTCATCCCTGTCCCAGCTGGAAAGGATGGAGCCAGCCCTGGCCCTCAAGTTGTTTTCCATTCAAGCCTTGTGAATGGCCTGTCACAAATAGTCTCCTGCTTGTTGGTAAAGACAGCACTTACTCAGGGTCTTGGGGAACAAGTCTGAATCGAGGGCAGAGTGGAGCTGAGTGATGCTTGTAGACAAATCATGACCATTACTCACAGCTGGATGACGTGGGACCACGGGTTGGACAGGCGTCCTGGGCACTGAAAGGTGATGGTGTCATCTGAGTCAGAGAGCTCCAAAGAGCCCATTCAGCCACTTCAGTTCCCACCCACAGTCCGTTCTGTTACATAAGCCATCTCACTCTCAGAGCATTCAGACCCAAGTCAGAGACTCACAGGACCCTGGAAGATTCCCAGGTCTGGGCTTGGATCCCCAGGAGTTTGAAGCAGTCACCAGGAAACCCGGCTTTTCGGGATAAACACAGCACAGCGTCCCAGAGCAGTTTTTATAACTCACTGGCAACTCAAAACCCAAATATTTGTACTTAAAACTAACAAGTGTTGTGTATCTGAATGCAAAGTCGGTGTGAATTTTGTGAGCACAGCCTTCATTGTTCTCTCCTTTGGGGCAGTGGAAGGGGTCGTTTTAAGAAGCAGAAGTCGGGTTCGACTTCTTTCTCTTACAGATGGCTGCATTTCGGGTCAGAATGGAGAAAGACACAGTAAAGAATTCCCGCCGTGCTGTGGGTAACTTCTGTCTCCAAACTCAGTTCTCCTCCCACTAAACTGGACGGAGAGCCCAGAATTCAGGGGGATGGCTTGGGGGGTATCATGAAGTCTGGAGTCCTCTCACTCCCCTTTGCAAAACTGTGAGGCAGAGAAGCAGTGAGCATGGGGATGACCACAGCAGAAAGAAGCAAATCGACGTGTGAGGAAGTGTTGAGGGGAGAGTGTATGCGAGCGCTCGCTCTCCCCCTGAGCATACTTTGTTTTGCCTTCTACTGAATGCTCCTAGGTATGTATGTGTGCTGTAGTCCTGAGTGCAGTGGTGTTTGTTCACTTGCCTTGCTGTGCCTGCCAGGATGCTGGGATTCTGTCTTACTCATCTTTGTATCTAGGGATCCAAGCACATGGATGGATGGTGGAT
Source organism: Lepus europaeus (assembly GCF_033115175.1). Taxonomy (NCBI): domain Eukaryota; kingdom Metazoa; phylum Chordata; class Mammalia; order Lagomorpha; family Leporidae; genus Lepus; species Lepus europaeus. Next base: position 12,907,416 of record NC_084828.1, on the reverse strand, counting down.
GGATAAGTAACTGAGGGATGGATGGATCATGGTTGATGGATGGCTGCCTGCATAGATAGAGGTAGATGAGTGCATGGATGGGTGCGTGCATGAGTGAGTAGATGGAAGGAAGAATGGATGGACAGATGGACCAATATACCCACAACAACCTAGAGTTGAGACCAAACATTAACAGGAGTTAGGTGACTTAGATTAGTGGGTTTCTGGAGGGCGCTTAAAGGAAAAGATACTACCCAATGGGCATCTTGGGGAACTAAGAGACCTCTGACTTGGGGTGTCAGTATCCTTCACGGAGGCCAGCACTGTCCGTCCCACCACAGGTCCATCCATCACCCTGGAAATGAGAATTATGGAACTCCATTGTGTGTCAAAGCCACTGTCCCCCATTATCAAATGCACGGAAGTCTGTTTGACTGCTGTCTTCTAGTGACCTTACAGGACTTGGGTCAGATAAGCCGGGACTGTTATTTTCCACTCCGTCCACCCACAGCTGGTTTATTAGGCCAGTAGCCTTAGCCCCAGACTCTCCTGTAAAGCGGGAGTGAACACTGACCCTGAAATCCGTGTTAACCTCTCTCTCCTGCTATGTCCGCCCAAGCCTGCAGCTGTGTGGTGATGGGGGGCGGGGGCAGAAGGGGGCACATTCATCTAAAAGCCGCTGTCAGTTACATGATGCATTTTCACTAGGGGACGTGTAACTGATCCAGGTGGCATTCACGCAGTTCCGTCTCACCTCACCTGATCTGGACACTTTCCACGGTTACAGGCTGTATTGTGTCCTTCCTCAAATTCCTGCTGAAGCCCTAACCCCCAGGATCAGAATGAGACTGGGCTGCAGATAGGGCCTTTAAAGAGGTGATTATGTTGGGGCCGGTGCTGTGGCATAGCTGGTAAAGCCGCTGCCTGCAATGCTGGCATCTCATATGGGTGCTGGTTCGAGTCCTGGCTGCTCCACTTCTGATCCAGCTCTCTGCTATGGCCTGGGAAAGCAGTAGAAGATGGCCCAAGTTCTTGGAGCCTTGCACCCATGTGGAGACCTGGAAGAAGGCCTTGGTTCTTGGTCCTGGCTTTGGATCAGCACAACTCCAGCCATTGCAACCAACTGAGGAGTGAACCAGTGGATGGAATACCTCTCTCTCTGTGTCTCTTTCTGTGTAACTCTGAATTTCAAATAAATAATTAAATCTTTAAGAGAGAGAGAGAGGTGATTATGCTAACATGAGGCCATTAGGGTGGGCCCTAACCTGGTCTGACCAGTGCCTTCATAGAAAGAGGGCTATGGGACACTCGGCGGGACGTACCAGGGACCCAAGCACACAGGAAAAAAGACACAGTGAGAAGTGACTGCTATCCAGGGAGAGAGGCCTCAGAAGAAGAAACCGAACCTGCCAACACCTTGATCTTGGACTTCCAGGCTTGTAGCTCAGAGAAGATGATGCCCTGCGGTTACTGAAGCCACTGAGCCCGAGCAAACCAACACACCCACAGCCCCAGGAATGGGAACCATGAAGCCCACACCGGCAGCACGGATCAGTCGTTTACTCAAGACTGACCATGGCAAGGGGTCAGCCATCCGCACTTGCATTTGGCCAGGATGCAAAAGCAGGCAGAGGAGTGCGACAGCTTTGAAGTGGAAAAGGGGAGACTGTGGGTGCCCCCATTGGAGGATTGGCCTGGGGGACTGGGAGGTGGCCCATGCAGAAGGACAGCCCAGGTGGTTGGTTTGGGGAGCATATTTGACTTGTTTTCTGGTTGCTTCTGAGTTGGAAGCAGGGAAGCTGGTTGTCCTGACCGAGTCTTGACGGTCCTGATTGATGGTTGACAAGGTTCCTGTAGGAGCCAAGGGCCAGAGGTCCACTGTGAGCCAGGAGCCGGCCGTTGTCATCCTGTGTCTCGCAGGGCAGTAGGCTGTCTTCTCGCCCAGCTGTCTGGCCGCGCATTTCCTAGGACTGCTATAACAAATCACCACGCATTGGACGGCTTAAAACAGAAACTCAGTTCCTCGCAGTGCCCCCCACAGCCCCATCCACTATGGCTTCATCTGGACAGACCACACCGGTCAAGACCGGTTCTCTAGATAAGGTCATGTTCTGGGGTCCCTGGTGGACGTGAATTTGGGGGGCACCATCTAGCCCAGTCCACCGGAGAAGATTCCTCTTCCATTGTCACTGAGGCCGGAAGCCTGGCAGGGCTGGACCTGACGCGGGGCTTCGGGCACTGTGAGGGCATTTAGCTCTGTGAAGCCTCGAGGTTTCCAGATATGGGATGTTAGGAAGTGACCTGCGTGGAAGCGCGGGGCTGCTTAGAAACAGGAGAAGGATCCTTATCCGACCATGTGGGGTGCCCGGCGGGCACACTCCAGCGAAGGCAGACCCTGGGGCCAGGTGGGTTGGTGATCTCGTGACGTGAGCTTTGACAGAGGAACCAGAGACAATGGAGCGCCAGGGGTTGGGAGTGGGAGCGCTTAATTGTGGGTGGGACATCTTGCTGTGACCTGTGGTTCTCCCCAAGCATGTCTGAGGGTACTTCAAAAAGGTCGTGGAAATGGAATTACGAGATAGGTTTATTTTGGTGCAAAATATTTTGAAATTCTTGTCTGTGAGGGTCTTTAAAAAGTTCCTGAAAATGTATATAATGAAAAACTATGCATGGATTTCACATTGTTTGATCATCAACATATTGTAGACCCCAAGACTCTATTTCTCTATTTCCAGAAACAAGATTCGCTGGAGTAGCAGATGTGTTGAGCAAACTCCAGAGAGGGTTCACATCCAATATGGTCTGTCTAGAGCCAATGTTCGCATCTCCCCAGACCTGCTCCTCCCATGCTCCCTCTTGTAGTGCAAAGCAACCCAGACTCTACCTGGTCCAATCCCCAGCCTCCAATACAGCCCATTCACAATTCCCCTCAGTGCCACCTCCTATTTGCTTCTTACTAAGTCAAGTGCCCCAGAGATGACTGACCAGCAAGGGCCATCCGTGTAAACTCCAGATTGGAACCACGATGACCACTTTCTTTCCACCCTTGCCACTTAGGCAGTATAGTGAAAGACACATCAAAACAGGAGCCGTCAAAGTAGGGACTTGGAGGGGCTGGTGCTGTGGTGTAGTAAGCTAAGCCTCTACCTGCGGCTCCAGAATCTCATATGGACAGCAGTTCAAGTCCCAACTGCTCCTCTTCTAATCCAGCTCCCTGCTAATGGCCTGGGAAAGCAGCAGAGGATGGCCTAAGTGCTTGGCTCCCTGTACCCACGTGGGAGACCTGGAAGAAGCTCCTGGATGCTGGCTTTGGATCTGGCCTTGGGGAGTGAACCACTGGATGGAAGACCTTTCTCTCTCTCTCTGTAAATCTGCCTTTCAAATAATAAACAAATGCTTAAAAAAATAGGGACTTGGGGCAATAGAGTAAAAATGCTGATTAGATAATCAATGTAAGATACTTAGACCAGTCAGTTGCAAAGTGGCTGCCACAGGATTAGCCAGTGTGTGCTGGCTGTGGTGTTGTGCTGTTATACAGAGTAAAAGGGCCTGAGGTTTCAGCCTTGATCTGCTTTAAAAAGCTTTGGGCAGATTGCTTCTCTCTCTAGTGGGACTCCTCACTGAGATAAAAAGAAATGCAAAACACTGAGCCTTGGGAGACTACAACTGCATTCTAATGTCAATGCCATTTTTCAAAACACTTTTGTAGAATCCTGTTTTGTACCCGGAATTCCTCATGCTCTTCAAAACACACACACACACACACACTTTTATTGTGAAAGAATTTGATTCATAGAAAAGTTGCTAAAAAAGTATAGAGAGTTCTGGAATACCTATCACTCCATTTCTTCCATTGTTAACATCTTATCATAACCATCGAACACTGGTCAGAACCAAGCGACTGTCATTGGGGCATTCCTCTGAACTAGAAGCCCAACCTCATCGGGAGGTTGCTATGGTCTGGATATTAGTTTGGAGGTTGGATGTCCTACAGAATCCTGCTAAAACCTTGCTCCCAGGGGGCTGCCTGGTGAGTGATGGAACCTTTAGGAGGTGGGCTCAGTGGAAGGTTCTTGGGTCACTGGGGGTTACCTCCCTCAGATGATCCTTCTTGCAAGGCAGTTGTTATAAAGGCCTGACTTTGAGCCCAGCCTCTGTCTCTTCTCCAGCCTGATACGTGGCCAGGGCTCTAGGCTGCTCCCGCCATGGCCGTCTGCCTTCTCCAGGGGTCAAACTGAGGGCGCTACCCAGTCTTGGACTTTGAGTTTCCAACATTTTGAGCTAAATAACTGTTTTCTCTTGATCAAATTTGTTGCCTCAGGTATTTGGTCTAACTGATCCAGATGTCACCTACTTTCCCTTCACGTCCTCCTTCCACCCCAGGACCCAGCCCAGGGTACCCGGTTGCATTTAACCTCACATCTGGCTGGTCTTATCTCCCCTAAGCTAGTTGGCCAGTCTTGCATTGCTTCTCATCTTCTTGGGGGACTTGACAAGGACTGGCCTGGGATCCTGTTGAATGTCCCCCAATCTGGGTTTGTCATTTTAATCGGGATTAGGCTGGGACATTAGAATGAGCTCTTCACATTGTGTTAGGGAGGATAATCTCATGTGAAATCATTCGCAATGCAAACCTCACCACTTCTGCAGGGTAGGATTTATCAGTTTCTCCACTGTGGTGCTGTCATTTTTCCCTTTTTCATCTCTAGTCTTTGGAAGTCAATCACTAAACCCAGCCTTAAGGTTTGTGCATAGTGGGGATTCTCTCCTAGAGGAGAGAATATTTACACACATTATTTGAAATTCTTCTTTAAGAAAGATGCTCCTCTCACCCCGCATTGTTTTATTTACTCACTTGTTTTTATTATTATGAATTCATAGTATTTATTTTATATGTTGAGTTATCATCCAGTGCTGTATTATTTGTTTTCTTGCTCCAATTCTTCTGGCTTTGGTCATCAGGAACTCTCTTTTCAGGGTCTTTGGGGTGTGCCCCCTTCTCTTTGTGTCTTTTTTTTAATTTTTAAAATTTTAATTTTTTCTCTTATGTTTTGAGCATATCCTTGCCTCCTGGCACTGCCAGCTGCTCTGGGCTCATCTTGTATTTTCCTTGCCTCTGCCCAAAAAGAGCTCCCTCTCGAAAGAGCCCTGATTCATCGGCTTCTTTTGCCTGTCACCATGAGTGGCAAATCTGATTCCCTTGTGGGTGGATTTCAAAGCTATATTCACAACCAGAAGTCATCTGCAGTCATGTCTAGAGAAATAGATAGGCAATCAAGTGCATTGAATTACATCTTTTGTAAAAAAGATTTATTTAGTTATTCTGCAAGTCAGAGTTATAGGGATGGAGAGAGAGAGAGAGAGAGAGAGAGAGAGAGAGAGAATATCTTCCATCCATTGGCTCACTGGCTAGGCTGAAGACAGGAGGCTGGGTCTTCATACAAGTCTCCTACATGGGTGGCAGGAGCCTGAGCGTTTGGGCCATCTTCCACTGATATTTCCAGACCATTAGCAGGAAACTGGATTGCAAATGGAGAGGCCAGGAAAAAAACCGGGACCCATATGGGATGCCGGCGTCACACGCAGCAGCTTTACCTGCTAGTCCCTGAGTTACATCTTTCATCAAAACCCATGAAGCAGAAAGTAAGCCGTGAGCCAACGCACTGCTGTGGCTCAGAAGCAAATCCTAACCAGAGTTCTTTTTGAAAAGGATTTGACGTGTCCTGATCACTTTAGTATTTCTGCATGAAATAATCCCGAATTGAGCACAAACAATGTCACTGTTGTTTAAGAAACACATTAGCACTCTCCTCCCTGCTTGTTTCCACACGGGTGTTTTTCCTAAGTCTCGGGGATGTCGGAGTTTTCCGTGTCAGTGTTGACGCTTTGCCTCTGATTCACAGTAGGAGCACCAAGTTCTGCGATGGGTGATTATTCTTTTCCGCACACATGTGTGCTTTGTATTATTTTCCAAACATCTCTTGCAAAACTCAGAGCAAAGACCAAGACTTTTTGGTGTGAGTTCATCACTCGAAATCCCTGGCAAGTTTTCCTAGACATTTCCCTGGTATTCCAGTCCGTGTCCATCTGATTGTAGCCCACCAGCCGGCATGTTCACCGTTGCTTGTCCAGCATGCGACTCTCCCGGGAGGTCTCCTGCTGGCCAGGCAACACCGCTGTGCTCCATCACTGAGTCGTACCCTTCCTTTCTTTTTCTTCTTTAAAAAATGTATTTGAAAGGTGGAAAGATACACACCCACACACTGAGAGAGAGCGAGAGAGCTCTCATTCACTGGTTTACTCAAATGCCCAGCTGGGGCTGACATGGGAGCCAGGGACTCAGCCTAGGTCTCTTGCCTGGGTGGCAGAGAACCAATGACTTAAGCCATCACTGCTGGCTCCCGTGCACCAGCTGGCAGCTGGAGTCAGGGATGGAGCCGGGACTCGAACCCACTCTGCTGTAGGGTGAGGATATCTTAGCCACTACATCAGATACCTGCTCCTCCTTGCTTTCTTAAACCTCCCATGACAGTCACTCCATGACAGTGATTCATCTTTGCCATTGGTCCTTGGCTTTTTTTTTTTTCCCCAACGTCTGGCTTACCCATTGTTTATACAGATTTTGAGACTCTTTGCACTGAAAATTGTGATCAGTTTTCCTGGGCATCATGATATGCCATGAACTTCCTTCAGCCCTTGGCACAAGCACGCCCACTCGGGGTGCGCTGAACCCCGCCGCCCCCAGGCACAAACAGGCTGCAGGTCCCTGCTAAGAGCAGTCTCTGGCTTCCACAAGCCTCACAGCACACCAGTTGGAGCTCACACAAATCCGCTTCTGTAGATGGACAAGGACTCGGCGTGCAAAGAATTAGAGCAGTTCATTCTGTTCTCGTGTCATTCAGCCAAGAGGCATCCCCCACCACTCCCCCCGGAGCTTTGTTCCGTTCAACTCCACAAATGAGAGCAAGCCTGCCCCTGCCAGACCCGGTGCACTTCCAGCTGGACTCTCTCCTCTCTCTGCCCCTTCGCATCCCAGCCCAGCCAAACTTCGCTGCAAAACGTCAAAATGGAAACTTACTGAAAATGAAATTTCTGCCTGCATTTCTTACTGTCAGTCAGTTCATCCTGCATGGCTGCCTTCTGGATTCTTCTCCCACTGCTCCCCTGGATTTGTTTGTCAGCGACTCCTATTGCCAAAGGTGGTGGGCGTTCTCATTGATTTCCTCGGACTCTCTGTGATGGACTGAATTGTGTGTCTGCCTCACCCCACCGGAAGTCACACAGTTTGTTCTCCCCTCATCCCTTCCCCCTTATCCTCCCCCTCCCACTCCCCCTCCCTCTCTCCCTCTCCCTCCCCAGGGAGACCACAGAAGCTGCAGGTGCGCCCAGGCAGGGGAAGGCCGAGGGGCCTACCTCCCCAGGCTCGCACTGTTGAAGATGTTGGCACTGCAAGTTTCCCACGTTGCTGAGCCACACGGAGTTGGAGTGAGCCCATGTGGGCCCACCAACCTCCTCCCTCTGTGTGGCCTGTGTGCTGTGGATGTCCTTGGTTTCTGGCCAAGCCATAAACTGTGGGTTTGGGGTCAGCGCCGTGCCTTCCAGGGTGGGGACGTAGCATACCAATCTGGGGTTTGTGGGGCTGTGTAAGTAGCTCCCCACAGAGGAGCCGGCATGTGGTGCAGCAGTCAAGACGCGGCTTGGGAAGTTCGTATCCCGTAGCGGAGCGCCCAGTGTGAGTCCCAGCTATTCTGCCCTGATCTGGCTTCCTGCTAATGTGCACCCCGGGAGGCAGCAGCTGATGGCTCGAGGATTGGGTGCCTGCCACCCACATCGGAGACCGGGATGGAGTTTGGGGCTCCTGGCCCTAGACTGGACCAGCCCCAGCTGTTGCCCTAGGTTCTTAAGGTCACCTTGTGTTCCTGCTTCAGGCTGCTGGGAGAGAGCATTAGGGGAAGGGGCTTCTGGGCACATGTTAAGGTTAGGGGCCAATTCGTTTTGATAAGCAATGCAGCAGCCTGGGACATCATATAGCCAAAGGGCTGGAGGAGAACAGAGGACAGGTTTCTGACTTCGAGGCACACATGAAAAAATGTCCATCTCAGATTTGGGTTTGGCAAGGAGACATCAAACTAACAGGGCTGGCGCTGTGGCTCAGAGGGTTAAAGCCCCAGCCTGCAGCACTGGCATCCCATATGGGCGCTGGTTCGAGTCCTGGCTACTCCACTTCTGATCCAGCTCCCTGCTCATGTGCCTGGGAAAGCAGTGGAAGATGGCTCAAGTGCTTGGGTCCCTGCACCTATGTGGGAGACCCAGGGGAAGCTCCTGGCTCCTTGTTTGGCCTGGCTCAGCCCTGGTCATTGCAGCCATTTGGGGAGTGAACCAGCAAATGGAAGACCTCTCTCTCTTTCTCTCTCTCTCTTTCTGTAACTCTGCCTTTCAAATGAGAGGCAGAGCTCCTGCCCCTCCCAGGCAGGACCACCCGCTGGGGCATGACCAGCAGCTCTGGATGCTGGAAGCTTGAGATCAGGTGTCGCAGGGCTGGCTCCCTCTGAGGGCTGTGCGGGAGGCACCATCCCAGGCCCTTCTCTTAACTTCCCAGAGCCCCGCCTCGCAGGTGGCGTCTCCCTGCGTCCTCATGGCACCTTCTCTCTGCACGTGGCTGTCTCTGGGTCCCCATCTCCCCTTCCTAAGGACATCGGTCCTACCATATGAGGGTCCCTGATGCCCTATCTTCATTACATCTGTCACAAAACCTTGCCTGATAGAATACCGCAGGCCAGGAGGCCCAAACATCAGCTGCCTGCTTCCCACGGTTCTAGAGACCGGGAAGTTCAAGATCACGGTGTTGGCCTGCTTGGTTCCCCTGAGGACCCTCCTCTGGGCTAGCTTCGTCCTCACCTGGAGGACCAATGGGAAGCTGTGACCTCTTGCTCTTCTTAGAAGGACACTAAGGCATCTGACCTCAGTGACCTCCCACAGGCCCCGCCTCCTGGTACTGTCACCTTGGGGGGCAAGGGAGAGGAGGCAGGGACCTAAACATTCGGTCAGTTACAGATGTCGTCCCATGGTCTCATTCTGAGCCGCCAGCGATCAGGTCTCCTAATCTTTTGCAGGGGACACAATCTCACCCAAGGCTGGGGAACCAGGAGTTTTGTTCAAATTTCCCCCAAAACCTTTCTGTGCAGTTTGTGGGGTGAGCTGGGTTAGGAGAGAGTGGGGAAAGGGATGGGGAAAGCTGGTGGGAGATACCACAGCCCCGACATGGTGATTGAACTCGATGGAAAAACCCCCTGCTCCCCCGTGATAAGGCTGCTAGGCTGTCCGAGACACCATTCCCTGTGCAGAATCTGGTACCAGCTGTGACCCCAGCCTCGTAGTCCCATCAGCGACCATTGGCCTGCCTGCGGTTCATCACATTGCCGATGAGAGGGACAAACCTTTCTTCGTATCTGTAATCCACCATGCATGGGGCAGGTTGATGGGGATCTTAAGACTCAATTTTTGGACTGGCGCTGTGGTGCGGAAGGTTAAAGCCCTGGCCTGCAGTGCCGGCATCCCATATAAGCACCGGTTCAAGTCCCGGCTGCTCCACTTCCCATCCAGCTCTCTGCTATGGCCTGGGAAAGTAGTAGCAGATGGCTCAAGTCCTTGGGCCCCTGCACCCACATGGGAGACCCGGAGGAAGCTCCTGGCTCCTGGCTTCAGATTGGTGCAGCTCCGGCCATTGTGACCATCTGGGGAATGAACCAGTGGATGGAAGACCTCTCTCTCTGGCTCTAGCTCTCTCTGTAACTCTTTCAAATAGGTAAAATAGAGCTTTCAAATAAAAGACTGGATTTTCTTCTTTGAATATCAGAAAGAGCACCATGTTTCTGTAGGTTAGTAGAAAAAAAGCAAGAGACTCTTTAACAGGGAGTTTTCTGCCCAGTTGTGATAAAAACAGCTGCATTTTGCAAACTCCAAAGGGCAGGGGGAAAATAAAGGAACAAAGGTTCCCCTCGAATCCCATGACCTCAAACATGTGCATAAACTCTTACAGTGCTTCCCTGTGCGTTTATAAATGTGTGTGTTACACCTTTGCTATGGTTTCTTCATTTATGATTTTTTTATAAGATTTTATCTTGAAATAGTTTTGGACTTACATATACATTGCAAAATGAGTACAGGAGAAATTCCCAAGTACCCTTTCTCAGTTTCCCTAGCAATAAGATTCTTTTTTAACATTTTTATTTGTTTTTAAATATTTTAAATTGTGATTCAATGTGGATAACATCAACCTGAACATTTTTACTTGCTGTTCCTGGCTTCAGCCTGATCCAGACCTGGCTGTTGGAGGAATCTGAAGAGGAACCGGTCAATATAAGATCTATCTCTCTTTTACTTGCTCACTCTTGCTCTCTTTTGCTCTGCTTTTCCAATAAATAAACCAATAAATCTTTATTTAAAAAATCGACCATTTTTAAGTGAACAGTAAAGTGGTATTGAGTACAACAATCACAACCGTCCATCTCATTTTTTTCATCTTTTTTTAAAGAAAAGATTTATTTATTTGAAAGGCAGAGTTACAGAGAGAGGGAGAGACATCAAGAGAGATCTATCAACCTCTGGTTCACTCCTCAAATGGACCAGACCAGGGGTCAAGAACTCCATGCAGGTCTCCCACGTGGGTGGCAGGGACTCAGTTCTTGGGCCACCTCCTGCTGCCTTCCCTGGAGCATTAGCAAGAAGCTGGATCAGAAATGGAGCAGCTGGGACTCAAACCAGCGATCTGATATGGGATGCCGGTATTGCAGGAGGCGGCTTAATCCACTGTGCCACAACACTGACCATTCTTTTTCATCTTGCAAAGTTGAAACTTTGTATCCATGAAAAGACCTCCATTTCTCCTCCCCAGCCCCAGGGTGACCTCCTTTCTGTCTGTTCTAGGGACCTCATATGCATTTGCTGTTCTGTGATTGGCTTATTACAGTTAGCATAGTTTTCCAGGTTCATGCGTGTTGTAGCCCAGGTCAAAATGCTGTCTCTTTTCACAGCGAGTGATATTCCACTGCATGCCTTGGCCACATTTTGTGTGTGCGTTCACCCCAGGATGGACAGTTGGATTGCCCTCACCTTTCACAAAGTCTGTGGCCATGAATGTTGGTGCACAGGCACCTGTTTCAGTCCTGGCTTTCATTTCTCTTGGGTGTCACCATGGCTTGAACGTGTCCCCCCAAGTTCATGTATTGGAAACTTGATCCAGAGCGTGGTGGTTTGGGAGGTGTTTGAGTCATGGGCACACCCCCTCGTGAGTGGGTGAATGTTGTTATCAGGAACAGGGGTCCTTATCAGAGGATCTGTTCGACTGCCCCACCCCCCACCCCATCCTCCATTCTGTCATGGGATGCTCCAGATGCTAGACCCTCAGTCTCCGACTTCCTAGCTCCCAAAACTTGATCCAATAAATTTCTGTTCATGATAAAGTCCTCAGTCCACAGTATGTTGTTATAGCAACACAAAACGAACTAAGTCAAGATGGCCACCAGACCTGGAAACACCACGGTTGTGGGCTGATACGGAGCTCTGAATTCTACCACGTGCTCTTGCGGCTCGGAGGGGAAAATCTTCAGGGAACGAGGCTCAGGCTGACTGTGGCGTATTGCAGAGCTGCCCCAGGAGTGAGTGCACTCGACCTTGACATGAGGATGACAGGACGACCTGTCCTGAGGCTGACACAATCATCGGCTGCCCAGGGCTGTCCTAACCCGGTCCCCAAGGTCCCCAGGCTCCTCATCGTGGCTTCTCTCTGCCCCAGCTTCCTTGTGGCTGCTGGAACAAAGTCCCGCGGCCCCGGGGGCTAGGACAACACTCATTCCTTCTCTCCCTGTTCTGGAAGCGAGGAGTCTGAGATCAAGGTACCCAAGGCTCGTTAACCTTGGGCGATTGCCTCACTTGTTCTTCTGTAAAATGGGATGGTAGCAGTACATGGGGACCCTCCCGATGCTCTGTCCAGTCCTCCAGTGAGCCCTTTGAACCATTCTGGGTGCTCTCCCTCTCCCTGATCGCACCTGCTCCAGGAGTCTGCTCTGGATCTGTTTCGCCCACAAGAGCAGCAGTCCACAGGTTAGGGGTGCTGCTCAGGGGTGAGGTGCTAGACCCCAGGTCTAGCGGCTTATGGTATTTACACCTGGGGATTTATAACAAAGGGTAATGAAAGGTGTGGGGACCTCCGAGTAGGGTGGTGACCTCATCCTGCTTGGCCCGGGTTTTCCCCAGGATGTGCACTCTAAGTCCATACTGGCAAGACTGAAAACCTAGAAGGCAGCCCTTTTGGCTGATAATCCTGCTTCTGGCACCAGGCTGTGTTCACGTGGGTGACCTGGGACACTCGCTCCAGCTGTGCTGCTGATGAGCCCTGCCATGCAGTGCAGGAGCTGGGGGTCTCCAGCCCCCACCCCACCCCAGGCTTCCCACCAGCCGCTCACGGCAGCCAGTCTGCAGCCAGGACTGTGAGCAGCGGGGACGTCCCGGGTATTGCCCCGTTTTCAGTGTCGGGTGGGGCTCTCCCCGGAGGAGTCTGCATTGGCAAAGCTCCGAGAGGCTGTGAATGAGAAGCAGCTGCCCCGACAGCGTCATGTGCGGCCGGGAACAGGCACGCCGCGCTGGCGCCCAGCCTGTCCCCACCCGCGTGGTGCCAAAGAGCTCCTAGGCGGACACTGCTGGGAACTACAAGGCAAGGCCTGCATTTGTGGGCCTCCCTGCCGGCTGTAAACCCTGCTTGGTTAGCTTCAAAGACTGGAGCGAAATGTCCCACCGCAGCACGTTAGAGCAGTTTATAAAAGAAGCCCAAGAGAAGAGGTTTTGCCAGTGTTTCCGCTGCGCGCGGTCTTGCTCTCTGGTTGAAATGTTTTGGTGAGCGTCCCTGGTGGTCACGATGCCAGGGGCCAGCAAGAGCTGACTGAACCGTCCTGCTCTCACTCTGCTCAGAAAAGCGATCGGAGAATCCCCATCCATCATGACGCAAGAATTTCCCCCTCTTCACTCTTCGCAACTACAGCGAAACTCGCTACAGGGTGTGCAGGACTCCCCCGGCTGGGGTGGCTCTCGCTTGCCCTCCATTGCCCACGTTCTGTAGAGCTTTTGTAGCTGCCCTGGGAGGTGGGCTGTGGACAGACTGAAGCATACAAGAAATGCCTTATGGAGTTTCTGCAATGTGGAAGCTTCAAATTCATTCATTTCTTTTTTTTTTATGATTTATTTATTTACTTGAAAGACAGAGTTACAGAAAGGCAGAGGCAAGAGAGAGAGAGAGAGAGAGAGAGAGAGAGAGAGAGAGAGAGAGAGTCTTCCATCCGCTGGTTCACTCCCCAAATGGTTACAACTGCCAGAGCTGCACCGATCCAAAGCCAGGAGCTTCTTCCAGGCCTCCCATGCAGGTGCAGTGGCCCAAGGACTTGGGACATTCTCCACTGTCTTCCCAGGCCATTAGCAGGGAGCTGGATTGGAAGTGGAGCATCTTGGGACACAAATCGGCACCCATATGGGATGCGGGCACTGCAGATGGTGGCTTTACCCTCTACACCACAGCGCCAGCCCCTCAAGTTCATTTCTTAACAGACCCTTCTTTGCTAGTGGAATAGGGGCCTGAGAAAAGGAAGGAGTGGGAAGTCCCTTCCAGCATGTGAAATAAAATCTGTCCTTTCACAAGTGAGGGCTGGAGGGGGCTTGTGAGCGGTGCATATGGGTGCCCTTAGGCCACGCAAAGCAGTTTCGGCTTCATTGCAGAGGAATCCCAGCCTCTTAGCTGTGCCTCCAAACCCCAGTGATCTCGGGCCAGGAGGGAGGCAGAGCGGCTAACAGGGAAGGCACCTACGATGCAGCAGCTTCCGGGTTCAGCCGCTCAGACCTCGGTGGGCCTGCTAATGGGCAGGGCTGGGTGGACAGGGGTGGAAGAGCGTCTGAGGTCGGGGGAGAGGAAAGTTTGGGCAAACAAGGACTGCGTTGCTTCCTCTTGTAGGGCTCAGCGCTGGCTGTCAGCTCAGACTTCTCCAGATGAACTCCCCAAATGACCAGTGGGAAAGGACTGTCAGCTCCATGACCGCTTGAGTTACGACTTCAATAAATCCCAGCTACTGTGCCTCTATTCTGTTCCTAAAGACTTGCAAGTTGTGCTGGTATTATGGTACTGTTTGACTGTTATATAAAAGTCCCTAAAACTAGAACCATCTACATATTGAGGCATACTAGTGAGTTGTAAGCAAACCTACCCTTATTTTGGTACGAGATGGGACCACAGCCCCGGGTTGCTTAAGACCCCTCTCCCCCGTCAAGGAATGGTATCGCTGTTCCTTCCTGTGTTACTGGTGAGGTCGAGCATCTTATATTCGTCAGTTATTTGCAATTCTCCCTGAGCCTGCAGGCCATATCTATTTCCTTAACTCTCTCCTGGAATCATTTTAGAATTATGAGGAATTATTAAGGGGACAAGGAGCAGAGTGTGGCAGAGGATGCCGGGGAGAAGAGGAGAGAGAAGGGAGGGTTAGGATGGCTCCCAAGCCCTCCCACTGGCCACCATCTCCTGCCTCTCCCTGCTCCCCACACCCATTTGTCCTGAAGTCCATGGCAAGGCTTTTTGGTTGGATCCTGCTCCTCCTGGAATAGTTGGTTACCCAAGGCTCTTCTCATTCAGTCATTTCACCGAGAGGAAGAAGAATGTTAGTCCTGGTCCTGCACCCTCTTTGGTGGAACTGCCCCTGAGGACAAAGTAGGGAGATGGTTACGGTGGCAACGTCTCATAGGAAAAATCAGACACTAGTGCAGAGCTATAGTTGGATGGGAAGCAGAAGATATACCCCAACTGGTGCCGTGGCTCACTAGGCTAATCCTCTGCCTGTGGTGCCAGCACTCCGGTTTCTAGTCCTGGTTGGGGCACCAGATTCTGTCCCAGTTGCTCCTCTTCCAGTCTAGCTCTCTGCTGTGGCCCAGGAGTGCAGTGGAGGATGGCCCAGGTCCTTGAGCCCTGCACCTGCATGGGAGACCAGGAGGAAGCACCCGGCTCTTGGCCTCGGATTGGCGCAGCACGCTGGCCGTAGCGGCCATTTGGGGGCTGAACCAATGGAAGGAAGACCTTTCTCCCTGTCTGTCTCTCTCTCTCACTGTCTAACTCTGCCTGTCAAAAAAAAAAAAAAAAAAAGAAAAGAAAACATACCCCAACACTGACGTTCTAATGTGTCCTTCACAACAGGAATCGCTAAGATCAGAGGTCGTCTCTGGCTCAACATTTGCACGGATATTCAAGGTCATCCATGTTGTCGAGGGAACAGAAGAGACCACGAGAGCCTGAGCGAGCTTTACCCACGCCTTCCTTCAAGGTCAGATGTCACTCATGATAGCTGGCTCCACCCCTGAGCCCAATGTCAAGTTTTGTTCTGTAATAGTTTGTAAGTTTCGGCCAGTGCCATGGCTCACTAGGCTAATCCTCTGCCTGTGGCGCCGGTACCCCAGGTTCTAGTCCCGGTTGGGGTGCCGGATTCTGTCCCAGTTGCTCCTCTTCCAGACCAGCTCTCTGTTGTGGCCTGGGAGCGCAGTGGAGGATGGCCCAAGTGCTTGGGCCCTGCACCCTCATGGGAGACCAGGAGGAAGCACCCAGCTCCTGGATTTCAGAGCAGTTTTTTTTAAAAAAAATTGTTTATTTGAAAGACAGAATGGCAGTGAGAGAAGGAGCAGCAGATGGAGAGAGATCTATCTGCTGGTTCACTCCCCCAGCTGGCCACAATGGCTGGGGCTGGGCCAGGCCAAAGCCAGGATCCTGAAACTCCATCTGGGCCTCCCACATGGGTACAGGGGCCCAAGCACATGGGCCACCTTCCACTGTCTTCCCTGGAACATTAGCAGGGAGCTGGATTGGCTCATATGGGATGTTGGCATTGCAGGCAGTGGCTTAACCCACTGCACCACCTGCACCACAGTGGCTCCCCGGATTTTAGAGACTTTTACATGTGAACCCCACGAAGCCGCCCCACGTTAGGAGGAGGGTTAGGAAAGCAGCTTCGTGTTGACGCTCTTCGTTTGCTCTCAGGCACAGGATAGGTTTGTAGTTTGGCCCAAAGTGGAGAGCTAGTGTCTTTTTTTGTCTTTTAAGATTTTCTTTATTTATTTGAGAGGTAGATTTGCAGTGAGAGGGAGAGACAGAGAGAAAGGTCTTCCAACCACTGGTTCACTCCCTAAATGGCTGCAACGGCCGGAGCTGAGCTGATCTGAAGCCAGGAGCCAGGAGCTTCTTCCAGGTCTCTCATACAGGTGCAGGGGCCCAAGGACTTGGGCCATCTTCTACTGCTTTCCCAGGCCATCAGCAGAGAACTGGATTGGAAGAGGAGCAGCTGGGACTAGAACCAGCGCTCATATGGGATGCTGGCGCCATAGGCGGAGGATTAACCTACTTTTCCATGGCACTGGCCCCCAGCTAGTGTCTTAAATCCTCCATGAGGCCAGTGGGTGGGAACCCCTGACCCCTTGCCTTTAGGTTCATCTCATCCAGGTGAGACATCTACTCAGGAAACCTGGACTTTGCTGGGGTTCAGGTGTTTTTCCTGCAACACAGACGTGGGTTAAAGAGAGGCAAAGCCAACCCTCCAAGACAAGTTCCAAGGTCAGCCATGTGAAGCTGCCACTTTTGTAGGCCAATGTCAGGCCATCCCACTTGACACATAGGAGCTCCCTAACCACTCAAGCAGTGGCTCTCGGTTTGACAGCATGTGAGATGCAATGGGGATTTTCAAAAGCAAAACAAAACAAAAACAAGGCCCAGGGCACACTACAGGCCAATTAAAATGGAATCTCCAGGGCTGCAACCCGAACTACAAGATTTTAAAAACTCCCTGAGAGATTTCGCTGGGCAGTCAGGGCTGGAATTTCTGAATCAAATGAAAAGGCCTGGTTTTTAGTAAATCATCAGTTGCCCCTCTCCGTGAGTGGCGGTCACGTGGCAGGTGTACCCTGGGGGCTCCCGTGAGAGTTTGACTCGGCTTTGACCCCAGGACACTGGGGAGCCCGATGCCATAACTCCCAGCCTCTCCGCTTCCTGTTCGCCTCACCCAGGGCTCTGCACACCTGCGGCGGTCCTCACCTACTGAGCACAGACAAGTGGGGAGAAAGGTGGCCTTGGCTTCATCCAGGTGACCTCTGGGTTGCGTTGTTTCCGCAGGTGGCCTCGCCGGATGGCCCCTTTTAGCCCTTGCAACTACCTGGAAGACGGCACGTTTCTGTTTCCACGGTCCGGAAGCAGTCTTCTCTGTCCTCCAAGGCCGTGTTTCTCGAGACAGGACCTGGGGGACTTCCTGCCTTTGAACCACGTGGGGATGTTCGTCCGCGTGTCAGATTCTTTGCAAGCAGACCCAGGAGCCAACATTTTAAGCAAGACCCCTTCCTTCTCCAGCCAGTGTAATGCAAGGTGCCATGAGTGTGCCTGAGATAGACTGTGTTTCTCTGGACACACATGCTGTGATAAACTACATAGATTAGGCACAGCGAGAGATGTACAACAGCAATGCTAAAACAGAGCAACTGGAACAATATTCCATTATAAAAGCTGTGTGAATGTGGGCTCCCTCTCTTGAAAGTCAAGACAAATATTGATTTTTAAAAAAGATTTTGTTTATTTATTTGAGAGGCAGAGTTACAGACAGAGAGAGGGAAAGACAGAGAGAATGGTCTTCCATCTGCTGGTTCACTCCCCAAATGGCTGCAATGGCCAGAGCTGAGCTTGGCAAAGCCAGGAGCCAGCAGCTCCCTCTAGGTCCCCAATGTGGGTGCAGGGGCCTAAACACTTGGGCCGTCTTCCACTGCTTTCCCAGGCCATAAGCAGAGACCTTGATTGGAAGAGGCACAGCCAGGACACAAACGGGTGCAAATACCGGCGTTGAAGGCAGAGGCTCAACCTACCACGCCACAACGCCGGCCCCTAGTATTGTTTTCAGACTGTGGTTGATCATGGAAAACTGAAACTGCAGAAAATGAAATTACAGATAAGGTTGGGGTTACTACATCATCTATCCATCTGCCTATCCATCCACCTACCCACCCACCCACCCATTTACTCCTCCACCCATCTATCCATCCCTCTACCCCCTCCTCCCCCCACCTGTCTCTTTCTCCCCAGCCCACTCCACTCCCTTCCACATTTGCTGTGTGCCGGGAGCTGTTGTAAGCACTTGAGATACATAAGTGAACAACCTATTCAGAAATTTCTGCTGGGGGCCAGCATTGTGGTATAGTGGGTTAAACAGCCACCTGACTTTGGCATCCATATGGGTGTTGGTTCAAGTCCCGACAGCTCCACTTCCAATCCAGCTCCCTACTAATGTGCCTGGGAAGTCAGTGGAAGATGGTCCATGTGCCTGGGCCCCTGTTGCCCACAGGGGAGACCTGGCTGAAGCTTCTGGCTCCCAGCTTTGGCCTGGCCCAGGCCCAGCCATTGCAGCCATTTGGGGATTGAACCAGTAGGTGAAAGAGCTCTATCTTTCTCTCTCAACTCTGCCTTTCAAATAACCAAATACATCTTTTTAAAAACAGTTGGGACGATCCTCCAGTATGAGTGAGATGGAATGTCTTCTTGTGCTTTTTCATCTATTTATTTTTTAAAGATTTGTTTATTTGAAAGTCAGTGTTACAGAAAGAGAGGAAGGGACACAGAGAGAGATTTTTCATCTGCTGGCTCACTCCTCAGATGGCTGCAATGGTCAGGGTTGGGCCAGGCCAAAGCCAGGAGCCAGGAGCTCCTTCCAAGTTTCCCACGTGGGTGCAGGGCCCCAAACACTTGGGCCATCTTCTGCTGCTTTTCCCAGGCCATTAGCAGGGAGCTGGATTGGAAGTGGAGCAGCTGGGACATGAACTGGGGCCCATATGGGATGCCAGTGTTGCAGGCTGTGGCTTTACCTACCACACCAGAACCCCAGCCTCACTTTTGTATTTAATTCTCTCTTTAAAATTCCTTCCCCATCCCCTACAATTTTCAGATGTTTGAGAAGCTGCAGTTCTCCCCCTGCCCTGGAAATAGAGTATGCCCTGGGACAGTTTCTGGACTGTGGCTTGTCAGTTTCTGCAGATGACAAAGGGAGGCCCTGCTGGCCAGTTGCAAGTCAGGTGGAGGGTGGACTGGGGCCCACAATGAGGAACTCACCTGTCCCCTCCTCGCGGTGATGGGTCCACAGATCAGCCGGAAGCCTGAGGTTGCCTAGGGACTGGTAGGAAGCAGGACCGGCACACGGGACCCCTGGGGGACAAGGCCAGGGCTGATTTAGAGACACAGAGCAAGGAGCAGGGATGAAGCCTGGGCAAACAGGAGCTGGGTGCTGTCGCCATCCTGGCCTGGAGGGGAGTGGCTGGTGAGGACCATGTGATGGAACAGTGACATGTGCTGGATGGACACAGCCAATCCGGAGCAGACAGGGAGCTGGGAAAACATCCGGAGCCTCCCGTTGTGTTGGTGCCTCCCACTGGGGCCAGCAGGGAGGGAAGCCAATGATGCAATCCATATAGCCGGCCCTGCAGGGACAGCGTGGAGGGGAGGAGGGCAGAGGGCAGGCAGGAGGCATCCGGCTAGTCCATTTCTCAAGGCCTCCTCCCCAGGACCACGCCTCCGGCCTTCACATGCACCCTGGCCCCCCACCGCCTCCCACACAGGTCAGCTGCAGTGGCTACAGAGAGCCAGACCCATCCGTCCCAAGCGTGACAGAGCCGGAGTCGTCCCTGGGAGAGAAGCCTGCTGTGTTGCGTGAGGTTCTTCTTAATCATTCCTGCAGGCAACCTTTCCTCCTGCTCCGGGGGTGGCCTCTGGTTCTGGCCCCTCATGGGGGGTGCGTGCATGTGCGTGGGTGTCCTTGGTGCGCAATCCCTGGCTGAGAGCCCCAGGCATTTGCTGTGACTGCTGGTGGCCGCTGGACCCCAGGAAGAGAAGGTTCCTCCTTCATGCATCGCCCTTCCTAAGGAAGTTGAGGACAGACAGACAGACAGACACACCTCCACTTGGACAGCAGGTCCCCCGGCTGCCTCTGAGCCCCCCGAGAAGGGCGTGACATCGGCTGCCATTTGAATGCATGTATTTGGTCCCGTGTCTTGGTCAGGGGGGTAGAGCTGGCACGCAAACACCCTGCACCCAGCCCTGGGAGAGGTAAAGGTTGTACCCACAGCTCCTCCTCTGCTCTGGACTCTGTCCGACACCAGCTGCCATTCCAAAGTCCTAAATGGAAATGTGGACTCGCCTAGGATCCCTGGAGCCGCTGCGGCCTTCTCTCTAGCGGAAATGCACGTCTCCTACATTGGTCCTGCTTTCCGGCCCTGCTCAGAGAACATGAACACTCACCTGGCCTCCCTCCTACCTCCGCCTCCACCCAGGAGCCTCCCGGGGCTCACTAGGAAAGCAGCCACCTCTGGGGAGCACCTTTGCCGGTCAAAGTGTCCCGGAAACTGAGTGTGAGGGATAAACAGGTGCGGCCGGCAGAGACAGCCCTGCGCCGTGTGTGCTCCGTGTCCATGGCCACCGTCCTGCAGCTGTGGACAGAAAACACTCAGAACCTCCTTGCGGGATGGGGAACATCCCACCCACGTGGTCCATCACTTGGTCTGGTCCTTCCAAGGCCACCACAGTGGAACACACACATTCCATACACCAGGCTGATTTTGAAGTGGATCGTGTTGTGTGTCCTCACGCACGATGTTATGGATATCCAAGTGGCCCTTGGCAGAAAAAATAAAAGTTTCCCCAGCCCTGCCCCAACAATACAGCGGAACAATGGCTCACCAAGCAGAACAGCTACACTGCATTACATGTTGTGCATCCAGCCTGGGGCCACGGCGTCCCTCGGCGATGGCCCAGATGTGACAGCGGCCGTGCCCCACGGACCAGGTGTGCAGTGAGCTATACCATGTAGGTGCCTGTATGTGCCCTGTGAGGTCCACGCCATGAAACCGTCTTCTAGTGACACGGTCCTCAGCAGTTGGTCTCTACCTTTACCCGACCCACAGCTGCAGACTAGAGATAGTTTGAAGAATGCAGGCCGGCACCGCGGCTCACTAGGCTAATCCTCCGCCTGCGGCGCCGGCACCCCAGGTTCTAGTACCGGTTGGGGCGCTGGTTCTGTTCTGGTTGCTCCTCTTCCAGTCCAGCTCTCTGCTATGGCCCGGGAAGGCAGTGGAGGATGGCCCAAGTGCTTGGGCCCTGCACCTGCATGGGAGACCTGGAGAAGCACCTGGCTCCTGGCTTCGGATTGGCACAGCGCATCGGCTACAGCAGACATTTGGGGGTGAACCAAAGGAAGGAAGACCTTTCTCTCTGTCTCTCTCTCTCACTGTCTAACTCAGCCTGTCAAAAAAAAAAAAAAGAATGCAGCAGGAGGTACGCAGGTTTGGGGGCACATACGATGCCATTTGATGCAAGGGATTGCAGCACCTGCAGATCTGGGCGTCTGCTGGGTGTGGGGTATCCCAGACCCAGTTCCCCACGGATGCCGAGGGATGGCTGGGCCCCACTTGGAGCCGCACCTGTGCTGGCTGACGGGGGCGGGGGGGGGGGGCGAGCAGCTTCAGAGGAAAGGCTGCCTGTCTTGCACAGAGGCTCTCTGGAAGGCCCCATCTAGAGGCTCGCCAGTCACCCCGAGTGCCAAGTCAGCAGGAGAAAAGTAAACCGCTCCGAGTGCTTCTTTTCCACCCACCCCCAAACATGCACGCTGGAGCTGAGCCTGCTTGGGAAAGCAGCTGTTAGCATGGTCCTGTCCCCACTACAGCCTCACCTGTGTGTGTTCTCACCTTCCTGCAGAGGGCCAGGAAGTCCACCTGGGTGTCCCTGTAGGCTTCTAGTAAATTTTTCTTTAAGATTTATTTATTTGGATGAAAGCTGGAGTTACAGAGAAGGGGAAGTGCAGAGAAAGAGAGAGAGAGAGAGACCTTCTATCCACTGGCTCACTCCCCAAATGGCTGCAAAGGCTGGAGCTGGGCCAGACCAAAGCCAAGAGCCTAGAATTCCATCTGGGTCTCCCTTGTGGGTGGCAGGGACCCGATCACTTGGGCCATTTTCAACTGCTTTCCAAGGCACATGGGGCTGGATGGGAAGTGGAGCAGCCAGGACTTGAACAGGAGCCCATATGGGATGCCGGAGTCGCAGGTGGTGGCTTACCTGGCTGCCCCGTAATGCTGGCCTTGGCTTCTGATGATTCTAGGAGATACCCTTTCATTGCTTAATTTGTTTTGCATTAGAGCAAGCCGTGGGGCTCCTGCCTCCCAAGCTAGGTTATGCATCCTGCAGAGGCCTGTCCCCTCTGTGTCCCTTCCCAGCACCGAGCAGGGAGCCTTGCAAGCTACATGTTTATTGAACCGAAGTGCACGGTTCAGAATTGGTGAAGTGGCCGCGCTTCAGCTGGAGCCTTTGAAGAGAAGCTGATCGTGTGGTGCTCACACTTGGGGTGTCTGTACCTTACTCCAGGCCTTTTGCTGATGCTGTCCTGCAAAATTTAATCTCAGCTCAAAGAAGCTGAGTGTGCATTTAAATAATTCAGCCAGGTGTCCCCACGCTCAGTGCTCTCCATCCCTGAATAACCCCAGTCAGATCAGGCTCTCGTCTGTCACCCTCCTCCTAGACCTCTCCCTGCCGCAGAGGCACAAGGAAGCATCAGTCTTACAAGGAGGAGAGCCTTGGGAAACAGTCCCTGTGGCAGGAGATGGCGGCCGTTTGAGAACAATTCTCGTCTTGTTGGAATGGAGGTGACCGGTGTGCATTGGGCATTTGAGAGGTTGATGGCCACACGACAGGTTGTCTGCGAGCACAGGGAGACCCTGTGGTCCCCAGGGGCCAGCACTGGCTCCCAGGGCGCAGCGAACCAGAGCTCGGGATGGACAGCAGTGAGGGAGGCACCAGGCAGCGTCCGAGCACTGGGACAACCCTCATCTCTTCTGAGCCTTACTTTTCATTCCTCTGCTTTCCAAGAGCTTGGGCTGAGCTTGGGGCTGGAGTTTCCAAAGGGATTCCATTGCAGTCCTAGGTTGTGCACCGGCTAGTGGAAGTGGGCGGGGACGCACACACACTAATCCAGTTGGGGCAGGCGAGGGCCCCAGGCTGTCCTTGCTGGTTTCCCACTCTCTCCGCACCTGGCTTCCATACAGGCAGTCTGCATTTTCTCCAGCAGAGTGAACCAAAGGCTTCAACGCCTGGGTCTGACAGGAGGTTGCCCCAAGACTCTCCTGCATGACAATTCTGGACGTGTCACTGGGCAAGAGCAACACGACGCTGCCAGCCCTCCCAGGAATCCAGCTCAGATCGGGGCGCTCACGGGGGATAGATGCAGGGATGTGGGAGTGGCATCCTGTTGGGTTAGCAGAAAGTGTTTGCTCTTGTGTGATTAGAACAGCAAGGAGAGAGAGAGAGAGAGAGGGAGAGAGGAAGAGACAGAGAGAGAGAGACAGAGAGAGAGAGAGTTGGGAAAGGCAGGTGACAGAGAGCAAGGTTGGGAACTGAAATGGAGAAAGCAACCCAAGCCCAGCCCAAGAGGAGCTCTGTGCCTGGATAAAATGCAGGGCAGAGTCCAGGCGCTCAGGTCCTCACCTGCATAAGGCACACGGGCCAGCATGCACCTGCCAGGCCACCACCGTCCCTCGGACTCACTTGCCAGGGATTTTGTTCTTCCCGAGGGTGGACGGACCTCTCACCATGAACCTGCTGCCACGCACAGACTTTTGATTCTGGGCCTTGAAATAAATCCCCTCCAGCCAGGGTTGTGTGGAGCCCCTCTCAGGGACCCTGGTGCGCACAGACAGCTGAAGGCTTCCGGTGCCCGTGGCAGAGGCTGCGGGTGTGAGCGAGGGTCAGGGGCAGTAGCGACAGATGCACCCTGGGAGGATGTCGGCGACAGAGGACAGGAGCCCCCTCTAAGGCTGAGACAACTCGGAACCCTGCACATGCTGGGTCAATCAGAACACGGCTCTCCACCAGGGCGGCTGCTTCCTCCCCACCCCTGGGCTGCAGACACTCGGGCTGCACCTACGCCCCCGTCCCTGATGCTGTGTGAGACGTGAGCTTGCTGCAGACCCAGATACTCACAACAGTGCTACGGCGTGGCCCAGCACGCAGGTGCCACAGTGCCACCTTTCTCCATGTGCTCACTGCTCCCTCTTCCGGATGCACCCTTGAGACGTGCCTGTGCACCCGTGTGTAGCCTGTGGAGACCCAACCATGACATAATTCAAGGCATCTATTTGTAGGTTGCAGGGGAGTCTGGACTTGTTTTTCCAGGATCCCATTAAAGAAAACATCTGGTAACTTGTCCACAGGAAGGGGAAGATTTATAGATGCCAAGGGAGCCTTTTATTTGTTTTATTTTTCTGGTCTGGAATTTCCCGACATGGTTTGTGTGTGTGTGTGTGTGCACATGCGTGCACAAGGGGAAGTGCCCAATTCAATGCCGTAGGGACATGGCAACCCTAATGATGGCACCCAGCATAGCAACTCTATTCCCCAGGGACCATCCCATTTAATGTGCAGACAACAAAGTCACAGAGAAAACCCGGTAGGAAGCCAGAGCAGGAGGGTACCTTACCCAGCAAGGAGCAAGGACAAGAATGAGCTCAGAGGGGCTGGTGTTGGGGTGCAGTGGGTTAAGCTGCAGCCTGCAATGCTGACATCCCCCAATGGACCTTGGTTCGAGTCCCTGCTGCTCCGCTTCTGACCCAGCTCCCTGCTAAGCACCTGGGAAAGCAGCCAAAGATATATCGCCCAAGTGCTTGGGCCCTTGCCAACCATGTGAGAGGTCCAGATGAAGCTCCTGGCTCTGGCTTTGGCCTGGCTCAGTCCTGGCCACGGTAGCCATCTGGGGAGTGAACCAGCAGGTGGAGGATTTCTCTGTGTCTCTGTCTCTTTCTCTATAACTCTGGCTTTCAAATAAATAATAAAAACATCTTTTAAAAGTGACTTCAGAGCCCATGTGCTGTGAGGGTGACCGTGTCCCCCAAGTTGCACGTGTTGGAATCTTAACACCCAGATGCGCGGGTTAATGGTATCTGGAAGCGAGCCTTGGGGAGGTGGCTGGGTCACCACGATGGACAAACCCACTCGTGGGTGAATGGATTCTTGAGGGCGTGGCAAGCCCAGTGTGGCGCACTCACTCTGTCTTGCCATGGGACACCAGCTGCCACGGCGCAGGAGGAAAACCCTCACCTGCCACAGGCACCACGCTCTTGGACTCCCAGCTTCCAGAACCATGAGCCAAATGAGCTTCTACTTTCCATAAATCACCCAGCCTGTGGCACTCAGTTGCAGCAGCGGAAAACACACCAAGACACCGCGGAAGCCACAAGAGGGGAGTGAAATGCCTGGGTTTCATGTGAAGCTCACCAAGCTAGAATTCTGCACCCAGAGAAGCTGTCCTTTCAAAGTGATGGAGAGGGGCCGGTGCTGTGGCATAGTGGGTAAAGCCGCTGCCTGCAGTGCCGGCATCCCATATGGGTGCTGGTTCAAGACCCAGCTGCTCCACTTCCGATCCAGCTCTCTGCTATGGCCTGGGAAAGCAGTGGAAGATGGTCCAAGTCCTTGGGCCCCTGCACCTGCATAGGGGACCCAGAAAAAGCTCTTGGCTCCTGACTTTGGATTAGTGCAGCTCCAGCTGTTGCGGCCATTTGGAGAGTGAACCAGCCAATGGAAAACCTTTCTCTCTGTCTCTCCCTTTCTTTCTCTGTAACTCTGCCTTTCAGATAAAATAAATAAATCTTTAAAACAAAAAAAAAAGAATTGCTAAAAGGGTTCAGTGTTATAATGCAGCAGGTTAAGCTGCTGCTTGTGGTGCTGGAATTCAGGAGCACTGGTTCAAGTCCCACCTGCTCCACTTCCAATCCAGGTCCCTGCTATGTGCTCAGGAAGGCAGTGGAAGATGGCTCAAGTGCTTGGGCCCATGCACCCATGTGGGGGACCTGAGTGGAGTTGTAGGCTTCTAGCTTTGGCCTGGCCCAACCCTGACTGTTGCAGCCATCTGGGGAAATGTACAAGTGGATGGAAGATCTCCTTCTCTTTCTGTCTCTCCTTCTCTTTGTCACTCTACTGTTCGAATAAATAAAAAATAAATCTTTAAAAAAAGAATTGTTACAAGAATTTCTTCCGAGAAAAAGAAAATGACCCCCGTGGAGAGGAGAATGGCTTTGGAGCAAACCAGGATGGTTTGAATGAAAACGCTCATCAATAATATCCAAGAAGCTCAAGCAAGGAGCTAAGGCAAGGAAGCAAAGGATTCGAGACAAGAAGGAACAAACAGAAATGCTGGCACCTTGGACGCCTGAGTGAAACAGGCCAGCGGTGATATGGTTGGCCCATTACCATCCCTGGCCAAGGCCATGCTGAAGACCTGCCGTTTGCCTGGCCACTGCGGAGATCACACAGATGGACGGGAAACTTGGGAGTGGAGAAAAAGTGAGAAGCAGGAAGTGGCCATCACTCAGCCTGCCAGTCACAGGCTAACCGGAAGTGGCTGTTAACTGGCTGAAAAACCAAGGTGGAGGTTGAGTTAGGGAGCCACACTGAGGATTTAAACCTGGAAGCACCAGGTCAGGTGCCTGAGCCGGCTGTTCCTGGAGCCCGAGTTTGGCTACAGGTGTTGTGGGTACATGCATTAAATCGGGTTGAAACAATGCTGATTTGGGTGTGGTTGCCAACTACCTGGAAAATCCAGGAACACCTGGTGATAGCAACAGTCTTGATTATTGACGAAGGAGGAATGTTCCTGTCCCACACTCACCGCACCGGGGCGTGGTTGTTACGTAGGAAGAGGCGACACTGTGGTCTGGGATCGCCCCTCCTGCAATGGCCATAAGACATAATGCGCACTCCTTCCTAAATACAGTAGGTGCCTCCTTGCCCATACGTGGCTGAGGTTTCCTTGGTTACCGCTGAAGCTTGTTGAGAAGCTCTGTTACCTGGGAACCAGCCTCAGGGTGTCTTGGCGACTCGGGTCTCCGCAGCCCCCTTTGGAGTCCACACGATGTGTAGATGATGTTAACTTGAACGTGGCCTTTGAAAGGCTGGAGGGAGAGTAAGACGCTTGCAGGACTGTGTAGAGAGCTTCGATTGATCGGGGAGCTTACAGGACAAGTCAAAAATCTCCAAACCGAGCGAGCTTCTTTCCAGGATGCACCTGCCCGACTGTGATGCAAAATCTTCAGCTGCAGCTTCCAATCCTGCCTGAAGCACACGAGAAACTGGGCAGGCAGCGGCAGAGAAGGTGCACCGGGGAGGAGAGGCGTGGGTCAGCCACGTGAGCCCCACACAGCAGAGGCTCATCCTTCCCAAGACGATGGCCCCAGGCGCGGGCAAAAAACAGGAGAAAACACTTCTGCACCCCAACGTGATTCTCTCCTTTCAGAAAAGAGCACAGGACAGTCAGGCAGCTGCTGTGTCCACCTAAGGACATGATGGCCATGGGCAAAACCTTGGCCGACGTGGAGTTCAAGTTCCAGCCTTTCCTGAGTGGCCCCTGGGCTCACGCTATTCTGCGGACAGCCCACCAAGGTCTAGGAGGACCAGGGGGTGCCCTGCGTCATCAGGGTCCCCAGGGAGGAGGAGGGTGGTGCTTCAAGGGCTCAGACACCCAGGGCCACAGCTGGACACCGGCCTGGGCTGTCTCTAAAGTGGTTTCAAGGGAACTCCTTTTAGTTTAGCTACTGTTATTTCAGGGATTGTTCTCATTCAAGTAAAAAGAGCATTGGCATCCCTAAGGTTGTGCTTTTCCAATAATGATTTATTATAATTCTTTTGAATACATTATTTGCATGTCATTGGACCTGCTAGAATTAGGCAATTAAGTATTGCACTGATTAAAAAAAAACTCCATTGTTACTTTAACTGTTGACGTTGGGTAAAGATGTTTAAAACAAGAAACACTTTTTCTCTATGCTGGAAGCTGTTTTTAGAATTCTGTACCAGTCATTGAGTATTTATGTGAGACAGCTTTGGTGGCTTATAAAAGTAACTGGGGGGCCGGCGCTGCAGCACAGTAGGTTAATCCTCCACCTGTGGCGCCAGCATCCCATATGGGCCCCAGTTCTAGTCCCGGTTGCTCCACTTCCAATCCAGCTCTCTGCTATGGTCTGGGAAGGCAGTAGAAGATGGTCCAAGTGCTTGGGCCCCTGCACCCATGTGGGAGACCCGGAGGAAGCTCCTGGCTCCTGGCTTCGGATTGGCACAGTTCCAGCCATTGCGGCCATTTGGAGAGTGAACCAACGGAAGGAAGACCTTTCTCTTTGTCTCTCCCTCTCACTGTCTGTAACTCTACCTCTCAAATAAAATAAATAAAATCTTTTAAAAAAAAGTAAATGGAAAAAGCAAAACCTAAACAACAGCCCCTTCCAATACCATAATGCCTTTAATAGGCTAGCCCTAAGTTCATAGATTCAATACCATAATGCCTTTAATAGGCCAGCCCTAAGTTCATAGATTCATTTAGGGGACTTGAAATTATGCTACAATTTTTAAAATGATTTTGTAATTTTTTCAACCTAGGCTGTTTTGTTTAAGATGTTGTTTAAACCCTTCTAAATTTTATCCAGTCAAGATAAAGTTTGTCTTGATGGAAAGCACACACCAATACAAGCAACACGAAACATTACAAACACAATACAAGCGCACACACAAACAAGGCACTTTTATTTGTTATGCCGGTCATGGAAGAAAATGTGAAAATAAAGAGAACTGTGGTTTTTTTAATATTCATTTATTTATTTGAAAGTCAGAGTGATACACACACAGAGAGAGAGGAGAGGCAGAGAGAGAGAGAGAGAGGTCTTCCATCCGCTGGTTCACTCCTCAATTGGCCGCAACGGCCGGAGCTGTGCCGATCTGAAGCCAGGAGCCAGGAGCTCCTTCTGGGTCCCTGACACGGGTGCAGAGCCTCAAGGCTTGGGCCTTCTTTTATTGCTTTCCTGGGCCATAGCAGAGAGCTAGATCGGAAGTGAAGCAGCCGGGTCTCCAACTGGCACCCATATGGGATGCCAGTGCTTCAGGCCAGGGCGTTACCCCACTGCAGCCCTGCACCAGCCCTGAGAATTGCAGTTTTAAAAATAGAAAAATAAGGGGCAGCATTGTGGCACACCACGCTGTGCTGCCACTTGCGGTGCTGGCATCCCATGTCACAGCACTGCTGGGAGTCATGGCTGCTCTGCTTTGGATCCAGCTCCCTGCTAATGCTCCTGGGAAAGCAGTGGAGGATGGCCTCAAGTGCTTGGGCCCCAGCCTCTCATGTGGAGACCTGGATGGAGTTCCTGGTACCCTGGTCATTGAGGCCATTTGGGGAGTGAACCAGCGGATGAAATTTATCTTTCTCTTGCTTTTTCTCTCTGTAACTCTGCCTTTCAAATAAATAAAAATAAATCTTTTTTTTTTTTTCCGACAGGCAGAGTTAGACAGTGAGAGAGAAAGACAGAGAGAAAGGTCTTCCCTCCACTGGTTCACTCCCCAAATGGACACAACGGTCAAAGCTATGCCGGTCCGAAGCCAGGAGCCAGGTGCTTCTCCTGGTCTCCCATGTGGGTGCAGGGCCCAAGCACTTGGGCCATCCTCCACTGCACTCCGGGGCCACAGCAGAAAGCTGGACTGGAAGAGGAGCAACTGGGACAGAATCCGGCGCCCCAACTGGGACTAGAAACCAGGGTACTGGACCATAGGCAGAAGATTAGCCTAGCAAGCCACGGCGCTGGCCAAAATAAATCTTTTTTTTTTTTTTGACAGGCAGAGTGGACAGTGAGAGAGAGAGACAGAGAGTGAAAGATCTTCCTTTTGCCGTTGGTTCACCCTCCAATGGCCGCTGCGGCCGGCGCACCGCGCTGATCCGATGGCAGGAGCCAGGTGCTTCTCCTGGTCTCCCATGGGGTGCAGGGCCCAAGGACTTGGGCCACTCTCCACTGCACTCCCTGGCCACAGCAGAGAGCTGGCCTGGAAGAGGGGCAACCGGGACAGGATCGGTGCCCCGACCGGGACTAGAACCCGGTGTGCCGGTGCCGCAAGGCGGAGGATTAGCCTAGTGAGCCGCGGTGCCAGCTGCCAAAATAAATCTTTTTTAAAAAAATACAATAAATAAATGAAGAAAGAAAAAAATCAGGCACACACAATTTGCGTACTTCAGTAGATACCTAAATCATGTACACGCGAAAGAATTTCCTGACTCAGCACATTTCGCATAAATGTCGCAGATAAATAGGGAAGGGATAAGGGACAGAGGATAGATGGTGAGCATCCAGACGCTGACAACAGACAACGGTGCCACTCAGGGTCCCCGGGGCGGGGGGAGGAAGCGTGTCATCTGAGCCCAGTGAGGAGCTGTCAAGGGAGCAGGGAGCCGGTCAGCACTCTCCTCTGCTATTGTGTCACTTACTGCTGACCCACAGCTAGTCACGGCCAGAAGCCTGAGCCGCACCAGCCACAGCAGCCCGGAGAGGAGTATAGAAGGAACTGGAGACGTTGCACGCCACTTGGAGCGATTCCACTGCTAGTATACGTGCAAGGACTTTTAATTGCATTCATTCACATTCATTGCAATTTTGTAAGACTTAACTTTCATTTTACATGAGTGAGAGGGAGAGCACCCCCGAGAGAGGCCCACAGAGAGAGGTCTTCCATCAACTGGTTCACTCTCCAAATGTCCACAACATCCAGGCTTGGGCCGGGCCAAAGTCAGGAGCCTGTACCTCAATCCAGCTCTCTCACAAGAGTGGCAGGGATCATCTGCTGCCTCCCAGAGTGAACACTAGCGGGAAGCCGGACTGGAAGCGGAGGGGCCTGGACTTGAGGCAGGCACTCAGATATGGGACGCAGGACCCCCAAGCAGCATCTTTCTTTTTATTTTTTTTTCAAGATTTTATTTATTTATTTGAGAGGTAGAGTTACAGAGAGAGAGAGAGAGAGAGAGAGAGAGAGGTCTTCCATCTGCTGGTTCACTCCCCAGATGGCTGCAATGGCTGGAGCTGGGCCAATCCGAAGCCAGGAGCCAGGAGCTGCTTCCAGGTCTCCCACGTGGGTGCAGGGGCCCAAGCATTTGGGCCATCTTCTACTGTTTCCCAGGCCATAACAGAGAGCTGGACTGGAGGAGGAGCAGCTGGGACTCGAACTGGCGTTCATATGGGATGCCGGCACTGCAGGTAAAGTCTTAGCCCACTATGCCACAGCGCCAGCCCCCTCCCCACAAGCAGCATCTTAACCACTGCACCAAACCTTTGCATCCCTCACCCCTGCAGTTATTTAATGAATGCAGATTGAGCTCCTCTGATGTCTTCAGCGCTGTTCTAGGTCCTCGGGTTGCAGCAAAGAAAAAAAAAAAAACAAGCCACTGAGAGCAGAGAGTAAAGTGAAGCCGGTGATGGTGATGACGGTCAGGGAGGGAGAGGCAGAGGATCACAAGCTTGGTTCTGGAGCAACAGCGCAGCCGGCAGCCTCTGAACGGCTGTGCCCCCAGCAGGGGCCTGACCACGATAGATCTGGCCATGGAGACAGCTTCAAAGCCCACCAGGCGGCTGGTCGGCTCCGACTCTGAGGCTTCTGTGTCTAGCGGAAGCTTTTCCTACTCCCACCAGGCGCTGGAGTCCCAGCCCGGTGTTGGGAGGCCAGCGGGGTGGCCGCGGGGGAAGCAGAGTGGCAGCCTCACCTGTGGCAGTCTCTTGCTTCCTCGCTGCAGGTGTCCACTCCTCGCTCTGGAGGTGTTCTGTTGTGGGCTCCTCAGAGCCCAGGAGCATGGAGCTCAGCACAGTCGCTAACGGCTTCCCTCTGTCGTTTCATTTACCTGAAGTCAAGCACAAGAAACTAAATGGAAAATTCCAGGAACAAAAAATTCATGCCTGGTTATTTTAAAAAAACTTTTTAAAAGATTATTTATTTATTTGAAAGGCAGAGAGAAAGAAGGAGAGAGAGAGAGAGAGAGAGAGAGAGAGAGAGAGAGAGAGAGAGAGAGAATCCATCCACTGGTTCACTCCCCAAATGGCTGCAATGGCTGAGGCTGGGCCAGGTTGAAACCAGGAGCCAGGAGCTTCTTCTGGGTCTCCCACATGGGTGTAGAGCCATCTTCTGCTGCTTTCCTAGGAGCATTAGCAGGGAGCTCGATCTGAAGTGGAGTAGCCGGGACTCAAACCGGTGCCCCTATGGGATGTTGGCACTGCAGGAGGCTTAACCTTCTAGGCCACAGCACCAGCCCCTATTTAAAAAAATTAATATTTATTTAAAAAGCAGTGAGATAGAGAAGCAAGCAGGGTTGAGGGGAGAGAGAAAGAGAGAGAGAGAGAGAGAGAGAGAGAATCTCCCATCCGTTGATTCACTTCCCAATTGCCTATAGCAGCCAGAGTTGGACCAGGCTGAAGCCAGGAGCTGAGAATTCACCTCTGGTTTTTCATGAGGGTGGCAGGGACCCACGCACTTGCGCCATCATTGCTGGCTCCCAGGGCGTGCATCGGCAGGAAGCTGGATCAGGAGTAGAGCTGCGACTTCAACCCAGGCTCTCTGATACGTGGTGCAGCTGTCCCAAGAGGCGTCTTCACCACTACAGCCAGTGGCCACCCCAGCAATTCTTTGGTTTTAAATTGTGCACCTAGCTGAGCAGCGTGAAGATGTCTCACCCCCAGGACACGAATCATCCCTTTGTGCTGCATTTCCACACTGTCTACACTGCCTGCACATTAGACACTGGGTTATCATATCGACTCTTGTGGTCTCACGGTGTGTGTGTGCTCAAATAGCCCTTATTTTAGTTAATAATAACCCAGAAACAGAAACTTTTATTATGGCACGTTAACAATTGTTTTTGTTCTTTGCTATTGTTAGCCTCTTCCTGTGCTTCGTTTATAAATTAAAGTGTATCCTAAGTGTGGCGGCATAGTCTACAGAGGATTCATTACCATCACAGAGGTTCCAGGCATCCACTGGGGTCTTGGAACATAGTCTCCCATGGATGCAGGGGGACTGCTACTCCATCCACACCAGCTGTGTGCCCTTAGAAACTTTCTTAACCTCTCTGTGCCTTGGTTTCTCATTGCAAAATAAGCATGCTTAAAATGGTACCTACTGAACATGTTTGCTGGAGAGAGTTGAGGGGTCACACGGGCCAGCTCTTGTGACAGTGACAGTGCCTGGGTCCAGGGTTGCCAGCAGCAGTTTTCCTCCTGACCAAATGGAGCTCTAGGCAAATGAGTCAGGTGCCTGGGGATCCAGCCCAACAGACGGGGAGGCAGGCGGTGCAGGTGGTGCGGGGGGTGGTGACAGGCACTCGGCGAGCTGAGGCCCGTGACTCCCTGGAGGGTGGCGTCTGCTCCTTGGAGCGCCCTCCCTCTCTCAGGTGCTCAAGGTGGGGCCACCCTGAGCCTGCTGGTGAAGTGGTTCCTTCTGTGGGGCTGAGCTGGGTGGGCGTCAGGGCAGGTATCACCAGCCCCAGGGGGACTGTGAATGAGCCCCCTCCCTGACCCCCACTGCAGCCGGGGCCAGGAGGAGCGGGACCAACACCATGGTTTGGACACTTTCAGTCCCGGGGAGCTGGCTGACCTGGGGACCCCCTTTACCTTGTCCCCATGTTCCAGAGACGTCCATGCTGCCGTTCGGCTGACCTAAGGCCCCCTGATGTCTTACCCATCTTTTCCCCTACTGGGCCTATTTAGAAAGAGTGCTTTCCTGGCCGGCGCCATGGCTTAACAGGCTAATCCTCCACCTTGCGGCGCCGGCACACCGGGTTCTAGCCCCGATTGGGGCACCGGATTCTATCCCGGTTGCCCCTCTTCCAGGCCAGCTCTCTGCTGTGGCCCAGGAAGGCAGTGGAGGATGCCCAAGTCCTTGGGCCCTGCACCCACATGGGAGACCAGGAGAAGCACTGGGCTCCTGGCTTTGGATCAGCGAGATGCGCTGGCCGCAGCGGCCATTGGAGGGTGAACCAATGGCAAAAAGGAAGAACTTTCTCTCTGTCTCTCTCTCTCACTATCCACTCTGGCTGTAAAAAAAAAAAAAAAAAAAAAAAAAGCGCTCTCCTCTCTTCCTTCCTCTCCAGTGGCCCGGCTCCTGAGTTCACCACCGCCGGGCATAGATGAGGCTGCGCCAATGGACTTGGCCTCACCTGCTGCCTGCTAGCCGAGGCCAGGGGCAGTGTGGGGCGGCCGTGGAGGTGTTATCGCCGACACAGCAGTTCTCGCCCCACAGCAGTTCTCGCCCGTTCTCTCCCCGTCTTTCCCCACTCCCCCTCCAACCCTCTGCTCACTGGGTGCTCCAGTGGCGCAATTGGTAGCACGCAGTACGTATAAGGCAGTGTGTGTGTGTGTGTGTGGTGCCAAGGTTGTGAGTTCGAACCCTCTCTCCCTATGGAAGGGGTTTCTGTCACCTAAAATGTGCAACAAGGAGGAAAAGAAGAAATGCAGCCAGAATGCAAGCTTACTTTTTGTAAAGTTCTTCTTCTTCTTCTTCTTTTTTTAACAAGGATGAGAACGAGCGGTCTTCCATCTATGTATTCACTCCCCAAATGGCCACAAGAACCATGTCTGTACCAGGTGGAAGCCAGGAGCCAGGAACCACATCTGAGTCCCCCACGTGGGTAACAAGCACTTGGGCCATCCTCCAAAGCTGCTTTCCCAGGTGCATTAGCAGGGAGCTGG
The DNA here is from genome assembly GCF_033115175.1 of Lepus europaeus. Taxonomy (NCBI): domain Eukaryota; kingdom Metazoa; phylum Chordata; class Mammalia; order Lagomorpha; family Leporidae; genus Lepus; species Lepus europaeus. Next base: position 12,872,826 of record NC_084828.1, on the reverse strand, counting down.
GTCAGAAGTGGAGCAGCGGGACTCAAACCAGCACTCTGATTCGGGATACCGGCAACTTAACCCAGCGTGTCATCACACCGACACATAGATTTCTTCTTAAAAAAGTCACACAACCCCTTCATTTCTAGCTCTCCAGAAATTCAATAATATTTTCTGGTCTTTGAGAGTCTATTCTTTCCCTCCTTTTTTTCTTTTTTTCCCTCTCTTTCAGTTTTCGTTCGTTCTTGTTTGTTTTGAGTGCCTGAGCTTCTTCAGTGTTTTCCAAAGGTTTTGAACTGGGGAGCACGGGTATACTTGCCCTGTGGAAGCTTCCAGCCCACAAACACTCAGCATAACAGATACCTTCACTTGGCTAGGCCATGCATTAGTCTGCTTTGCATTGCTCTAAATAAATCACTCTAAAGGAGCTTCGTGGGAAAGAAAAGATTTATTCCAGCCTACAGCGTAGAGGTGACTGTTCAGGGTCACGAGGTCCCCCGGCCTGGGTCTGTGCAGGCTGCCGAGGACCAATCTCCGGGTGATCCGGGAAGCAGAGAAAGAACACCCGGGCCAAACTCTGACCTGGAATGACCAGCTTCTCGGAGCACACCCCCAGTCACCTAAAGATCTCTCACCAGCCACGATGAAATCAAAGCTCCACCCTTAATCCATCAACCAATAAGGCATCAACATTTAACCATTCGCCCGAGTTTCGGAGATGCGAGTCCCACGGGTACCCAGGAGAGGCTGCCTCCATTTTCCCCTAATGTCTTCCACTCGTCTGTGTAGAAGTCTTGCATAGCTCTTGTTATGCTTGTTCCTGAGTATGTAGCAGCATAGCTGATCCTATTATAATGGGTACGGTTTATCATTTTAATTTTCTAAGTATGTATTACTCCTATATACATACTATTGGCTATTGACTTTTAAATATTGATTTTTATAATTGATAAAATCTACGTCAACTTCCAAAGACACCGTGGGTATTAGTTTCTGAGGGCTGCTGCAATAAATTACCACTTGCTGGCTTAAAATGCAAATTTATCCTCTCATAGTTCTGGGGGCTGAAGCCCAAAGGCAAGGTGTTGGCAAGGCTGTGCCCCCTTGCAGCCTCCAGGGGGCGCCTTCCTGGCCCCTCCAGCTCCTGCTGCCCCAGGCATTCCTTGGCTTGCGGCAGCGTCACTCCAACCCCTGTCTCTGCTTTCTCCTTTGTGTCTCTCACTCACTCTCTGTCTGGCTGCATTTCCTGCTGCTATAACAGAGTAATCCATAAAGAGCAGAGACTTCTCATGGCTCCGGAGGCTGGGAAGCCCAAGAGCAGGGCCCTGGCGTTGCTGAGGTCTTTGGCTGCATCACAGCATGGCAGAGGGCACCCCATGGCGAGCAGGGCGTGTGCAAGACGGAGAGTCGGACCGAGCGCGTCCTTCCACCAGCGGCCCACTCTGGCGCTGGCTGACCTGAATTCGAAGCTGAGAACAGGGCACTGAGACCTCGCCACGTCTTCAAAGCTCCACCTCCCAATGTCGTCACACCGCCAAGCACATCTCCACAGGAGCTGTGGAAGGGACGTTCAAACCAACGCACTTTCCTTTGTTCGACAAGGACACTCCTGATGGGATTCAGGGCCCACCCTAAATCCAGGATGATCTCATGTCAACACCCTCAACTGGCTTGCATCAGCAAAGACCCTATTTGCAAAGAAAGTGACGCTCCCAGGTCCTGGGTGTTAGGGCTCAGACATACCTCTTGGGGAGATACAGTTCAGCCCACAACAGCATCCAAGCACATATAAGCCTTTATCTCATTCTTCACCCCCATGGTCACTGCCTGCACCTGCCTACGTTCACCCGGCCATGCACCGGCCAGGGCTCTGTACCAGCCCTTCAAGGGCCCCAGCCTTCTCCCAAAGGCTGTAGAATTCTGTGCTGTGGAGGAAGTACCACCGTGTAGGCACTGCTTTTCTGTTCCTGGTTGTTGTAGAGAGAGCAGAGCTTTGGCAACTCTTTCATCATCTTCTGGCTAGCGAGTCTCCCAGGGCAGGTTGTCCCAGTGCCTGGCCTCAGGCTGCGGCTCTGTGAAATGGGCCATTGGGGAAATGATTGCAGCTGCTGGAGTCTGGGTCTACTACTCCCTATTTCTTTCTTCTGTCCGGTCTGTGTGAGGCCATGGAGTAAAGGCCAGGGCTGACCTTCCCGACCCCTCCCTGCCCGGGGCACAGATCTACAGAAGTTTGCATGTTTGGAAAGGGGCCCAGGATCCAGATTCATTTCATGAAAGCCTGAGAAGAAGGCAGAAGAAGCTTCCAGAATGAGGTCCAGATGCTGGACGTGCACGCACTGTAGCCCAGCAAAGGACCCTGGGGTGTGAGTGTTGGGGGAGTGAATTTGGCAGTGGCCCCTTCCTGCGGTGTTGCCCGCTCAGAGGCAAAGCCGGCCAGCCCAGCCTTGGGAAGGTTCGGTTTGCTTTCCAGCACCTTGCCTTGGTTTTCTAACACCCTCGGCCACCTCCAGGGTTTATTACTGTTTCTGGAGTGGCGGTGCACAGCTGCCAGCCGCTGCAGGGAGCTCAAAGCTGTGCTACAAAACTCAGGTGTCATAATATTGCTCTCTAGCAAGGTTAATTACGGTAATCTTCCTCCACAGAAGGTAGCTGGGAAATCCCCTGTGGCGGGTGAGGATCCGTGGCTGGATGTGGGTGCCTCTTGCAGTGTTTGCCTTCCCACTGGCCTGGGTGCAGCTACCTCCAGCACAAGGCTGCTGTCCTCATTCCTGCAGCTGCCTTGGGCTGGGCTGGGGCCAGGATCATCACCCCGAGCCCAGTCCACCCTCCCCCACTGACATGACTGGCAAATCTCAGCGCATTTTTTTTAATTTATTCATTTATTTTTGAAAAGGCAGAGCAATAGAAAGGGATAGCGAGAGGAGAGAGAGAGAGAGAGAGAGAGAGAGCTTCTATCTGCTGGTTTATTCCCCAAATGGCTATGGGCCAGGCAGAAGCCAGGAGCCTGGAACTTCATCAAGGTCTCCCATGTAGATGGCAGGGGCCCAAGCACTTGTACCTCATTCACTGCTTTCCCAGGTGCACCAGCAGGGAGCTGGGTAGGAAACAGAGCAGCAGGTGGCCTTCAAAAGCAGAGGCTTAACCCACTGTACCGCACAACATTGGTCCCAAACTGTGGTGCTTTAATGGGGAATGAATAGCATGGGATGTCCACGTGTCCACGGGTCTTTCCCAGCCTGTCCTCCTCTCCTGGAGGTGGTTCCTTTTTCTTGATAGGAGCCACGTTTTCAGACCCTGAAGCCACAGCCACGGTTCGGAGCAATGCGTGGCAGAGTGAGGATAGAGTCTGGGGATGGATGTCTCGCCTGCGGGCTCTGGCTCTGCCTTGAGGGTTCTTGATCTCAGGTCTCTCTAACACAGACAGACTCTCTGAGCCCCAGTTTATCTTTTTTATTTCTTCAAGCAGGGACCACAGGGAGGAATTGGGCCCAGTCTGAGCCTTCAAGGAGCTTGTAGTCTATGAGGAGAGCCAGGAGTGCAAACAAGGGCTCACGGGGGTTTTAGATGCTTCTATGAGAGTTTATAGGGTGACATGAGGCACATTGGAGGACAAACTCACCGCTCCCTGCTCTGGGGAGAGAAACCCAAGGCAGGATGTGCTGAGAGCTACAAGGCACAGGGACATCTACCCAGGGACAGAGAGAAAAGCCACCCCCGGAGGGATCATCGGAGGGGAAACACAGATGTGGAGAGCTGGCTGCCAGGGGTATAGCAGGCACAGGGGGCGCTTGGGAGAGGCAGGACAGGGAGAGCCTGGGTGGCTTCCAGGGGTGCAGCTACACATTGTACATGCACAGACTTACCCGGCCTCAAATATCAAGAGTGCTGAGACTGAGAGAGCTTGCTCTCCAGGCGACGGGGCTGTTGGGGGGCTATGCTACAGAGAGAAGCACCTGCTAGGATTGCGAGAGGACCTTGGTGAGGAGCTGCCCTGCCTTGGCAGCTGCATCTTACTGTCACCTGCAAGCTAGGGATGTATTCGACATTTTTAAGAGTTAAAAGAAATCGAAAGGAGAGGATCATGGAAGCGACCAGGTGCAGCCAGCGTCACAGGTGGTGAGAATTCAGCAGAGAATGAGCGTGAAGCACACTGTGAGGCCGGCAGGTCAGGTAGGAACTGCTCCAACCCAGGTGGGCACCGAGGGGGGTACCTGGCGCGGCAGGGCTGTTTCACTTAGGGTGACTGTTACCATATGCCTGTAAGGGAGCAGCAGACGGAACAGCCAGAGGCAGTCCACTACAACATGGACTGCAATCCAAGACGCATGCTTGGAACTGCAGCGTTTTCTGTTAGGATGAGTTTTCTACGGTCCACAAGGTTATCCACAGTAGGTGATTTGCATCTCTGGGGGGAACAGATGATATCCCTGCTTTGTCTTAAGGGACTCCACCGAATGCCCCAGGGCCACCTTCCACCACGAGTAACGTGTTCTGACATGCAAACATTATGCACAACTCACATGTCCATGTCTGTGCATAGTTCTGGAACACCCAGTTGTTTATGGATCCTCTAGGACTGCGCTGAGCTGCAGGGTGCAGGTGAGTAGTTGCAACAGAGAGCATAGGGGTGCAAAGCCTTAAATATTTGGCAGGCGCCGTGGCTTAACAGGCTAATCCTCCACCTTGCGGCGCCGGCACACCGGGTTCTAGTCCCGGTTGGGGCACCGGATTCTATCCCGGTTGCCCCTCTTCCAGGCCAGCTCTCTGCTATGGCCCGGGAAGGCAGTGGAGGATGGCCCAAGTCCTCGGGCCCTGCACCCCATGGGAGACCTGGAGAAGCACCTGGCTCCTGGCTTTGGATCAGCGTGATGCACCGGCCGCAGCGGCCATTGGAGGGTGAACCAACGGCAAAAAGGAAGACCTTTCTCTCTTTCTCTCTCTCTCACTATCCACTCTGCCTGTCAAAAAAAAATATATATTTATCATTCAGCCCCGTGCAGAAAAGCTTTGTCATCCCTTGACTTAGACCAAGGAAGAGAGGTGGAGAAGGCAGGAGGACACAGGCTCAGGAAGGATGCAAAAGGAGCGGGAGTTACTGATTCTACTGATGAACTAGCTGGCTACTGGTTTGGCATGGGTGAGGGAAGGAGATCATTTTCCAGCTGAGGAGCTTTGGAAAGGAAAAAGGGAGCCAGGTTTGGAGGATGAAGTGAGTTTGGTTTGGGCTATTCTGTGTTTGGAGCAGCTGTGAGACGCCCAGGTTGTATATACAGGACTGGGGCCTAAGAAGGGTGGATGGGCTGCAAGTGAGGATCCACAGGTCTTCAGCCTGTGGAGGACACTTGACAACAGTGCAGCCGGTGAGACGCTGAGGACCACGGGTGGGTTTCAACCTCGCATGCGCGACCGCACTCTTGAGGGGATGGGTTCTGTTGAAAGCGTGGGGCTTTTCCTCAGAAACGTAGCACACTCAGAACTCTCCATGCAATTTCAGGTTGCAAATCACAGGCATCGTGAAGTCCTAGACTCAAGACTAAGGAACTCCAGCCTGGAATAAATGGGCAAGCAAGAAGAAGGCCACGCATAGGTTGTTGGGGGTAGCCCAACGTTCAAGGTGCGGGCAGAGCAAAGAGGAGAGCCTGCTCCCAGACTAGAGGCTGGGGGAGACCGAGAGCCAGAGAAGGCACTACAGTGCTCCAGGAAGCAGGGAGGAGAGGGCCACGAAGAACCCGTGGAAGGGTCAGCCATGTTTGGGCTACACAAGGGGAGAAGAACGTCGGCTGAGATTTGATGGTGGAGGTGCCTGGGGAAGGTGGAGATGGAGATGGAGTGAGGACTGGAGTGTGGGTAGCAGGTGAGGAAGAAGAAACCGTGGGTGTGGTCCGCTCTTCCAGGGGGGTGGGTGTAAGGAGAGAGAGATGCTGTAGCAGTAGTTGTGGGAGGCGTACATGGAGCTGAGATCTAATTGGTACATGTTGCTGCTATTGTAACCCCAGACAGACTTGAGTTTTTCTAATGTTTTGGCTACTACCACCAGACAGGGGGAGGTCGAAAACACAAGAAACAGCAGAGGAAACTGGGGCACAGGGTTCTGGTCCTTTGAGATGTGGGGCAGGGGAGCTGGGGAGTAAGTAGGGGATGAGAAAGTCAAGAGATTTTGCAGCTGCCTGCTCCCCTGCCAGGTCCAGCCATCCCCCAGTTAACATCCCACCTGCCCACCGCAGCCCCAGGGATATCATCCGAATGTCTGTGGGCTTCTTTAGCCAGTCCTTCCGGTCACTCTGATGGATATTGATCTGAATGGAAATGTTTTTTGGACTTGGATCCAAACTACTTAGCCTAACTTGAATCTCACCAAAGAAGCCTAGAGCCTAAAAGGTCTCCTTTTAAGCGAACAACAAGTAGACGTCAATATTTTCACGACAGTCATCTCACTGAGTGGCGGGTGTCAAAGCAGTCGTTTTAAAATGTCTGAACAGATCAATCCCACACTGTGTCAAATGAGACGTGCAGATAATGAGCCATCCTTCTGTTACAGCTGTTGCCAAACTTAAGTTTATGTGGTTGATATAGAATATTGATATTTTAAGATCCAGGCATTGGTGAAGATTTAGAAAAAAAATTTGCACCAGAGCAGGTGTTGTGCTGTAGCAGGTTAAGCTGCCACCTGCAAGGCTGGCATCCCATATGGGAGCTAGTTTGTGTCCCAGCTGTTCCATTTCCTATCCGGTACCCTGCTGAAGCCCTGGAAAAGCAGCAGAAGATGGCCCAAGTGTTTGGGTCCCTGCTACCCACATGGGAGACCTGGGAAAACTCCTGGCTCCTGGCTCCTGGCTCCTGGCTTTGGCCTGGCCCAGTGCTGGCCATCATGGCCATCTGGGGAGTGAATCAGTAGATGAAGGGTCTCTCTCTCTCACTCTGTCTCTCCCTCTCTCCCTATAACTCTGACCTTCATAATAAATAATCTTTAAAATTTTTTTCACCAAAATAAATATCTTTTAATTCGTTATTCCATGAACTTTTTAAAGTACCCTTGTGTTAGGAGTCAATCAATCTACATGTCCAGAGAATCTGTTAAAATATTCCTGTTAAGGCTGAGTGTGGAAGAATGTTCTTTCCTGGGCCCCAATAAGCTACCATCCCTTCACTCCCTTTGAACCTGGGCTTCCCTGGAACCTGTCTGATGAATTGAGTGTGGCAGAAGCAACACCATGTCAGTTCTAGAAGTATGTTTTTAAAAGGCCCAACAGCCTCTGCTTTTGTGCTCTGGGGGCAGCCAGTGGCTACCCTGGGAGAATCAGGCGAGGAGGAAGCCCAAGCAAACCACGTGGACAGGCCGCAAGCAGGATGTTATGGTTTGAATATGATTCGGCTCCTGAGTTCACACGGATGTCTAAGCCTCAAAGTCCTAAGTTAGTAGTTCTAAAAGGGTAGAAACAATCAATTATGGTGACTAGGGAGTGGTTCTAGAGGGAGGTTCTTAGGTCTATGCTGTGTGCCTTCAGAGGGTGGTTCTCTCAGGAGGGTATAAAAACTTGAGTTGATCCCAGCCACCCTCTCGGCTTCTTGGCTTGCCATGTGATCATTCCTCTGTACCTGCTCTACCATCACTGCCTGCCTCCTTGGACTTGGGCCTCCAAAACTGAGCTAAATAATAGCCTTTTCTATTTCAAGCTAGCTGCTTCACATATTTTGTTATAGCAACAAAAAGTTGACTACCACAGGGCATCAAGGAATTGCACCCTACCCCAGTGAGCATCGAGGCCCAGACGTGTGATCCAGCTTGAGCCACTCCAGCCGGCCCTTGCTGTTCAGGCTACTCACGTGGACATCATGTGGAGCAGAGCCAAGTTCTCCCCCACTGAGCTCTACCCAAATGGCAACACTTTGAGCAAACAATAACATCATGGCTGCTTTAAGCCACTAAATTTTGGTTATATTATTTTGCAGTAACAGCTAACAGAAACATGAAACTTTCTGGTGTATTTGAAATATGCACAGTGGGAGAAAGTCATCTGCAGTAAATGTTTGGAAAAGGTGCATCAATAACACTGAATCAGTGGTTAGCCTTCGGTGGGTGGGATAAAGTTAGATCCTTCATTTCAACCTCCATGAAAATAACTCCAATTAATATTTGTATAACACTTCCCCAAGATGCTGTAAGAGGTTTCAGAAAGACTGTTTTTGTCACCTTCTGCTTTGTTGGTGTATGGAAGTCAAAACAGAGGGGCATAAATATTGCAAGTTCATTGCCTAAACACGCTGAAGTCCAGATAAGTAAAAAAAAAAGAGAAAATAAAACAATCTATAAAATCCCATCACAGAGAGATAACCACTGTTGGCATTTTTTGTTTATATTCCTCTGGGGGTTCTCAATGTTTGCTCATCATCGTAACAAATGGGCTCATATTATATAGCTATTGTGACCCATTTTGTTTTTCTTGACACTAAATCCTGAACGTGTTTTCATGCCTATCAATAATGCATGTATTATGGTTATACAATAGTACATCGAGTGTCTGCTCCATAATTTGTTCAACACATTCCTTATTGCTAGACATGGAGGCTAGTTTCAATTTTTCAGTTTCATGGCAAATGCTTCAGTGAGCATCTTTGCAACTCAATTGTCATGCACGTATTTCATTATTTCCTTAGAATAAATTGTGAGAAGTGGAAGTGCATAGTAAAGAGGTTTGCATATGGCGAAGGCTGTTCATTACGAAATTTCAAATTACTCTCCAGAAGGGGATTAAAAGCAACCGTCTGAGGCTGGTGTTGTGGTGCAGGGTTAAGCCGCTGCCTGTGACACTGGCATCCCATACCATACGTGCACCGGTTCAAGTCCCAGCCTCTCCCCTTCTGATCCAGCTCCCTGCTAATGTGCCTGGGAAAGCAGCAGAAGATGACCCATGTGCTTGGGCCCCTGTATGTACATGGGAGACACACGTGAAGCTCCTGGCTCCTGGCTTTGGATCGGCCCAGTCCCGACCACTGTAGCCATTTGGGGAGCAAACCAACAGATGGAAGATCTCTCTCTGCCTCTGTCTTTCTCTTCCCCCGTCTCTCCCTCTGTAACTCTTCCTTTTAATAAATGAAATAAATCTGAACAAAAAAGTGGTTATGATCCCCCAAAGTATAAGAGAATAAATTTTTCCTGCTTCCAGGTGTTACCTAATTGCAGGCAATACAGTGATCCCCACCATCCACAGGAGTTGAGTTCCAATAACCCCAGTAGAAGCCTGAAACCATGGGTAGTACTGAACCCTATGCAGACCAGATTCGGTTGTAAGTTAAGCACGGTAAGAGCTACTAACAACCAGCAACACAAAAGGGCAATTATAACAGCACACTGCAACAGCATTCATTTTGAACTTTTGAGTAGTTTACTTCTGGAATTTTCCACTTAGTATTTTTGGACCCTGGTTGACTGCAAGTAACTGAAGCCTTGGCAATCAATACCTCAGATAAGGGGGCAAGACTGTGTCACTGTTTTTGGTTTTCAAAGAAGGCATTGTGTTTTGAAAAGTGTGTAGAATGTTGACTATGACACAGGTCGATTCCAACACCAAACAACCAGACACCAGGTTGGAGGGGAAGGGCCAGATAGCAAATAGTTCAGGCTCTGTGGTCCAAGAGGCAAACCTGAGACAATTAGGTAGGTGCTTACACAACCAGGCAAAAATGTAGACACCGTTCTCAGCTCGTAGCTACTCAGAAAGGGGGAGCAGGTGCTTTGCTCCCCAGGCCCGAGTCTGTTGACTTCGGCTCTAAGCTGGGGACTCCCCCAGCCCGAGACACTTCATCAGGTAAGTTTTTCAGAAGCCAGGGTGGCAGAAGCCCCTCATGGAAGGATCTGCTAGGGTCTTGGGACACCCGCATTTTGTGGGACCGGTTACAAATGCCGGCCCAGGGCTTGGGGATGGGTCAGCTCTGTGGAGAGGTCATGGAACTGTATGCTCGCTGCCTGCAGGGAGTCTGGGATTGTCAGCTCACCACATGGGCTGGGGCTCGTGCTCATCACATAGTCTACAACAGGAAAGTTTGTGTTTTCTTATCAGAGAGGTAATACAGGGGCCGGGGCTGTGGTGTAGTAGGCAAAGCCTCTGCCTGTGACCTGTGACACTGGCATCTGTACCAGTTCATGTCCTGGCTGCTCCTCTTCCATCCAGCTCTCTGCTTACAGCCTGGGAAAGCAGTGGAAGATGGCCCACTGGAAGCGCTTGGGCCCCTGTGCCCACGTGGGAGACCCAGAGGAAGCTTCTGGCTCCTGGCTTCGGATCAGCTCAGCTCCAGCCGTTGCAGCCAGCAGATACAAGACCTCTCTGTACTCTCCCTCTCTGTAACTCTACCTCTCAGATAAATAAATAAAATCTAAAAAAAGAAATATTACCTACTTGTAAAAGGTATTAATTGCTCACCTGCAAAGATAACTTCTTTTTTTTTTTTCTTGGACAAGCAGAGTTAGACAGTGAGAGAGAGAAACAGAGAGAAAGGTCTTCCTTCTGTTGGTTCACCCCCCAAATGGCTGCTACAGCCAGTGCGCTGCGCCAATCCGAAGCCAGGAGCCAGGTGCTTCCTCCTGGTCTCCCATGCAGGTGCAGGGCCCAAGCACTTGAGCCATTCTCCACTGCCTTCCTGGGCCACAGCAGAGAGCTGGACTGGAAGAAGAACAACCGGGACAGAATCCGGCGCCCCAATAGGGACTAGACCTCAGGGTGTCAGAGCTGTAGGCGAAGGATTAGCCTAGTGAGCCGTGGTACCGGCCAAAGATAACTTCTATTAATATTTTTGTTAATTTCATCACAGTCACGTTTATTTTTTTAAAAAATTATTTTATTTATTTGAAAGAGTTACAGAGAGAGGTAGAGAGAGAGAGAGAGAGAGAGAGAGATCTTCCATCTGCTGGTTCACTCCCCAGATGGCCACAATGGTCAGAGCTGAGCTGATCTGAAGCTTGGAGTCAGGAGCCAGGAGCCAGGAGCTTCTTCTGGGTCTCCCACGCGGGTTCAGGGGCCCAGGGACTTGGGCCATCCTCCGCTGCTTTCCCAGGTGCATAAGCAGGGAGCTGGATTGGAAGTGGAGCAGCTGGGGCTCGAACTGGCTCCATATGGCATGCTGGCACTGTAGGCTAGGGCCTCAACCCATTGCACTACAGCACCGGCCCCTCACAATCACATTTATGTAAGAGAAAGAGAAACACACATACACACAGAGAGAAAGCCAGAGAGAGAGAGAGAGAGAGAGAGAGAGAGAGAGAGAGAGAGAGAAGGAGACAGAGAGAGAGCAAGAGAGAAGGGAAGAGCAGGGGAAGTTAGGGGGAGGAGAGAGACAGATTGACTCCAAAACCGGGATGGGATTTGTCCTCAGTGCAGCCTGGAGTTATCCACTCATCACTAGCTGAGTGTCGTTGGCTAGTTAAAATATTCTCACAAGGATGTGCCCTTTTCCAGGTAAGTTACCAGCTGAGGGCACATTTGAGTCCTCCTGAATTGCCCAATGCCATAAATCACGCTACGGTGAATATCCTCCCGTGTCTTTCCAAACTTTTTATTATTTCCTCTGAATAGATCCCAACAGTAGGGGGCGCTGTTCAGAGTGGGAGTACTTATTCCCTCCCTCCCTCCCTTCCTCTTAAGATTAATTCATTTACTTGAAAGGCAGAGTTACAGAGAGGCAGAGGCAGAGAGAGAAACAGAGAGATCTTCCATCCGCTGGTTCACTCCCCAGATGGCTGCAACAGCTGGAGCTGTGCTGATCTGAAGCCAGGAGCCAGGAGCTTCTTCTGGGTCTCCCATGCGGGTGCAGGGGCCCAAGCACTTGGGTCATCTTCCACTGCTTTCCCAGGCCAGAGCAGAGAGCTGGATTGGAAGCGGAACAGCCGGGACTCGAACTGGCGTCCATATGGGATGCCGGCACTGCAGGAGGAGGTGGCTTTACCCTCTACGCCACAGTGCCGGCCCCACATATACCCTTTAAACATATTTCCTTTCTTGCTTTTCCAGAGAGTTTGCGCTAATATGTGGCAGTGTCCTAGCATGATCACAATCACAGTCTTAGGATATCGTAATTTTCAAAATATTTACTAATTTTGTTAGGTGAGATGGCATTTTATGTTTGCTTAAGTAATATAATTTCTGTTTTTACTATTTCCATATGTGTATTATCCATTTATATTTCTCTTGGAAATATGTATATATAAATATGTGTATATTTATATTCTTATTCCTTGCCCATTTTGCTAATATTTCCTACTGAGAATGCTTTTAATATAAAATGTATTAGGCCAACCATCTATGCACCTATTGCACTCAGCTACGCGGCAAGTGTTTGCGAGTTGCCTTTTCGTCTTGTTAGGTTTGTCTTTTCGGCACGGGGAGTTCCGTATCTTTCTGTATTCACTTCCAGCAAACTCTGCCTGGCCGCTCCTTCCCTCGCTTTCATGTTTGGGAAGTTCCTCCGTGGGCTCATCCCCTAACCCGCAGCACCTTTGAAGTTTCCTTTCTGATGGTTTCGTGTTTGATATTTAATTCCTTAAGCCATCTGGAATGCATTTCGGTCTAGGCTGCGGAGCAGGATCTAACTCTATCCCCGCCCCACTCCCCCAAAGCTACCCATCTGATCTGGCTCCGTGGACTAAGCCTCTCCAAACTTGGCGGCGTGGGAATGGGGAGTGGGGGGGATCCCTGGGTCAGTCCAGAGCTGTGTGGCAGGGGAGACTTCCGTCCTCACTGAGGCCGTCCCCACTCGGGATCCGCCGTGGTGCTGGAAGTCCTGGTGCACACTGCCCCCTTCCCCCACCCCACCCTGAACAGTGATCCTCTCCGGGTCACTGAGCAAAGGCCAAGGTCATTGCTGGCTGCGACTCTGAGGCTTCAGGCTCAACTCGGGCTTGAGCTGAATGGTCAGTCGGGAACAAGGCGGGCATCTTCGTGCTTCTGGCACTCGCGGGTCCCCGTGTGCTGACTGCACGACCGCACTGGGAGACCCTGCCAGCTCCTCTGCTATGTGTGTGCAGACTGACACCCAGGCCCAGGACGTCCGCAAAGATGGGTGCCTCCTCTGTCTCCTGCAGACCAGCCCCTTGGCCACCGCGTTGGCTGCCCGTGAGCCCCCCTTGTCGGTTTCCGCTCTGCCACAGTAATCCCTTCCCTTCCTGGGAAGACCACGCGGGATCCCAAGCAGGACAAGCACAGCCCTCCTGCCCTCCGCAAGGTGCTGTTCAATCTGCATGAGGCCAACAAATGCTCTACTACTTCCCTGCAGCAGAGCAGGGCCAGCAGGGGGCGCTGCTTGGGACTGTGACCCTGAACCCACCTGCCGGGGCTGTGAATATTAACTCAGCCAAGGGCCCACGACGTACCTGGGCGTGAGGCATCGAGAGGAAAGCCGTGCGGACACTTTCTGAATGTATGAAGTTGTAAACACTGCTCTACTGCACCTGTTTCTGTGTTGTACAATAATTAATGATGGCTTTCCTGGTCACGTTTGTAATTGCATAGCCTGGTGGAGCAGGCACCTGCTCAAGGTCACCTTCAGGGAATGGCAGCCCTGGCAGTCAACCCCGAGACAGCCTGCTCTCCCTGTCCCCCCACCCTGCCTCAGTTTCCCCTCCCAGGCTCATGGTCCTTAGCATGCTGGGTCCGTGCGCCACAGCCTGTCATCCTCCAGTGTATCCATCCCCCTGCACCATGCCCTTTGGACATGGCTCTTCCTATCCTAACCCTAAAGGCCCTGCCTAGGCCCATTTTCTGTAACAGACGGGGTCATTTATGAAGAAGAGGAATTGATTTCTCACTGTCCTGGGGGCTGCAAAGTCCAACATGGAGGTGCCACACCTGCCAAGGGCCTTCTTGCTGCGTCACGACCTGGCAAAGGTGAGCAAGTGCACACATGCGACCCAGAGAACCAGGCCCAGTTCCTCCTTTTCTCAGGGGCCCACGCCCTCCCTGTCTAACCCACTCCGGAGCCAACAGCCTCAATCCTTCTGTGGGGATGGGGCTCTCATGGCCACATCACCTTTTAAGATTGAATGCAATGGGGGCTGGTGCTGTAGCGCACTAGGCTAAGCCTCCACCTGTGGTGCTAGCACCCCATAAGGGCACCGGTTCATATCCCGGCTGCTCCTTTTCCTGTCCAGCTCCCAGATAATGGCCTGGGAAAACAGTAGAAGACAGCCCAAGTGCTTGGGCTCCTGCACCCATGTGAGAGACCTGGAAGAACCTCCTGGCTCCTGGCTTCGGATTGGCTCAGCTCCGGCCATTGTGGCCATTTGGGGAGTTAACCAGAGAATAGAAGACCTTTCTCTCTCTGTCTCTCCATCTCTCTGTCTATAACTCTACCTCTCAAATAAAGAAAAAAAACTCTTTCTAAAAAAGATTGAGTGCAATGAAATCTCAGCACGAGATTTGCAGGTGGCATCCACACCGGAAGCAGGCCCCATTCTGGTTGCTTCTCTTTCCTTCCGGTCCTCTCGGGATTTGCTGACTTCTGCCTGTCCCCGGTTAGAGCCTGCTCATTCTCCATCTACAATGGCCAAATGGTGACATTGGTGTTCAGTGCTCTTGGCTCTCAGCCCTGCGAGGTGCAACCACGCCACATACACAACTGGATGCCGTAGTCACTTAACCTTAAGCCTCTGGTGGTGTTGATACAGGACATTGCAGAGGGGTACATTGCGGGAATTTGCACATCAGAATTGCAATCAGCCTGGAGGGACTTTCCCACCGGCCACCCTTGCACTCAGTGTAATTATTTTTGACATTCTGAGTGCAGGAGTTTTGGTATACCTTGGGTTCTGCAGGCAGTCTTCCTTCGAGAACATCCAGGGCACGGTTGTGGTGTTTCTGCTGCCTGGAGGCATGTTTGTGTTTTCCAGGACACGGACAAGGTGGTTTGCAGGCTGCTCTTGAAGTCTCTGCTACAGGTGCAGGCTTAGGCTGTCTTTACAAGCAGCTTCTCGTTGGTCCAAGAATTCTCATTCTGCCTGTCTCTGCTCCTATTTACTTGTCAGGGCCCGGGAACTCAGCCCTAAGGGACCACAGAATGGCACTAAGAACTCGTGTGACAGTAGCAACTGCTCTGTCTCCAGGGGGCCAGACAGACACCTTCCAAACAGCGGATGCTGGTGGAATCTCCTTTGTCTGCACCCATTTATCCAGATGGGCATCCAAGGATCAGAGAAATTAAGAAGGTCAGCCCAGGGCATCTCGCCAGGAAGTGGAAACCCTGGGCTTTGAACTGGGATTTTCTGGCTCTCAACTGCCCTGACTTGAGGCTGGGTGATGAGTTTTTGTAGAGCGTCTAGCCACAGGCCTGACCCCTGTATGTCCCCTAATTAATACTGGAAGTTGTCATTGTGGGATTTGTGATGTGACCACAGCTGTCCCCAGGCTGTGTTCTAATGGGGCCCTGGCTCCTCTGTGGCATGTCTCCGGCTCCTCTGTGGCATATCCTGGAAGCTACAGTCACTTGCTGTCCACTGGCAGGGTAACTGTGCACCAGCCATGTTGGGCCAAGGGCAGTGGACCATGAAGCCATGGCAGGTGTTTCTTTGACTTCAATCACTCTGTCAGGGCCCCTATCCTCTTCCCTCCCTCTGGAGCCCCTGTCCCTCTACGGGGTTCTGCCTTGGCCATGCTGCTCTACCGCCCACCTTCCATGGCCCCGGGGCCACACTTGCCAGCTCACGGATGAGCTGCCGCTCCGTGTGGACTTAGCTGTCTGCTGCGGCTCTACCGTACACCGGCGGGGCTGCACTCTGGCCAACGTGTGGTGTCTGGAAGTGTCAGGTAGCAAGGCAGACATCAGCCTGTGTGTGTAAGAGGAGCCAAAGAGCGTGGGACCGCTTTGAAGATGGGAATTTGTGTGGGGTTGAGTGAGAAGAAGTATAGAAGCAAGGCTTGGAAGCCAGCCTTTGCACATCAAGTCTTGTCCTTGTTTATGATCTTGTTAGGTGGGTCCCCCCGCCCCACACCAAGGGGGCTATTAGGTCCAATAGCACTGGCTGGCAACAGCCTGGGAGGAATTTCAGGAATTCCACACCCAGAAAACCCTCTACCCAACCATATCGCCAAAAGAGAGAGGGGGAAAGAAAAGGGGGGAGGGGAACACTTCTACCCAGACAAACTCCAGTCCAAAGCAGATTGGGTGCTTTCCTGAGACACCCATCTGGTCTACCAGGCGTGCTCTCCTCTCAAAACTCCCTATCTCGGACTCCACTGCTTTCTGTCTCACATCTGCAATTCTTTCTTGTGCAAAGACAAGACTCTCAGAGCAGCCATCCACAGTAAGCAGAAGCATCCCCTGCCTTCAGGCCTCCATGACCCACAGTGGAGAGACCATCAGCCTTCTGGAACCATCTATAATAGAAATGCCCAACGGGGCCTCTAACTTCGACTGAGAGGGGAAAACTTCAAGAAGACACCACAGGGAGAGAAACTAGGGCTGAAGAGAGGTGCTGGGGAGCAGGGGAGGGAGAGGCACCTGAGCAGGTGGGAGGCACCTGGGCAGGTGGGAGGCGCCTGGACAGGTGGCTCCAGCAGCAGAGGGCAGGGCAAGGCCTGGGGGAGCTCTCAGTCCTTGCCAAGACGTTCTGCCCAGCATCCCAGCATCGTGAGTCCTACCAGTTGCCAGGGGCACATTTGAATGGATCCCTCCCTGGAAGCCGCCCTAGGCTCCGGCCCAGCTCTCTCCAGCTCCAATTGGCTGTGCCTGTCAAACCCACATTCAGCTGTCAGTGCGCACCACTATTTCTGTGCGTCATGATGGTGGTTTACAAAAACAGGGCCCTGGCTGGTGCTGTGGCTTAACAGGCTAATCCTCCACCTTGCGGTGCCGGCACACCGGGTTCTAGTCCCACTTGGGGCGTCGGATTCTATCCCGGTTGCCCCTCTTCCAGGCCAGCTCTCTGCTATGGCCCGGGAAGGCAGTGGAGGATGGCCCAAGTCCTTGGGCCCTGCACCCGCATGGGAGACCAGGAGAAGCACCTGGCTCCTGGCTTCAGATCAGCGCAATGCGCCGGCCGCAGCGGCCATTGGAGGGTGAACCAATGGCAAAAAGGAAGACCTTTCTCTTTGTCTCTCTCTCTCACTATCCACTCTGCCTGTCAAAAAACAAACAAACAAACAAACAAAAAACAGGGCCCTTCCCTGTGGATAGGCAAGATGAGCTTCGTGGGGTGTTGACATAGCATGGTTAAATACCACCTCCAGGGCAGCTTGTTAAAATGCAGATTCCTGGGCCTACCCTACCTGCCCCCCACCCAACCTGGCGAAATATCACGCTGTGGCTGAGTACCCCTGTAGCCACTAATCTCGTTCATACTTATTCCCTTAGGCCTGGCAGCCCTGTGAGGCAGGTGCCACTGGCATTGCTCCCATGTCACAGAAGAGGAAACCAGCACAGAGAGGGTGGGGAACTCCACAGCCGGCTGCACAGCTCCTAAGTGGTAGAGCTGGGATCCGAAGCCAGGCTGGGCAGCTGCAAAGCTCTGTGTGGGGTCAGTGTGTGAGCTGTCTGTCTTGGACAGAGACGCTGGTCCACTCCCAGGACGGTGGTGCAGCTCCCTGGGCTAACAAGGGCTCCACTGCAAGTCAGAGGTGGGGGAGCGCGCTGCTCACCAATGCAGCTCACACAACGGGGTTTCTGGGGTGCAGCCACCCTGTGGGACTCTCAGTGATGGGGTGCCATCTTCCCAGGGCGTTTATAACCTCTCTGGGAGTCAGTGACTCCTTGGGAAATCTGATGGAAATGTGAATTCTGTCCACAGAACAAAAAGCACCTGCATGTGATTTCTGTGTGGCACCAGGGACAGTGGGGGGAACTGTGGGTGCCCTGTTGAGAACCCCAACCTACAGGAGTGCAGTATAGCAAGGTTTTGCCATCCTACTTCTCCTCCAGAATTTTCCAAGTGGACCTAGGAAAACAGTCAAGTTGGAGTTAAATAAGAAGGCACGGCTTTCCTCTGGTGATTTTTTGTTTGTTTGTTTTAGGATTTAAGTCAGAGTGACAGAGAAGAGAGGCAGAGGGACAGAGGTCTTTCATCCACTGCTCACTCCCCCAAATGGTCATAATGGCCAGGCTGAAGCCAAGAGCCTGGAACTCCATCCAGGCCTCCCACACGGATAGCAGGGACCCAAGCACGTAGGTCATCTGCTGCTGCTTTCTCGGATGCATTAGCCGGGAGCTGCATCGGAGGTGGAGCGGCCGGAACTTCAACCTGAGCCCATATTGGATGCTGGCCTTGCAGGCAGTGCCACAATGCCAGCCCCTAAACACCACTTTTAACTGAGGTGCTCATTGTGAGACCAGAGCTGGGGCTGCCAGGAAGCTGGATAAAACAGAAAACCTCTGGGGATTCAAGCCCGTTGCTCAGTGAACCCAGAATTCTCGTTTCCTGAGTGGCCTTGGGCCCTGGGCAGCTTAAGAAAGGAGCTCTCTATCGGGCGCGGGATGTGGGTTTTTAATTTTTTGTTCTATCTTTGAAATCAGCTTTTGCCATAAATGACAGATTTATATTACTGCCTGGGCATATCAATTCTGCTGCATATGCAGTGTTTTGTCAAACTTTGTTTTAAATACTTGTCAAACAAATTGATAGGAATTATATACTACCATGGGTTGAACGATTCTGGGGCTATTTTAAAATTCACTTTACATGCGTGAACTTGACAACTTTTCCTTTGGTTATTGTGTAAAGCCTCCTGGAGTATGATCTTTTATTTTATTTTATGTTTTATTTTTGACAGGCAGAGTGGACAGTGAGAGAGAGAGACAGAGAGAAAGGTCTTTCTTTTTGCCGTTGGTTCACCCTCCAATGGCCGCTGCTGCCGGTGCTCTGCGGCTGGCGCACCACGCTGATCCGAAGCCAGGAGCCAGGTGCTTCTCCTGGTCTCCATGCGGGTGCAGGGCCCAAGGACTTGGGCCATCCTCCACTGCCTTCCTGGGCCATAGCAGAGAGCTGGCCTGGCAGAGGAGCAACCAGGACAGAATCCGGCACCCTGACCGGGACTAGAACCTGGTGTGCCGGCGCCACAAGGCGGATGATTAGCCTATTGATCTGCAGCGCCGGCCAGAGTATGGTCTTTTTATATTTTCTTTGTTGAACTCTATTTAGTGGAACCAATATGCTTTTGACTATAATGTAAATGAAAAAATGTTATCTCAAAAAATAATGAATAAAGCACTTTTTAAAAACTAAATAAAGAAGGGAAAAAAAGAATTACATTACTGTATGTATTTCAAACCAATGTTCATTCCCTACCATTCTATCTTGGGATAAAAAAAAAAAGTTTTAGTTAAGAAACATCCCGTGACTGTTAGTGTCGTGTGGGCTTGGCCAGGCTGTAGCACCCAGTTCATTAATCCGATGTGCACGGTGTTTCGTGCGGTGATTAGCATCCACAGTCGGCAGACTTTAAGTGAAGATCATCCTCAATAGTGAGCCTGGCCCTGGTCCAGCCCTTAGAAGGCCTCAGAGCAAAGCCTGAGGATTCTTGCAGAAGAAGAAATTCTGCCCGGGGACTGTAGCTTTAAACTCTGACCTCAGCTTCTAGCTCGTGGGTCTCATCTCCCGATGTAGGGCTTGGCAGCCCCCGTCATTGTATAAGCCTAGTCCTTAAGATACATCTCTTTCAATAGATGATAGCTAAGTTACATCTGTGTCTGCAGGGAGACTTTGAAAAGTTTGCAGAGAAATGGAATTAGAAGATCGGCTTATTTTGGTGGGAAAGAATTGAAATCCATGCATAGCGCTGCATAATGACATTTGCCATGAACTTCGTGAGGATGTTTTGGGTTCCTCTCTGTGTCCGTCTACCTGTCTTTCCAGATCTGTCTACCTGTGTGTGTAGGCGGGTGGGTCTCCTCTTGTGTCTGCTTCGCTGACTGCCACACGTCCCAGAAAGCTCAGCTATCTACGTGGATGCCAACTGCTGTGTAACAAAGGGAAGATCTGCACGCTCTCATGTCTCCTGCTGACCCACGCCCCACGCTGAGCACTCCTGGCCCCTGGGAAGAGAGCCAAGCGCTCAGAGGGGCGAGCTGCAGACAGGCTTCTCAGCCTTCCTCCACATCAGCATCACTATGTGCGTGTGTGTGTGTGCGTGTGTGTGTGTGCGTGCGAGGGATGGGGTGGGAGGGAGTAGGGACAGATTGTTAAAAATGCAGACTCTCAGAGTCCCATGCACCAAAACTCTGACTCTCTGAGTCCGAGCCTGGGAGTCTGCGTCTTAATCGTGCCCTGCGTGATTCTGCTGCCGACGTACACCTGACAGCCTGGCCTCCAGCGTTCCAGACCAGGCCCAAGTCCATTGTCCCCTGGAGGGCTTTCCTGTCGCGACCCTCGAGTTCTGAAGCCAGGAGCAGGGGGTTCAGTGTTCACTCTCTGGTCTCTTGACAAGGTGAGCGCCCTCCCTGGCTGTCTCTTTTCAAATCCCGAAGCCTAAAGTCAGAAAAGGCACACAACTAGGCCTTTTGCTTCCACAGTGTAGGGGAGAAGCTTCAGGGCTCTTAGAGCAGACGGTCTCCTGTTCAAATCCCAGCCGGGTCCTTCATTGGCTCATCTTACCATTGCGTGCCGTGTGATTGATTTCCTTTTAGAAAGACATGACACACAGTCACTTGCTTCTCTTGCCTATCAATGAGCGATTTTACTTTCCCCCTTCAAGCCAGAGTTTAGACAGTCAGCCATGAATGTCTTGGTCCTAGTGCCTTGGCGGTTTCACCGCCTCTGGTTGATCTATACTCCTTCCGTGCCCAACCCTTGCTGAGTGAGTAGGAGAGGAAGAAACCCCAGATCCACCCCAGGCACCAGCCCCACAACAATCGCTGGCTTTGGGGCCTTCCTGGGTGTGCACAGAGGGGCTTTGTGCCTCTTAGAGCAGAGGGAACTGGCCCACCCCTGCCCAGCCTTTGATGATGTAGACATTGTATGTGGGCGTTTGAGCCGCACGAATGGATCTGACCCGACATTTGATTGGAGTCACATTAAAATCGTTGCTGGAAAGAGAACACTCAGGGTTCAAGGCGGGTCACCCGGGAGAGAGGAAGGAGGAGAGTTGGGGTGGAGTGGTCTTAATGCATCAGGCTCAGGACCCCCGGGCGTCTGGCCGCGTGTGTGTGTTCACTTGGCAGAGAACCCCGCGTCCCACCCCCACCGCATTCCAGGACCGAGAGCTCCTTATCTTCCCGCACGACGCTTGCTTGTCCCTGTTTCTTACCTCTGGCCTCTCCTAGACGCGGACCTGGAAAACTTCTGGAAAAACAGTGCCGGTCTCCGCCCTGGCCCGGGAAAGAGGCCTCACAGAGTCTGCTTCAGCTCACGTTCTGATTTTATCTTGTTTATAAAACCCATCTGGAGAGAGGGGGAGACGCACGGTGCAGGGCAACAGGCAGCCAGGCTGCTGCAAGAGGGGGTCTGATGCTGGCCGCCGCGGCCTCTCTTCTGGGCCCAGGGCCTGGCTTTGCTGAGCCCGTGGCTCACTGCAGCCCCTTGGGTCGGCCTGTTGGCTTACTTGAGAGCAATGCATGAGAAACGTGGAGCTGAAGAGGAAGTTCAAACTCCAACGGGCACTGTAGCATTGGAATTGCTACCAATTTCAGCGTCTCGGCTCATCCTGTCCCACGAACCCAAGAGAAGCTAGCTGGATCTACTGTAGACCAGGTTCCCCCTGCCTGCTTCCGGTTTCTACCAGCCCAGGTGACCTTGGGAGAATTTCCTCACCTCTCTAGAAGTCTCAATCTTTTAGTCTGGACAGCAAGAGTAATCCCTCAGGGAGTGTCTGTGAGGGCCGGGCACACAGTGGGGCCCCCAAAGCTGTTAGCTGCTGGATTTTGTCCTGTGACTCTGAACAGATGAGAGTCCTCCATCCCTTTCCTGCTGTGGCCCTCCATTGCTGCCAGAGTTGTCAGAGAATTAGTTACAACATTGTGAACACACCTTGGGTAGTGTTCACACCAAGGGTTGTGGACACGCCTTGCAAACGGGACTGAAACGCCACCGGAATGCAAGGGCCTTCCCGATGGCCTGCCTAATCCATGCCATGCCTTTGTTCATCTTTGCCTCTATCCCTGGAATAGCCTCCCCTGACTCCCATCTTCTGCTGACAAAATTCCTTCTCAATAGCTGGTGGAATGCCACTTCTTCCCGGCAGCCCTCTCCCGCCTCCCCAGTCCTGTGGTTATCTCCTTCACTGAATGCATGGAGTGGAGTTATGGTTAGCATCCTGACTCCACCAGCTAAACCCAAGCTCTTCTAAGCGCAGGTACTGCATCACGTTCATGTGCAAATCCTAGTATTTAGCAGAATACTCAGTGCAGAGTGAAGGCTCAGTTAATAAATGAACAGGTGGATGGATGGATGGATGGATGGATGGGTGGGTGGGTGGATGAATGGATGGGTGGAGAGATGGATGAATGGTTGAGTGGGTGGTTGGGAGGGTGGGTGGATGGATAAGAGGCTGAATGGAGGAAACAACTTTCTAAACACATCTTTTTAAAAAGATTTATTTATTTATTTGAAAGACAGTTACAGAGAGGGAGAGAAAGAGAGAGAGAGAGAGAAAGAGAGATCTTCCATCTGCTGGTTCACTCCCCAAATGGCTACAATGGCTGGAGCTGCGTCAATCTGAAGCCAAGAGCCAGGAGCATCTTCTGTGTCTCCCATATGGGTGCAGGGGCCCAAGGACTTGGACCATCGTCTACTGCTTTCCCAGGCCATAGCAGAGAGCTGGATCGGAAGTGAAGCAGCCAGGACTAGAACCAGCACCCATATGGGATGCCGGCACCGCAGGTGGTGGCTTTACCTGCTACATCACAGCGCCGGCCCCTAGACACATCTTAAGACCCATCGACAGTTGATATTCACTCTGTGTCTCTAGACACTGTGCTGCAATGATTTCTTTGTCTTCATCTGACATTTATCAGCCATAGGTATAACAGAGGAGGACTGATGGAGTTCCAGCAAAAGGTCAGTCCACTAACTCCATACCTAAAATATGGTCCTGGGAAATTTTGGCCGGCATTTGGTCTTCCTCAGGGGAGACTGCCAAGAGTAGATTAGATGCCTGTCCCAGCTGGGGGTCACAACATCTGTCCCAATTTCCCAACAGTTCAACGGAACTGCCAATGACAAACCCAACCATGCCCAGCAGAGCCTTGTGATAGAAAGGGTTTCTCGCCTCCTTTCTGAACCTCTCAAGCTCTGGAAGAAATTTCTTTCTCTTGCTAAGGTGGAACACGGAATTTAACAAAGATCACTGGATTGGAAACTGGGACATTTGCTCTTGGCCTGGTTCTGCTGCTAATTTGCCCTGGGATTTGGGGCCAGCCACCTCACCTCAGTAGACCTCAGCCTCTTTGTTGGAAGAATGGGGTCCTAATGGATTTCAGGGCCCTGTTCAGTTCTACAAGGTCTAATTTTATGTGCCCCAGGGTCAGTAGGCACCTGGCCCTCGCCTCTGCCCCTCATAACTTCAGAGACCCCGCTCCTCCAGGCATCCTGCTCGGTCTCACTGTCTTCCCTGGGCCTCAGCCCAGAGAGGACACAGCCCAGAAGGGAGCTGTTCAGAGTGCTGGTTGCCAGCCCAGCGTGGGCCCCAGCAGCTGCTAGCTCTATGACTGTGGGCAAGTTCCATAAGCTGCCTGTGCTCTATTTTCCTCAAGTGTAAGATGGGACAAAGGGATCCACCTGCTGGGGTCATTAATGCCCACAAATTGCCAACCCTTGTGCTTTTTTTAAAATAAAAAAGATTAAAAAAAGATTTATTTATTTGAAAGGCTGAGTTACAGAGAGAGAGAGAGAGAATCTTGCATTGCTAATTCACTCCCCAAATGGCAGCAATGGTTGGGCTGAGCCAGGCCCAAACTAGGAGCTCAGAACTCCATCCGGGTCTCCCTCATGAGTGGCAGGGGCCCAAGTATCTGGGCCATCTTCCGCTTCCTTCCCAGGAGCGTTAGCAGGGAGCTGGATCAGAAGTGGAGCAGCCAGGACTTGAACTGGTGCCCATGCGGGATACCGGTGTCACAGGCTGTGGTCTAACCTGCTGCACAGCAACATCGGCCCTGACCCTGGTGCTTAATGGTGAGTAAGGGCTGGAAAGATGGTGGAGTTTCTGAGAGACCTCAAGGGTGGGGGTCGCAGCTCCTGGCCTCTCATCTTCCAGTTTGCCCTGAGAGCTGCCCCAACACCAGGACAACTGAGACCCATGGGTTCTGGTTTTCAAAGGCACATTCTGCCCCCTGGCCCTTGGCATGTGGCTGGGCTGGGACAGGGCACTCTAGGGGCTTGGAGTAAACCATTGTCTGGACCAAGGGGGGGTGGTGTCCTGCGAGCAGTCACTAGAAGGGAGTGGAGAAAGGGCTTTTCCTGCTTCCTGGCCTGTCTCACGTCCTCTTCCTGTCTTTCTTCTCGTTGTCCTTGTGGCTCCGTGGATGGGTTCATCTGAGCAGAGAAGCTCTGACCACGGATTGGGAAGTGGCCACACTCCTCTCGCGTGGCACTGATTTAAAAGTGCACCAGAAGTGGAACTTCCTGGCCCAGGATGGCAGGCTTTGACAAGCAAGGGCTTGGAGTAGGAGGCTGCTCCACATCGGAACCATTTGAAGATGGCTGAGTCTCCAACAGGCAACCTTTGCTGGATGCCGGTATGCGTTCCAGCAACAAGCAAGGTGGGGTCGTCCACCTGCAGAGGAAGGAAGTACGGCTGCCCCACTGTGGGTGAGAAAATCGACTGGGGGCTGGCATTCCAGCCTACCAGGGCTGCCACAGCTAAGCGCCACACACTGGGCAGGAACGTGCTGTCTCAGGCCCGCAGGGTGGAAATCTGAAGTTGAGGTGTGCTTGGTGTGGCTGGGAGGGAGACTCTGTCCCAGGCCTCCCCGCACTGAGCTTTGGGGGGCTGTTGCCATCTTTGATGTTCCTTGACCTGTGGCTGCATCACCCCCGTCTCACGTGGCGGTTCCCCATGGGGGTTTCTACATTAAATTCCTCCTTTTGGAACGATACTACTCACATTGGATTAAGGGTCTACCCTGCTCCACCAGGGACTCACCTTCACGTACACCTGCAATGACCCTGACTCTATATAAGGTCACGGCTGTGTTCTGAGGGCTCAGGATATCAATACGTGATTTGGGGGGTGGAGACTGGGGGAAGCGAGGGCACCATTCAGCCATACAGTTGGGTTTTTTGTAAGACAGGGGCAATAGTGAGCCCACCACGGCCCACTGTGTCTCCAAGTCATGGGAGACCACCATGGCAGGTGTTCCCTAGGCCTCTGCGTAGACAGGAACCTGGGTGCCCGGGTGGTCCACCCTCTGTGGATCAGCTGCCTCTGCAGTACCCACGCTGGTGTCTCCTTCCTGCATTTTAATGCCTCCAGCAAGAGAAAACTTACTACTACCCTTCCCCTCTTGGGGCTGCTCTTTCACGTTGCTGCAGTTTTCCCATGCAATTTGCCCTGGTTCTCTCCTTGGAGTCACAAAGAGTCAGTTGAGCGCCTTTGGAAATGGCCAATGTTTTCTGACAACTTCCTGTGCATATGCTGAGAACTGTCCCAAGCCTTCCATGGGGATGCTGTTATTCTGCTACACATACATGCACACAAGCACGCACACATCCACATGCAGAGCATACATACGCACACGCATGCACACATGTGTATACATACATGCACATGCACACACGTGTGTGCATACACATATACACATACATGCACATAGACACATGAATATATACACGCAACACATATACATGTGTGCATGTACATGCACACATACGTATACACACATACAGACATACACATGCGCCTACACATACACATCATACACACATACACGCAACTCCCTGGCCACCTGTCAGTCCTGGGCGTATGCCCAGCCTGGATCCACCAGTGAAGAAGCTATGAGTGCTTAGAAAGGTGCTTGGGTCATTCGGGCAGGGAATTAAGGCAGGCGGGGCTGCCTCCCGGGCAGTGGCTGCGGCCCTGGG
This sequence comes from Lepus europaeus, assembly GCF_033115175.1. NCBI lineage: Eukaryota > Metazoa > Chordata > Mammalia > Lagomorpha > Leporidae > Lepus > Lepus europaeus. The sequence continues at coordinate 12,846,860 of NC_084828.1, read as the reverse complement.
AGACCCTGGCCCCACTTCTAAGGGCTCCTTCTGCCTGTTCCTGAGAGACACGCAGCAGCCTGCACCCAGGACCCTCTGTCACCTGGCCACCGATGCCCAGACTCCCTGCCCACGCCTTACAGCTGGGTGTGTCAGATGTCCCCCCCAAGAGCACACCTGCTGACCGCTGTCCCTCCTCTCGGGGAGGGATCCGATGCCTCCCAAACGTCTCACAGGGAAGTGCTGGAGAAACCCGCAGGGCAGGCTGGCAGCTGCAGAGAACCCGGCTCTGTTCCCTGGCCCTTTCGGCCCTGTACCCTGGAGGGGCTGATTTCAGGCTCAGAGTTGCTTCTGGGACCTCTGGGGGATTTCTCAGCCTGAGCCTTGTAGCGGTCTGGAGTGTGTGTGGGAGGGAGTGTGCCCAGAGCTGCAGTGCTTACTACACACACACAGGGCTGGCGTGTGCCTAGCAAGCTAGTGGGTGACAGGGGCACTGCCCTGGCGTCAGAGGCTCTGGGTGGGAACTGGTCTCTGTGATCGCTCCCAGCAACTTGATGGATGACCTTGGACTAGTCAGCTGGTTGTGCCAGAATGGGCTGTCATGAGCAGTGCGTCAAGTAAGGTGCATGGTGGGGGGCAGGCAGTGGACTCTCAGAATAGAAGGTGAGCGCGGCCAAGCTGGGCAGGGGAGCTTGACCAGCTAGCTGTGTGACATAAGCAGATGAGTCACCTGCGCTGGGCTCCCATGTCCCCAGGGGCTCTTGGGGACCCAACACAATGCAGCGCACACACAGCAAGGTGGCTGATGAGATTCAGAGGAGTTGGACAGCCAGGGTCAGTCCCATGTGGGCACCCAGTCTAGCGCTGGCCATGCTGCCACCCGGGCAAGTCCCCGCCTCCTTTGGTGCCTGTCTTCTCCTCCTCCCATCAGAGTTGACAGGAGGCGGCTCCAACGTGTGATTGACAAGAAAGCTTGAGAATGCTACTCAATGCCTTATGACTTCATTCCACCCCACTGGCATTGGGTCAAAGTTCTCTGCGTACTTCCCGGGTGGGCTCCCTCACCATCGGGAGCTCTGCGGAACGGGAATGGGCAGAGAGAGGCAAGGAAAGGAGGCGGTTGGCCCTGATCTCCACCCACCCCAGCTCTCTGAGTGCGAGATGAGGCCGGCGTCCTGGCCACCGCAGTCCGCCATGCTTCTCCATCTTCACCCGCTCGGAGCTCAGAGACCCTCGAAATAAACCACCCCCTCCCACAGGCTGCTCCAAACCCCCCCTGTCTCCCATAAGGAAACTGACAAACAATGGCGGTGGGGGGAGCAGTATTTGCTCTGCACGGCACTAAATTTATTTTGCAAAGACACAAAGTGGTTTATGAGGTCCCACCAACAATGGCATTGAACTTCTTCTCCCATGGAAGGCCAAGGTTGCTTTTTTTTAAAAGCAAAAATAAAAGAGAACAGTACAAAGTGACAGAATACAATGCTTAACAGCACTGTTTTCTCTAGAAAAGAAAAGATAACCATCTACTTATAGCGTGTTGCTAATGGATTTGAAAAAGATCACTTTGGGAAACTTGCTGATGATGTGAAGAGGCGTGCTGCTCCGTGAGGCAAGGGCTTGACGGCCATGCCGGCCGGGACCACCTTGGCTTGGGACCACCTCAGCTTTTTGCTGTGCGCCAAGTGGTAATGGGCGTTTGCTTTAGCACGAGTCAGCTCCTCTACTTCTCTCACAGCTCTGCACGCAGGCAGCGGAGTCCCCACTGTTAGCAGGTGGAGGCTGAGACCGAGAACAGCTCGGGTGCTGCCAGCCAGCCCTGGCTGTGCGCTGAGGAGCCGGCAGTGTGCGCATCCCAGCCAGAGCCCCAGGGGCTCCTGTCCCAACCCACGGGGCTCTGTGCTGTGGGCCCAGCCTCCACCTGGGCTCAGCCTGCCCTCACATTTGGAAACCACAGCCCGTGGGTGGGTGTGGGAACTCATGGCAGGGACCTGAGATGGAGGCAAGGAAGCCCAGGCTTGCGGGCTGGGGTTGGCTCCTGGGAGTGCCCTGACTGCCTGTTCTGGGAGTATTAGCCTATGGCAGGAGGCTTGGGGACAGCGCTGGTGGGACCTCTCTCTGAGGCCACCAGGCCCTAGGAAGCATGGATCCTCACGGGTCCCGCTGGGTCTCTGGGGTTCGCCTCTCACCCGTGTGGCTTGCCTCCTCCACCGCCCCGTCGGGTCCCAAGGCTGATGGTCAGCTCCCAGAGGGCTGTCTTCAGGATCTCCTTCAAGGATGGCATCACGATTTGTTCCTCTTCTCCCTGCATCCAACTGTGAGCTCCCAAGGGCAGGAGCCTGCTCTCCACCCAACCAAGGCCCGAGCTGTGCTGCACCAAGATTGAACAGAATAGGGGTACCTACCTCCATCCCCAACACTGCAACACCCCAACACTGTGCCCCCTGTCTGTGGGGATTTGTTCCAAGACTCCTGAAGCTACAGAGAAGACCTACCCTATATAGCCCATGTTTCCATATATCTGTGTACATGTGTATATATTTCATATTTACATACAGTCACATATACATGTATATAGACACTCTTGATAAAACTTCAACTTGGCACAGTAACAGATTAACAACAACAACAGAACAGCCATAATGGTGTCCTATCCTAAAAGTTACTTAACATTTACGAATTATTTCTTTCTGGAATTTTCCATATAGTATTTTCAGACCATGATTGACCACAGGTAAATGAAACCTCTGAAAACAAAACTGGGGATAATAGGAAACTGTGGTAAAGCAATGAACAAGAAAGGGAGGGCCCAGGAAGCACCTGCAAAAGGAGGTACCTGAGCCACATACTGAGCACAGAGCGGCAAAATGACTCCTGCCTGTCAACCATGGTTCACGTGGTGTGCAGCCCGCGAGGCCCAGGTCCTAGCCCCTGTGTGCACGCTGGCATTCCTTGTCGTGCTGGACAGGTCATGGGGTCTCTCATCTCTCACGAGGATGGGCACCCCCCAGGCACCTCCAGGGGAGCCGAGAAAGCCAACAAGACAGCCGCCTACAGACTAAAGGAGCCCTAGCTTCTGCGACATTCCCACGAAGCAATGCGACGTCAGGAGTGCCTACTGATTAGGGGCCAGACCTAGGGGTGTGGAGCGGACTGCTCTAGTCTTCTTTCGTTAAATAATTTATACTCTGCTACGTTCTAGGAAGTATTAAAGCTAGGCGGCTAAAAATGGCCATTAGCATCTTTTATTACCAAAGTAATTCATTTTCGTTGTAGAAAACTTAGAAATAAAGACAGCTTTTTACAGGAGATGTCCATCTTTCACCTGCACCACCCCTCTGCAAAGCTGAACGCTGTATTCACTCTGGTGTTTCTTTCTCTGGTCTTCTTTTCTGAGCCTCCAGATATGCTTAAATATTTACTACTTCATTCGTTACCTAATGCATTTTGAGTATTTCACAGGATCAATACATACACACATAAATTTGTAACGATACTCTTAACTTTCCAAGACTACCCCATGCATTCTAAATGAATCTTTCATTGTTTCGTATATTGGCTCTTTCCTAATTTTTCTCTCCTGTAAGCATTAAAAGCAGACTGAACATCCTTCTACAGAGCATAGATTGAGATCTGAAGAAAACTTAAAAGAGTCACCCCCATTCCCTGGTCTCGTTTAAATGAAAAAAAATTAAAATACTAGGAAACTATAAAAGAAAATTCCACAAAGTTCTAGTTCATCCACCGGGAGGACTGTGGTCCTTTTTTGAAATATCAGAAATGCACATCTTGGCTCCAGATGAATTTAGTGTCGTACGACAGCTGCGAACGGCTCTGCTGTCGCCTAAACATGGGCTCCATCTCCCTCCTCTCCCCCCCGTGCTTTTTGGCCGTGATGGCTCAGAGTGGCTCCCACTGGGGCAAGAGGCGCCCATCTCTGCAAGATTTGGAAGACCCATCGTCCAGGTGTCTTCCAGTAGAGCAGAGTCCCGGTTTCCATTTCTTGGACGCGAACTCATTTCTGCCTTATTCTCTTCCAGGCTTCAGGCTGGAAGTGGCTTCTTCATTCACCTGCCTTCGGTGACTCACGACACTGATCGCTTTTCCCACACCTTAGCCGACTACTCGTACTTACTGTAAAAATACTCGGTTCTTACGAGCGTTCCATCCCCTTCGTTTTACACTGGGCTATTTATCTTTTTCTTGTTGATCAGATTTGCTTGTACCTTGTGGATCTCAAACCCTGGGTTTGTAATATAACTCATGGCTTTCTTCTCCTCAGATGTAATTTATCTTTCATATTTTTATACATCTTTTTCCAATTTAAGAGTAAAATATTTTTTAATGACCCTAGCTCCCGATATGTTACTTTATTGATTTTTCCTTTGAGGTTATGTTTAGCAAGTTTTTCCGACTACAGGCTTACATAAAAATTCTACCTCTTTTTCCTTCCGGTACTTTCATGTTTTTTTAAAAATTATATAAAACAGATGCGAGTTAGTACAATGGATGTTATGAGGAAGGAATGGAGCTTTATTTTTCCCAAATGGTTAGCTAGTTCCTCCAAAACCATGTCACTGGGTCGTTCCCTCTTCTCCAGTTAACAGGAGCTTTGGCATGTTCTGATCATACAGGCACCACGAGGGCCATATCTATACTGCATTCTGTTCACTCATTGTTTGCCCCAAGTCAGTATCCTGTCCATAGTTTTGTCCTTTTAACAGTATGGCTTAATACCTGGTAAAACAAACCATAGTCCCTTTTCTTTTCAAATAGAACTGACCACGGGCTGGGCGTCTGCTGCACCAGCTGAGCCGGCACTTAGGATGCCCATGTCCCTTACAGCAGTGGCCTGGCTCCAGCCCTAGCTCCTCTGCTTCGGTTCCAGCTTCCTGCTATGGCGCACAGGGGGCGGCAGCAAGTGATGGCTCAAGTGCCTGGGTTCCTGCCACCCATGTGGGAGACCCAGATGGGGTTTTGGCCTCCTGCCTTTGGTTTGACCAAGCTGTGGCTGTTGCAGGCATTTGGGAATTGAAACAGTGAGTAGAAGACTCTCTCTCTCTCTCTCTCTCTCTCTTTCTCTCTCTCTCTCTCTCTCTCTCTCTCTCTCTTTCTCTCTCTCTCTCTCTCTCTCTCTCTCTCTCTCTCTCTCTCTCTCCTGTATGTGGTATGTGTGTGTGTCGGTCTGTTTTTAAAATAAAATGGATTTCAATAAACAATTATTTTAGAAAGTAGCCAGTTTCACACTTTTGACTGAATCAACTTTAAAATCGTCATCAAGTTCCCCCCTCCCAAAATAATTCCATTGGGTTAGTAAATGAATTTTTTAAAGATTTATTTATTTTACTTGAAAGTCACAGTTACACAGAGAGAGGAGAGGCAGAGAGAGAGAGAGAGAGAGAGAGAGGTCTTTTTAAAATTTTTTTTTTTGACAGGCAGAGTTAGACAGTGAGAGACAGAGAGAAAGGTCTTCCTTTCCCCTTTGGTTCACCCCCAAATGGCTGCTATGGCCAGCACTGCTGATCCAAAGCCAGGAGCCAGGTGCTTCCTCCTGGTCTCCCATGCGGGTGCAGGGCCTAAGGACCTGGGCCATCCTCCACTGCACTCCCGGGCCACAGCAGAGAGCTGGACTGGAAGAGGAGCAACCGGGACAGAATCCAGCACCCCAACCGGGACTAGAACCCAGGTTGCCGGTGCCGCAGGTGGAGGATTAGTCTAGTGAGCTGCAGTGCCAGCCAAGAGAGAGAGGTCTTTCATCCACTGGTTCACTCTCCAGATGGCTGCAATGGCTGGAGCTGCGCCAATCCAAACCCAGGAGCCAGGAGCTTCTTCCGGGTCTCCCATGTGGGTACAGGGGCCCAAGGACTTGGGCCATCTTCTACTGCTTTCCCAGGCCACAGCAGAGAGCTGGATCAGAAGTGGAGCGGCCAGGACACGGACCGGCGTCCATATGGGATGCCGGCACCGCAGGCAGCGGCTTTACCCGCTACACCACAGAGCCAGCCCCATAAATTTTTTTAAAGATTTACTTATTTATTTGAAAGTCAGAGCTACAGAGAAAGGGGGAGAGACAAAGAGATCTCTTCCATCCACTTGTTCACTCCCCGAGGTGGCCACAATGACCAGGGCTGAGTCAGGCTGAAGCCAAGAGTTTCACCTGCGTCTCCCCCACAGGTGGCAGGGGCACTTGGATCACCTTCCACTGCTTTTCCAGGCACAATAGCAGGGAGTGGATTTGAAGCGGATCAGGTGGGACACAACCTGGCCCCCATATGGGATGCCAGCATCACAGGTGGCAGCTTTACCCGCCATGCCACAACACCAGCTCCAGTGAGTGAAATCTTAATGAGTGCATATAGTTAACATGGGATGGGCAACACCAAGCTTCCCCAACCCTACCTTTCTGTTTTAAGCAGTGCATTTTTAAAAACTGCTGTGCAACAAGGTCTGTGGGTTTCCCCCTTTCCCTCGGTATTCTGTGAGTCTCTTGCTCTGTGAGCGGGGTCCCTTTTCTTTGATCTCTCTGCACAACCACACACGTGCTGTTGCTGTGTTTATGCTCTTCTTCCATAAGCGCTGGGGCTCTTACCCTGTGGGCCATCCAGAATGGTCCCGGTAGAAGGCTCTCTGTAGACTCAGATCTGGTGGAAACTTCTGGGGATTTGGAGAGCAGTCCCTCAGAATGGCGCCACACCCCTCCAGGTGCTAAAGCATGGCAGGTCTCAGCTTCCTCTTCTGGTTCCCCAGTGCCCACTTTTCTCTTTAAAACCCAGATGCACCTGGGCTCTAATCAGACTGAAAACTCTGCTGATCTGCTTCTCGCTCCTGCCTAGCACAAAGTGAGCGCACAATTAGGGCTTGTCCAGCAAAGACCTGATTGGAGCACCTGGACACGGATTCTCCCGGGAGTCTCCACCCTGGCTCAATGTTAGGCTCCTCCTCTGAGCTCTAAACACTCTTGGTGCTGGGATGCTGGTTCAATCTGTCTGGGATTGGGTGGCAGGGTATTTAACTCCTTATGTCCCGTCTCTCCCGGGGGAAGAGTCTAATGTGCAGTCAAGGCCAAGAACCACTGCTGTAGACGACACCCCCAGATGCAGCACATCCCTGCAGACGAACTCTGGGGGATCGGAGAAGACAAGGCATGTGTTTAGGGTGCTGGGCCTTTGGGAAGCTCCAAGAACCAGTCTTGGAGTCTACACACCAGTACCGATGTCCCACATTGTATCACAAACTGACCCCGAGATGACATGACAGCCCACCTGTAGGCACCTACACTCTGGGGCTGGTCTGGGTTTGGGGAAATTATTCTAAAGAAAAAAATCACAGGAAATGAGGCACAAAAGAGAATATTTAGAATGAGGGAAGCATCAAATTTAGGTATTTTGCCAAGTAACCAATTCTATACATGTAAGAAAAAACTTAAGGAGTGGGCATTTAGCCCAGCAGCTAAGATGTCTGTCCCAAGTCACAGTTCCAGGCCCTGATTTGCCCAGCTCCAGCTTCCTGCCAATGCAGGTCCTGGGAGGCAGCAGGTCTTGGGTCCCTGCCAATCACATGGGAGACCTGGATTGACTTTCTGGCTCCTGGTGTTGGTCTGGCCCAGGCCCAGCCCCACCCCCAGCCATTGTAAGCTTCTGCGGAGTGAACCAGAGATGAGCTTTTCTTTCTGTCTCCCTCTTAAATAAATACAAATTTTTTTAGAATTATAAATATTACATTATATTTGAATTATTCACCTGATGTACTTCTACAATGTACAAGTTGTTTTCTCACTTCAGTTTTGGCTCTATCTTAGCCAGCTTTGGTTTCTAGAACAAAATACCAGAGACTCGGGGACTTCAACAGCTGACATGGATTTCTCAGAGTTCTGGAGGCTGGAAGTGGAAGTCAGGGTGTGGGCAGGGTTAGACCTTGGTGAGGGCTCTGTTCCTGGCCTGCAGATGGCTACCTTCTCACTGTGTGTTCATATAATGGGAGAAAGAGAGAGAGAGAGCTCTGATCACTTCCTCTTCCAGGGACTAATCCCATCACAGGGACCCAGTGTCATGCCCTCATACAAACCAGATTACCTCCCTCCCTGATGTCAACATTCAGATCCAAGCTCACTGGGAGCTGAAGTTACAGCACACAAATCGTGGGGGGGGGGGGGGGGGTGGTGTACAGTCACCAAATGTGTTTTTAAAATAACATTTTAAATATAGGATAGTTCTCTATTTACAGAAAAGTTGAGAAGATAATAAAGAACTCATCTACACTCCTGTCTTGGTTTCTCCTATTTTTACATTTGTCACCAGAAATGAATCAAAAAAAAAAAATTATCATTATGTAGTTCATGGAAAATAGAATTTAAAGGTAGCGACTGGCGCTGTGGCGTAGCGGGTTAAGATGCTGCTCACAGTGCCAGCATCCTACATGGGCACCGGTTCAAGTCCTGGCTGCTCCACTCCTATCCAGCTCTCTGCTATGGCCTGGGGAAGCAGTGGAAGACGGCCCAAGTGCTAGTAGGCCCAAGTTTTGGCCTACATCTTATGCATTTACCCTGTAGCAAGGGAGGCTGGAATGTAATTTGAGCTCACAGGGTAGGGATAAGCTCTGCCTTCTAGTCTGGCATCCCTCAAGCCAGAGAAGAAGGTTCCTTGTTGGTATTTGTATAAAAAACATGAAACAATGCAAAAGGAACTCATGAAAGTGCTTACCTATGGGAGCTGGTAACAGGAAGAGACTTCTTGATGCAAACATTTCCCTGTTAGTTTGGGTTGTAAACCAAGTGCATGTATCATGTAATGAAAAATCAAACATTTTAAGGATGATATGATCATGCTACTGAATGTCACATATCTAGGTAACCTCTTTTTATCAATGTTTTTCAGCAAGGATTAAAATTGCAACACTCCAAAGTGCATCGTGTATCTGAGTAATTTAATGCCGCCAAATTCATCAGGCCAATTTGCTTTCCTCCTTTCTTTGCCTGTCTTGGCATCCCCCCAAAAGACTCATTTTCACAATAGCACCATGAATTACCCTCGTGAGTGAGAGGAGGAACTATGTGGATTTCCCATACAATGCAACCTAATATGACTAAGTTTCTTGGTGGGAGACTCCAGAACAATTTCTCCCACACAAAGGAGCCCTACACTGGGCCCTGAGATAAGAATGAAGCCAGGAGAATGGTTCTGAAGATTTGCTCATGATCCAAGTCGAATCAAAATTCTGGGAGGGAAAAAAAAATCGTCATCCAAACAGACAGGTGGAAGATGCCAGGGACGTGCACTCTGGAACAAGACTTGTCTGTCAAGATGATCAAGATCTTCTCTTTGAGAAGAGAAAGCCCTTAGTGGAATACAAAGAGAGGACCCTCCTAGGGATGTTATTCAATATGTCTGACAATGGGTGCAGAGTGGACCCCCTCAATCAGATGGTCTCCAGTTCTTACACTAGTACCAGGTGTGCTGTTGATTTCTTCAGCCCTGTCCCTGGTCACCTTCTCTTGCTCACCAGGGATTCTAGAGCTTATCCAAAGCTCTACACTCATGGGGGCCAAAAAGAGGATATGGAGAGACAACTGGATCCTAACTGGCATTTTTCATGGCAGAACAAGATGCTACCAGAACACAAACTCTGTGGATCCTGGGTAGACAAGACCTGCGCTTGGTTGGCATTCAACAGATGCTACAGTCTGAATGTTGAGGTTCCCTCAAAAACCATATGACCTTCAAGGTGTTGACATTCAGAAGCAGACCTTTTGGGTAAGTCCTTGGCCCAGTGGGTAAAATGCTGGTTAGGACACTCCTGACCATGTCAAAGTAGCTGGGTTCATTCTTCGCTTCCAGCTCCTGCCTCCAGTTTTCTACTAATGCAGACCCTAGGTCATTGTGGGCATTGGGAGAGTGAACAGTAAATGGGAGATCTGTCTGCCTCCATAAATGTGAGAAATAAAGTTCTGTTTTTCATAAGCCACCCAACTTATAGCATTTATGTTGGAGCAGCCCAAATGGACAGTGAATATGCTTTACTTAAAATTCCCTAGGAATAAGCTTTGTGGGAGTAACCCTGGAGCTTCATCCATAGCAGGGTATGTAGAAGGTGTTCAATGAATACTAAATTTATGTTGATTAAATGAATATTTGTTCCCTGAAACTCATGCAGTTTAGATCCCAAAGTCTTATGTTAATGGTACTTGAAGGGTAGAAACCTAATCCAGTGACAATGTCTGAAGGTGGGGCCTTTGGGAATTGATTACATTGGACTAGGTCAATGGGATGGAGACTCCATGGTTGAGTCACGGTAGCTTTATAAGGAGAGAGAAAGCCCAATTAGCTAGATTCATGAGCTCCCTGTTTCTTGCCATGTGATGCATTGTGCTGCCTTGGGATTCTGATAGCAAGGATGAATCAAAGAGGGCCACCTAATCTTGGACTGTGAACCTCCAGAACTGTGCCAAAATAAAGCTCTTTTCTTTGGAAAGTAGCCTGCTTCAGATATTTCATTACAGTAATGAAAGTTGACTAAAACACTGACCAAGTGTGAGGGATGGCTGAAGGTTTGGTTCTGGATTGAATTCTTCTCCTGTCAAGGCAGACATGGGGTAAGACCCTACTGTTCAGGGCCTTGTCAAGATAAAATTATCTGCCCTACAACCAGATCAAGCTATACATAGCCTGGAAATGTCAGGTGCCCATGTTAGTCATCACAACCAATGTGACTCAGATACCTACTTGGCTGGACTTTTTTTTTAAAGCATTTTCAGTTAGACCACTCCAATCCTGTACTTTTTAACTGGAAAGACCAAACATGAATATCATAGGATTAAGTACATTATAGAAACAAGCTCCTGTTATCTCAACCCTGCCCATCCTCCCTGTTCACACTTTGGACTTTATCTATGGTCCTGAGTTTGTCTCTTGGATTCAAGGACCACTTCCTTTCTGTACCATCCTCTGCTACAGATTTAATCCCCTGATCCCTCCTGGAGCTGGATCCTCCTGATCAGGAGGGGCTCTTGTACAGGAAAGGATTAGCCTCCCCAGAAGAGAGATCTGCCCTATGCCTCCAACTCATGGGAGATATCCTCCGAGTCCTGAGAATGTTCTGCCTGATAGGTCGTCTTTGTTTGCCTGAGGGCCTTGAGCTATGCCAAAGGGTCAATGCCAACACTGTGGTTTATGTCTCTAAAAGGGCTGGAGACAAAGGTCAGCTCCACAGATGGTCACCCATGTCTAGATGACCAAGTTCCAACAAAAACCCCCAATACTAAAATGCAGGAGATTTTTCCTGCTTGGTAAATACTCTGTGCCACACATTTCATCAGGGAAAAATCGGTGCTGTTTGGTAGCTCACATCTGAGAACTCCTAGAACCTGTCCTACACACCTCCTCCCTTGGTTGGTTTTAATATGTATCCTTCCGGTATAATAAACTGGAACTATGAGTATAATTACTTTTTTTGAATTTTGTGAGTCCTAGCAAATTCTTGAACTGAAGGTGATCCTGGAGACCCTAAACTTGCTGTTGGTGACAGAAGTGAGGACAGTCTTGGGGACCCCTGAACTTGGAAACCTTCCAAGTGGAACTCCAGTGTTGACCGCCTTGGGCAGAACTCCTATGAGAGGCAATCAGTAATTTTCCTCCCAGACTTGGAAACACTCTGTTCTCAGCCCATTCCTGGTTGATAGATCTCTTGCAGACACACCATGCTCAGAAAGTCTCTTTCCACTAATGATCCCTAGTTGCTGTAGGTTAAGCCATCCCTCTTCCTGCCTACCCTCTTGTAGGAATCACTCCCTTTTCCATATCATTGCCTTCTCTTAACAGGAACATAACCTAGGCTAATACTTATCTTTCAATGATCAATTCCTGTATCATCAGGATTGACCACATCTTCTGGGCATTTCCATATCATACAAGCCTACAAAATAAGTTTAAATGTATAGACAAGGCAATCCAGTTAAAGAATTCAGGAAGTTCAATATCTACCAAAGAACTAGAAGAGAAGATCTTGATATAAACGCAGACAAGCAAGAAGCCCCTGGATTGCACAGAAATAACTAACATGAGAAGTGAAGAGGACAGTTCTGCAGCTTTTGTAAGACAAATCCATCAAATACAAGAGAGAACATTAGATTTCCTGTTCTAGTTTTTCAATGGTGATCCAATTAATACTTGAGCTGAATACCATCAACAACAGTATTATGTTCCTTTAAATCCCAGATTGAATGTTGGGAAAGTGCAGTAAAAACACAGTAATTTGGATCAATTGGTGAAAAGTTCAATATGAGTTAATGAAAATTAGAATTGCAGACTGTGGTTGGAAGAAGCACAATTATTTCACTTCTAAATACGTATATAGGTTTTTAAAAAAATTGGGCAAAGTAAAATCTTATGGGTCGATTGTAATAAGTAGACAATTTTCTTGTGTCATTTCACTTTATTTTAGTGCAAATTGGTACTGCTCAACTACTCTAATAATGAGGAAAATAGCTCCTATTTTTAACCTTGCAAGGCTTCTAAGAGTGCTGTTTGGTAAGCTTTGTAAAATAATAATTCTCACCCTTCATAAGGACAAAATTTGATGGAGAGGGATGGGAAGGAAGCTACATTAATAAGGAATCAATTAATTAAATGTGTTGGCTTATTACAGATCTGCAACATCAAGAGATGGCTTCAGCTTTTACTTCATTTACTTATTCATTCATGCATTCGCCCCTTCAGTAAATATTTCTTTAAGATTTGTAGAATTTTCAGAGCCACCACCCTTGGGTTTGGTGATCCCAAGCCATGTGCTCAAGGAGTCTGCACAGTCCATAGTGGGGTGGCGAGCAGTTTCAAATGACCACAGTTGGGTATGACAAAGGGCTTGAAGTGTTCTCAGAGAGCAGGGGGCAGGAGACACTCTCCTTCCTGAGCATAGAGAGGGATATTTCCCCGCCTCCCCTGTGGGCACACATGGCCACATGACTCAGCTCTCTGAAGGAATATGGACAGAATCGTGTCTACCACTGCGGAGCTGGGCCTTGGGACATGCGCAGGTCTCCTGCCTCTTTCCCGTGGAACTGGGACAGAATGGCCCAACTTTGGCCATAGTCGAGGACAATGCCCTTGGAACTAGACAATGATGGATCAAAGGCTTGAGGGCCTGGAAGAACTGGAGTTCCTGCCCACAGACCTGGCACCCGTGAGTGAACAGCTGGAAGAGAACACCCTACTCACTTTGAACTGCTGCTTAATGGATGGGCGGGGGAAGGGGACAAGTATAATTTTAAAACCACTCTACAGTGGGAGTCTTTTTTTTTAAAGATTTATTTCTTTTATTTGAAAGTCAGGGTTACACAGAGAGAAGGAGAGGCAGAGAGAGAGAAAGAGACCTTCCACCCGCTGGTTCACTCCCTAATTTGCTGCAACGGCCGGAGCTGTGCCCATCTGAAGCCAGGAGCTAGGAGCTTCCTCCGGGTCTTTCCACAAGGGTGCAGGGGCCTAAGGACTTGGGCCATCTTCTACTGCTTTCCCAGGCCATAGTAGAGAGCTGGATCGGAAATGGAGCAGCCTGGACTTGAACCAGTACCCATGTGGGATGCCGGCACTGCAGGCAGCAGCTTTACCCACTATGTTACAGCACTGGCCCCTGGGAGTCTTTTCTGATAAAAATTGTCAAACATCTGGCAAAGCTAAAAGAAGCATACGTTTTACTGTATTTTCCACCTATCTACCCACAATACCTTCTTTAAAAATAAATAAATAAGATCTATTTTATTTTACTTGAAAGGCAAACTAACAGAGAAACAGGTGGACAGAAATCTTCCATCTGCTGGTACATTCCCCAAATGACCACAATGGTCAGGGCTGGGCCAGGCTGAAGTCAGGAGCTCGGAACTCTCTCTGGATCTCCCATGTGAGTAGCAGAAGCCCAGACACTTGGGCCGTCTTCAGCTGCTTCTCCAGGAAGATTTAGCAGGGATCTGGATTAGAAGGGGAGCAGCAGGACTTGAACCAGTATTCATCCGGGATGCTGGCATCACAGGCAGTGCTTAACCTGCTGTGGCAAATGCAGGCCCCCACTGATCCTTGGTTCTTGCTTTCTGGACACAATTCAAAGTATATTACAAACATCTGACATGCATATTATTAATTACACATCAATAGTTGTTTTTATGGAAAATTTACATATAAGAAGATATGGAAATCTTAAGTATGTTTTTGAGTTTTGATAAATACCATAGCCATATAACTCACACCCCTATCAGTATAAAGACCATTCCAGCCGGCGCCGTGGCTCAACAGGCTAATCCTCCGCCTAGCAGCACCGGCACACCAGGTTCTAGTCCCGGTCGGGGCGCCGGATTCTGTCCCGGTTGCCCCTCTTCCAGGCCAGCTCTCTGCTGTGGCCAGGGAGTGCAGTGGAGGATGGCCCAAATGCTTGGGCCCTGCACCCCATGGGAGACCAGGAGAAGCGCCTGGCTCCTGCCATCGGATCAGCATGATGCGCTCCTGCAGCAGCCATTGGAGGGTGAACCAATGGCAAAGGAAGACCTTTCTCTCTGTCTCTCTCTCACTGTCCACTCTGCCTGTCAAAACAAAACAAAACAAAAACAAAAAAACCATTCTATTTATTCAAAAGTTCTATTAGGGCATTTCTGTTATAGCAACTTAATTTTACCCCAACTTAGGCATGGAGTAATAATTTTAAAAATATCTCCAGCTGCGAGGAATTATATGGCATATCATTTAATTTTCACCATAATGTGATGATGTAGGTATGATTAGCTCTGTCCTATAGAAAAGGGAACTGAGGTCTAAGAAATTGTCCAGATTTGCCCAGTTAGACACAGTGGGTCTGCATCCAGGGCTATTTGACCGCAGGGCCTGGCGACTCCACTGCTCTCTGTGACTGATCTGATCTGGGAGGTTCAAAGGAGCGCAGCTGAACAGAGAAAGGACATCTGAGCTACACCTAGAGCCTCAGCTCTTTTAAAAATATTTATTTGTTTGTTTGAAAGGCAGAGTTACAGAGAGAAAGGGAGAGAGGGAGATCTTCCATCTGCTGGTTCACTCCCCCAGAAGGCTGTAACAGCTGGGGCTGTGCCAGGATGAAGCCAGGAGCCAGGAGCTTCTTCCAGGTCCCCAGTGTGGGTGGCAGGGGCCCAAACACTTGGGCCTTCTTCTGTTGCTTTTCCCAGGTCATTAGCAGGGAGCTGGTTGGGAAGTAGGGCAGTAGGTACACGAACCAGCATCCATATGGGATGCTGGTATCGTAAGTGGTGGCTTTACCCATGACTCTACAATGCCAGCCCCTGAGCCTTAGCTCTTGAAGACTGAGCTGAGTCCACTCACCAGAAGGACAAAACAGGGCCTTTGATGCAGAAGAAACATCACATTTTAAAGCAGAGAAGTGTGAGGTTGGAGCATAGTGGACTTGCTAATGTCTCAGTCTGCCTAGAGCTTTAGTTAATGATACAGGGGCAGTGGAAGGGACTTAAAAGTTGGCCAAGACTCTGACACTTTACTCAACAGACAGGACTTGGTCCTATAGGCAGTGAAGAGTCATTGAGGAGTTAAGCAGGGCACTGACGTCATTATATTTTCATTATAGAATGCAATTTAGAATGCTGTTGTTGCTGCAAAAAATAGCATGGGACTAAGGAGACCAATAAGATAGGAGCTAAGGAGACCAATTTTGCAGTAAGTGAATTAGTCCAGTAGCTTGGGCGTTCACTATGGGGACCATGAGCATAAGCAGAAGACAGATCAAAGTCCTCACCCTGGTTAGTCCCACTTCCCAGACAATCTTCCATCTTTTCTGCATGAGCTCTGATGAACAGTCTTCTCTGTTTATTTTGTCTCCCACCATAACCTTCTTTTCCTTCCATAGCCATAGAATATCAGCTTGGTCAATCCAGCAAAAGACAATGTTATTCAGCCCCATTTCTAGCTCAGGATGACCCTGTGGATGGCCAAGTTCACCAACGGGATGTGAACATAAACCACCCGTGCAGCTTCTGGGCTGCTTCCTTCTGCTTTTTCCCTTTCTCTTGGGCTGGATTAAGGAAAGACTCTAGGATAGAAAACAGCGGGATGATAAGGCGTGCATTCACACACAGTCGAGCTGTGACTGTGGGTCACCTGCACACTCTGTTTCATGAGCTAGAAAGAAATCTTCATCTCACTGAAGTTACTGTGTTTTGGGGGATCTTGTCACAAGAGGTCAGTGGGTAACAATGAAATAGTCTAGAGGAGCTAAGGAGTTAGATTTTCTCATGCTGGCTCTAATTAATAAGTGCTTAAATGCAAAATGCAGTCATGAATATTTGACAAGAACGTTACTCTTGGAGTTAGAAATATCAGGGTTTAAATAGAAGCACGCCATTGGCCGTGAGCATGTTGTTTACCCCCTCTGGACTTGTCGCCTTACTGTCATTGCTCGTCCTTTGTTTCCATGTGTAGGATGGGGGAATGGCGGTGTGACCGCCAAGTCAAGGTGGTATTTGTCAAAGTCTGTGTTCAGTATCTGGCATATGGTGTCTGTGATGGTAGCCACTGCCATTATGAATAACTGTAGGTGAAGAATGAAAGGAGAGGCCCCCAGCAAGCTGGAGTCTGGATGCACTGATTTTTTACCAACTGTGTCATAATTACTCTTATGATTTTTCTGTGATTTCATTTCCTCTTCCTGCCATCCCTGTAACACAGGAGGGTCTGTACAAAAGAGCCTAAGTCCCATGCCTGCATCACAATCCTGTTGCTGACAAGATAATGCTCTTAGCCAAGGTCAAGTGTATTCATGGTCAGCTGAACACTCAAGGCTTCTGCAAGACAAACAGCTCTGGTTTGGTGCTGGGTTTATAGGATAACCTCAGTTCCCAAAATGAAGAATGAGCTTTAGCTGCTCAACAAGTCAAACTTATTGTGTGTGTGAAGACATCACAGCTCCATGGCACCTCCACAGTCAGAAAGTGTTGTGCTTCGAGCCAACGGATCAACTTTACCCATCCTGAATCTATCTAATCAAAGAGAACTTCTTGACCCACAAGACACAAGGAAGGGAAAGACAAATGAAATAGACGCTTCTGGAAGCCAATGGATGGATGCCTTTTCCTTATGGGAGGCATCTGGTTTGTATCCCTCTTCTAGAAATATCATCTTGTAGGGTAACAGAGTTAGTCCTCTCTCACTTTCTGCCTACAGATCTTGAACTGCTGTCCTAGTGGATTAAAGCCACTTGTAGGCAAGAAAACGCAGACCCCTGCACCCCATTGTCCAAGGAATTCGGATTCACTTGACCCAGGAACTGACGTTTTGAGAAAAAGACTCAAGTCCGTTTTCCTGGTGAATCTTCTAGATAGAGTACACGGACCTGTTCCTGGCTAATTCTTTTTGCAGTAGTTCGGGCTCCAACAACATTCTTGGTGCAAAGGGGATGCAATGCCTTGCTCTGAGAGATTTCCAAGCTCCCCGAGAAGCAGAGGCTTAACGATGTGAAGGATGCCCAATAGCCAGTTCCATCCAGAAGAACTTTCAAGAATTTCCATCCTGGGATCATTTTCCTGACCAGAAGAAGGAAGATATAATTTCCATGGTGGACTTCAGAGAAGGGGGCCGCCTGCCTCCCTCCTCTCCTTTGTTTCCCAAAGGATCTTCCTTTCTGACAGTGTCACTTGGCTGCGGGTGGAGGAGGAAACGTCTTCCCTAGCCTGAAATACACTTCTTGCAAAGAGCAGGAGGAGCTCCTTTGGCCCTCCTAGGAAGGCTGTTGGAATGGGGACCCCTAAGATCCTGTGGCCTTTGACTTACTCTCTGCATTACTAAGCAAGCAAGAACTTTGCAGATCTGGTCTCAAAGACAACCATCGGGGAGGAGATGCGAGTGGAAGGAGACTTGTGCAGAAGTGCAACGGGGTCCATAGGGAGCTGTAGGAGAGGAAGGAAGGAAGGGAGTTGTGGGGAGTCTGAACACGTGGCCCTGACGAAGCTACAAGTGCACTGTCCTGGAGTCCACCAGCCACCTTGCAGCAAGGGTCATGGCCAACTCACAGCCCCGACATCAGGAGATGCGAATGTCCCATCACCTGCCTGTGACCTAGCCCTTGGCCCACGGCTCTTCAGCCACCCTCCTTACCAAGTACACTCACCCTGGCCACACAAACCCCCAGTAGGGGCAATGTCCAACCAGCTCCAATGCAGAGTCAGCTTCCCCAAGGGCTGCTTGCTCAGGGAGACAGAAAGATCCAAGGGCACCTGCTGTCTTAGTCTCCGAGGGCTGCCATGGGTGGCTTAGGGCAACACAAATCCATTGCCTCACAACTCTGAGGCCAGAAGTCCAAGGTCAGTGTGTCGGCTGGGGGGGTGGGCCCTCTGCTACCTGCAGGGGAGGCCCCTGCCTTGCTTCTCCCAGGCCGGCACAGCTCCAGTCTGTCTCCATCAGTGTGACCTTCTGCTTGTGTCTCTGTGTCTTTTTAAAAGAAACCCAGCCCTATGGGTGAGGACCTACCCTACAGCAGTAGGATCTCATTGTAATTACATTTGCGCTGGCCTGGGGTCACACCATGGGGGCCTGGGGGGCAGGGCTTCAGCCCACCTTTTTAACCCAGGACACTTGGGGTGAGGGAGTCTTCCCTCTGGAGATGCCTGAGCTGGCTACAGTGAGCTAACAGGGCGGTTTTCTTCCCTTCTTCCTCCTCCCCCCGCCTCCTGCCCCATGCCTCCCCTCCTCTCTCGGTCTTCCTTCTTTCCATTACCCTCACCCCATGCCGTCCGCTCCTCCATCTGTCCCCTGCCTGCTGGCTTAGGAGAGCCCTGTGCTGTGCACAGATGAGGACTGTCAGGCGGCCCAGGATGGCACCGGCAGGGGGGCTGCTAGCAAGCCCCTGGGCAGGGGGCAGGCGCCAGCCTCCTCCGTCTGAATGCCCTTTTCTGCTAGCCCTGTCTCCGCTGCCTGCCGTTTTTAGCAGCCGCTTAGCTTGCGGGCCGCTGCCCTGGCCCTCACGCTGTCATCCAGACCTGCAGATGGGGCCCCGCGCTCCCTCCCCACGCTCACGGGGCACTCGCCGCCCTCCTTTTCTGTCATTGGGAGACGTCTGCCTGGACAGCTGAGGACAGCGCTGCGGTTTCCGTGGAAACTTGAGAGCCTGTGGGAACGCTGACTGGGGTGCTGATCGGCCACGGGACAGGCCCCGAGGGAGATGTCAGGCTGGGGAGAGACCCCCTTCTGTGTTAGGATTTGGCCGTGGCCTGGGGGCGGCGCTCACTGCCCCTCTGCGGCCTCAGCTGGCTTCTCTGTGGGGAAGAATTTCCTAGCCTGGCAGCGAGGGGATGGGCTGGGGCCAGAGCACAGACACCAGCTAACAGTTACGTGCATCATCTTGCCAACGGCACCTCGACGTAGCTTCTTATCACGCACATGTCTTGGTCTCCAAAGCACAGGAGAGCTAAACTTGAACCCACTCTTGCTTGTTGAGGGTCTGCCCACATGGTACCTGTTTTTTTCCTGCTACTGGACACCAGCCACCACTTTCCCCAAAAGGATTGCTTATATCCAGGGAGTTGGACCAGAACCCTTTAAATAATGCTCGGGTCCCCAAACAGCTAACAGAAAGGTCAGCTCGGGATGTGTCCCCTCCAGAGAGAGCCCTCATACAGAACCTCGGTTTTGGGTGCCGTAAGAAGTCCTCTGGGCTCCGACCTTGTCTTTCAGATTTTCAGGGCAGTTCTAATTCAGTATTAGGATCCTGTGGCCCACTTGCCATAAATGTATTTGGAGGTGCGTGTGTTGCGGATTTTGCTGAGAGCTGTGGTCCCAGTCCCTCGGGGCTCTGCAGCAGACTGCCATCGCTGACGTCATTTGGCCCTCCCGGTCAGCCTGGGTAGGTCTAAACCCAGAGGACAGAGACCCACTCCCTCCGAGCCCTCCCTCCCTCCACCACGCTCTGCCTGGCTGTTTCTATTCTAAGACTTGAACTGAACTGCACTCATCTGTGGAGGAGCTTTTTTTTTTTTTTTCATTATTATTATTTTTGGAGAAATTAAGCTCCTTTAGAGATTAAAAGTTTGGTTCCCAAGGCTTCCTTAAGAATTCGCAGTGTGAAAAGTGGGACAAGGGGACATGACTGCTCCATTTTCTAAGCGGACAGTAGCTTCAAGCAGGGTCAAGGTTCTCTTCCTCTTTGCCCCTCTGCTAGAGCCCCAGCAGCAGAGCAAGGCCCCCTGGTGGTAGGGGACAGATCTCTGCCCCTGTCTTCCTCCAGGCTGAGGGCCCCTGCCCTTGTCACTGGACCAGCTGGAGCCGTGCTGACCCCTTTTCTGTTCATCACTCATTTGTGTCCTTGGCCTCCTGGGGGCCTCCTTTCTGCCTGCTCCTCCCCCCTCCTCCCACTAGGACACATTGTGTTCAAGGACATTTTATGGGGTCAAGAGTTTTTGTTTATTCGTTTGTCCTCAAGGGCTTGAGGATTTGAGACCAGACAGTGTTTTTATCCAAAACTGATTGCTACCCCTTCCTGGAGGAAGCGATGTTCCCGTCCCTCCGCTGACATCAGATTTGGAATGTGATTGTGTCACCCCTGGAAAAAGCCTTAAGGGCCCGTGTAGGGTTTGCCATGCATCTTTCCCCTTCCACAGAGGGCCAGTGATGCAGAAAGGGGCCGCTTTGTTAGCTTGGATCCCTAGGAGGGTGACAGGAGGCAGGGACCTGACCCACAGCAGATAGGGAGCTTGAGCAAGAAATGGATCTCTGTGGCTGGAAGTCACCGTGGGCTGCGTATTGTTACTGTGGCCTAACCTGGCCGGTCCTGACCGTCTCAGAGGACAGGTGAGCCCCTTCCTCCTGAGAAGCTGTGATTGGCTGGGCTTGGGAGGGCCATGCAGAGACAAGAAGATGGTGTTTGCTTAGTTCACTGCTGCTCTAGGTCTTCGAGAGAACTCCTCCATCCCCCACCCTCTGACCCCTGGCCTTGGGGTGACCTTGATGTTGTCTGCTTCTACCCGTGCTTTCTGGAGTTCATGCCTGGTCCGCCTTGAAGGGAGGATGCCGCCTCCTTCTCGGGCCCCGGAATCGAGCCTATTATGCTGAAAGACCCAGAGAGCAAGTTGGTTTTACCAAAGACTTCACGGGGAACAGAGAGAGAAGGTTGCTGTCGCATCCTCAGTGCCAACTGCCCGTTCACGTCTGCGGCAGTTCTGCACGGCGTGGCCAGCCCTGGAGCCAAACGCGCTTGGATCTCAGCTCCACCACTTCCTGTGTGACCTGGACAGCCCAAATTCTGGGCCTGACTTTTGTCTTCTCTAAGTTGAGGAAAGCCACACTTCCGGTCTACCAGGGCTGTTACTATCGATCTCTGGAAAGCCCTGGAAGTTGGACTGGAACTGACCTCTGCCGAAAGAAAACCTCGCATCCTTTACCCGTTTCTTCCTGAAAACTCTGAGGTGTCTGCATAGAATGAGGCTAAGCAGGAAGCCGGTGCCTGACGTGCGCTCAGTGTTGGTTACCACTGTCATTCTTCCTGTGACTTAAAATCTTCCCCGGATGCGCTTATTTGCCTCGGTCCCTTACTCTGCACCATCTCGTGGGTGGACAGGGCTTCCCTTTGCCCTATCCCTTCCCGCCTCCTGGGCTCCAGCATCCTCGCTTCCCCCACCCCTAGTGATTCCCATGTACTTCTTGGGATACTGAGTTTTGTTGCCCCCCCCCCCCTCTCTGTTCAGTGGCTCAGAGTGGGCGTATGGAGCTTGCAGTTGTCTGTTCGCCTGCAGCATTCGCTCCCCAGCATCCTGGCCCTAGTGTCTCACAAAGCTTCACAGCCTCTCATGGGGGAGCCATGCTCTCGGCTCATCCCATCTCTGCTTCCTCCCCCAAAGCCAGTGAGTTAATGTAGCCAATGGCTGGAGTCAGAGCGGGCAGGTGTTGGTTAGGCTACCAGTGACAAGAGATAATACCAGCTACGGGCCCAGAGCTGGCTCCCCTTGACCTGTTTCCATGCCCAGCCCACCGCAAGAGGCCAACGGAACCTTCTAGGACGCCTAATCAGTCTACCTTCTGTAGCTAGAACAAAATACCTGAGACAGGACAATTCCTGAAGAATGGAAGTTTATTTGGCTGGTGGTTCTGGAAGCTGGGAAGCCCAAGAGCAGGTGCCAGTCTGTGCTCAGCAGCCATTGATGGCTTTTCACAACTTTAACTCATCTCCCCAAGAGGAGCTCTGTGGCAGTTACAAGACAGTGGCCCCATACACGCTTCTGATGGAGGCTGGTCACTGCTGGTGCGGACGCACAGGCCACATGCAGACTTAAGCTCATGCAGACTTAAGCTCAAAACGCTCAAACCTCTCACAAGAACCACCTTCCAAGGGCACGCCGCCCCCCAGTGATCCAAAGACCTCCCACTGGCCCCACCTCTCAGAGGCCAGCATTAGATCAAGTCTCTACCCTTACCCAAACAACACTCAATGTTAAGACATCAGAGTTTAAATAGTTGCATGAGTTTTGGAAAAACAAATCCTGCTCAACCCCTAACAGCCTTCTTGCTACATCACAACAGGGAAAATGAGTGTGCGAGTTCAAGCCTCTCTTCCTCTTCTTCTTCTTCTTTTTTTTTTTTTTTGGACAGGCAGAGTTAGTGAGAAAGACAGAGAGAAAGGTCTTTCTTCCATTGGTTCACTCCCCAAATGGCGGCTATGGCCAGTGCTGCACCGATCTGAAGCCAGGAGCCAGGTGCTTCCTCCTGGTCTCCCATGCAGGTGCAGGGCCCAAGCACTTGGGCCAACCTCCACTGCACTCCCAGGCCACAGCAGAGAGCTGGACTGGAAGAGGAGCAACCAGGACAGAATCCGGCGCCCCGACCGGGACTAGAACCCGGGGTGCTTGCCATCTCTCTTCCTCTTCTTAGCAAGCCATGAATGCTGTGCTGGGGGCCCCACCCTCATGAGTCCATCTAATCCTAATCACCTCCTACTGGCCCTACCTCCAAACACCATTAACAAATGACTTTGGAGATGAGGTTGCCAATGCATGAACTTTTGAGGGGCATGTTCACACCACAGCAATCCCTAGGGCATCACTGGGCAGCCTGCAGAACAAAACCCATAACATCAGACCAGGTGTTGAAAGAGAACCTGCCCTGCCCAGCACGGTAGAATCCAACTTCCGTGGGTCTGGGTTTCAGTAGAGGCACTTGGCAGATCCTGTGGCAAAACAATGTGAAAACTGTTGTGAGAGACCACCCACTTCCTTCCCACACCTGATTTCCTCTCCCCACTAGTTCCCAGCCAGGCAATGGCCAGGCCACAGCAGCTACTTCCACAGCCAGCCAATGGCCCTGCTCCTGCACCCAAACCCATACCATCCAGGATCTGCATCTTGGGAAAGGACCCTAGGTCAGCTGATTCCACTTGTCCAACCTACACAGATGCCTGGGGTCTCCTAAAAGCACCATCTCTGCCTAAAGAAGTTCCCTCTAGCATCTGCAAGGTCATGCCAGTAAAGAGGGGTGCAGGCCACCACGTTTGTTTTTAACAACCTGACTTCTGAGGCAATGCACTCCCATCTGGAATCAAACCTACGCTCTTAAAATTTCCTCCCATTCTCCTCGTACATCTTCCGGAGTTACAAGATCAAGGCTGCCTCCCTCTCGATGTGACAGCCCTTTAATATTTAAAGGCAGCGGCTCTCTCTTTAGTCTCCAGTTCCCTGAGCTAAATATAGCCAATTCTTTTGTCCATTTCTTGCTACAGGGTGGTTCACAATTCCTCGCTGTTAAGCATGCTTGGATTGGAGGACTTTTGAAATTGTCGATGCTCCTTTTAAAATGAGGGCCCAGGGACTGAGTCCACTGTTGGAGAGGAAGTGAGTAGCCATGGAGGATGAGCTATTCCCGACTGAGCTCTGGTGGGCTGCATTGGGGCGCTCCCCGTAGGAGCTGGGTCAACCTGTTGGCTCGCTTTGATCTTTTCTCATGTGATCTGCTGCCAGTTATGTTTCCCCTACACTGTCAACTTGAAAAAGAGGTTTTTTTTAAAAAAAAAAACCTAAGTGCAGACTTTTATATTGGTTACTAGCTAAACTCATCTTAAGCCCTGCAAGAGAAAATTCTAGTCAAATTCAACATGCACCCTTTCCAATGGTATTATGTTATATTTTCCATTTCATGTTGTCATCAAATCACATTTGTCCACGAAAAATGCTGAAAAAGAAGGCAGAAAAGAGTTAGATTTCTCATTCAGGAGAATCCTTCAGAAGAAGAAGAGGTGTTGAAGAGGTGTTATGCAAGGCTGACCAACTGCAAAGTCTAAATGGATGGCCTGAAAATTAGTTAGAAAAAGGATGTCACAATCCATCAATCTGTCAATCACCTGGTTAACGCAGTCACTTACACACGCACAGGGTAAGAGTCCCGTGCTTTGTGGAAATCAAATCGTGTCAAGGCTCAGTCTCCTGGTTTTCAAAGCTAATACCCTTAAAAAACAATAGCAACAGTTTCCTGTCCAAGTCCAATAAGAGTATCTTAGCAAGTATCCCTACAAGATGCAACCGTACGAAGGTGGAGGCAGTGACTAGATGGATGCAGCCACCAGAAACTAAGAGAGGCAAAGACCAGAGCTCCCCTGACTCCCAGGGCGGTACAGCTCTGCCCACAGCCTGGACCTTGGGGCTCCAGAGCTGGGAGGAATAAAACCTCTACTGTTTGAAGCCACCAAGCGCATGGGGATTTGTCAAGACAGCCTCAGAGAGCAGACACGCGGCTCCACTTAAGAATCAGCTGACAGGTATCCGAGGAGCGTTATTCGGGCCATGGTGTCTTACAACGTTTCAGACAAGAGGGCCGGGACCAAGGGAAGTCATGCTCTGTTCCCAGACTGCCTGTCTCTTCCGGCTTCTAACCGGCTCCCTCCGGGCATGCCTGCCTGTCTTCGCTCTGAGTGAGTTCTCTCCCTGGAGATAGCAAACCTCCCCTAACGATAGGCTCCTGGTGAGCCCCCCAGGCTCGCTCTCTCTCTCTCTCTCTCTCTCTCTCACACACACACACACACACACACACTCTGCCACAGGATACTATTGCTAGATAACGCATTAGAGTCAGTTGGACCGTTATTTCATTCTCCCTCACCTCATTCCTATTAAACAGCGGACAACATGCTTTGCACTTCGGAGCTCTGAGTTCCTCATTTGCAAATACGAGATTTTTAATGCACAGGCTCTGTGAAGATGAGATGATCCGACGAAGCGCAGAGCGGTGGTCTATTTACTCCACACACTCCAGCTGCAGTACTCCGCTCTATATCTTTAAAGCCCAGCTTTGGACGTTGTTCAGGTACTGAGCGGCTGTTGTTCAGGGAAGGGGTACCCAGACGCATAGGAGTGAGTCATGATTTGTAGAGAATTGTTTAGAGGCGGGTGCAGGACCTGGTTTGGGCCAATGAGATGAAAGGGGAAAGTCTGACGCAGTTTTCTGGGAAAGAAAACCTAATGAAAATAGGCTCGTAAAGAGATACCGCTTTCTGCTTTTGGACACTGTGAAGACACAGTGTGTGGAGTGCTGGCAGCCACCTTGTAACCATGAGGCAAAGTCCCAGAGACTCTCAGGGAGCAGGCATAGGGTCCCGATGTCAGGAAGCTGCTGAGTTCATCTACTCTGCATATCCCAGCCTCCAAACCCCTAGATGTGTGAGGCACACCCTCTGATGGTCTACATCACTGTTGAACCTGAATGCCTCCTAAAGGTTACTCAAGGACTTTGTGCACCGTGTCACTTAAATACTATTTTTAGGCTTAATGAGCAACATTGAGAGTTATTCCATGACAGCTACTACTGTTTGTGACTTTCTCCTTGATGCAGAAACCAACTAAAGTTTCATCCTCAGGGCTGCGCTCCTATTGCAACATTTTTACATCCGTTGTCAAAATAAATAAATAAATAAATAAAAATAAAAACCTCTTCCTGTCAAAATCATTCTCTTCCTACATGTCAGCAGTTGGAAGACCAATTTCTGCCATGGAAATAGTTCTCACATGAACATCCAGGCGTAGCATGCCTTCCATTTCGGGACCAGGTGAGCAGGTGCACACTTTTCCGAAACCGTGTGCTGAGTCAGGTGCGGTCAGGTCCTTCGTCATCCAGACCCCCAACTCGGTCCAGTTCCAGTCTGGAGCTGTGCTGTGCTTATTTTTAGTCTTCCCTGCATTTGTGGAGGCCGAATCCTTCCTCTTCCCTCTTGTAATTAGCGTGGAGTGATCAGTGGCCACTAACATAAAGGGAGCCAAGGAGAAATGGTTGTTGTTTGGGGCACAACTTCTCTTCACTCTGCCCTGTGCAGTCACCACAGGGTCACTCTCCCTGACCTCTAAGGAAATCCTGGACAGTGGGTTCTGAGTAAGAGTTAACCCCTAACAGCCAGGTTGAGCACTAAGAGGTTTAGACTACAGGATACTACAGCCAAGTTGTGTCTCTTCCCTCCATCCTCACCTCCTTCTCACCTTCCCCATCCCCATCCTTCTTGCTTTAATTCTAGCCATGGCCTCCCAAGTGGTGCCTCAGTTCCCATTCTGGTTCCCTCCAGGAGCTTTTCCACATAGAAATCAGAATTTTTAAAACCAGAAATCGGGGCTGGCGCTGTGGTGTAGCTGGTAAAGCTGCTGCCTGCAGTGCCAGCCTCCCATATGGCTCGAGTCTCATTTGCTCCATTTCTGATCCAGCTCTCTGCTATGGCCTGGGGAAGCAGTGGAAGATGGCCCACGTCCTTGGAACCTTGCACTCACGTGGGAGACCCAGAAGAAGCTCCTGCGTAGCTCCGGCCATTGTGGCCTTCTCGGGAGTGAACCAGTGGATGGTAGACTTCTGTTTCTCTCTCTGCTTCTGCCTCTCTGTAACTCTGCCTTTCAAATAAATAAATAAATAAATAAATCTTTTTTAAAAAACACAGAAATTATCTAAAATAATGCTGTTCCTCCTTGGCCTACCATATTCCAGTGTTTTCCCCACTGCTTGTGAGAAAACACAAAAATTCTCACCACAAGCACAGTGCCCTTGTTGGCTCTCCAGTCCCTGTTCCCTCACTTCCCACCCTTCCTCCCTCACTTCCCTGTGGACAGTGCCTGCTGAAGCTTCCCCAAGTCTCCAAATCCACTCCACGGCCCAGGCACCTTGCACTCACTGTTACCAGGCAGCTCACTCCACTTCTGCAACTTCCAACATTTTATTTTATTTAATTTCTTTTAAAATTTTTTTTGACAGGCAGAGTGGACAGTGAGAGAGAGACAGAGAGAAAGGTCTTCCTTTTGCCGTTGGTTCACCCTCCAATGGCCGCCGCGGTAGGCGCGCTGCGGCCGGTGCACCGCGCTGATCCAATGGCAGGAGCCAGGTGCTTCTCCTGGTCTCCCATGGGGTGCAGGGCCCAAGCACTTGGGCCATCCTCCACTGCACTCCCTGGCCACAGCAGAGAGCTGGCCTGGAAGAGGGGCAACCGGGACAGGATCAGTGCCCCGACCAGGACTAGAACCCGGTGTGCTGGCGCCACAAGGTGGAGGATTAGCCCAGTGAGCTGCGGCGCCGGCCCTTTATTTTATTTTTTTAAGATTTTTTAATTTATTTGACAGAGTTACAGAGAAGGAGAGTCAAAGTCAGAGAGAGAGAGAGAGAGAGAGAGAGAAGTCTTTTATCTGCTGGTTCACTTCTCAAATGACTGCAACACCCGGAGCTGGGCTGACCCAAAGTCAGGAGCTAGGAGCTTCTTCCAGGTCTCCCATGTGGGTGCAGGAGCCCAAGCACTTGGGCCAACTCCACTCCTTTCCCAGGCTATAGCAGAGAGCTGAATTGAAATAGGAGTAGCTGGCACTGGAACCTGCACCCATATGGGATGTCGGCACCACAGGTCCCAAATTCCAACATTTCAGAGAGACCTTCCTTTGACCACCTCATTGAAAATGGAGCCCTGGTGGTCACTGGCTCCTTACTTTGGTTCTTTGTTGAAGTCCTCTTTACTACTGAGGCCTCATTTACACATGGTCAAGTTCATTCTGTTCAGGTGTCCACTCTGAATGCTGACCAGTGCACGCCACTGTGCTACCATCCTGCAATGAACACAGAGAATATTCCAGCATGCCAGAGTTGCCGTGTTCCCCCTTCTCCTGAACCCCTCCTCGAGTCTAAGGCCTGGGGAACCACAGACCTGATCTCTGGCCTTCTCTGTCTGCCTTTCTGGATGTTCTATAAAGGGAATCGGATAGAAGTAGCCCTTCAGGAATCTCTTCTTTGACTTAGCATAGAGCGCTTGAGGCTCACTCCTGCTGCACTTAGCTCTGCTGTTCTGTGAGGTGGGAACCACAGTATGATCCACCATTCATCTACTGAAAGGCATTTGTTTTGCCTCCAAATAAAACAGCTATGAACAATTGTGTACAGGTTTTGTTTGGTCAAACATTTCCATTTCTTTGGGAGAAGTGTGCAAGATTATAAATTCCAGGTCATAATGTAAGTTTGTAAAAAAGAAAAAAACAACTACTACATGTATGCCCAATGAGTATATCACTTTATATGTTAATTTTGATGGATTTCCATTCATGAATATTTTATTTTATGGATCATGATTGTGATATTATATCCAAGTGTTCTGCCTAACTCCAAGTCACAAAGATTTTCTTCTAAAAGTTTTTACAACTTTACATTGTACACTTAGATCTATGATCCATTTTGAGGTTTTTTTGTTTGTTTGTTTGTTTGTTTTTGTAAGCTGTGATGCTTAGGTCAAGGTTCTCTTTCATTTGTTTGCTGATGGCCGTCCCATTATTATAAGACCATTTGTTCTCTTTGCCATCGAGTCACCTGTGCATCTTTGTTGAAAAATCAATTTGCCATTCCAGCAAGTTATTTTGTAGGTATCGACAAACTGATTCTTAAGTTTACATGAAGAGGCAAAAGACTCAATATTGGAGGACAGAAGAAGAGTTGGAGGATCAATGGTACCCAACTACAAGACTTACTATAAATTCATAGTAATCAAGATGGTGTGGTATACATGAAAGAATAGACAATAGATCAATGGGGCATAACAGAGAACCCAGAAACAGATCCAAGGGAATATCTTCAACTGAGTTTTGATGATGAAGCAGAGGAAATATAACGGAGCGAGTTTTCCTTTCAACAGATGGTGCAAGAACAACTGGACATCCAAGTGCAAAGATGGGATCTAGACACACGTCTTACAGCTTTCACAAAATTAACTCAACTGGGCCACAGACCCAAATGTAAAATCCAACCCTATAAAGTCTCCAGGAGACAACGCAGACTTCCTTGATCTGGGTCCTGCAGCTACACACAGTGAGACGGATGGACCAGTCTCTGAGTTCCTGTCTCCTCTACTGCAAGTGGGGCCGATGCTCAGAACTTGCAGGCAGGGCTGAGATGTGTGATGAGGTACGCAAGGTCCCCGGCAGTCAGTGCCCAGGAAGTGAAAGCTAGAGTAGCAGTAATAGGATGGCTGCAGGTAATCACTTCTACAACCAGAGAGGAATCTGAGCTAAAAATAAGCCCCAGCACACTGGAGGGGAACTGTCCTATGTGCTCAGAACTGCTGGAGATCGAAGACTGAGTCTCCTTCAGTTGACTTCAGGTAAGAGAGGGAAGTAGTAGGGAGACCTGAGCTGGCTCTGTCATTGACAATCACATCTTCTCCCAAGCTCGCTCGCACTCTCTCTCTCGCTCGCTCTCGCTCTCTCTTTCATCACCAGGGCCCATCTCTGCAGGTAGAGTGCCAAGCAACAGGCAGAGCCAATTTCCTGAAGGAGCCTAGAGCCAGATGCCAAAGAGGGAGAGAGTAGCCAGAGATAGAAGAGAGAGCCAGTGAGAATCCCTGGTCCAGAGATCTTCAGTAGCTGTGTCTGCATTTCTCATGCGAGAAGGGTTGGGAGACAGGAAACCTGAGCCAGGGACCTGGTCAGAGTGATGCTCCAGGTCCAAACAGAAGTCAAAAGCCTGTGAGAGAAGACCTAGAACAAGGCAAGGTCTAGAACATTCTCCCAGCTCGGGATCTGAAATGGACATGATTGAAGGGAGGTCTGTGTCTAGAGAGAGAATGCAGGAGACAGCGGCTCCACAAGTTCACTTGTAGGGTTTC
This sequence comes from Lepus europaeus, assembly GCF_033115175.1. Taxonomy (NCBI): domain Eukaryota; kingdom Metazoa; phylum Chordata; class Mammalia; order Lagomorpha; family Leporidae; genus Lepus; species Lepus europaeus. Next base: position 12,816,794 of record NC_084828.1, on the reverse strand, counting down.
GTGAAGTGCTGGGCTTGGTCCCGCCTGGATGCTGCAGCTCAAAGCGACCCCAGAGGACAGTAAAACCCCTTAGCCAAGTGTACTGCCACCAGCTCTGATGGGGACCCTCGCTGGCCCTTTCACTCACTGGATCCTCATTCTGGTCTTAGCTGTAAACCCCTGAGCACAGGGATTTCTTGCCATTCTCTCAGCATAAGCAGCACCAATGACACGGCCACTCTTTGGTGGTCACTGCCTCTCTTGTAGGAGAGAAACACCAAAATGATTTCTCCCAATAAATTTGGCCCTGATACAACTATCTCCCACGAGCAAAAATGCAACTGCAACTCAACATCACACCAGCCCTTTTTAATCTCACAAGGTGTTTCTACCCCTCCCCACCCCCCTGAGGCTAAGTAGTGTCTTTTGATTTTGTTTAATTATGTACACCTGGAAAAAATAAGCCACTAGAGATAAGCTGAGAAACAGACTTTCTCTCATCTAAAATGTCGATTGCATTCCTGGCTTGATGCGTGTGCGCTCTGAATATGCAACAAGACCTTCAGGAAATCATTGTCCATTTGATGAAAAGTCAGACTCCCAAGCTTTGGAAGTATTTGCTAGGTCCACCGGCATGAGCAGCCTCACTGTTCACAGTCTGGGAGGCGGGGATGTCTTGCAGCTGACCTGCCCCTGCTGGTCTGGGGCTAAAAACCACCATATGTTCCAACTCAGTCTCTCTTCTGATGCATGTCTATTAGACTGGACTCCTGGGGCCCATTCCAGCTGCTTCCAAGTAAGACGTGGTTTGCTTTGTGTCATACGCACTTTTCCGCTCATCAATAATGTCTGCTTATATCCAGGAACACTTGGCTTGGATCGTGACACAGGAGGCTATAAATAAGGGTGTTGGATAAAAGTATTTTGGAGAAGTGTGTGTGTGTGTGTGTGTGTGTGAAGATTGCCAGATCAAAATGTGTTAACTCCTCACAAAAAATAAAATCAAGTGGAGGGTTTGCGAAGGCGGGGGTCTTACACTCCAACGCCCGATAACCAGCACCAATTCCGAACACTCTGCCGGAGCCACAGCCTCGCACTACAACCTTGCATCAGCAGCCACGCTTCTGCAAGGATGCCTGTCCAGTGCTTGGGTAGCCAACGTTGGACCGGCATCGCCCTTGTGATTGGTCCTTGATCTCTCCCTTGCCATTCACCTTGTGATTGATGGTTATGGTTTCAGAATAACTTACGTGATCCTCCTCGTTTTGCCTTTAAAAGTGTCCCATTCCCCTGGTCCCCCCGAATGCATGCATCGCTTCCATGACACAGCCATCCTGTGTTGCTTCCTCCTAAATAAATAACGTTATTCTTCAGAGTGTCTCTCTCGTTTGTTATTTAACGGTTGACATATGGGATTCAGTGCCCCCCGTGTTTTAACATTCGATTCCACTCTAGCACATCTAACACTATAACCTTAAATAGTTTCCCATTACCTCAGCACGCATTTGCAAATTTTTTTTTTCCAGTAAGGAATTTGTTTTCCTCCGGTGAAACTTGACACAGATCCCCCATATATAAAATAGATAGAAGGGGAGCTTCAAGTCAGCTCTTCACAAGCCATAGAGGAGGCCCTGGGGCCTCGTCCCGGGCAACCTTGGCTTGAACTCAGCTAGAACAGAAGGCAAACACACCGAAGGTGGCTGAGTTGAGCGTGGCGCCGAGCTAGGAGGAAGGAGGGTGGGGAGAGGGGCGTGCTTGGTGAGTCCCTCCTCACCCTCCAGGGGAGGAACCCAGGCACCCAGCATGTGGAAGCGCCTCCAAGGTGGCCCTAACCTCAGGTCTCGGTGAGGTGCGGGGCTCGGGGGTCGGGGGTTGGGGAGCCCATTTCACATCGGAGTCTGATGACTGAAAACGCACTCAAGCCAGAGCGCACTGGGTTTCCCAGAACAGCTGCTGCCCTCCTGTCCTCTTAAGTTTTTCCTCCACCTCCTGTGGGGAAGGGAAGTGGCTCTGTGCTCTGTAGGAAATGGGCTCTCAAGAATGTTTGCCCGCCAAATGAAAACACGATTATCCCGCTGTCCGGGTCGGGGAAAGGGGGACGGGGGAATGAGAACCAACCGCTCACGGCCACGGCGAAGCCAGACTCTGTTAAGACAAAGTGCTTCCTTCCCCTCTTGGCTGCAGCTCTCGTGTTGGAACCTGTTAAGCTCTCTAAGAAAGACAAGATGTCTCACTTGGAGGCAGGGTTGGCTGCCAGCTCCTGGGAGGCCCCCTGTGGAGCAGTTAACCCTCTCCTATGTCTGAGCCCTCGCACCTGTAAAACTAAGCATAGGCTTGGCCTTGGATATTCCGGAATTTTCAGTAACAGAATGCGATGTCCAGGCTGTGTGCCTCATTCCCCATAGAGCCAATCTTTGAGACGCTCACATTCAAGGAATTACAGCACCGAGAGCTCCAGCTTGTTCAGGTGCTCTGCCTAGGCTCATGTGTCAACTTGGCTGGCCCGTAGCATCAGTGATTCAATCGAACGCTCACGCGGGGGTTGCCAGGAAGGTATTTTGTACATGTGGTTACCATCTACAGCCATCTGACCTCGAGTAAAGGAAATTACCTTCGATAAGTCTGATGGGCCTCGTGTGATCTATTGAAGCCCTCAGAGCAAACACTGAGATTTCCCAGAGAAGAAGAAATTCTGCCTCAATGCCGTAACATAAAAAATCCTGAGCATGTTTCCAGCTTGTTGGCGTGCCCTACAGATTTTGTGTTTCCCAGCTCCCACAATTGAGCAAGCGAATGCCTTAAAATAAATCTCATTGTGTGTGCGTGTGTGTGTTCACATGTGTATGCATGCATGTATAAGTATGTGTGTGTATACACACTGTATATACGAGGGGACTTCAAAAAATGTACTGTTTTTTTTCTCAACATGAGCTCCAACAATTTCAAGACCCTTTTGTCAGTCTTGATACCAGCCCTTTTGTCCACTCCCTAAAGAACCGAGGGTCGTAAGGAATTCAGTCGTGTCAGTGTAGTCTTTATAATGTGAAGTGAAGAAAAAGGGATTCCCTTGGAAGATTAGTCAGAAGCAGCCGAATCAGGACTGTAAAGTGGATGCCTAATGATCTCCCACTGGAGCTCCACCAGCTGCCCTTGTTTGGTGAGAGAAGTGAGCAAGATCATTGTCATGGTAGAGAGACCCTCTACATATGCTTTCCCAGGCATTTTTTTCTGCTAAAGCTTTGCCTAATTTCCTCCAAAAACTCTCCTAAAAAGCAGAGGTGATCGCTATCTGGCCCTCCAGAAAGCCAACAATCAAAATGCTTTGTCGCCCTAACTTTTGCTCTTGGATGGTCTGCTTTTGCTTTGACTGGAGCACTTCCACCTCTTGGTAGCCATTGCTTTGATTGTGTTTTGTCTTCAGGGTCATACAGGTAAAGACGCCTTCATCTTTTGTTACAATTCTTGGGAGAAATGCTTTAGGATCTTGATCTCACTTAATTAACATTTCCATTGGAAGCTTGTCTGCTGCTGATTGGACACAACAGTTTTCACAGACAGCAAACAAAACGTTTGCTCCACTCCAATATTTCCATCAGAATTGCATAAACCCAGCAGGTTGAAATGTCTCGGGTGTTGGCTACTGTTTCTCTGTTAACCATTGGTCCTCTTCAATCAGGACAAGAACAAGCTGAATTTTTTTTCCTTACAAGTTGATGTGGTTGGTACTGCCACTGTGAGCTTTATCTCCAACATCATCTCATTCCTTCTTAAACAAGTTTTTATTTGTAAATTGTTGGTGTTTTGGGGACATTGTCCCCATAAGCTTTTCATAAAGCATCAATAATCTCACCTTTCTTCTACCCAGGTTTCACCAGAAACTTGATGTTTGTTCCTGTTTCAATTTTAGCAGAGTTCATCTTGCTCTGACAGGGGCTCTTTGCAAGCTGATGTCTTATCCTTCTTGGTGCCCCAAACTAGACCCCATTCAGACATGTGATGACAAATTAGTATGAATTTGTTTTGTGCAGAAAACCTCTGGAATCCATGCATAGAGTTTTTCGTAATATGCATTTTTCACAAAACTTTTTTGGTATCCATGAAACATTGGTTCCAGCAACCCTGCGGATCCCAAAACTCATGGATGTCCAAGACTGTAAATAAGCTCTGGATAGCTTACAATGCATAATACAATGTAAATGTTGTGAAAACAGTTTATGTACAATATTGTTTATGGAATAATGACAAGAAAAAATATATCCATATTCAGTAGACACATTTTTTTTCAAATATTTTCAATCTACAGTTGGTTGAATGCATGGATGAAGAACCCATGGATATGGAGAGCTGAGTGTACAAATATTTGTCCATCAGTCTGTCATCCACCGACCCACCCACCCATCCATCCACCTATCTACTCATCTATCCATCTATCCTACTGGTTCTGCTTCTCTGGAGAATTTTAAGTATGACATTAGGACTCTCCGAGGTAAATTATAAATAGTCCTAGATTATATTAATCCTAACAGACAGACAGGATCAGAATTCAAAGGTCCTTTGACTTATTTCATTCCATGGTCTTTCCACCAGAACACACAGCTCTTCAATTACTTTACTACAACCTAAAAGCTTATCTTAAACTGAAATTCACTTTCTGAAAGAATTTAGACAATTTTCCAGCTAAACAGGAGTTTTTACTATGACCTGCAGGAATGAACACATCTTAGCACCCCAATATATATATGTTCGCACAGACATGTTTAGCATGGAACATGATAAAGTTTCCTGAAACAATGATTTTCCAATGTATATTAGATAACTTCTGTTTTATTCTATTTAACTTCATTTTTAAAATGTTAGCCATAGTCATTAAATGACTTGATTATGGCATAACCCTCTACTGCCTCTAACACGTCTCCTTGAACCACCTCTGCTTTCCATCAACAGCCATGGTAGAATATTCCATGCGAGTCCAGATGTACTCTACTCACGTCTTGTCATCCCATCTCTAGCACCCTGAGCATAGCTTTCTGCATAGCTTTCTGCTTCAAGCCTTGGGACCTGGGAACTGAGGGTCCTAAGGAATTTAATCACGTCAATGTATCTTGGGTCCCACTCACCAGTAAGCTGCAAGTGGGAGAGAGCAGCTTTCCCGTGGGGAGAGCAGTTGGTGGACATGTGGCTGTCCTAGTCCATTTTGTGTTGCTATTGTGGAATACCTGGGGCTGGGTTCTTTATCAGGAAAAGAGGTTTATTTGGCTCACAGTTTTGGAGGACCAACAGTATGGTACCATCACATGGTAAGAGCACATGCAAGAGAGATAAGTGGATGGGGGAGAGAGCACATAGAGAGGAAGCAAGACAGGAGAAAGGGACCAGGTTCACTCTTTTATAACAACTTGCTCTTGTGGAAATTAATCTACTCCTGCAAGATCTAACTCACTCCTCAAGACCAGCCTCAAGCCCTTCACAGAGACAGTCATGACCCAGTTACCTTCCACTGGGCCCAGCCCCTTATATGTCCCACCATCCTTTGATACCATTCCACTGGGGACCAAGCTTCAACATGTGCTTTGACAGGGATGAACCACATCTAAACTATAGCAGAGGGGCCAGAACTGTGGTACTGCAGCAGATTAAGCTGCCACTTCCAGCACTGGTATCCTATAATGCAGTGCTGGTTCAAGTCCTGGCTGCTCTGCTTCCAATCCAGCTTCCTGCAAGTATGCCTGGGAAGGCAGCAGGAGATGGCCCAAGCACCTAGACCTTATTAACCACATGGGAGACCAGGATGGAGTTCCTGGCTCAGACCTAGCTGTTGTGGCCATTTGGAGAGGAAACTAAAGGAACTGGAAGATGGAAGATCTCTGTGTATCTCTCTCTCTCTCTCTCTCTCTCTCTCTCTCTCTCCCTCTGCCTTTCAAATAAATAAATAAATCTTAAAAAAAAAAATCTCTAGCTGTCTGAGGAAGCATTCTTCGCTGTTCTCAAAGGAGCTGGTGAGTTGACCACCCTGCTCGTGGAATTTGCTCCCTCCCTGCTGGTTCCTGGGATTGCCTCCTAAACCAATGACCTAGTCCATGACTGTGTCCCAGCTCTGCTTTCGAGAATTGCCTAACCGAGACTATCATGCCCATCACTGCACTAACTTTCTACGATCCTTCTCCAGATGGTCACTCAGTGCTTTCCAGAGTTTCTAGGGATCTCAGGAACTCTTTTTTCTAAGTCTTTCTATTGCTGGACAAGGCAGAAGTCCAGGAATAGGGAGCCAGTGGCTATTGAGAGTCTTCTGTGAATTGAGCACTGTGCTAGTAGTGTATCCTCTCACTCTGGCTGTTAAAAGGTAGTTTCTTTTATTTTAAAAATTTTAAAAAAAGAAAATGATCTTGAAACCCTGTATGCGTTAAGAGTCACTCTTCAGGGGCCAGCATTGTGGCACAACAGGTTAAGCTGCCACCAGAAATACCAGCATCCCATATACGCACCAGTTCCCATTCTGCTCCCTCCTGATGGCCTGGGAAAAGCAGAGAAGAAGGCCCAGTGTTTGGGCCCCTGCCACTCATGTGGAAGACCCGGAAGATACTCCTGGCTCCTGGCTTTGGTCTGGCCCAGCACTGGCCATTGTAGCCATCTGGGGAGTGAACCAGCAGATGGAAGAATTCTCTCTATAGGTAGATGGATGGATGGATGGATAGATAGATAGATAGATAGATAGATAGATAGATAGATGATAGATAGATAGATAGATAGACAGATGATAGACAGATAGATATAGATATACAGAGAGAGAGTCAGAGTTACAGAGAGAGGGGGAGATATCTATACACCTGTATATACTTAGATATATAGATAGATAGATACCTAAATATCTATATAGCGATAAGATAGCCAGATATCTCCCCCTCTTTCTGTAACTCTTTCAAAATAAATCTTAAAAAAATCACTCCTCGTTTCCTCCACATCCCTAACTCCACGCAGTCACTAATCTGTTTTCCATCTCCATGGATTCTCCCGTCTGGAGGTCTCCCATAAACGGGACCATCCCACACATGGCCTTTGGTGATTGACTTCCTTCGCTCATCCATGAGGTGCATCCGTGTTGCAGCAGGTGCCAGCACTTTATTTCTCCTGATTGCTGAATAATATCCCATTGTACAGATACGTGACAATTTGCTTATCCATCTGTTACTTCAAGGATGTTTTGATTGTTTGAGAAAGTGGTCTCCTGTGTTGAACTAAAATCTGCCTTAGAACTCAACCTGACTTTTGACCTTCCGAGTTAACCTGTGACAAACCCTCTCCCATTTTGCATGAGATGTGTGGAGACCTTCTCTGCTAAAGGGATCTGCAGTTGAGGCTCCGGCCTCCAATTTTAGCCATTTTGGTAGCAGTGTGCTCTGGGAAGAATGAGGAAGGGCACATTTCCCACCAGGACACTCTCGTGGGACAGTAGGAGGGCCCAGCGGCAAAGACAATGCCATTCATTCCAGAGGCCTCTGGGATATGGCTGGGTAGCGTCCTTTCCCCAGCTGTGTAAATGTGGCCACAACATACCTCTCAGCTCAGAATGAGGTTTGACAGGAAAGGGCCTGCTACACAGGTTTCCCAGAGGATGAAGGGGACAGTGAGGGACTCCAGTTGTGTCATTTTTGCTTCGTGAGTGTCTTCCGAGCTCAGGTACGGGCTCCTCCAGAACAAGAGTCCGTCCTCAGCACATCCCTCCTGCCACCACCCTACAGACCAAGTGTGTGCTCCACACTTGGAAAATGGATGGACGTGTGGGTGGGGGATAGGTGGGGGAATGGATGGATGGGTGTAAGGGTGAGTGGGCGGATGGATGTGTGGGTGTATGGATGAATAAAACAGGGGAGGGAGGGAGGGAGGGAGGGACATTCATGCCTGTTGGGAGCAGCTAGACCACTCCTGCGCGTAGTTGCCTCCTGGATGCTCACCTTGCTTCTTCCAGTTGGTCAAGGATCGCAACCTTTCCATATAGGCCTCCCAGTGGCAAACAGGCCTGCTTATCTTAATAAATTAAGACAAGGCATCTTCTCCATTTGGGCTGCTTAACAGAACCCTGTAGTCCCAGTGGTTTCTAAACAGCAGAAATCAATTTCTCACAGTTCTGGAAAGTGCAGGATTAAGGTACCAACAGATCTGGCGCCTGGTGAGTGCCTGCTCGCCAGTTTTGACAGCTGTCTTTCCTCTGGGTTCTCCCACGGTGGGAGGAAGGGCCCAGGCAGCTTCCGGCAGCCTCTTTAAAGCCCCACTTCCTGACACCATCACTGTGGGTGTTGGGATTTCAGTGTATGAATTTTAAAGGGGGCACCTACCATAACCAATCAGTATACAGTATGATGTGTGAAGAAAACTAAACCATGATCCCCACTCAGATGGGGATTTTGTGTGTTGTGAAACTACTGCCTTCATAGTTGGTTGGGCACACAGAGCCAGTGGGTGCTACCTGCCCATTAGCAACAGGAGTAAACACCCCAGCTGGTTATAGGCTGCTTACCGAATGCAAGCAGCTTGCCCAACCACCTCTTTGCACAAATAGGGAATCTGAGGTCGATACAGGAAAGGTGACTTCTCCAAGTCCACACAAGTAGTTTATAACTGATCAGGAACCAGGACTCTGATCTACGATTCCTGCCTTCTCCCTCTCTAGCACCCTCTTTGGATCATTTCTTAAAGATCAGCAGTGGTCTCAAGCCCGCTGCCATGTATTTGCCAGGACACCTTCCCGGCAACCCCAGGCTGAGCGTCACTGAACGCCACAAATTCTCTGCTATTGCGTTTCAGCCTGCTGGGTTAATGGCAGGAGCTCTCTGCTCCTTTGAAATTCTCTCCACCCACCCCCAGGGGGTCCTTCACTCCCAGTTTAGCCCAGTGGCTAATGAGTCTGAGATCTGTCCGGGAGAGCCCCTGGAGCGAGTGACGTCATGGGTGACGCACAATCACATCACAGGGCTTGGTGGGCTAAAAAGCTCCTTCAAATCACTCGGGTTATTTCCCTTGGTGTAGATCCAGACCAAAATATCCAACAGACCATTCCCCGTGCACTTTTCAAAGCTGAGACGCTGCGAGGAAAGTGGCCTTCTTGGGACATGCAGTGGCCGTTACATAACAGGGATTGGCGCCTTCCTGCCTTAGCAGGTGCAACTGCCTCTGTCGACCTGGGGTAGGGAGTAAGAATTCATCACCAGCACCCTGTTCAACCCCAGCAAGAACAGACTCTCTTTTTTTTTTAACTTTTATTTAGTAAATATAAATTTCCAAAGTACAGTTTATGGATTACAATGGCTATTTCCCCCCCCATAACTTCCCTCCCACCCACACCCCTTCCATCTCCCGCTCCCTCTCCCATTCCAATCACATCGAGATTTATTTTCAATTATCTTTATATACAGAAGATCAATTTAGTATATATTAAGTAAAGATTTCATCAGTTTGCACCCACAAACAACATAAAGTATAAAATACTGTGTCAGTACTAGTTGTAGCATTAATTCACATTGAACAACACATTAAGGACAGAGATCCTACATGAGGAGTAAGTACACAGTGACTCCTATTGTTGACTTAACAATTTGACACTCTTGGCTGGTGCCACGGCTCACTAGGCTAATCCTCCACCTGTGGCGCCGGCACCCCGGGTTTTAGTCCCGGTCAGGGTGCCAGATTCTGTCCTGGTTGCTCCTCCTCCAGGACAGCTCTCCGCTGTGGCCCGGGAGTGCAGTGGAGGATGGCCCAAGTGCTTGGACCCTGCATCTGCATGGGAGACCATGGGAAGCACCTGGCTCCTGGCTTCAGATCAGCGTGGTGCGCTGGCAGCAGCGGCCATTGAGGGGTGAACCATGGAAAAGGAAGACTTTTCTCTCTGTATCTCTCTCTCTCTCACTGTCCACTCTGCCTGTCAAAAAAATAAAAATAAAAATAAATTGACACTCTTGTTTATGGCGTCAGTAATCTCCCTAGGCTTTAGTCATGAGTTGCCAAGGCTATGGAAGCCTCTTGAGTTCACTGACTTCAATCTTATTTAGACAAGGTCATAGTCAAAGTGGAAGTTCTGTCCTCCCTTCAGAGAAAGGTACCTCCTTCTCTGATGGCCCGTTCTTTCTACTGGGATCTCACTTATAGAGATCTTTCATTTAGGTCCTCTCTCTTTTTTTTTTTTTTCTGCCAGAGTGAAGAACAGACTCTCTTTAAAAATTCTTTTCTAGAGGGGCCAGCGCTGTGGCTCAGTGGGTTAAGCCTCTGCCTGCAGTGCCAGCATCCCATATAGGAGCCGGTTCTAATCCCAGCTGCTCCTCTTCCAATCCAGCTCTCTGCTATGGCTTGAGAAAGCATGAGAAGATGGCCTAGATATTTGGGCCTCTGTACTCGCGTGGGAGACCTGGAAGAAGCTCCTGGCTCCTGGCTTTGGATTGGCGCAGTTCCAGCCAGTGCAGCCATCTGGGGAGTGAATCAGAGGATGGAAGATCTCTCTCTCTCTCTGTCTTTCCCTCTCACTGTCTGTAACTCTATTTCTCAAATAAATAAATAAAATCTTACAAATTATTTTCTATTACAATTTTAAGATTTACTTTGATTTATTTGAAAGGCAAAGTTACAGAGAGAGAGAGAGAGGGAGAGAGGGAGAGAAAGAGAGAGACCTTCCATCTGCTGGTTCACTCCCCAAATGGCTGCACCAGCTGGGGCTGAGTCAGATCAAAGGCAAGATTCTGGAACGTCATCTGGACCTGCCACGTGGGTGACAGGGACCCAAGGACTTGGACCATCTTCTGCTTTCCAGGCACATTAGCAGGGAGCTGGATCAGAAGTGGAGAAGCCATGTCTGGAACTGCTATTCATGGGATGCCAGCATTTCAGGCGGTGGCTTAACTCACTATACCACACTCTCTGCCCCAAAATTCCCAAAATGAGAACTGTGCCTCATTTCTGAGTCTGAGAGCCAGAAGACTTGGATGGTGGGGACACTTTGCCAGTTTCCAACCATATGAAGTCGGATGAGTTTTAGTTTTAGTTGAGTTTTAGTTTATCTGGAAAAAAAAAAAACAGCAGTAGTAATAATACTAGCTACGTCACAAGCTGATATCACAAGTGGCAAAGGGATCATTTAAATAGAAAATACAAATAATAAATGTCTTCCAGTGTGGTCATTCAGAAAGGTTGAAGGGCAAAGTGAATTAAGTGAATGGAGAAACTGAGGCACCAACCCTTTTAGGAACAAGCCTAGTCTCAGCGTGTCTTCCAAAGACCTCAGATACCACAAAAATTCACCTCAGGCTTTATTTTCCGCTTTCAGATTCTGCACACAAGGAAACAGCAGAGCAGCAACTAATGGCTCCAAATGGCATAGCAAATTAGCTAGCGTGCATGTGATCCACCTGCCTCCCAGGTGCTCCCTGACTGAGCTCCAGAGCCTTGGTCTCCCTGGAGACCCCAGCTGGATTCTCATTTCCTCCCCTGTGAGCATCTTGTTATCACTTCTGCCAGGCCCTCCAGGGTCCGTGTGAGAGCAGGTGTGTTTCAAAAGCAAGCTCGTGAATGCAATCATTTATCACGGACCGGCTCCCCGTACCCTGTCAAAGGAAACAGAGCTTCCGCTTTTGCCTTTCGGGCCACCGAAAAGACATCGGCCCCAACTGACCATGGCTTTGCGAGGGTGCCCTGGAACTGTGCAATCTCACCTTGCAAAATTCTTCCTCACAACCTGTGCGCCCTAAGCCCTGCTCAGTCAGAACAGACACACATGATTTAAGGCATCGCCCCGCAGAGAAAAAAACAGGAAGTCAGCAAAAACTGGCTGAAGGGAAAGTAGATTTGCAGAGAAGTGAGCAGACTAGAGACCCAGCTCATGGCTTGCTCGTAGGCGTCAACCCCCAAGTCCCTGGCCCCTCAGTGGACAGAGACAGCGTCTTGCAGATACAGCAGGAAGTCGTCACCTGCAGCCTCCCCTGAGTGGCCTCTGGGTGGCCTCCACAGCTTCCCTCTGGGCTTAACCCTTTCAAGCAGGGAGGGGAACACTAGGGCTCAGGTTTGCAGGGGTAGCCTCCCAGTGTCTATCTCCAGTGGCATTCGGAGGTGGGGTCTATGGGAGGCCGATTGTGGGGCTCTCATGACAGCATTAGTGGCTGTACAAGGAGAGGGCTGGAGGCTAGGGCACCTGCTCTGACTCTGTATCTGGTGCCCTCCGCTGTGTGACGAGGCAACAAGAAGGCTCCACCAGATGCCTGCACCAGACCCCTGGCCTTCCTGGCCTCTGGAACTGGGAGCTGAACAAGGTTCTGTTCTTTATAAATTACTCAGCCTGTAGTATTTAGTTATGGCCACAGAAAATGAACTTAGACAACCAGGGACCCAGAGGAACTGATTCAGAGACCCTGTGTTCGCTAAGAGGTTAATCGGAGGCAAGGGAGGCCTTGAACTAGAGGGGAAGGATAGTCAGATGGAGGAGGCCCATCCCCCCCCCCCACCAGGCCACAGGAGAGCTTCTACAGTATTGGGGAAAGGGAGAGAGACAGACAGACATGCAGACAGACTAGAGGGAGGCTGCATGGAGAGAGGGAGGAGAGTGGGGGAGAGATGAGAAAGACAGGGATAGCAAGAGAACGGAGGTGGGGGAGGAAGAAGCCATGAGGGAAAGAGAAGTTTCTTTTGGGGACTATGCAGCCAAGACCACACATCGCCTTCCGTTCTTAGTCTCTATGGTTCACAGCGGAGGTGGAGAAGTATCTTAGATGCTGGGGGCAGCTTCCAAGGGATCTGCATGTTTCACATCTGAAGGGGAACCTGCATAATTGCCACTCCCCCTCCTCACCCTAGAAACCCCCAGCCCTTTCGCTCCTTTCTCGTTGTTTCTCTATCTAAGTGGGGCTGCCTTTTGTATCTTTTTAGAATGTTAGTATTTGGTTTGCTTCATTGGTTTGTTGTGGGTTTTCTAAGGTTGCATGAGTGATGCTGATGCTGGAGTTACTGCTCTAATCTGGAATATTAGTGTGAAGCCAGAGAGAGCCGAAAGTGGATCTCCAGGAGAAGGGTCATCGGGGAGAGGAGTACGAGGGCAAAGTGTCAGCCATCTTTGTGCCTGGAAAGTCAAAGTGTATCCACTGCAGCCAGCAGTCACCTGCTCTACTCTACAGTTTTATCCTCTAGGGATTATCTTGCATTTCAAGTATTTGCTTACATTTAATATGCTTTTTTAAAAAACAAATTTATTTCTTTATTTGAAAGGCAGAGTTACAGAGAGGCAGTGGCAGAGAGAGAGAGAGACAGACAGACAGACAGACAAAGAGGTCTTCTATTGGCTGGTTCACTCCCCAGATGGCAACAACCCAGAGCTGCACCGATCCAAAGCCAGGAGCCAGGAGCCTCTTCCGGGTCTCCCACATGGGTGCAGGGGTTCAAGGACTTGAACCATCTTCTACTGCTTTCCCAGGCCATAACAGAGAGCTGGATCAGAATTGGAGCAACCAAGACTGGAACAAGCAGCCATGTGGGATGCCAGCACTGCAGGCACTGGCTTTACACACTATGCCACAGCACCAGCCCTTAATACGCTTTTTACCTTTGGATGAAAATGTTGCCCTAAGTCTAAAGGTATGGAAAGAATTCAGTGACCACATGGGGTTTTTTAAAGGGGTTCAACAGTTTATTATTTAATTTTTTATTATTTTTCCCACTTAATACCGTTGGTTGAACTCTTTACTTAACATAGAATCAATCATAGGTGTATTAAGTCAATTGAAAATAGATCCCAGTTAAAACTAAGAGTGGGAATGAGAGGGGGAGGAGCTGTACAGATCAGCACACATTCCGACAGACTTACCCCTAAGAGTGAAGCTAAAATCTTGCCATGGGGCTCCAAATCCCATTAAGTTGGGTGGCACTAATCCCATCTTATGTGATAAAATGATCATAGTAAGTGTGGAATTGATCACATAATGAGGACCAAAAGTCAAAGGGATCACATAAATAAGACCAAGTGTCTGGTAATAGCAATAGAGAGACCTACAAAGACAAGAAAGTTCCAACCTGGGAAGCAGTCCACACAGCAGACTTGTAGAATGACAAATGCCCTAAACAGCACTCTGACCTCAGAATCAGCCCCTAAGGCATTCGGATCTGGCTGAAAATCCCACGAGAACATTTCAGGCATGGAAAGCCAATACATAGTGGCAAAAACTGTTCTTCATGAGAGATCTCTGTGAGTGAGACCCCAGTGGAAAGAGGGAGCCATCAAAGAAGGATGTACTTTTCTCTGAAGGGAGGAGAGAACTTTCACTTTGCATGTGGCCTTGTCCAAATAATGACAGAGTTTGTGGACTCAAAAGGCTTCCATAGCCTTGGCAGCTCATGTCAAGAGCCTCGAGTGGTCATTGATGTCAAAAATAATGAGTGTCAGTTGTTAAATCAACAACAGGAGTCACTGTGCTCTTACTCCCCATGTTGGACCTCTGTCCTTAGTGTGTTGTACTATGAGAATTAACAGTAAAACTTGTTTTCAAACTGTAATTTATACTTTATGTGTCTGTGTAGGTGGAAATAGTTGAAATCTCTACTTAGTATAGAGTTGGTCTTCTGTATATAAAATCAATTAAAAATGAATCTTAATGAAAAATGGAATAGGAGAGGGAGTGGGAAGTGGGATAGGAGTGGGAGTGGGAGGGCAAGAATGGGAGGAAGAAACACTATATTCCTAAAAGCTGTTCTTATATAATTTGTATTCATTAAATAAAAACCTTCAAAAAAGAAAAAAAAACAAAGGGGTTCAAAACAATTTTCCACTCCCAAAGGGGCAGACACCCCCATCTCTGAAAGGCTTCTGCTCAAGACTTGGATCTGAGGATAGCAGCCTCACCTGCCCTGAACCCACCATCGTGTGGATCAGGAACACTTACCAAGCAAGAGCACAGCGAAATTGTGCAGCAGTGAGTGCCCAGGTGAAGGCTGGGAGCTGAGCCTTCCTCACTTCAGCCCTAAGTCCTGGGTTTATGAGTCTCACTGCTCTTCTCTCTGTCAGGGGACAAAGCTTCAGTAGCAACTGCCAAGAGAAACGTCTTAAGCTAAAAAGACAACATTTTGGTGTTTGAGAAAAATAGTACACAATCTGGTCAGCAGAGTGGAGGTACCAGAGTGACCAAGGGGGGACTCAGTCTCAAGAAGGGGACAGAATTTTAGGAAGTCTTAAGACTTGGAGGTCCAAGACCCCAGGAAATCAGGAATGTGGGCAGGACCAAAAACTGGACCAGCATAGAGGAGCTGGATCTTCCCAGATGCAAGCAGCCAGGAGAGTGTACCCCTCCCAACCCGGACCTCCTGGATCTGTGCAGCAAAGAGACTACAGTTCGTCCAAACCTGGAGGAGAGCTGCAGCGGACTCCTCCCTGGAGACATTGACTCCAAGAACCTTTGATCTCAGGGATATTGGGGTACCCTAGAGTCACAGCAAGGACCAGGAGATTGGATGGGAATCAGCCTGCTCTGTACTCTTTCCTGAGCTCCCAAACACAGATCCAAATGTGGGAGATTGGAACACCCCTCACTGGGCTACTAGACCTCCTGTTGGGAAAGCTCTAGAGATACGGCCACTCGGATGTTCCTTGGAGATGACAAGACTCCTGCCATTCCCCTGGACTCAGGTCTATCACTCCATGGGCACACACAGATTGTAGTCTCAATGCAGTTTTGTGCTTTGTTTAAAATTTTGTTATTGAGGTGACAATCAAATAACATGACAGTAACCATTTTAAGTAAATAATTCAATAGCATGTGGCACAACCATATTGAAAAATCACCACCTCACTTTGGTTCCAAAAAACTTCATTGCCCTGCAAGGAAACCCCTGTGCTAAACTCTGATGAAGAATGGACAACCAAATTCCCTGGACATCTGAAGGAAAGCTGCTGGCATGAATGACAGAGAATGATAACAGATGAGAGGACCCCACAGAAGACAAGAGAGTGACAAGAGTAACAGGAACGCTTAAAAAACAAAACTGTCGAAAGCACTCCTCAGATGATATTGCAATTTCATAAAAATGGGAAAAATAGTTGAATTAGAAGTTGAAGGGATCGCTTAGAGGGCAGACAAAGAATATGAAATAGGAAAGAGAAAAATAAGACTATTAAAGCTCTGAATCAAAACTGGGCATTTGGTGCAACAATTAAGATGCCCAAATGCCATAATAGAATGACTGGGTTTGAGTCCCAGATCTACTTCTGATCCAGCTTGCTGCTAATGTACTCCCTGGGCAGCAAGAAATAATAGCTCAAGTATTTGAGGTCCTACTATTCATGTGGGGACCCAGATGGTGTTCCAGGTTCCTGGTTTAACCTGGCTCAGCCCTGGCTATGGTGGCATTTGGGGAGTGAACCAATGGATGGAAGATTGATGTCTCTCCTTTTCTCTCTCTCTCCCCATTTTCAGATGAAATGAAAATCAACAAAAATGTAAAAAAAGAGTGAAAAAAAGAAATGGGTTAGAACATATAGGGACAGATGTTATTGAAGAACAGATAAAAGAAACACATCTGAAACTGAAGGTATTGATCTCCAAGTGGAAAGGGCTACCTCAGTGTGTTAGTCCACTTTTCATCACTCCAACAGAAGACCTTCAGTGGGACGCTTAAAGACATAGAATTGACACTAGCTCAGGTCCGGTGAGTGCTTTCTAGGTGTCTCACATCATGGCAGCAGCACGGGTCAGGGCAGGTGATCACATCTCGGTAGAAGAAGCCAGAGAGATTTGAGGGATTGAGGTATTGGAGAGAGGTCAGCTCAGGCTTTTGTAACAATGCTCTCATGAGATCTAATCAGGATTCCAGAAGAAACACCTTGATCTCTCCAGAGGACCTGCTTCCAATTGACCTAAGGACGTTTAGACCACTAAGAGCCTAAGGACCAGTAGAATCCACCTCTTAGAGATTGCGCCTCCCAGCACTGCCACACTAAGGACCAAGCTCCCAATGCATGAACCTTTGAAGGCAGAAAGCCACATCCAAAGCACAACACTGCCTTTCCTGGACAAAAGATGAAAAAGAAACTCACACTGTTATAAGGTTTTAGCAGAAATGGCCCAAGAAAGGGGTCCTAAAATTTCTAGAGAGGAAAAAAAATAGGCCATATATAAAGGATCTGGAACCAGAATGACATCAAACTTCTCAATAGTGATAATGGAATCTGGAAAACACAACAATGCTTTTTGAAAACCATTTGCAAAGTAAAATTTTATACCCAGTTAATCTAGCCATCATGTGTGGAGGTAAAATAAAGTTATTTTGAGTTATGAATTTCATTTACTAACACACTACACTAAAACAAGGAAGCAAATTCTTTAAGAAGATGATATGAAGTCAAGGAGATAAAGGACCCCATGTGACGAAGAGCCGAAGGGAACGCCTAGTGTTCCGAGTGATGAAAGGGAGTCCTGAGATGAGAAAAAGGAAGTGACAAAAGTTCAATCTGGATTCTTTCTAGAGTCGAGTCCAGAAACAGTCCAGAAGAGATGTACCTGAGATGAAAATGGAACTTGATGTGCTGGTATTCAAAAGAACTTCAAGCTCTAATAGAGGCAGTAGATTAATGGTAAGTACATAGAAAATTAAGCCAGCAAAAAAATTCGACAAATATTAATTCTAGGAAAACAAAAACTGTAGAAGAAAGAAAAAGCCATCATGGTCAGCTGTATGATTCAAACATAATTGATATTTATGTAGTAAAAAAAAAATACAATCCTTGAATATTGATTTGACCAAACACTGCTGTAAAACTATATGTGGGGGTGGGGAGGCTAGGAAAGCAAAGGACATGTGAGTGTGTGGGAGGGGAGATGGAGTGAGATCAAAACATTCAAAGGTGAGACATCGAGATAAGGCTCTAGTAACATGTTATTTAGGAACACGGAGGTAGGTTTCCTGAGACACGTGGAGAAGGACTTGAAGCTGAACACCAGACTGGGTAATCTATACAGAAAAGAAACCTATTTCTCACAGTTTCACAGACCGAGAAGTCCAATATGAGTGCAGGCCTGTGGTGGAGGCCTCCTTGCCGCATCCTAGCACAGTGGAAGACAGCACACGGCAAGAGGGTAGAAGTAAGAGGAAAATGGGGCCAGAGCTGTGGAGCAGTGGGTTAAAGCCCTAGCCTGAAGCATCGGCATTCCCTATGAGCACCAGTTTGAGTCCCGGCTGCTCCTCTTCCAATCCAGCTCTCTGTTGTGGCCTGAGAAAGCAGCAGAGGATGGCCCAAGTCCTTAGGCACCTGCACCCACGTGGGAGACCTGGCTCCTGGCTTCAGATTGGCACAGCTCCAGCTATTGCGGCCATCTGTAGAGTGAACCAGAGGATGGAAGACCTCTCTCTCTGTCTCTACCTCTCTCTCTAACACTGTCTTTCAAATAAATAAAATAAATCTTTTTTAAAAAATGGAGTAAGAGAAAACCAAGGGAGTGGAACTTACTGTCCCAACACCCACTTCCCCAGGAGCGACCCCACTCCTGCAGGAACCGCCCTAATCCTCATGACCTATCCCCTCCTACAGGCCCTGCCTCCCCACACTGTCACGATAGCTATGCGATTTCAACACAGGTTTTGGAGGGGACTTTAAAACCCTAGCAGAAGTGTTTGCCTTCGTAGAGGAGGAATTAGATAGGGGAAGCACTGGGCCAGCAGGGGACTGCTATTTTGACAGAAGCCTCTTAATTGTCTTTGGCTTTTTAAACCAGGCCCATGCATTTCTTTAATAGAAATATAGATTGCATTTTTTTAAAACTCCGTCATTGTAACAACTTGGCCCACCACCCAAGCTGTATCAAACCAAGTTATACTTAGTGGCATATGACGATCTCTCTCTCTCTCTCTCTTTTTGTCTCTCTCTCTCTCCCTCTCTATTAGCTGCTCACAGAGAAGAAATGCCACTCGCTGTTAAGTCCCATTCCTGAAAGATGTGACCTCTTTTTCAACCCGGAGGAAATGGAGCCACTAACTACAAATCAAATCCAGTTACGGTCAAAATCCAAGTGATGCGGAACAAAAATATTTGTAAGCCCCAGGTAATGGCCTGCTTACCCCAGCATAATTTGTTGCAACAGCATCTTCGAACACTAAAAAATTTATGGTAGCTGCTTCCGCTCCAGGCTCCTATAGCATCCTATAACCCTCACTAAAAGGCAGTTTATCATACTTTATCATATTTTTCTTGTTGGAATTTTTAAAGTGTTTGCTTAAAGCTCTGTCTTCAAGAAGATAAAGGCCGTAGCTTATGGGAGGCAGAAAGGAAATGTTTGGAATAAGTTGAGAAATAAGGAGGGATTGCATGGATGTGAAAGAAGTAATTCATGCAGTAACCAGGATAATGGACACATACTGAAAGCTTAGAATGAAGTGGTCCAAAAGGAGAAGACAAAGACGAGATGAGGAAGAGGAAGAGGAAGGGCTGCCTCATTGACAGAGGCAGCAGCTGCAGGCCTGTGTTAACGAGGACCGACTCATCCTCACTCCCAGTGTTTGCTGTGTGCCAGGCACTGATCTGGGAGTGCCTTGTGTATGAGCTCAACTGGCTTTCATAATAACCCCCGATGCATTGATGCCATTCCCATTCCATACAGAAGTAAGTAACTGGCCCCAAATCACACAGTCAGCAAGCAATATAGAGGGGCCACATCCGGGGCCCAGGCCACCTGGCTCCAGAGCTTGTGCTCACGAGCACGTCACATCTCTGGCCACAAGCATGGAAGGCCCTTGAAGAAAATGCCTCACGGGTATGTCCCTGGGGAGTGGACCTGGCTGGTGCTCAGGTGTGGATATGAATTTGGGTGTCCTGCAAAGGTCCATGTGTTAAAAGCTTAGTCCCCAGGATGCGGCTATGGGGAGGTGGTGGTACCTCAGAGATCTCTGCCCTCCGAAGGTAGCTCTCCTGAGACAGTCGGTATAAAAACCTGAGTTTGAGCCCAGGCTCTCTGCTTCCTGGCTCGCCAAGGGATCCTTTCCCTTGCATGCATTTCAGCACCCACCATGGAACCCTCATTTGAAAGTCTTTGCTCTACTTTTTGAACATTAACCTCCAAAACTACAAAATACATAATCTCTCTCTTCTTCATGTGCAGCTTTTCTAGTGGATTTTGTTGTAGTCATGAAAAACTACTATAGCTGGGTGTATTCAGCCACTTTGGAGTTGTTAAGAAAGCTTAGGGGGCCATACTGGGATCCCATATGTGTGCCAGGTCAAGTCTTGGCTGCTCCACTTCCAATCCAGCTCTCTCCTAATGCACCTGGGAAAGCAGAAGAAAATGGCCCAAGTGCTTGGGCCCTTGCTACTCACGTAGGAGATCTGGAGTCCTAGGCTCCTGGCTTTGACCAGTCCAACCCTGGTTTTTCAGCCATTTGGGGAGTAGACCAGCAGATAGTAGGTCTCTCTCTCTCTCAACCCATCCCTTTTCTCTCTCTGCAACTCTGCCTTTCAAATAAATAAATAAATGTAGAAAGAGAGAGGGAGGAAGAAAGGAAGGAAGGGCTTAAGAGGAGAAAGTGTTGTCAGTTGAGAATAAGAGGTTGTAGGATGAAAACGACCTGTGAATTTTGGTTTGAAGGTGAGAGGTCACCACAGAGCCCTCAACTATCCAGGAGGAGGGCTGAGTAGGGTAGGGGAGGAGCCAGATGATGGGAGAGAATATCCAGGCATAAGCGAGTGTGGACAAGAGGGCAGAACAGAGCCAGGTGCTCTTGGACAAACACATTGATTGCACAAGGTCCTGGTGCTCTCTGCACCCCAGGTGAGGAGGGCAGGAAGACAAAGAAGGTGAAACAAAAGTTAGTCCATGAGAGTTTCTGCAGAAAACTGAGTGGACCCAAGGAAGCTCTGGTTGGAGAAACAATAGGGCCAACGTTATTAACTGGATGTGTGCTCCCCATGTCATACGTGGGAACCCAGTCAATGGTCTCTAGGGAGTGGGGGCCATCAGATGACCTAGTGAAGAGGACAGAGCCCTGGCGAAAGGGATGAATGCCTTTTCCCAGCTGCCCCATAGAGATTGCCCAGCCCTTCTCCATGTGAGGATGCAGTGAGAGACAGTGCTCCATGAACTAGGGAGGCGGCCCTCACCACTTGATCATGGATTTGCTGGCCTCTAGAGCTGTGAGGGTTAAATTTCCAGTGTCTGCAAGCCACCCATCCTATGATGTTTTCTTCTTGGAGGCCAGAAGGCTAAGATAATTATGGAGGCACCATTCACAAGGAAATAGATTTTCCACATGGCTGAAGTGGCCAAGGTTGACAAAAGTGAATTTCTTGGGTCTTCGCCCGACACCAGGGTACCATGACCTCCTGAACCTGGGATAGAAGCTGGGATGGAGGGATTGCAACAATGGCTGCCATTCCTTTTCCCACTTATCTCCAATATTTTAAAGGTCTCTTTGCAGCTCTGACCCCCACCAACCGATGAGGGAGTCCAGCCAAGGTCAGCATTGCCACCTCCTCAACCCTCAGCTGACCGGGAGTGGGTGGGCCTGAAGGAACTGTCCAGGCTTGTCTGTAGACTTGTGAGCAGTAGCAATGCTGTGAGTCTGTCTCTCCGAGTTTCCAGATGCTTTGTTATGTGGCTGTGACTAACGGATGCAGGATTCACGTGGGAGAGCCAGTAAGACAAGCCGTGGGCTGACTCGGAGCTCCCTCTCTGCTCTTGGGGAAGAGGCATGGTAGGGCAATAGATGGGCCATCTAGTTAGTAGATGTTATCAAATATACAAGAAAAATAGCAACTGACACTATTCAGCCCCCTAACTAAGACCATCATATACTTATCCCAGATGCCATGTTGCATGAATGGAAGAAAATAAACCCCTAAGTCATTCACACTATATTTATTTTATTGACATATTTATGTTTTCTTATGTAAATCCAGTCTATTCCCAAGTAATGCATTCAAGAAAGTTCTCATTTTACAGATCTGAAAACCAAGGCTCAGAGACATTAAGAGCTTGGCCTGGGGTCATCAGTGTAGTAGATTTTTATGTTAATGTGCCCCCGATGAATTCCACCTCCCAGAATCCACACCCTTCCATAATCCATGCCCCCACTTCCTAACACCACCATATTAACTCTGGTCTTGGCCGTGTGACTCACTTTGACCAATGGGACATAAGCAAATGTGGTGGAAGCAAAGGCTCAATAAATGCTTGTGCACTGTCCCTCCCTCAACACTGTGAAAAACACTCATCTTAACATAGTTCTCACATGAGAGGCCAGGTGGGGAAAAGAACACTCAGAGAAAGAAGTCCATCATTCCAGGCAGTCCTCTTAAGGCCCTAATGAATGGATTAAGGTTGTGATTCTGGAAGTGAGCTTGTTATAAAAATGAATTTGGGGGCCTTTGCTGTGGCGCAGTAGGTTAATCCCATATGATTTCTAGTGCTGGCTACTCCTCTTCCAATCCAGCTCTCTACTATGGCCTGGGAGGGCAGCAGAAGATGGTCTAAATCCTTGGGCCCCTGCACCTGCGTGGGAGACCTGGAGGAAGCTCCTGGCTCCTGGCTTCAGATGGGCACAGCTCCAGCCATTGCAGCTATTTGGGGAGTGAACCAGTGGATGGAAGACCTCTCTCTCTGTCTCTCCCACTCTCTGTAGCTTCCTCTCAAATAAATAAATAAATTTTTTTTAAAAAGTGAATTTGGCCCTCTCTTGCTGTCTGTCTCTCACATGTAAGCTCTCTCACCTTTCTGCCTTCTGCTATGGGAAACAGCAAGAAGGCTGTGGGCAGAGAGGAGCCCCTCAACCTTGAGTTTCCCAACCTTCAGAACTCTAGGAAATAGATTTCTTTTCCTTATGAATTCAATGATCAAGTCTCAAATATTCTGTTATATCAGCAGGAAATGTACTAAGACACCTTTAATAACTACACCAATATCAAGACTTGTATCTTGTCCTAAGTTCTGGTTCCCTGGGACCCCCTCGAGACAACCTAGGGGTATTTGTGTCGAGTTGCAGGCACTTGGTGAAGTGGTTAAGACACTGCTCAGGACGCCCATGTCCACTGGGAATGCAAACCCTGGCTCTGCTTCTGATTCTGGTTTCTGGCTGATGCGCACCCGGAAGGGCAGCAGATGAAGGCTCGCAGCGCGTAGGTTCCTGTCACTCCTTGGAGAGACCCAGATGGCGTTTCCAGCTTCAGCCTGGCCCAGCCCTGGTTTGTGTGGACATTTGGGGAGTGAACCATGGGCAATTTCTGCCTCTGTCTCTATCTTTCTGCCTTCCAAATAAAACCAACTGACTAAATGATTTCTTTTTTTTTTTTTTTTTTTTTTTTTGACAGGCAGAGTGGACAAGGGAGAGAGAGACAGAGAGAAAGGTCTTCCTTTTGCCGTTGGTTCACCCTCCAATGGCCGCCGCGGCCGGTGCACCGCGCTGATCCGATGGCAGGAGCCAGGTGCTTCTCCTGGTCTCCCATGGGGTGCAGGGCCCAAGCACTTGGGCCATCCTCCACTGCACTCCCTGGCCACAGCAGAGAGCTGGCCTGGAAGAGGGGCAACCGGGACAGGATCGGTGCCCCGACCAGGACTAGAACCTGGTGTGCCGGTGCCGCAAGGCGGAGGATTAGCCTAGTGAGCTGCGGCGCCGGCCGATTTCTTTTATTTTATTTTATTTTATTTTATTTTTTGACAGGCAGAGTTAGACAGTGAGAGAGAGAGAGAAAGTTCTTCCTTCCGTTGGTTCACCCCCCAAAAGGCCCCTATGGCCAGCATGCTGTGCCGATCCGAAGCCAGGAGCCAGGTGCTTCTCCTGGTCTCCCACGCAGGTGCAGGGCCCAAGCACTTGGGCCATCCTCCACTGCACTCCCAGGCCATAGCAGAGAGCTGGACGAGCAACCGGGACTAGAACCCAGAGTGCCAGTGCCGCAGGTGGAGGATTAGCCTAGTGAGCCGCGGCACTGGCCATAAATGATTTCATAAAAAGAGAGCAGATGAGGTGCAGTAGGTTAATCCTCTGCCTGCAGCACCAGCATCCCATATGGGCACCGGTTCTAGTCCCGGCCGCTCCACTTCCGATCCAGCTCCCTGCTAATGCACCTGGGAAAGCAGCAGATGTCCCAAGTACTTGGGTCTCTGCCACCCACATGGGAGATCCAGATGACTCCTGACTTTGGTCTGGCGGAACCCTGACCATCATGGCCATTTGGGAAGTGAACCAGTGGATGGAAAATCTGTATGTGTGTGTGTGTGTGTGTATCTCACTCCACCTTTCAAATAAATAAAATAAATCTTAAAACTATAAGAAGAAAAAAACTTTTCCAAAGTAAGCCCCTCTGATAACATCTCTTCAGCACACTCCTGTTTGGAGCTAGCAGGTCTGACTGGGGGCACTGAGCATTGTGAGTGGGGGGGACGTTCATGGAGCCTTCATTGCAAAGCCACGGTTGGTTCTCAGCTTCCCCTGTGGCACCTCGGTCTGCCCTAGGCAGCGCCACGTCTCCCAGGAGGTTAGGCCGGCTTTCTTACATGGCATCACCAAGACAATGCTGCATTTGGGAGGCCTAACAGTGTCACCCTAAATCTGTCCACTTAGAGAAAGTCGCAAGGCCAGCCCAGTGTCAAGGGACTGAGGGACAGGTCTTGTGGCACAGCTGGTTAAGCTGCCACCTACGACACCAGCATCTCACATTGGAGCACTGGTCCAAGTTCTGGTGGACCCCTGCCACCCACGTGGAAGACCCAAAGAGAATTCCAGGCTCCTGCCTCCGGCCTGGTCAGTTCTGGTCACTGCAGCCATTTGGGAAGTGAACTAACAGGTTGGACATATTCTCTCTCTCTCTCTCTCTCACTCTCTCTCTCTCTCTCTACCTTCCAAATAAATAAAACAAATCCATTTTTTTAAGTGGATAAGGAAGCATATTTCTTTGTAAATGCTTTTTTACAATTTCTTTTCCTTTTCTTTGAAAGACAGAGAAAGAGGCAGAGAGAGCTCTTCCATTTGCTGGTTCAGCCTCCAAATGCCCACAATAGCCAGGACTAGGCCAGGCCAAAACCAGGAGCCAGGAATTCAATCCAGGTCTCTCACAAGAGTGCCAGGGACCCAAATACTCGAGCCACCATCTGCTGTCTCCCAAGGTGCACATTAGCAGAAGACTGGGTTAAGACGCAGAGCTAGGACTTGAGCCCAGGCACTCTGATATGGGATGTGGCATCCCAAGCAGTGTCTTAACTGCTGCCCCCGACGCTGCTTCTCAGGGCACAAAGAACTTGCAGCTGTATTTAACTTAACCACACCTGTGTCCCCTAACTTGGGGTCATGGTTACTTGTGCTGGAGAGCAGGACAGCTCTCTGGGAGAGGAAAAGCTAAGAGACTCCTGAAACCTAAGGGAGGCATTGAGGTCACCAAGACATCCACGGTTTAGGGGCTGGGTCAAAATCTGAGCACAGGTTGAGAAAGACGGAGAGTTCAACCCTTTTACAGATGAGACAACTGAGGCTCAGAGAGACTAAGTAATTTGCCTAAGGATGCAGAATCGTATCAAGATCCAGGTCTGAATCTGTGTGGCTCTCCAAACTGGACTCTTTCTTGATGATACTGCATTGCTGCCGTGAAAAAGATTTATGTCAAGAGGAAGACTTTTCCAGACTCTTCCAGAAAAAGGAGACAGGCTACCACAGAAGAGGTAGACAAGGCAGCCCTGCCTTCTCAGTGGAGCAAAATGAACAGGAAAGGAACATTGAATCTTTGTTTAAAAGCGGCTAAGCCCAGGCTGCACCGGCCGTGCCCTGGTCTTCTAACTGAGGAGGAAAACGTTGGTCTGTGCCAGTACTGACGTTTGTTCTTTTTTCTCTCTGTTTGCACATCTTATTTCCTATCAGCAAAGAGAATTAGCTACTTCCGGTCTGCACCTAGCTACTTCCGGACTGCAACTACCTACTTCCGGTCTGCACCTACCTACTTCCGGTCTGCACCTGCAGCTGTGTGTGACACAGGTAGGGTTTCCCTGGGAGCTGCTTGGCTGATGGATTCTCCTGTCACCCCCAAAGACGCAGCTGGGCAGGGTGGCCCAAAATATCACCCCAAGTCCCGGATGACCCTGAAGGGAGATAAAGCCTCGTCCAGAAACTTGACTTGAGGTGGCCTCTACCTGCAGGCACTGAGGCGACTTCCGCGAAACCCACGCCCCCTGGAGGCAGCTTCTACAGCTTCCAGAGAGAGGAGGAGGGAGAAAACCTGGTTGCAGGAAACCAGGAAGGGGGTGCAGGGAACACAGCCCAACCCCCAATCAGCCCTACCAGCTGCCCCTAGAGTAAGAGAAAGGCATAGGAGCCTCCTACTCTGTACCCAGAGAAATAGCTCAGGCTCTGGCTGCCTGCTATGTTCTAGAAAACTCCACAGGAGCCCGAGAGGGAGGCTCTGTGTGCTTTGTGATAAGCACACAGTAACCGCAGAAATGAGGGGCTCCGGGCACGGGTCTTGGGCTCCCCCACCAAGAGATTCCAAAGACAGAAAGTTTCCGCAGACAACTTCTTTAATTTCTGACTTCGTGGTGAGCCTGGCTGGTGGTGCAGACGGCAGTGGCGGGTGGGCTGTGGAGTGGGGTGAGGGTGGGAGTGGGGTGGGGGTGGGGACAAGGCGAAGGTTGTGGTGAAAAAACGCATCTGGGCGTGCGAAGGTCCCTCCAGGGTGGCAGCTGACGTTTTCAGGGCTTTGTTTCCCGTAGTGCCCCTCCTCCGATCCCCAGACCCGACCGACCCGCAGGGTGCAGCTCCGGCCCTGCACAACCCCACAGGGCTCATTGTCCTCCGGGGGTGGGGCAGACCACGACGCTCGCCTGGGAGAATTCCCCTTGCCTTTGGTTCCCGGGCTGCGTTCAGATCAAATCACTTCTTTTCTTTTCCCAGAGCACGGGAGTCCCTTCCTCCAAAAGCATCCTTAGACGGCTAGATCGCGTTGGAATCGGGCACCTCAGGGGTCCATTGGGGACCACTGTTTTGTGGCTCAAGTTTGGAGGTTCCCCCAGAATAGTCTCGGGGTTCCCAAGTGTAACCCAGGGTGGGTGAGCCCGCGGCAGCGGGGCTGGGGGCCTGGTACATAGAATGGCTGACCTGCAGGAAGCATACTTGGCTTCAGTCGCTGTAAAGCAGTTTGCTGTGGCTGGGGTTGTCTTTTGAGGAGCTCTGAGGGACCCACTTAGTTAGAAGCCCTCACCCACTGTGTGCACCCAGCGTGTTCTGGGTCCTGCACAACCCCAGCGCCTGCCGAGACCCTGGGGCATTGGGGGATCCCTATCCCATCTGTTGACTGAAGGGAAAGACCTCATCTTCCCGGGAGACGTCCACCACCCCGCAGCCTGCGGAGAGGGTTCTCCAAGCCGCCCACGCAGGGAAAGGCCTCCGATGGTCATCCTTGCTCCTGACTTCCCTGGATCCTCACAGTGGGCAGTGACTCTGTTTTCTGTCCACGTTTTACTGAGACAGACACCTGTCGCCTCCCTCCCAGAAAAATCAAACAGCAGGGGGCAGCACAGTCTCACCCTCCCCACCCGGGCAAGAGTGAGCCACATCCTCCATCCCAGACGAGACTGACACGTGCCGTGCACGTGGGCCACGCTGGATTCGGAGAGGGGCCCACTCAGAAGAAAGTTTCTTATTTTTTTTTTAAAAAGATGTGTTTTATTTATCTGAAAGACCAAGCTACAGAGAGAGGTAGAGACAGAGATAGGTCTTCCATCCCCAGATAGCCACAATGGCCAGAGCTGCACTGATCTGAAGCCAGGAGCCAAGAGCTTCTTCCAAGTCTCCCACGTGGGTGCAGGGGCCCAAGCACTTGGGCCATCTTCTACTGCTGTCCCAGGCCATAGCAGACAGCTGAATTGGAAGAGGAGCAGCCAGGACTCGAACCGGCGCCCATATGGGATGCTGGCACTTCAGGCCAGGGCTTTAACCTGCTGTGCCACAGGGCTGGCCCCAAGTTCCTTATTTTAACTCTGTGCCCCACAGGGCAGCTCCCACGGATTCTCCCTCCCAAACGCACAGGCAGCAAGACGTGCCATTTCCAAAGGCTGCTTGCAAACACAGATGCTCCGTACAAGTTAGATCACAGAAGGGTGGCCGGGTTTTACAGAAATTGAATTAGACTCATTACCTAGGAATAAAAGAACCCAGCTTCTGAGAATACAGTGGCATCTATTTCTGGCCTGGCCTCCGTGTTTGGAGACTTTTTTTTTTTTTTTTTTTTTTTTTTTTTTTTTAGAAAGCATCGTCGAGTGATTTCTTGGTGTCTCTACAGCGCACTGCTGGAGACGCAGGTGCATGGGCACTGAGGGGCCTGGGGGTGGATTTGTGTTGTTATTTGGAAAGGCAGCTGGAGAGTTCACAGTTGTTAGAAGCAGCCTTGAGAATAAGACTGCTGGCAGTGAGCTTTCTTGGTAAATGTAGGGGCACTTAGCAGCCATGTCGTTGGTCCCGAGACATACGGAAAACCCACAAGAAGAACATTCCAGTCGCTCCCTGGGGAAGGCACCCATGCTGCCTAATTTCCTTCTCTGGATTTATGTCAGACATAATCTTTCATCACTAAGATGAAAGTTTTTAAACTTTTTTTACTTACTTCGTTTATTTGAAAGTGGTGGAGGAGAGAGAGAGACATCTCCCTTCCCTCAGTTTGCTCCCCAAATGCCTTCTACAGCTAGGGCTGGGCCAGGATGAAACTAGAAACTGGTAACTCAGTCTGGGTGTTGCATGTGGGCGGCAGGGATTCGAGGACTTGAGCCACTGCCTGCTGCTTCCCACGGTGTGTGTTAGCAGGAAGCTGACGCCCAGAGTGGATCCAGGCACCTCCATGTGGGATGCGGTGACCCGAGTGAAATCTTACATACGAGGTCAAACACCCAGCCCTGAGATGAAGTTCTGTGTCCAAATGTGAGTCCTTGCTTCTGGCCTTTTTCCCCCTGACTTTCCAGCACGAATCGCAAGAGGTGGGGGAGAAGTGCTCCCCACCTGCCTGATCTCTGTGGCAGACAAGGTGAGGGTGGGCAGAAGGCAGTGGTGGTGTCTGCTTGGACCGTGGCGGGCAGCATCCCAGAGATGTAGCTGCCACCCCCCGCCGTGGTCACTCTCCACCCGGATGGAGTCTGTTCTGTCTCCTGCGGTGAAAATGTTTTTATTCTTAGTTTCCCACAACAGACCTTTCTCAGCTGTGGGGCCGAGTCAAGTCTGTGTCCCCACGGCGGGTTCACATGACGCCCTCCCACCCCCTGCTGCCCCGAGATGTGGCCACAGCCTAAATCCTTGAATTATGAATGTATCCTTTTGGAGAAAGATCTTTGAGGACATAATTAAGTTAGGGATTTTGAGACGAGGAGAGTCTTCTGGATTCTGGGCCTTAAATGCTGTCATATGTGACCTGGTGGGCAGATTTGACCCAAAAGGAGAGGAGGAGGTGATGTGAAGGTGACTGACATGGCCACAAGCCAAGGAAAGCCACAGTTGTCAGAAGCTGGAAGACAGGGACCTCATGCTTTCCTAGAGCCCCATGGGATGTGGCTTTGTCACCATCCCCTCTTAGGCTTCTGACCTCCAGATCTATGAACGAATACATTTCTTCCTCTTTTTTAAAAGAGTTATGTATTTATTTGAAAGGCAGAATTACAGATAGAGAGAGACTGAGAGACTGAGAGAGAGAGAGAGAGAGAGAGAGAGAGAGAGAGATTCCATCTTCTGGTTCACTCCACCCAAATGGCTGCAACAGCTAGGGCTTGGCACGGCCGAAGTCAAGAGCAGCAAACTCCATCCAGGTCTCCCATGTGGATGGGAGGGGCCTGTTTTCCACTGCTTTTCCAGGTACATTAGCAGGGAGCTGGATCAGAAGAGGAGAAGCTGGGTATATGGGGTGATGGCATTACAGGTGGCAGCTTAACCCCAGCACCAAGACTCTGGCCCTGGAAGCATGGATTTCTGTGGCATAAGCCACCCTGTTTTCAGCCACAGGAAGTTAAGAATTTAGAATTCTGTGAAATTTGCACGAGGGATAAATTGCCACCACTCACCCCAAAATCTAATACAATGAACGCTTGCTGTCCCATTTCATCATTCTTTTGACAGACATTTGTTGAGTGTCTACCCTATGCTAATGACGACGAGCTCCGTGCTGGTGATGGGCAAAGAGATACAAACCCTGACCTCCTGCAGCTTCCGGGGGGGAAGAGCGTACACAAATAACCACTCTCAGATTATCACAATGCGTGACTTGTGCTGAGAAGGCTGCACACAGAGTGCCATGACTGGTGATGATGGGTGGGGCATAGACTGGAGTGGAGAGGGAGGAAGTGAGATTGACACGGAGGCCTGAGGGCCAATGGGGGAGGAACTTTCCAGTTACAGGGAGAGTCTGGGGGGAGAACCAGAAGCAGCAGGAGCTGGAAGCTTCTCAAAGATTGCTTAAGTGGGGTCAGCATTGTGGCACAGCGGGTTAAGCTGCTGACTGCAATGCCAACACCCAATATGGCTGCCAGTTCATATCCTGGCTGCTCCACTTCCAATTCAGTTCCCTGCTAATGTACCTGGGGAGGCAGAAGATGGCCCAAGTGCTTGAGCCTCTGCCACCTGTGTGGGAGACCTGGATGAAGCTCTTGGCTCTGGCTTTGGCCTGGCCCAGCCTCAGCTGTTGTGGCCATCTAGGGAGTGAACCAATGGATGGAAAACCTCTCTTTGTCCCTGTCTCTCACTCTCTCCTCCTCCTTCCCTCCTTGTTACTCTGCCTTTTAATAAAAGTAAAAGATCTTTGGAGTCAGCTGGGCGCTGCGGCTCAGTAGGCTAATCCTCTGCCTTGCGGCGCCGGCACACCGGGTTCTAGTCCCGGTCGGGGCACCGATCCTGTCCCGGTTGCCCCTCTTCCAGGCCAGCTCTCTGCTGTGGCCAGGGAGTGCAGTGGAGGATGACCCAAGTGCTTGGGCCCTGCACCCCATGGGAGACCAGGAGAAGCACCTGGCTCCTGGCTTCGGAACAGCGCGGTGCGCCGGCCGCAGAGCGCCTACCGCGGCAGCCATTGGAGGGTGAACCAACGGCAAAAGGAAGACCTTTCTCTCTGTCTCTCTCTCACTGTCCACTCTGCCTGTCAAAAAAAAAAAAAAAAGATCTTTGGAGTCCAAGTTTAAGGACCTTAGTCTCTCTGTTCTAAAACCAAGAAGAAGCCAGTAGGGTAGCCCAATCAGATTGAAGTTTTAGTGGATCTGTCTGGCTGTTGTGTGGAGAGCAGTGGAGAGAGGGCTAGGAGGCTCTTGAGAAGCCCAAACAAGAGATGGGGGTGGCTTAGACTGGGATGGCAGCAGCTGAGATGGGGACAAGTGGGTGGATGCCAAACAGATTGAGGAAGAACGAGTTGGCGATGGATGGAAAGTGGGTGACGCAAAGGGTAGGACTTGGGTTCCTCATTGGTTCCCTGGGAGGTGCTGGCAGAGCCATTTGGAAGCCTGTGAAAGGAGCCTGGGGGAGGATCCAGGTTGAGGGGAGGAGGAAAATTCACATCCACCTCTAGAATGACCGAAAGCCACAGTTGCCCGGGACGATGGTAGTTACTATGCTTGTTGTCCAAAGTCTTGTCTGGTCTAGACTTTGTTGTTCTCTAAAGTGTCCTGGTTTGGAGCAATAGTTTCAATGGGCCCTCTAGGCAAAGACTTGGATCATTCAGAATGCCTTTGACACATCTGAGAGAAGATGTTGAGAATGTGGGATGCGAAGAGGAGGGGCTGGGACTGGAGCTGATGAACATCTGAGGACTAACAAAAGGAACCAAGCAGGACTGGCCGGAGAGGGAGGGCAGCCAAGGAGTGAACCCAGAATACCCAGAAATGTTCTGGGGTCCACGTACTCTTCACCTCCACTTTTCCACAAGGACATCCTTTAGAGCTGAGGTCAGTAAACTCTTTCTTTTTTTGTTAAAATTTATTTATTTATTTGAAAGTCAGAGTTAGAGAGAGAAGGAGAGGCAGAGAGAGAGAGAGAGAGAGAGGCCTTCCATCTGCTCATTGGAATCCCCAATTGACCGCAACAGCTGGAGCTGAGCCCATCTGAAGACAGGAGCCAGGAGCTTCCTCCAGGTCCTCCCACACGTGTGCAGGGGCCCAAGGACTTGGGTCATCTTCTACTACTTTCCCAGGCCACAGCAGAGAGCTAGATTAGAAGTAGCGAGCAGCTGGGACTTGAACTGGTGCCCATATGGGATGCCAGCACTGCAAGACAACGACCTTACCCACTACAGCATAGCGCTGGCCCCAGTAAACTCTTTTTATAAAGGGTCAGATACATACTTTTTGGCTTTTGAGGCCAAATGTTCTCTGTGGCTACCACCCAGCTGTGCCATGGAAGCAGAAATGCAATCTTAGACACTCATGAATGAATGCATGTGGCTGT
This sequence comes from Lepus europaeus, assembly GCF_033115175.1. NCBI lineage: Eukaryota > Metazoa > Chordata > Mammalia > Lagomorpha > Leporidae > Lepus > Lepus europaeus. Next base: position 12,784,442 of record NC_084828.1, on the reverse strand, counting down.
GTTCCGATAAAACTCCGGTTGCAGAAACAGGCACTAAGCTAGATTTTGCCTACGGGGATAGATCGCCCACCTTTACTTTAGAATCATGCTCTGGCCTGTCCCTTCCATATTCCTCCCTGGAGTAGGCCTTGGGACAGATGGATGTGATCCCCTGGAGAACTCAGGCCACACCCCGCCCCCACACCCTTGGTGTATTGGGAGCTCCACCACGCTGGAAATCATAGGGGGCAGGACTTCCAGCGAGGCTAAAGGTGTTTAGTGCTGTCAATGATGGATCCATGATATAGCCTAATTCTGGGTCAAGGTATTAGAAGTCCCACTTGGCTAAGAAAACAAACCACTGCCTGAAAACCTTGTGTGGCTGGCACTGTGGCACAGCAGGTTAAGCCTCCACCTGCTGCACCAGCATCCCGTATAAGTACACAGGTTTGAATCCCAGCTGCTCAGCTTCTGATCCAGCCTCCTGCTAATGCACCTGGGAAGGTAGCAGAAGGTGGCGCAAGTGCTTGGGTTCCCTACCACCCATGTTGGAGACCCAGGTGGAGCTCCAGTCTCCTGGCTTTGGTCTGGTGCAACCCCAGGCCATTGTAGCCATTTGGGAAGTGAACCAGTAGGTGGAAGAACTCTATCTTCTGTCTCTTTATCTCTTTCAAACTAAATAAATATATCTTTCTAAAAAAAGAAAATCCAGTTTAATTGGAAACAAAAGTGGTATTGTGATGCCATCTGATTGGCACATGTGCCTTATCCCAATTGCTTCAAACCTGGGGAGGGAAAACCGAGTCTGTTGAGCACCCCCCAGGCCATCCTGGACAGTAAGGGGAGCCTGTGTTTCTCAGTTCAGCTGTCTTTGGGGTTAGCGCTGCTCATGTTGATGGCTTACAGCTGTTTCAGGTATCCTTGGAAATAGTGCAGCTGTAGTTATTGGTAGCATTTACCCGTCTTTTGCTTAATGAACATACATGATGGCCTTGTAGGTAAGTAATGCATGTGGGTGTAGACAGTGGATAGGGAGTGGACTGCAGCTGAGATGCAAATAGAGACACAACCATAAGAGATGCTAAGGAGATGCTATGGGGTTGGGGAGCATTAATTCTCTCACTTCTCTCACTTTCAGATGCCCCTCTGCACTCAAACACCAGCCTTAGGTCTCTGTCTTGCCCTTCTTATTACTATCAGAAAACACAGACAAGCAAAGAAAGAGGAAATGAGAACCACCTTTAATCCCCTCCCAGACATTTTTGTTAACAGTTTGACATGTATTTTTCCAGATGCCAAATGAGATCATAACATCCATGCTGTTTTGCAACCTACTTTTGGCATTTAAAATATAATAAATATCCTCGCATGTTCCAGACCAGATCATACACCATGATTTTGCTGGGGACACGACTCATTTACCCAGTCCTCTGGCCATTTAGTGTGTTTCCAAGTTTCCCGGGTAAAAATAACACTACAGAGAGCAATCTGTTAGCCCATTGTGGCAGCATACCCTTAATGATTTTCTTAAGCTAAATTCCAAGAAGAAAAGCATGACTGTAGAAGATTTCTTTCAGAAAATCACATTCCACATCCTTCAAAAGAAACTTGGACTTGAAGTAAGTTTACCCACATGGGAAGAACGGAGTCGGATCTAAGCATATATGGTTCTTTCCAACAATCCCTCAGACACCTGCAGCAAGCTGGGAGTTGAGCCTGAAGACTTCCCCATCCCTAGGAGATCCCAACAGCACAGAGTGTCTCCTCTGCCCCACTCACATCTCCCATCCTCCCAGGAAGAAGACTGCTCTACACCCAGTGGAGACACCCAAAGGGGAAGCGGGGGGAGACGGGATGAGTCACAGGCATTCGGAAGAAGATGAGCAGAGAACCCTCCCAACAGAGGCCTCCCTGCATTGTGAGAAGTGGGGAACTTCTCCTTACCCCTCCCCTCTTTCCTCCACATTTTAAACTGTCTGTTTGAGGCTCAGCGAGGGTCCCGCCAGGGCTGGGCATGACTTTATAGGAAGCCCCCTCAGCTATGCAAACCCAATGGAAGCAGGGGCCACAGGGCAAAGGTGGAAATCTGGCTCAGGTAAGAGGAGAGGAGCCCCCCAAGATTCTCCAGACCACCTGGCCCAAATCACCTCATCAAGAGAGGCCCAGAGCAGAAGCCCTGCGAGGAACGAGGAGCCCAGTCCTTTGCTGCAAGCTTCCTTGTTCATCTTTCAGCCCCAAGGGAAGGAGCAGGTGGGCTGCAGCACCTGTGGCAGGGCAGAGGGCTCCCTGAGAAGGAGTCAGCTTTCCACCACGGCGCCAAGACCCTGCATCAGCTGAGATGCTCCAGCCTTGGCCCCGAGTCCCACTGTGCATCTGGGTCACTGTCCTCAGACTTCAACTCCAGAGGTTCTGACCCAGCGGGCCCAGGGTTGGCACGATTTTCACAGGGTCGAAGACCACTGAGTTATCTCGCTAGAGGCCAGCACACAATGTAGAGGATGACTTGGGCTTGGAAACCACCGATGAATCCAAAGACCTGCATACTGCTTCAATTTTGGCTCTGGGCTCCAGGATCCCTGTGGCACCAGTAAGCTGTGCACATTCGTTAAAGACTGAGTGGCCATTTAGCGTCATCTTCCCCCTCCTGGCCTGCTGTTCAATCAGCGAGCCAGGATCTGCTTTGTGTTAAGAGATTATCTCCCTGCCGGGAACGCAATCTGCTATTACCGTGCTTGGAGGTGGAGGCCAAGTGCTTTCCCACGGTCTGAATCTGAACCCTGCTTTCCCCGCCGTTCTGTTCTGCCACAGCGATCAGCCAAGGGGAAGGATGAGAATTCCAAGAGAGGCCCAAAGCTTTTGGACCAAATTGAATAGGTGTTTCCTCCTGCAGGTCCTGCAGGCTCTCCTTGTCTGGCTTACACGGAGGCTGATCCAACGCCAAGCCTGGCCCTAAGTCAGGTTTTCCCATCATGGCTTGCAAGGTCCCCTGAAAAGTTAAGTGTGCACCAGTGGGTCCGTGTGTCATGCAGGCATTCTTGCTCCTAAGACACTTCATACCTCAGGATTCGGGTCCCCTGAATTTCTAATTGATCTCCGCTTGGCACTGCATGCGCCAAACACTAGAAGGTTCCTTGTCCCCGTCCTCAGAAATTAATGATGTGTGGGGGAAACTTTTACCTGCACCAGGGGATCTCCAAGTTCAAGACGCCTGGTCCCAGACCTTCTACCAAACAATCGTCCCTTGAATATGTGGCCGCTCACCCCGCCCACATCTGTCTGCCTTGTGCATTTGGCTTTGGCATATTAGGGTTTCTTAAAATAGGACTCCCGTCGCAGCTCATTCAGGCTCCTAGATAAAACCTGGGGCTGGGTCTGCAGGGAGCAGTGTGCGCTCGCCAGCCGGCCGGCCGGCCACGCTGATGACAGCCACAGCCCCACGCTCGGCTCTAAATCACGGCTCGAACCCCACCGCTAAAAGCATCGCCCCTCTCTGGCACTTTCAACTGAAAAGCCATGCTATATTTTTGTTTCCAATTATAGAAGGAGAAAAAGAAAAGCATCTGGAATTCATTACTGTCCCTTTATTCCCTGCCATAAGTTTAAGAAAGCAAAATAAGCTCTCTGTAACGTGCGCAGGGAAAAGAGGAAGCAGTGTCTCCCGAGGTAAGCCCTCACACCCGGACCCCGCTCCCCAGGGCGGCTCTGTGGCCATATTGCAAACACATGGAGCGTGGGGTTGATGACGGAAGCCTTGACAACTTGTCAGCTCCTGCAGGGAGAAAGTTCCAGGGGGTCTGCCAGTTCCCCCCAACCCCACCCCAGCTGCTCAGGCCACTGGCTCCCTCTGTCTGGCCATTCCTCACGTGCCACACTTGACCTCAGCCTAAGAACCCAAGGCCACAAGGTCAAGGATCCTGGTCCAAAAGCCTCGGATAAGGCATGGGAGGAAGAAACTGACTTGAAACAAGGCCAAGTGGCTTTGCCTTTCACACCACCCCGGAGGAGGTTGGTACACACCTCCCTGGGGCCTCAGGGCCCCAGCTTCAACTCCTTAGTAGGTCACACAGGCCATTCCTGGTCTGCTGTCTGTCACGGCCTTGAACGTGCTGTTGTCTTCTCCCAAGCACACTGGCTGCTATAGATGATAATTTCCCTAACTACCACGAACGTGCGTCTCTTCCCATAGGCAGGTCCAGCCCTTCCTGGAGATTCAGTCCCACGCCTCTACCCATGCTTAGCAATGCAGTGCAAATCGTAGTGTCCCGGTGCAAAATGCACCCACCATAGTTCATGAGCTGTAACTCCAGGCTAAACCCAACATTCACACTGGGGCTCAGGATGTGCTATCCCTACAGCTGGCACCTTGGAAGTTGAGAAAGCAGCAGGAACAGGAAGATCCTTCTCTGGCCTTGTGATGGGAGAGTCAGCCATGAGGAAATTCTCTAGCCCACTTCCCTTGAAGATCTAGTTTAGACCCATGAGGTCTTCACCATCCCGGTCCAGTCTCCCTTCTCTGTGGCTGCTCATTCTTCCTCAAAACTGAGTCCCCAAGGCCAGCGCCGTGGCTTAACAGGCTAATCCTCCACCTTGCGGTGCTGGCACACCGGGTTCTAGTCCCGGTTGGGGCGCCGGATTCTATCCCGGTTGCCCCTCTTCCAGGCCAGCTCTCTGCTATGGCCCGGGAAGGCAGTGGAGGATGGCCCAAGTGCTTGGGTCCTGCACCTGCATGGGAGACCAGGAGAAGCACCTGGCTCCTGGCTTCGGATCAGCGCGATGCGCCGGCTGCAGCGGCCATTGGAGGGTGAACCAACGGCAAAAAGGAAGACCTTTCTCTCTGTCTCTCTCTCTCACTATCCACTCTGCCTGTCAAAACTGAGTCCCCAAAGAACAGTTTTCCCCGGGCCTCCGGGTCTTCATTTCTGAAGGCTCCTGTGTCACACAAAACTTTGATGAAGTAAGTTTGTTATGCTTTCTTCTCGCTTGTCTGCCATAGGGATGTCCGCCACGGAGCTTGCAGTGGGCCAAGAGAAGGTGTCATCCTTTTTCCCTGCAGAGGAAATGACGCACTCCTGGCTCCCAAGGAACTCGGAGGGCAGCCCTCGTGCAGCTTGGTTTTCCTTTTAGCCAGTGCCCACGCTGTGACTGGTGCTGCAGGGACGCACCAGCTTCCTGTGGCTGTGGAGACAAGTTGTGCACACAGAGCAGCTTGAAACCTGCAGATGCATCATCTTACCATCCTGCGGTCCCACCCAGGTGCACCTGAGCTGAAGTCAAGGCATCAGCGGGGCTGCATGGCTTCCCCGAGGCTCCACGGAAGAATTGGGCTCCCTGTCTCTTCCAGATTCTAAAGCCACCCGCTTTCCATGGTTGTGGTCCCACTCTCCCTCTTCAGAGCCAGTAATGGAGGCCGAGTCCTTCTCCCACTGCGTCACTCTGCCCCCCTCTGCCACTCTACGGACACCTGCTCTCACACTGGGACCACGTGCCCCCTGCAGCCGCATAGCTATAGCCGAAGGCCAGTGCTGGCGACTTGCACTCCATGTGTGATCTTCATTGCTCTGCCGTGGAAAGCAACACGTTCACAGTTTCTAGCGATGAGGACATGGCCGTCCCCGAGGGAGGGGGGACGTGGTACAAAGGGGGACATAATGATAAAGGGGGCCCTGTCACTCCCCTCAAGGAAACAGCTCTGCAAAACCTTCCTTATGAACACAGGCAGGGTTAACAACTCCCTTTTTATATCCATGACACTTTACAGATGCTTCTTCTACAGCATTTAATATGCAGGGAGTGGAGTTTGTCAGAGTGTGGGGATCTGTGCTATTTGGTATGTGATATTCAGTCGTTTGGGGTTTTAATAATTATGCATTATCTTCATGTCAATTTGGAAAGCCTAAGTAGCATGTCCAATCTGTGACAGAGCCTTTCCTTTTAAATTAAATTGATTTAGATGTTCCAATGGTGAGACTTGAGCAAAATCTGAATTATCTATGAATATTGAACAACAACAACAACGCAAGGGCAGTTCTTGAGTGGCTGTGATTCAGGAAGACTTCCCTAGGGCTCATGTTCTGTCTGAGAAGCTCTGGGCTCTGGGGGCACAGATTTATCCACCTTCTCATTATCTCAGCCCTGAGTCCCAGGAAAGCTCCCAGCACAAAACCAGCACTCAATACACACTTGATGAAGCTACAAATTAGTGCTTACATGGCCAGCCTCTCTGCTCGCCTCACTTCTGAAAGGAAGGGATCGTGTGCGTTGATCGCTATCTTTCTGGCAGCCCTGAGTGCTCTCATGCTTATTAAATGAATGAATAAAGTAAGCTTGTGTGGGGGCTTGAGTTGTGATTCAAATTTATATCTTTTGAATTAATTCTGCCTTATGGAAACACAGCTAAAGCAGGAGTTGAAGAAGCACTATCTGCTATGACAGTTATTTTATCATAATGGGATTTTGTTGTAATGTGTACTCTGTGTGAAATAATATATGAGGGCACAAATATGGCTGGAGTCCAGTTTCCTGGTAGTGGATTAACCAATGAGACTCACACCGGAGCATAGGAAAGTAGAAGCTCACGGTCACACAAGACCCCATCTTTCCCCTCCTGGCTTCTGGATTTCCTTAGTAGTTGTGTTCTGGTTGGAGGCAAGTTCCCTCGATTACATGGCTCATTGGTTCATTCATGCACTCAGCATTGTGGTGGATCCATGCCGAGTTCTGTGTGAAAGATACAAAGATGGACAAGACCTGGTTCCTACCTTTGAGAAGCTTACAGTTCAGTAGGGGAGGGACGCTGTGCCTGCAATAACAATCAGACTTGGTGACAGTCAAGCCGAGTGTGGAGTTTGAGCTCAGTCAAGTTAATTAGATAGTTAAAAAAAAAAGCAAAAATAAACAAACTCTCTATGGAATCAAGAATTCCACAATATAAATCTTATAATACCCAGGGCACACTAATAACAGAAGAAAAAAAAAAAAAACTACTCGTGTACGAAGAGCCAAGGAAATGGCATCCATTCTCCAGAGAAGGTAATTTATGTAGAACAAGCCCAGAAGGTGAAATTAGCAGACTTACAATTAATTGATGGAAAGGAAAATATGTTTTCAATGAATTTTTAAAATAGGAAATACCATCAGAGGAACAAAAACTATTAAAAAGGGACACAGAGTCCAGAATTGCAACACCTAGTATCTGAAATTAAAATTTCACTAGAATGGTTTAAGAGTAGAAGGAAAATGAAACAGTCAATAAACATGATAGAAATGATTCAATATAAATAAGGAGAGAAAATTTTTGAGTCTCAAGATCAATTTTTAAAAAATCTTATACATACAGCTGGAGTCTCAGAGATAAGAGAGAGATTAAGAGAGAAAAAGTTGATAAATATGGATGAAACTTTTTCAACTTTTGTGAAAGATGTAAATTTATAGAGGGGAGAAACTTGGCAAATCTCAAGCAAAATGAATATGAATAAATAAGACAACAGTGTCTAAGCAAATCATAGCTAAATATTGGGGTAAAGGGGAACATTTTAAAAGCAGCCAGAATACAATGATGCATTACATACAGAGAACAAAGATTTGAATGACATCTGACATGACATCAAAAACTCTTGAAGGCCAGAAGACAGTGGAACTTCTTTAAAATGCTGAGGGGGGGGGGGGGAAGCCCTGCCAACCCCAGAGTTCTCTGTACAGTTCTAACCGTGAAAATATTAAGAAATATACCCGAGATACCCAAGATTGTTCTTCTTCCTGCTTATATTCGGAAAAAATAAATTCTGACCTTTCCATTTCAGTTAAAACAATGATGAAGTAAAGATATATTCAGACAAAAGAAAACAGAGAACAAAATTGCCAGTAAAACAGTAATACCAGAAATGCGAGAGAGAGAGAGAGAGAACTTCCATTCACTGGTTCACTTCCCAAATGACTGCAACATTGAGGGCTGGGCCAGGTCAAAGCCAGGAGCAGGGACTCCATTTGGGTGGCAGGGTTCCAAGCACTTAGGCCATCATCCACTGCCTTCCCAGAAACTTGAGCATCAGAGCCAGATTGGAAGCAGAGCAGCCTGGACTTGAACCGGCGCTCTGGTGTGGGATGCTGAAGTCTCAACAGGTGACTTAGCCCAGTGCACCACAGTGCACCCCATGGTACTCCTTACACAGAAAGCAAGCAGTGACCATTAGTATCTGAAGGTCTTTTCCCAGTTTTATGTGATGACTGCAGGAGCACAGTCCCAGGTTTTGTTTACAGATGGCTCTACATAATATGTTGGAACACCAGAGGTCATGCATCATACTATTCTAGCTGCTTTTAAAATATTCCCCTTTCCCCCAATATTTAGCTATGATGTGCTTAGGCATGGTTGTCTTATTTATTCATATCCATTTCTCTCTCTCTCTCTCTCTCTCTCTCTCTCTCTCTCTCTCTCTCATAAATAAAAGTTGTGGGGTTTTTTTTTGCAAAATAATGAATATGGGAGAATATAAAATAATATTGAATACAGGGACTCAGAGCTCCTGAAAATGAACTGAATGTGGCCTCCACACTCCCTTCTCCAAAGCCAGAGGCACATGGCCAATCTCTCCAGCAGTTTTTCATCATGCTTCTAAATGCATCTTGTTGGATGCACAGACAAGTAACGTCAGGGACCTGGGAGTGAAGAATGGTCTTAATCTCAGTATCTAAGTGAGCTAATGGGCCCGAAATCTAGCCAAGCCTCTCCTGTAATTTTGTAAGGAAAATGTAGGAAAAGCCTCATCATAAACTACCTTAACAGTCAAATCTATCCAACAAAGACGTGTTCATCAGCTGTGTGTAAAAGAATCAGATGCATGGTTTAATCCCCTTCCCTTTTTCTGTCCCCAAGCAATTCAAAGTGGAATGGAAATCTGGCAGTCGACCAATTAACTTGATTGGAATAAACAGCCAAATTAAATAATTAATGATCATGTTTGCCAAATTCCCACTTCACTTTTTTGGCTGGGTAGACACAGCCCTGAGGCAACAGTGCACATTTGCAAGCACATTGCCCAGTTCTCCTGGTGACTCCACCTGGGTCTTCCCCTGTCCCTTGGATTCTTTTCCATGGGTTTAGAAAGTGACCAGAGATAGAGGACTGTTTGCAGTACTGGGAGACTAACACTCACACTTTCTTCTCCTCCTCCTTCTCCTTCTAGATTTTCTTATTTGAAAGACAGAGTTACAGAGAGAGGCAGAGACAGAGAGAGAGGTCATCCATCTGCTGGTTCACTCCCCAGATGGCCGCAATGGCCAGAGCTGCACCGGTCTGAAGCCAGGAGCCAGGATCTTCTTCTGTGTCTCCCATGCGGGTGCAGAGGCTCAAGGACTTGGGCCATCTTCCACTACTTTCCCAGGCCACAGAGAGCTTGATGGGAAGTGGAGCAGCCGGGACTCGAACTGGCACCCATGTTGGATGTTGGCATGGCAGGCGGTGGCTTTACCCGCTACGCCACACGGTCCCTTACACCTTCTTCTTAAAAGAATCCAGTGACCTCGTGCTGGGCAGGTTAACCCAGGCCAAAGTTATGACCTTCATGTCTTTTCTTTACCCACCTCCAAATATGCGACAGCTTTATCCATCCTTTGTCACGGAACTCAAGAGAAGAGGAGGTCCCCTCCTGTGGGCCATACGCTGGATGTGACCTTAGGGCATCGAGGTACTCCCCATCTGGATTGCTCCCTCCTACCAATGTGCACAACTGGGAGAAGCTCCAGCCTAAAGTTCTCTTTGACCACCACTGGGTGTATGGAAAGTTCAGTGGCAAAGCATGCCTAGATTTAAAATCTAGAAGTCCGAAGGCGGCAGTATTTTGTATTGGAAGGAGCTTGTAGTCAACAAAATAAAAGAGGATAAAGGGACTGGCACAGATGTCAGCCAAGTGCTGGGAGGCCGGGGAAGGGGACAGAGAACGGCAGAGCTGGTGCTGGTGTCGTCAGTCCGTGCTTCCGCCAACACCCAGCGACTCGTGTTGGAATAGCCAGGAATCCCCGACCTTTCAGGAACCACGTTTTCCTCATGCTGATCACACACAGCTCTGGGTCCCTGCTGGGACATCACCCGCTAGAAAAAGTCACTGTTCACTCAGCACCGATTTCATGCCAAGTGCTGCCCTACAAAGACAGCAATAAACAAGGCCCACAACTCACAATTTTTTTTATTTGACAGGTAGAGTTATAGACAGTGAGAGAGAGAGACAGGCAGAGAGAAAGGTCTTCCTTCCGTTGGTTCACTCCCAAAATGGTCGCTATGGCCATGCTGCACCGATCCAAAGCCAGGAGCCAGGTGCTTCCTCCTGGTCTTCCCTGCAGGTGCAGGGCCCAAGCACCTGGGCCATCCTCCACTGCACTCCCAGGCCACAGCAGAGAGCTGGACTGGAAGAGGAGCAACCAGGACTAGAACCGGCACCCATATGGAATGCCAGCACTGTAGGCGGAGGATTAACCAAGTGAGCCACGGCGCCGGCCCCCATAACTCACAATTTAAACATCCTAGGCACTGCTGCCTTTCCATGCATGTGAAGCTGACATGAAAGCCCCATCTCTGTCCTTTCTCCCAACCCTCCCAAGGCCTACAAACCAGTGGCAAATGCTAGGATTGGGACTCAATGCAGAAATGATGAGTAGTTGCCCGATGCTGGGGTGCAGGGTGGACGACTACCAAAGAGGCACACAGAGGACTCTTTGGTGAGTTCCATATTCTGTGTGGCGCTGTGGTGGTAGGTACATGACTCCGTGCATTTGTGAAACCCCATAGAACCGTATCTCACAAACAGTGAGCGTTAATGTGGGCAAATTTTAGGCCAGGGAATGCCAAGTTGGGATGTAGACTGTGACGGAAGACTTGGACTGTAGCACGAAAGTGTGACACAACCTCAGTAGCAGAGAGAGCATAGCAAGACTCGGATATTGGTTTCTAAATATGATTCTCTGACACAAGGGAACAAAGCTTTGGAGAAATGGTTGGTGCCAGAGCTGGGAGAAGAAAAATGTAAGATGGGTCTGGCGTGTTAGGAAAGGCAGGAGGTGCTCACAAAACCAAGGGACAGGGCTTTGTCCAAGGGACACTGGGGGCTGGATGGAAAGGTCTTCTGTGTCCAAAGCTGAAAGAATGGGAACAGTAAATAAAGCCATAACAACGCTGTTCTGTAACCCAGAGCTTCAATGACTTGGCATGAGCCTTGACTGGTACAAATGTCAGGTGGAAAAGATAATAAGGGAGAAGAGGCAAAGCTTCCTTTAAAGGGAATTGTTAATAATGGTGTCAACTCAACCTCCAAGAGGCAGGATTGGCCCCACCGCCCCTGGCTTCAGTGTGGGTTAGACTGCAGGACTTGTGTCCACAGAAGATGACGGGGAAGAGGGGAGTGAGAAACTTTTTTTAGAAGAGAAAGAAACCTTTCAAATACTCCGTTGGCTAAGTGATCAAGGTTACTGGCATCAGGTGTAAGATTTGTGCTTAGGGGCAGGCATTGTGACAGAGAGGGTTTAAGCCACTGCTTGCAACACGAGCAACCCCCATCAGAGTGCCAATTCAAGTCCGAGTTGCTCCACTTCTGATCCAACTCCCTGCTAAGTGCCTAGGAAAGCAGCGGAAGATGGCCCTGTGACAGATGGGCCTCTGTCACTCAGGTGGGAGACCTGGAAGGAGTTCTAGGCTCCTGGCTTTGGGCTGTTCCAGATCTTTGGGAGTGAATTAGCAGATGGAAGATCTCTCTCATTCTGTTCTCCTGTCTCTCTCTCTCACTCTGCCTTTAAAAAAAAATTGTGAATAGCATATGCTCTCAATATGGTGTCATTAAAAGACATTTCACCCTTGTGGTGTTTTTTCCAAAAACAAAATAAAACAAATAAACCAAAACCAAAAAAACTGTAACCCAGTATGGACATAAGAAAAATATCAGATATACCCAAATTGAGGGACATTCCTCAAAATGCCTAATCAATAAGCCTCAAAACTCAACATCACTGAATAAAGGAAAAACTGTCCCAGAGGAGAGCTGAGGGACACAGGACAACTCAATGCAATTTTAGACCATGGGGCCTGATCCTGAAACAGATAAAAGACATTAATGAAAAACATCAGTGAACTCCAAATAAAGGCAGGAGGTTACTTAATAATAGCATAAAATCTGATTTCTTCTAGATTTTGCAAATGTCTTATGGTAATACGAGACGTTAATGTGAGGGGAGGCTGGGTGATGAGTAGATAGGCAATCAGTCTCTGCCATCTTTGTTAATTTTATGTCAATCCAGATTTTTCTTTCCAAATAAATTTCATTTAAAAGTAAACACAAGTTGTCAAACCCACATGATGCGTAGCAACAACAGTGAACCCTAATGCCAACTGTGGGTTTGGGGTGCTGATGAGGGTTTAATGAGGGTTCATCCATTCCAATAATTGCACTGCTGGGGGAGAGGAAGATGACAGTGAGGGAGGTTGGCCATGGTTTGGGGGAGGGGCTCTCAAGGAACTCTCTGGAATCTTGCCCTGAACCTGAAATTCTGTAAAACATATAAAGTCTGTTGCATCCAGCAAGGATGGAGTAACTTCTGAGAAATCAGTTCTCCCGCACTAGGACAATGAGAGGAGCTGGATTGCAAAGAAATACATTAATGCAGCTGTTTGAAGTCACTCTGATCTTTCATGGCCAACGTCAGGACCTGAGCGTGCAGATCCCAGAGAGGAGGGAAGCGCGCTGAAGAGGGGCAGGTGTTCACAAATCGCGGGTACCACCTGGGGAACTCGCCGATCTGTGTGGAGCAGCAAAATCATTAGCTCTTAGTACACCAACTAAGTGGGACGAAAGTCGGAGTGTGTGGGTGCCACACACACTGTCTGGCGCTCAGGCTTGCCAAAACACCACCAAAGGAACAACGCGAAAGTAGACCAACAGCTGCAACACATTGAGATTACCATGGAGCCGGCATTGTGGTACAGAGGGTTAAGTTATCACTTGTGATGCCGGCATCCCATGTGAGCACCAGGTTGAGGCCTAGCTGTTCCATTTCTGAAGCAGTCCCCCACTAATGTGCCTGGGAAAGCAGGAGAAGATGTCCCAAGTGCTTGGGCCCCTGCCACCCACCTGGGAGGCCCAGATGGAGTTTCGGGCTCCTGGCTCTGGGCTCAGCCCAACTTAAGACGTTGTGGGCCCACACTGTGGCATAGTGGGTAAAGCTGCCATATCCAGTGCCAGCATCCCATTTGGGCAATGGTTCGAGTCCCAGCTGTTCCACTTCTGATCCAGCTCACTGTGATGGCCTGGGAAAGCAGTAGAAGATGGCCCAAGTCCTTGGGCCCCTGCACCCATGTGGGAGACCCAGAAGAAACTCCTGCCTCCTGGCTTCAGATCAGCATAGCTGTGGCCATTGCAGCCATTTGGGGAATGAACCAGTGGATAGAAGACCTCTCTCTTTCTCTGCCTTTGTCTCTCTGTAACGTTACCTTTCAAATAAAATAAATATATATTTTTTAGAAAACCAGCAAATGAAAGCTCTCTCTCTCTCTGTGTCTCTCTCTCTGCCACTCTGATTTTCAAATAAATAAATAGAATTGTATTTTTAAAAAGAGGAAATTACCAGACATGGATTTTAAATAACTGTGAGAATATATTTTAAAACTATAAGATAGGGATTTTTGCCAGAGAACCCGAATTTATTCATTAAACACAGAAGAGAAATTAAAAAGTAAAAATGATAATAACTGAAATTAAAAATGTGCTATGAGCTTAATACTAGATCAAACACAGCTGAAATGAGGATTAGTGAGCTAAAAGGTAGGGCAGCAGAGAATACCCTGAGGGCGGCATGGAGAGAAAAAGGAGGGAAAACCAAAAAAAAAAAAAAGCATGAATGCGCACACGGTACAAAGCTGACAACCTGTAATTTGAGCAGTATATGAAGAGATGATTGTCAAGCATTTTTCCAAATGAATTAAAGACATTAAGCCATAGAGTCAAGAAGTACTGCAAATGCGAGGCAGGGGGACACAAAAAAGAAAAATCACACCTTGTCATATAATATTGTACTGCCAAAAGCCCAAGACTAGGAGAAAAGTGTTTTAAGCTGCCTGATGAAAAATGTAAGACTGACATTGCAACAAAAACAACAGAGAAGACAAGATGGACTGTTTGTGTCCCCTCCCTCGCAAGTCTATAGCCTGAAGCCCTAATCCCCAAGGCAAGAGGGGGTTTTAGGAGGCAACTGGATCTTCTTTTTTATTTTATTTTATTTTATTTATTTATTTTTTTTGACAGGCAGAGTGGACAGTGAGAGAGAGAGACAAAGAGACAGGTCTTCCTTTTGCCGTTGGTTCACCCTCCAATGGCCGCCGCGGCCGGTGCACCGCGCTGATCCGATGGCAGGAGCCAGGTGCTTATCCTGGTCTCCCATGCGGGTGCAGGACCCAAGCACTTGGGCCATCCTCCACTGCACTCCCTGGCCACAGCAGAGAGCTGGCCTGGAAGAGGGGCAACCGGGACAGGATCGGTGCCCCGACTGGGACTAGAACCCGGTGTGCCGGCGCCGCAAGGCGGAGGATTAGCCTAGTGAGGTGTGGCGATGGCCGGAGGCAACTGGATCTTAACAGGCTAATCCTCCGCCTTGCGGCGCCAGCACACCGGGTTCTAGTCCCAGTAGGGGCGCCGGATTCTGTCCCGGTTGCCCCTCTTCCAGGCCAGCTCTCTGCTGTGGCCCGGGAGTGCAGTGGAGGATGACCCAAGTGCTTGGGCCCTGCACCCGCATGGGAGACCAGGAGAAGCACCTGGCTCCTGGCTTCGGATCAGCGCGATGAGCCAGCCGCAGCGGCCATTGGAGGGTGAACCAACGGCAAAAAGGAAGACCTTTCTCTCTGTCTCTCTCTCTCTCACTATCCACTCTGCCTGTCAAAAAAAAAAAAGTGGAGTGGAGTCTCATGAGTGGGGTCAGTGGCCTTCGCTGGAGAGACATGAGGGAGACCATCTCTCGCCACCATGGGAGCGAAGCGCAAGAATGCAGCCATCTGCAAGCCAGGAAGAGAGCCCTCACCGGGAACCAAATTGGCTAGCACCTTGACCTGGGACTTGCCAGCCTTCAGAGCCGTGAGAATGAAATATATGTCGTTTTAGGCACCCGGCTTGTGATATTCCGTTACAGCAGCCCAAGTAGACTGGGATGTGTGGCATCTTTAAAGTGCTAACTGAAAATAACTGTCAACGTGAAAACCGACGCCTGGAGAAAAGATCCCGTAAAAGTGAGGAGGAAACAGGAGAATTGTGCAGGTGTGTGTCAGCACTCCACATGAAGGAAATTCTGCAGTGAGACAGAAATATATCAAGGGGGCTGGCGCTGCGGCGTAGTGGGCTAAGCCCCACATGGGCGCCAGTTCGAGTCCCGGCTGCTCCACTTACAATTCAGCTCTCTGCTGTGGCCTGGGAAAGCAGTAGAAGATGGCCCAAGTCCTTGGGCCCCTGAACCTGCATGGAAGACCTGGAAGAAGCTCCTGGCTCCTGGCTTCAGATAGGCTCAGCTCTGGCCATTGTGGCCATTTGGAGAGTGAACCAGTGGATGGATGAGCTCTCTCTGTCTCTTCCTCTCTCTGTAACGGTGCCTCTCAAATAAGTAAATAAATCTTTAAAAAAAAAAAAAAAAGAAATATATGAAGCAATTAAGGGTCACAGGGAGGATAAGTAGGTTGGTACATACTAAATGTATATTGATACTGAATAAAATAATCATAATGTGTTGCCTGATTATTCTATATATTAAGAGAAAATTGCTTACAAGAGGTGGGAGGGAGAGAAATTGAGTCCATTTGTTTGAATCACGAGCATTACCTGGGAAGTAGCAAAAACACTAATTAGTTATAGACTCTAAATGACAGTTGTAGGGAGTGGGAGTGGTGATGCCACGGGTTAGCTGCCTCTTCGGACCCCCATCTTCCTTATTGGAGTGCCATTCGAGTCCCAGTTCCTCCACCTTTGGAGGCAGTGGGTGATGGCCCAAGTACCTGAGTTTCTACCGCCCACGTGGCAGTGCCCAATGGAGTTCCAGGCTCCCCGATTTGGCCTAACCCAGCCTTGGCTGTAGGGGGCATTTAGGGAATGAACCAGCAAATAGAAAATCTCTCTCTCTCTCTCTCTCTGTCATTTCATCTTTCAGGTAAATAAACAAATCTTTAAAAAGTAAGTGACAGTTGTAGAATTTAAGGTGATAATTATAAGAGTAGTCAAAATTCTATATGTAACTATCAAGCTAGCAGAGGAAAAATAAAATACACAATTTTTTTTAAAAAAAAGCATAAGTTAGGGGAAAAGGGAAAATAAGATACTATACATGTGACTAATAGAATATAAATAGCAGGGTGGTGGGTATATATCCAATTACATCAGTAATTTACTGAATATAAACAATTTAAAAGCCTCCAATTAGAAATCAAAGATTAGTCAGGGATTTCTGGGTTGGTGCAGTAAAGACTCCCAAAATTCCACTCCTGTAAAATCCCACAGAGAATAGCAGAAACAGAGCTCAAAGAGCAACAGAAGCAAAATTTGTCAAAATCAACATTTTTAGAACTCAAGAAATCAACCAAAGGTTTCCACCAATATGAAGAGCATTTATGCAAGACAAACAGCTGCATCGTGGTGAGGATCTTGTGGTGTTGGTTTGCTCTAGTGTCACCCACCCTTCTTCCAAGCTCTGGGGTAGACTTAGAAGCCAGCAGCCTCCCACACACAGCATCTGGGAAAGATAGCAGCCTATCAGCTACTGGAGAGTGCAGAACAGAGCTTAAGCTCCTCCAAAACCCAGTGCCAGAGGAGCATCCCCATCGGGCTTCGCTGGCAGCTCCTTGGAAATACCCCATTGATAAGGCACCTCTGTCTTTGACCTGACTCAGAGTCCGCTCATGGGTGTTTACCAAATACCATCAGTGCCAATTAATCAGTTAATGTCCCATCTGCCTCAGGTGGCAAGGCTAGATGGACCAGACAAAAGGTTGGTTAAAAAAAAAAAAAAACTCAATCAAAAGGCAAATAGGGAATGAGACGTCCACAGAAGAATGAAAAGCGCCAATGTGTTTCTTGAATCCAGCTGGCCATGCTCATGACTGGGGCTGCAGGAATGCTCAGGAAATAGCTGAGAAAGCTCCAGTGTCTTACCTCTGGCTCATCTTGAGTCTCTTTGCAAGCAGCAGATGAAGGCAAAGGCAGAATTGCAAACCACTGAAGCATTGAGGTTGTACCCCAACACATGCACAGAGCTCAGCAAAGGGGGCGAGACATACTGGCTCAAGGCATCAGAGGAAATCTCTAATAATTAGAAGAATGTTAGGCTAACCCTGCAGAGGCATTAGTGGCTACACACAACAAAGAATAAAGATTATGGAAGAAGTCCAGGAGAGTCTTTAAACAAACAGAATAACAACAACAAAAACTTGCATTGCAGGGAATAATATGATTTTCTAGTATCCACTTTATGTCATTTTAAATACTCATCATTCAATGAAAAAATATGAGACAAAGAAACTGTAGTCTGTGCACAGGAAAAGCAGCAGTCAATAGAGACTACCCCTGAGTGAGTCCAGATGTTGAACTTACTAGACAAAGACTTTAAACCAGCTACCAATAAGCCCAAAGATCTAAAAGAAACTATGTCTAAAGAAATGCGTGAGAATAATACCTCACCAGAGAATAAGATATAAAGAAGTAGAAATGCTGGAGTGGAAAAGTTTAATAATCGAAATGAAAATTTTAGCAGAGAGGATCAATAGAATATTTGAGCTAGTAGAAGAAAGATTTAAAAGCTTGAAGATAGTGCCATTGAAAGAGCATGACAAAAAGAAAAGAATAAAGAAAATAATAGAACTTCATACACTTGTAGAACAACATACATATGAGTGCCAAAAGGAACACAGAGGCAAATATCCTCAACAGCCAAGCCAAATCCAGCAGCATATTAAAGGATTATACACCAAGATTAAAGGAAATGTATCCCAAGAACACATGGTTGGTTTAACATCCAAAAATCAATGTTATACACAATAGTCATAGAAAAAAAGGGAAAGACACACGACAACCTCAAAAAATGCAGAAAAAGCATTTGACAAGATCCAACACATTTTCATGACTAGAAAAGAACTGTTTGGAAGGAACCTGACAAAGCACATCTAGGAAATATCTGCAGAAACATTATACTTCATGGTGAAAGACCAAATAAGACAATGTTCATTATTGTCACTTGTATTTAACATTGAGCTGGAAGGTTCTGGTAGACCTTTCAGCAAGAAAATGCATATTGAAAAGAAGTAAGTATCTCTATTAACAAATGACATAATTTTACATTTGTTTTTAAAAAATTCTAGAGAATCCACCACAAAAAATTACTAGATGAATTCAACAAGGTGGTAGGGTATATATACCTATATACTCATTATCATGTGCTTATTTAACAAAATAGGTACAAGATATGTACACTGAGAACTACAAAACATTGTGGGAACAAATGAAAAGGCCCCAAAATGTACAAAGACATCCCATGTTCATGGATCAAAAGACTTCACATTGTTAGAACAATACTCTCCCAAACTGGTCTATAGAAAGCAGTATCCAAAAAAAACAAAGAACCTGATTTAAAAATGGGCAAAGGACCTGAACGTTTACACAATTAAGACTTACATGTGGCTGACAGGCACTCAACATCACTAACCATCAGCTAAAATAAGACCACAACAAGACATCACCCGTGAGAATGCCTATTATCAAATTACAAGGGATCACAAGTGTTGGGCAGGGCGTAGAGGAAGGGGAACTTGTGCACTGTTGGTGGGAATGTGACTGGGGCAGCTATTAGGGAGAAGAACATGGCGATCCTTGCAAAACAGAACTTCCACGTGACTCAGCAATCCCTCTGCTGGGTGTATCCCCGAATGAAATGGAATCAGCATCTTGCAGAGGTCTCTGCGTCTTCAGTTCACTGTGATGTTATTCACAACAACCCAGCTATGGAAACAACCCGGGTGTCTGTTGATGGATGAATTGATGAAGAAATCAAGATGCAGAAAGACCAATACTGCATCTTCTCCGTTATAAATGGGAACCAAATTAAAACTAAGGATGACAAAAGGGGAAAGACATGCCTGTGTGTATCAGTTTTGTTGCAAAAAACAGTGTTTTCATCAACCTTGGTTTTAAATCTTCATCAAATTGATAGGAATCACACAT
The DNA here is from genome assembly GCF_033115175.1 of Lepus europaeus. NCBI lineage: Eukaryota > Metazoa > Chordata > Mammalia > Lagomorpha > Leporidae > Lepus > Lepus europaeus. The sequence continues at coordinate 12,765,243 of NC_084828.1, read as the reverse complement.
TACTATAGTTTTAATGATTGTGTGACTATTGTGAAATTTACTTTACATTAGTCGAACATCTTTTTATTGGATTATTGTTTACAACCTTGCCTATTTTCCTGTTGGACTATGGTTTTCCCACTTTTTATTTGTTGAACTCTTTATTTAGCAGAGCCATTAAACCTTTGACTATAATGTAAATTAAAATTGTTATCTCAAAAAATAACACATAAAATATTAAATTGAAGACAAAATAAATTGTGATGCACACACAAACATATATATACACATTTGTATGACAAGTATATATAATTGAACAAGTCAAGGATGTCATATATATAAATAGAAAACACAATATTATTTTGCTTTTAAAGAAAAGATCCTGTCACGTGTGACAACATGACAAGCCTGGAGGACATCAAGCCAGTGAAATAAGTCAGACACAGAAGGAAAAATACAGGGACTCTTATTTAAAAGAAGAAGAAGAAGAAGAAGAAAACATAAGAGAAGTGGACTAAAGCAATAGTTTTCAGAGGTAGAGGAGGGAGGTAGAAATAAAGACATGTAGGTCAAGGGGTACAAAGCAGCAGATATGTAGGGTGAACCAGTCTAGAGATCCAAGAGACAATGTCAGGACTGTAATGATAATATTATACTATGTACTGTAAGTTTGCTAAGAGAGTAGATTTCAGGTGCTCTTAAAACACATCCACACACAGATGGTAACGTTGCAAGATGATAGATAAGCTACTTTGTTTGCCTACAGTTACTGTTTTATTATGTATAAATATAAAAAAGCATCGGGCTGTACATCTCAAGATATGCAATGATTTTAAATGAAATTGATGTACAGATCCAGTGCAGTCTCCATCACAATCTTCGTTGTGTTTTTCCTGTGTTTTACAGAAGCTGACAAGATGACCTTAACATTTATGTGGAGGTAAAAAGGAGCCAGTATAATAAAGCCATTTTGAAAAAGAATAGTGAGAGGATTCACACTTCCCAGCCCCAAAATTTACAACATGGGGGTGGACATCTGAGGTAGTGACTGAGATGTCACTAGGGATACCCACATCTTCTGTTAGAGTGCTCGGGTTCAAGTCCCAGCTTTGCTTTCTTTTTCTTTTTTTTTTTTTTTGTAATATTTGTTTATTTTTTTAACTTTTATTTAATAAATATAAATTTCCAAAGTACAGCTTTTGGATTACAGTGGCTTTCCCCCCACCATGACATGCAGAGTTAGACAGTGAGAGAGAGAGAGAGAGAGAAAGGTCTTCCTTCTGTTGGTTCACCCCACAAATGGCCTCTACGGCCGGCGTGCTGTGCTGACCCAAAACCAGGAGTCAGGTGCTTCCTCCTGGTGTCCCATGCGGGTTTATTTTTAATTTATTTTTAAGGAATACAAATTTCATAAGTACAACTTCAGGAATAGTGATTCTTCCCACCATACCCACCCTCCCACCCCCACTCCCACCACTTCTCCTCCTCCTCCCTCTCCCCTTGCCAGTCCCAATCTCCATTAAAATTCATTTTCAATTAACTTTGTACACAGAAGACCAACTCTATACTAAGTAAAGATTTCAACAATTTGGATGTACACACACACACACACACAACTGCTTGAGAACTAGTTTTACAGTTAACTCTCCTAATACAACTCATTGAGGACAGAAGTCCTGCAAAGGGAGTTAGTGCACAGTGACTCCTGTTGTTAGTTTAACAATTAACACTCTTGTATATGACGTCAGTGACCACTAAAGGCTCTTGACATGAGCTGCCTAGCTATGGAAGCCTTTTGAGTCCACAAAACTACATCAGTATTTGGACAAGGCCATAAGCAAAGTGGAAGTTCTCTCCTCCCTGTAGAGAAAAGTACAGCCTTCTTGATGGCCCCTTCTTTCCGCTGAGGTCTCACTCACAGAGATCCTTCATATAGATCATTTTTGCCAAAGTGTCTTGGCTTTCCATGCCTGAAATGCTCTCATGGGCTTTTCAGCCACACCAGGATGCCTTAAGGGCTGATTCTGAGGTCAAAGTGTTACTTAGAGCAATTGTCATTCCATGGGTCTGCTGTGTGGACTGCTTCCCATGTTGAAACATCTCTCCTTTTTAATTCTATCTATTATTATTACCAGACACTTGATCCTATTTATATAATCACTTTAACACTTAATCCTATCTATATGTTCACTTTAACACTTAATATGATCACTTTAACAGTTAAGATGGCACTTTTATCACCGGCAGCTTCACTTTCAACTCCAGCTTCGTGCTAATGTACATGCATTTGGGGAGGCAGCACGTGATGACTCAAGTATTTTGGGCACCCACATGGGAGACTGTTGTTGAGTTCTGGGCTCCTGACTTCAGGCTGGCCCAGCCCTGGCTATGCCAGGCATTAGGGGAGTGAAACAGCAGATGGAAGACTTTTCTCTATGTGTGTGTGTGTGGTGTGTGTGTGTCTTTGTCTCTCTCTCTCTCTCTCTCTCTGACTCTCTGCCTTTCAAGTAAATGAAAATAAGTAAACATTCAAATTATATACAAAATAATGTGCTATTGGATAGACAAATTTGTCAATAAATAGGGTTGAGAGTCCAAAAACAAACCTTCACATTTATGGTCAATTTATTTTGCCCAGGAGCCCCAGACGATTCAGTGGAGGAACTGTACTTCCTACAAATGGTGTTAGCACAACTAGATACCCACAGGAAGAGTGAAGTGAGATTTCAACTCCATCCTAGAGCCAAAATTAACTAAAAAATCACCAACCTAGCAATCCCGCTCATCACTGTGTCTGACTCCGTAAGGTTTTGTTTAGGATTTTTGCACCTGCTTTCATGAGAGAGCTTTCACAATCTAGATCATCAACCTAAAAGTGGGAGCAGTATTTTACACTTTGTGTTCCTGTGTGGGTGCAACCGCTGAAATCTTTACTTAATATATGCTAAATTGATCTTCTGTATATAAAGATAATTGAAAATGAATCTTGATGTGAATGGAATGGGAGAGGGAGCGGGAGTTGGGAGGGTTGCGGGTGGGAGGGAAGTTATGGGGGGGGGGGGGAAGCCATTGTAATCCGTAAGCTGTACTTTGGAAATTTATATTTGCTAAATAAAAGTTAAAAAAAAAGAAATAAAAAAAAAGTCTTAGGAGGAAACTTGAGGGTCAGTCTTCAATGACCAGGAGTTAAGTGATTTCTTAGATATGACACCAAAACCATAGCAAAGGGAAAAAGGGATAAATTGGACTTTATCAAAATTAACGACTTTGTTGCTTCAAAGAAAACAATTAAGAAAAAATAACTCACACAATGGGAGCAACCAGCACACGAGAGAAAGCTCAGTATCATTAGTCATTAGGGGCTGCAACTCAAAGCCACAAGCACCCACCATCCACCCCCGGGATAGCTGGAATCCAGATAGACCACACCAAGTGTGGGGGAGGCTGTGGGGAGCTTGGCACCCTCCTGCATCATTGGTGAGACTGTAAAACAGTGCAGTGACTTTGGCAAACTGTTTGGCAGTTCCTCCAAATGAGAAGCATAGATTTACCACATGACCCAGCAGTGTCCCTCCCACATGTATACCCAAGAGAAGTGAAAACATATGTTCACACACAGACTTGTATTTGAATGGTCCCAGCAGCATTTCTCATGGTGGCCAAAAAAGGGGAGAAAACCTGTATGTCCATCAGTAGATAACTACATAAACCAAAGGTGGTCTACTGGTACTCTGGAGTATGATTTGGCAAAAAGAGGAATGAGGTACTGGTGATGAGCCTTGAAAACAGGAAGTGCAAGAAGCCACACAAGGTGATGTATTGTATGATTCCATTTATATGAAGTAATCAGAATAGAAAAATCCAAGGAAACAGAAAAGTCAGTGCTTGCCAGGAGCCTGAGGGTGGGGTGTTGGGGGAGTGAAGAGTGGCTGCTAATGGGTACAGAGATTCTTTGGGGAGTAATGAAAATGATATGAAATTAGTTATGACGGTTGTCCAACTCTGTGCATATACCAAAACTACGGCATTTTACAATTTACAGTGGTGACTTTTATGGTATGTGAATTATATCTCAATAAAACATTAGTTAAAAATAGCAAAGACTATTTTTATTCAGACTGACTGAAAAACATGTATGCTGCCTAAGACATTTATTAAAATAGACCATATCCTGGGTACAATACAAGTCTCAACAAAAGCAAAAGGACTGAAATCAGTCAGAATAAATTCTCTAAATACAGTGGAACTGTCATAAAAAATAACTAAGAAACTTCAAATGTTTGTGAACAATGTAGTTTATTTCTGAAGATTTCATTTTGAAATGAATGATAATGTAAACGACACATATCAAAACTTGTGAGCTGTAGCTAGGGTTGTACTCAGAGGGAACTTTATAGACATAAAATGCATATATACAAAATCAGAAAGGCTGAACAATCAACTGCCTAAATATCAAGGAAAGATAAGAAAGTGAAACACTAATTGCATGATTTGATCTGTTTATGTTGTAGACATTTGTTGAAATAGTGCACTGTGCTCCATAAAAGTGTACAAGTATTACATGATAATAATTTTTTCTTATTAAAAAAAGGTCGGAAATGACAAGAAAACAAAAAGAAAGAAAATGGAAGGAAGGAAATAGTAGAGATGAAAAATGAAGAACTTGGCAGACAAATGTATATCAACTGCATATCCAAGACAACTCTTGATTCTTCCAAAGTATCAATAAAATTGAAAGAAGAAATCACACAGATCTTACACAGAACTCTTCCAGAGACTAGAAAAAGGGTAGCCACACAAAACCACTTTGTGAGGATGAAGTCATGGGGGCACCAAAACCTGATGAGGACACTTCAAGAAGAGAGAATTACAGACAAATCTCTCTCATGAAAGCAGGTGCAAAAACCCGAAACAAAGCCTTACAGGGTCAGACCAAAGATGAACAGGGTAAACTCCAAAGATGAATGGAACAGATAATCTTTCATGATAAGGTGAGTTTACTCCAGAGAGGCAACACAATTTAAACACCAATTAATGAGTTCACTGTATTAACAAAATAAATAAGGTAAATTCTGTGACCAACTTGGGAGGCACAGAAAAGCAACTAATAAAATCTCATATCCACACATGATTTAAAAAAAAAAAAAAAACCCTTTGGCAACAAGCAATAGAAAAGAACTTAATCTAATAAAAATCTATTTTAAGAAATCTACATCAAATATGATGCTGGTAGTGAACTACATTTTAAAGATTTATTTATTGAGTTATTCATTTATTTACTCATTTATTTCAAAGGCAGAGTTACAGAGAGAGAGGGAGAGACAGAGAGAGAAAGAGATCTTCCATCCGCTGGTCTACATCCCACATGGCTAAAATGACCAACACTGGGTGAGGCTGAAGCCAAGATCCAGGAACTTCATCCCATGTGAGTCTGGGGTCCAAGCACTTGGACCATCTTCATCCCAGGTGCATTAGCAGGAAGTTGACTTGGAAGCAGAGCAGCCAGGACTTGAACTGGTGCCCTATGGGAGGTCAGTGTCTCAGGCAGCAGCTTAACCCACCGCATCACAATTCTGGACCCTTTGGTGAATTGCTTTTGAAAAAAAATTATTTATTTGAAATGGAGAGGGACAGAGAGAGAGAGAGAGAGAGAAATATGAATCTTCCTTCTACTGATTCACTGTCCAAATATCCACAACAGCCTAGCCTGAAACTCCATCAGTCTCCCACACGTGTGACAGAAACTCAAGTACATGGACCCTTGTTGGAAACATCCCAGGGGCATTAGCAGGAAACAGAATTGGAAGCATAGAACTGGGACTTCGACGTGGGATGTGGGGCCCAAGCAGCCGCTAACCCAACTGCACCACAGTGGCCCCTGCTGGTGAATTATTGAAAGCGTTCCACCTGAGGTCAAGAATTCCTGGTTTCACTATAGCCATTGGTGTTGTACTGAAGTCCTCACCTCTGCGAAATAGCAAGAAAAAAATGTGAAGAATTGAAGAGGAGGAAATGAAACTGCCACGATTCTCACATGGGCCAATCACAACATGGCTGTGTGTGTATAAAACTCCAAAGTCGTGCAGACTGTGAAGGAGTTTCAGTGAGGTTGTTGGCTGTGAGTCAGTATAGAAAAATCTGTGTGTTTCTATTAACAAGGAGTGAACAATTTGAAAATGAAAATTTTTAAATAGCATTTACAACAGTATCAAAAATCAAAATTGTGGGATTAAAGCCACAGAAAAAGTTTCTGCATAGCAGCATTATTATTAATTATTAATTAATAACTATTTATTAATAATAATAACAACTAATAACTATTTATTAATAACTATTAATAAGTAAAGAAAGAGAGTATTTAACAGATGGGAAGACCTAAGGTTACAAAGATGCAATTTATCTCTAAATGGATCTATGGATTCAATGTAATCCCAATAAGAATCTTGGTAATTTTTACAATCCTGGAAATGAAAAGGTTATGGTAAAAGGCATGTGGAAATGGAAAGACAATGAAACTCAAGACAATTTTGTAGGAGAAATTAGAAATTATTGCTGTTGCTTTCACACAGTCGTTCTTAGGTTTACTTGAGTTTACCTGTTTATCTCCATTTCTTCTTACTTTGGATTCACTTCTTTTCTTCCTGAATTATATTCTTTAAAAATGCTTACCTAATAGACTATCTCAAGCTAGCTCTGTAATTCTGGATAGACAATCATTTCTTTCACCACTCTGAAAATACCTGTCATTTCCTTATAGATAATCTATCTTTTCTCTTTTGGAATCTTCTCTCTGTCTTAGTGTTCAGCCAAGTCCAAGGCACTTTTCTCTCCTCTTTCATGGTTTGGGGAAAATCCTAAGCCACTGTCTCTTCAGATATTGCCCATCATCCCCTCTGGTTCTCTCCTTTTGGTTAAACCCATACAAGACCTTTTATTCTGCCCTCTGTAGCTCTTCATTTATCCTTTTCCCCATTGTTCCTGTCTCTCTGACCCACTCTCAGTAATTTCTCACCATCTATCTTCACTGTCTAATCTACCTTTTTACCCAACCATTTGAGCGCCCAATCCCAATTCTTAGATTTCTTTATATCCACAATTTCATTAACCTTCTTGGTCCTTGATGACAGTGTCTTATTCCATAGCTTGGCTTTCAATATTCTCTTTGATTTCTGTAAACATGTAACATAAGGTTTCTGTATTTCTCCTTGCTGATTCCGATACCTGGAGTATGGATCCCAGTGTGGTCCCCCTGGATTCTGGTTCTAGGCTCACACCACAGCAAGCTTCAGATTAAGAGTTAAGATGTTTCCTTTTCCCCTGTACTCAGAGTCAAGGCCAAGACAGCCAAGAATCTCCACCTTTCACCTGTGTCAGTTGGGCTTTCTTGTTGGCCACCTGCTTCTGGGTGTTTTAGCTTTCTTTTGAGAAGGTTCCGGCCGGCGCCGCGGCTCACTAGGCTAATCCTCCGCCTAGCGGCACCGGCATACCGGGTTCTAGTCCCGGTCGGGGCACCAGATTCTGTCCCGGTTGCCCCTCTTCCAGGCCAGCTCTCTGCTATGGCCCGTGAGTGCAGTGGAGGATGGCCCAAGTGCTTGGGCCCTGCACCCCATGGGAGACCAGGAGAAGCACCTGGCTCCTGCCTTCAGATCAGCATGGTGCGCCAGCCGCGGCAGCCATTGGAGGGTGAACCAATGGCAAAGGAAGACCTTTCTCTCTGTCTCTCTCTCTCTCTCACTATCCACTCTGCCTGTCAAAAAAAAAAAAAAAAAAGAGAAGGTTCCAGGCTTTGCGGGGTGGGGGGTAGGAGGATGGGTAGCCTCTGATTCAATGCTCATGCCTTGTGTGGGCCCCGGGTCATTTCCTACAACCTCCTTCATGCACATACACACACATGTGCATGTACATACGCACACACACATACACCCACAGACTACACTCCAGTCATCCAGGAGCCTGCAGACCATCCCAGGGTGACAGCAGGTATAGCAATGTTCTCCCTCCTAGATTCAAACCTGACCTTAGCAGAGGTCCCTCCCTTTACCACCTGGTCACCCATCCACTAGTTTTTCTCTACTCTATTAGTGTTCCAGGTGCCCTGCCCTGTGAAAGTCTCTCCAGACATGAGCACCAATTTTCTGGAGAAGGAAGTGTAGGCTGAAGACTAAATGAAGAATCAACTATTGTTGAGTTGAATGACTATCTCAAGTTCAGACAATGAGTCTTACCAAGAAGTAATGCATAAATCCGAGATGGCACACTAGTAGGATGGAAGGAGGGGTATTCCTGTGACACTGTGTATACAGGGTCTTAGCGATGGAGTTCAGGATACAATCTATACCTCCTTATTTACAAGTTTTATTCTTTTTAAAAATCTTTTAAAGATTCATTTATTTATTTGAAAGGCAGAGTCACACAGAGAGAAGGAGAGACAGAGAAAAAGACCTTCCATCCTCTGGTTCACTCCCCAAATAGCCACAATCCCCAGCTCCGGTCTGAAGCCAGGAGCCTGGAGCTTCTTCTGGGTCCCCTTCATTGGTGGGGGGGCAAGGATGTGAGCTATCCTCCACTGCTTTCTCAGGCACATTAACAGTCAGCTGGATCAGAAGTGGAGCACCTGGGACTCGAACCGGTGACCACATAGGATGTAGTTTCACCCACTACACCACAGTGCCAGCCCCAGAAAGTTCGTTCTTAGCCTAGGTTTTCAGACAGCTCTTTCTTCAGAAAACAGAAGTTGCATACTGCACAGGAGAGAATCAGCCACAAGACCACACAATCAATAGGCTATTGAATGGGGATGTGTTTCAGAGAAATCGAGAACGGTTTATCAATGCCAAGAAATCTCCACATTCAGCAAAGTAAGCAAAAATATATTTGAGAAATAAAGCAGACACGACCCCTTCCTCATGTACCAGACTCATGTACCTCCTCATGTACCTTCATGTACCACACTCACCTCGGCCAGTTCTTTGCTTCTAGACAGGAGAATCTACAGTGCAAATACAGCACAGTTGTCTCAGGGTCAGGTTCTGGTGTGGCTAAGGTGCAGCTCTGCTTCTACTGAGGTCATCTCCAGAGATCCACTGCCCCACGACTGCTCTCCACCCGCAGCTCACCTCCCTTTCCCTTCTTCCTCATCAAATCTCCCCAGAGTTCTCCCACCCCTACCCCGACATTGCATCTTAGAACAGGAGTCTAGGGCCGGCGCTGTGGCACAGCGGGTTAATGCCCTGGCCTGAAGCGTCGGCATCCCATATGGGCGCCGGTTCAAGACCCGGCTGCTCCACTTCCTATCCAGCTCTCTGCTGTGGCCTGGGAAAGCAGTAGAAGATGGCCCAAGTCCTTGGGCCCCTGCACCCATGTGGGAGACCTGGAAGAAGTTCCTGGCTCCTTGTGGTGGAATGAGAAGGCCATGCCAAGGTGGCCACTGGCAAACGAGTGTCAGTTACTCAGGAATGGCTTTGAAACCCACCTGGCAACAGAGCCTGCCTGGCAACAGGCTGTGATTGGTTGGGGCATAGACCACCCCTTGACCAGATTGGCTGGTCTTGGCTTTATAAGATGTTCCAACTATAATAAACGAGTCTGCGGGCTGCTCTCCTCAAGCCTGCTTTCACCCGACTCCCGGGGTCTGTGTGGTGACTCGGTGCCTCTTGCCCCCACCACGCTGCTCCTCTCAGAAAGGAATCCACTGCAACATTGTTGAGAAATCAACGGCAACAACTCCTGGCTTCGGATCAGCACAACTCCGGCCCTTGCAGCCAAATGGGGAGTAAACCATGGCATGGAAGACCTCTCTCTTTCTCTCTCTCTCTCTCTCTGCCTCTCCTCTCTCTGTGTAGCTCTGACTTTCAAATAAATAAATCTTTAAAAAAAAAAAAAAGGAGTCTACAACCTTTCCTGAACAGTGAACTAAAGTCCATCGATATTCCAAAAACTGATCTGGGAGAAGGGAATGTGAGGTTTACTTTTACGTGTCAATTGGCCTGGGCCACGGGATACCCAGCTAGCTGATTAAACATTACTTCTGGGTGTGCTTGTGAAGATGTTTGCAGGTCTCAGAAGTTAATTTGGTGGGCTGAGTAAAGCAATCAGCCCTCCTGCTGTGGGTGCACACCATTTGATCTGTTGAGGCCTGTTGAATTGACCCTGCCTGACCGCAGGAACCGGAACATTGTTCGTTCTCCTGCCCTTGGAGCGCCTGGCTCTCAGGCCTGCAGACTCAGGCTGGAATCAACAGCACTGGCTCTCCAGCTCTCAGACTTTGAATCATGCCATCAGCTTTCCTGGGTGTCTGCGTGCTGAAGACAGAGTTGGGAGACAACGCCTTAGTCCCATCAGCCTACACCCTACATCGACTCCCTTTGTGTCTATGCATCTGTAGATACCCATGTCTCCACATACGCACCTGGTGGTGCCGTGTCTGTGCACGTGTAGACACCCATGTCTCCACATACGCACCTGGTGGTGCCGTGTCTATGCACGTGTAGACACCCATGTCTCCACATACGTACCTGGTGGTGCCGTGTCTATGCACGTGTAGACACCCATGTCTCCACATACGCACCTGGTGGTGCCGTGTCTGTGCACGTGTAGACACCCATGTCTCCACATACGTACCTGGTGGTGCCGTGTCTATGCACGTGTAGATACCCATGTCTCCACATACGCACCCTGGTGGTGCTGTATCTATGCACGTGTAGATACCCATGTCTCCACATACGTACCTGGTGGTGCCGTGTCTATGCACGTGTAGACACCCATGTCTCCACATACGTACCTGGTGGTGCCGTGTCTATGCACGTGTAGACACCCATGTCTCCACATACGCACCTGGTGGTGCCGTGTCTATGCACGTGTAGACACCCATGTCTCCACATACGCACCCTGGTGGTGCCGTGTCTATGCACGTGTAGACACCCATGTCTCCACATACGCACCTGGTGGTGCCGTGTCTATGCACGTGTAGACACCCATGTCTCCACATACGCACCCTGGTGGTGCCGTGTCTATGCACGTGTAGATACCCATGTCTCCACATACGCACCCTGGTGGTGCCGTATCTATGCACGTGTAGATACCCATGTCTCCACATACGCACCTGGTGGTGCCGTGTCTATGCACGTGTAGACACCCATGTCTCCACATACGTACCTGGTGGTGCCGTGTCTATGCACGTGTAGATACCCATGTCTCCACATACGCACCCTGGTGGTGCTGTATCTATGCACGTGTAGATACCCATGTCTCCACATACGTACCTGGTGGTGCCGTGTCTATGCACGTGTAGACACCCATGTCTCCACATACGTACCTGGTGGTGCCGTGTCTATGCATCTGTAGATACCCATGTCTCCACATACGCACCTGGTGGTGCCGTGTCTATGCATCTGTAGATACCCATGTCTCCACATACGCACCCTGTTGGTGCTGTCTCTGGAGAACCCTCAAGGCAGTGGTCTGACCGTGTTTTCCTGTTCATTGCCCTACACCTGTGAGAATGAGAAGTGGGGCTGAGGCTCTGGAGTCAGGGGGTCCACGCCAGCCACCCACGCCGCCCTCCAGCACATGTCTTGGAGGTGAGATCAGCAGCAACTCTGACCCTTAGGCCAATGAACCCAGACCTCCTGCTGCCATTAACCTGTGTTCTAATGAAAGGATGCCCAGAAAATAGGAATCCCAGGTCCTGGAGCCAAAGGGTGAGGAGGCAACTGACCCCTGATAACAGATCAAGAGGAGGCCAGGCAAGAGGGCGTGGACCAGGATGATGGCAGTGACTGCCCTGGGGGGGCATCTCCATGCACACCTGGATTGGAGCCACACGCTCATCTGTCATTCTGCTCGTCACCGTGTGGAGGCAGCGAAGGTAGCAGAGTGCTTAATCATGACCTCGGAAGGTAGACAAGACCAAGTGCTCCTCCTGCAAGCCAACAGGCCAAAGCAGACGACATGATCTCTCTGTGCCTCGGGTTCCTCGTGTGTAAAACAAGAACATCCGTCTGTATTTAGAAAGGGGTCGTGAAAACAAGCGATATCATAAAATGCCCGGCAGGGGCTGCTCCCTTGTGACAACTCAGTAGATGTCAGTTTCTACTCTGATGAGCATTCTGCAACACCAGGACTGGCATCTTGGGCATCAGCTCTGGGTGACTGATTGCTCGTAGCTGCCTGGTGGGGACTCCTGGGCTCATCAGAAAGAACAGCAGACTGTGATGGATTAGCCATGTCTGCCAGGGCTCCGAATGGGGAGCCATGGCAGATAGGCCATGAACTTGCCTCCCTAAGCTCTGCACTCCACAGTCCGACAGGGAGGAAATATTGAATCAGACGTCTTCCCATTTCAAGCCTCTGAAAGGGCCCTGTAAATAACCCACCCGCGAAGAGTTCCTTTTGAATGAAGCCACCTGCACACGGCTCTTTTGAACAATGCATTGCAGACAGGCACTATCTCCTCTTCTCGAAGGCCACAATTCCGTTTTCTCATTCCAGGTTGCTCTGTGGCACCACCACCTGCAACAACCTCGTCGTAAACAGAGCTAGCACTTAGCTTTGGTGCTGCCACCAAAGCAGAGAGCCCCATGGTGCAGAGAGAGTCACACGGGGACACAGTGCAATGGAGAAGCCCAGGCATCCACAGGCCGATATGGCTGCAGCAGAAACCCACAGTGGGAGGCTGAGGGCGGCAGGTGACTTCCCAAAGACCCCGTGTCCTGTCTCTGAACAAAAGTAAAGAATCCCCAAGACCCATTTGTGTTATTCTGTCCTGGGCAGTGGGAGGCTTGTCTGACGTTTACTGCATTTTTGAAAGAGGGCGGAGAGCACAAAGACCCTTGAGCTTGCTTGAAGGAGTTGCTGCAAATTTTTCCTAGGTTCTCAAGGGTGCCCCAGCGCTGCCTCCAAGACTGAATGTTGGGGATGTCTTTCACAACGAAAGCACAGAGTTTATGTTACAAATGATGATACTGGATGAATTCAGGGGTTAGAGAGCAAGCTACCTGGAGAAATGGAGCTGGGAGTTGGCAGGGGAGTTTGCTCCATTTCCAAACTTCCCCCACCCGGCTGCACTCAACTTCTCACGCACACCAAGTTCTTAGTTCATTGAACCACAGTCGTACTTCAGCACAATTATATATTAATGCAGGCCATGGACCTCTGACATTGAAGCTGCAACTGTCAGGTTCATCACCAGGATGGGTTCGTTGAAGTGCCCGGACAATCAGTGCTGTGTAGTCTGTTCTAGTAATAAGGCACCAAGAAAAATAAATAATAAATCATGCAATATTTTAAAGGTTTAGTGTATTTGAAAGGCAGACTGACAGACAGGAAGAGAAAGGAGGGAGGGGTCTTCTGTCTGTTGGTTCACCCCCACTATGGCTGCAACGGCTAGGTCTGGGCCGAACTGAAGCCAGGAGCCAGGAGCTAGGAACTCCATGAGGTGTCACATGTGAGTGGCAGACACCCCAAGTACTTGGACCCCCATTTGTTGCTTTCTCAGGCACCTGGGCAGGGAGCAGGATCAGAAGTGGAGAGGCCAGGACTCGAATCAGCACTCTAATATGGGACGCTAGCATCACAGACAGTGGCTGAAGCCACTGCACCTCAATGCGGACCCTGTAAGATGTGCGATTTCTCTTATCAACAGCTGTAAGCAGAGAATGTCCTGATAACCTCCCAGAACTGGGATGAATCTTGCATCTGTCTTTTCTCATATACGACAGCGATGATACGTAATCGTGTATTAGCATAGAGTCGTGAGAGTGACTTGTAATGAGCACGCTGGTTCTCTGATCCAAGTGAGACCCACCCCTTGCCAGAATGGGAGTGGCTTCCCTCCTGTGGCGGGACCGGCCCTCGCAGGAATCTTGGAGGGAATTGAGCCTCCTCACAGGCACACATGGCTTTAGATCCAACACAGTATTTCCAGGTGCAACACAAAAAGTTCACCACAGGCTTCCAAGGCCTCTGGGGGAGCCTTGCCTGCCGGTGGCTCTCTGTCTTCCATGGAGAAGTGACCACTGAGAAGGCCCCTGGGAGGGACCCTGGGAACAACACCCAGGATGCTTTAGACTTGGGAAACACACACAGAATATGTGTGTGACATTCTAAGAGGATGCGTTTAAGGGAACAGCATCTGTTTGGGTTTTTTTTTTAATTGCCAAGCTATAGTCTACAGTATCAGAGAGTTCTGACTCAGTCTATGAACCCCTGCTTCTGTCCACACCCACGTGGTTTCACTCTCTTCCTTGCTGCCACCAAAATGGCTGTGGGAAACAGCTACTTCGAAAAGCTCACGGCACCATGGCTGCCACGTAGGATTGTCAGACACCACCAGCTCCTCATCCTGGTGCAGAAAACGCTGCGGTTAAGGAGCTGCTTGGGGGGCCAGCGCTGTGGTGTAGTGGACTAAGCCTCTGCCTGCGGTGCCGGCATCCCATATGGGTGCTGGTTCGAGTCCCATATACTCCTCTTCCCATCCCGCTCTCTGCTATGGCCTGGGGAAGCAGTGGAAGATGGCCCAAATGCTTGGACCCCTAAACCCATATGGGAGACCCAGAGGAAACTCCTGGCTCCCGGCTCCTGGCTCCTGGCTCCTGGCTTTGGATCAGCCCAGCTCCAGCCGTTGCGCCCATCTGGGGAGTGAACCAGCGGATGGAACACCTTTTTCTCTATCTTGTTCTCTCTATGTCTGTAGCTCTACCTTTCAAATAAATAAGTCTTACCTAAATCTTACCCACCCCCTGCTGGCGTGCATGGGTTCAATCCCAGCTGCACTTCTGACACCAGCTTCCTGCTAGTGTGCACCTTAGGAGGCAGCAAGCAATGGCTCAAGTCGTTGGGTCCCTGCCACTCACATGGAAAACATGGATTGAGTTCCAAACTCCCAGCTTTGGTCTGGCCCAACCCTGAGTGTTGTGGGTGTCAGGGGGGTAAACCAGCAGATGAAAGGTCTCTCCATGTCTGTGTCTCTGTCTCTCTTCCTTGCAAATAAATAGAAATAATTTTTACAAAGAGAAACACCGTCCATTCTGATAACCCCCATCCCCACCCCCACCCCCTAAAACAAGGCTTGCTCATTCCTGCTCCTCACTGGATGAGACAGAGAGACAGGACATTCTCCAGACATTGTCAGCAGACGCTAACACACCGGGATTTCATTTCCATACTGAGAGGAGGGGAAAAAGGAAATGACAAATAAAATGCCCAAATGCCACCCTCTTACTCACTTAGAGTGCCGCCTCCAGGCTGAGTAGGAAATGCCGACCGTGGGTTACACAGGCTCTTCCCCGGGAAGTGGGACACCCGGAGCCCTCTCTCCATCTCTCTTCTTCCACTGAGAAGTCCCAGGGACAGCCAATCTGCCCCCACCCGAAGCGACGCCCATGGCCTGTGACACCTGCGCCGTCCTCTGACTTAGGCAAGCCTCCCTCTCCTGTGTCCTAGTCCTTACGACATGGCATTCCCACTGTCATTTCAAATGCCACCTCATCCCCGCCCTCTAACAGGCAGGGCTTGCTCTGCCACACCTTCTTTGCCATTCCCCTGAGGCTCTTCTCTAGGTCCTCTGGGTGCAGAACCTGGCCCCGCCCCGCCCTGTACTCCTCCCTCCGTGGGTCCTCACCAGCAGCCCCAAGCCCCATGAGTCTGCGTCTCCCCATGGCCTCGCCCTGCTCTCCCACCTCCACTGACACTCTAGCCAGGGCACCCCTGCCTCAGCTTGGTCCAGCCCCCATTGGCCTTTCTCCTACAGTTCCTTCTGGAAAATTCATCCCATATGTCAGTCCTAGATCCATCTCTCCCAAAGGCTGTGTATGTCATTTGCTAAAACCTCCCATGGCTCCCACTGCCTACAGCGCAGACACCACCATCCTTCTCTCTCGGTCAAGGGACTCTTTGTTCAGTCCCCGCTGAGCCTTGCGGGTTCAGACGGCTCTATCAGCTGTTCCCTAGACATCAGCGGGCACCGGACATCCTGTCTCCCCTACAAGGGTGTCCATCTGCACTTCCTGCCCCTCAGCCCCGCCCTCCGTCTTCCCTAGAAAGGGGACGCATCTGATTGGTTCGTTTGGGACAAGGACTAAACTCTCATTGCTCAGTGCTTCCCTTCCCTGTGCGTGATGGGAGCCAAGCTGCCCCTGGACTCCTGCCAGGCCACGCTGTCAGAGGTGGCCACGCCCATGCTGTCAGAGGCGGCCACACCCACACTGTCAGAGGCGGCCACGCCCACCGTAGGACTGCACTGGGATAAGACGGTCCTTCAATTGGCAGAGCCTCACCTGGCCCGCATGCCCCACTATTAGCTTTCTCAGTAGTGAAGTCAACCAGTTTTGGGCCTCCCACCTGTCTCATTTTTGTTTCTTCTCGATGAATGCGGAACTCCAGGGAAGACGGGAGCTCTTGGCTGGGTCCCTTTGGCCCCGACAAAGCTGAGCAGTGCTGCTCTGGACTTTGGTGCTTCTCCTCGGAGCACCAGCCCCTCTCACTCTCTGTGCAGTCCTCACCCTCACTTGCGTTCAAGACTTCGTCAAGGTCACCATCACCGTGAAACCGCTCCCAGGTCTCTGCACCCTCCGCTTCCTCTCACCTCCCCCCGTCCTGCCTGGACCCATGGCTTAGCAATCATGCACTGGTGCCTTGTGGCCCTGAGAACCTCGCCTTGCCTTCTGGTGGAAGTTCTTGCCTGTTTGTATCTCAGTAAATTGTAGCTGAGGGCAGGCACCGGCCCTTCAGCCTTCCTGCCATGCTCAGTCCTTGTGCACCTGCCCAAGGGCTCAAAGTAAGCTCTAGCGATGGGGCTGTTTGATTTGGGCACAGACAGTGCACAAGGGGCTTCCAGCCTGCCTGTATCAGCCCCTGATGCTGTGGTCAGCCGAGTGGTGGCAACTCTGGCGCTGTCTTTTCGACTTTTGGCGTTCATGGTGGCCCTGGGTAGTGATTCCACCTGGAAAATGAAAACAGTGGTCACAATGACTGAGGGGACTTCAGAGGCCCCTTCTCCTGACAATGTGTCTACCCTGAGCCTAGCAACTTGATCTTTTTTAGAAAAAAAAATTTTAGAGATTTATTTATTTATTTGAAAGAGCTACAGAAAGGCAGGGGTGGGGGTCTTCCATCTGCTGGTTCACTCCCCAGATGGCCACATTGAGCTGCGCTGATCAAAGCCAGGAGCCAGGAGTTTTCCTCTGGGTCTCCCACAGATGTTCAGGGGCCCAAGGACATGGGCCATCTTCTACTGCTTTCCCAGGCCATAGCAGAGAGAGAGAGAGAGAGAGAGAGAGAGAGAGAGAGCTGAGAGCTGAATTGGAAGTGGAGCAGCTGGGACTTGAACCAGCAGCCACATGGGATGTTGGCACCGCAGGCAGTGGCTTTATCCACTATGCCACAGCCCACAGTGCAGGCCCCAACAACTTGATCTTGAACAATAAGCAAAACACCAGACAGCAAGTGCCTCACACAGGCATAGTTGTGCATATCTCCCATGAGCCTGTGGGTCCCTTAAGGACAGTCCTGTTGTTCCTTTGGTCTTTTCAGTAGTGCTGGTATTGAACAAAATGTAGGTGCTCAGGAAACACGTGTTAGCTGAATGCATTTATTATTACTATTTTTACTTATTTATTTCATTTGAAAGGCAGAGGGCAGTGAATAAGAGAGAGATCTTCCATCCACTGGTTCACTTCCAAATGTCTATGACAGCCAAGGCTGGGCCAGGCTGAAACCAGGAGCCTGGAACTCAATTCGAGTCTCCCGTGTGGTTGGCAGGGGCTCAACTACTTGAGCCTTTATCTGCTGTCTCCCAGTGCGTGCCTTAGCAAGGTGCTGGACCGGGAAAGGAGGAATCAGAGCTGATACAGCGCCAGACACCTACCCAGATTTACTTATTTTTTAACAATGGAGACAATCTCCAAATTCTGACTTTAGTGTTGCCTTTGTCCTTCTATTATGTGATAGAGATGCTGCTGGAGTTATGAGGGGGTGATGTCCAGATAAGCCCAGGGAAAGGTGCAAGCATTGTGGGTAGGAGCCCCCTAACCTATGGGCCAGCACAGCTGAGCAGCACGGCACACTGCAGAGAATCAGTTGGGTCCCCTGGTGACCGCGGGGCCGACTGGAAGCTGGGGCTGCTGCTGCTTCCCAGTGTCCCAGGGAGGTCCCGGACAAGCAGCGATAGCCCACAGAAAGAGCCCGATTCAAAATTTGGGGTATGATTGGTGCCCAATGTGTGCACCATAGTCAAGTCAAAAAAAACCTGAAGTTGAACCATCCCAAGTGAGGGAGCGTCTGTATAACATTTCACCATTTGAGGTTAGACTGTCTGCCTTTCGTTGCCCAGAAATCAAAGAAGAGAATGATGTATATAAAAGTAACTTACTGTGTGTGTGTGTGTGTGTGAAGGAAAGAGAGAGGGTGGGAGGGAGGCAGAGATTAAGGTCAACAAGTCCAATCTTTAAATGAAGTCCCATTCCCAGGAGCAAAGGGTTCTCATTCCAGTCATTTTGCAGTTCCCTAAGTGCTAAATGGATAGAAACGCCTCGATTTAAGGCAACGGTTGATGAAATACGCCATTCGTTCCATCTGTTGCAGGGGGCTCAGACAGCACTCCCGCTAAGTGCGTACAAAGATCTGGGAGGAAGCTGTTTTGTGCACAATGCAGCAGAATGATTGACACGCTGATTATTAGTCTGCCTTGGCCTCGTCCGGCCTTTTTGAGGTGCAATATGGTAGGCAGAACATGACACGCGAAGGCTGGACTCCTGGCAGGTCCTGCCGAGGAGACAATGAGGCTGGCAGCCCGACACCGGAGCAGCTGGGAGGGGCAGGCTGGGCTTCTGCACATTAACACACTTGACATTTGGTATCTGAAGGGAAGAGCTAATAAATCAGCCGCCAACGATGACACTCCGTAATGACAGCTTTAATACCAGCCAGTTAATCCTCCACTCCGGTGCTGTCCTTTCAGGCCATCTGCTGTTGAATTCTTATTTACTTATTTTTATTTTCCTGGGGCTTGAACTTGGAGCGTTTGCCTCCTGCCAGTGTCGTATTTCAAAGTTGATTCAAGGGCCAAGGCAACAGCAGGCCAGCTGTAGGTGACTCCATGCTGTGGTCTGCAGAAAACCGCAGTGGACAGATTCCAGCAGGTGGCCTTGGGGTTAGGGTTCACCTGCATGAAGCTGGTTAGTTGCCTCTTGATTATCAACTCCTTTGAGAACCAGTGTGCACAGTTCCTGCCTCCATTGGATCCAACACACAGTTACTGAGCATCTATTCTGTGTCCCATGATAGAATACGTTTTGGGAACATAAAAGTAAGACCGGTTAAGATGTGGCCTTTCCTCTTAAGGCCAAGGCTGACAGGCCACAAGATAGGACCGTCATATAATATGTGTCACGAATGGAATCTGAGCTATGGTCGGCATAAGCATAAAATGCTGCCGGCCCTGCACCTGCAAGGGAGACCAGGAGAAGCACCTGGCTCCTGGCTTCGGATCAGCGAGATGCGCCGTCCGCAGCAGCCATTGGAGGGTGAACCAACGGCGAAAAGGAAGACCTTTCTCTCTGTCTCTCTCTCACTATCCACTCTGCCTGTCAAAAAAAAAAAAAAAAAAAAATGCTGCTGGATCAGAGCGAGGTTTCTCCCCAGAGTCTTCAAGGAAGAAGTTGTCCAGACTACAGAGGGTCTGAGGTTTCACTGCATTTGCAAGCCAACAGACGAACCGGTGATGTGGATTGTGTGGACCCCCAAAGTCCATATGTTGAAGCCCTGTACCCCAATGTGATGGCACATTGATGTGAGGCCTTTGGGAGGTAATTAGGTTAGGATGAGGCCATGGGTACGGGCGCCCCAGGACAGGAGTAGTGTCCTTAGAAGAGACCAGAGTGCCCTCTCTATCTCTCTTTCGCTCTCCACCCACCTCTTCTCTCTCTCTTCACCATGTGAGAACACAGCAAGAAGTCAGCTGGAAGCCAGGAAGACAGCCCTCAGAATCCAACCATGCTGACATTCTCATCTCGAACTTGAACCTCCAGAACCGTGACAAATAAATACCAATTAGACAACCACTTGCTCTATGCTATTTTGTTTCAGGGATACTGGCAGAGATGCAGGAGGCTTGGTTCAAAGACAAATGACTTAATTACTCACAACAACAGTAGGGGCCAGCGTTTCTGCTTTTGTGAAGCGTCTTCAAGCCCAACTTCCATAGAGTGATGCAAAGAAAGTCAGAGGAGCCCTGCGCACACAGAGGAGTTACATCACAAGAGGGAAACCTCGAACTTAGGGAGCCCAAGTCTTTTATAGCGGGCAGTGAACATGCCTATCCTTTGCTCTAGAGGGAAATACTAACTCCATCTTCCAAGGTTGTGCACTGGACAGATACACTTGAAAGAAGAGTCTAGAACAAAGCAGCTGGTGTCTCTGTTCACAGATGTGCAAATACTCAAGAGGCTCCTGGAGAGCTCTCGCCCAACAGAGGCCACCGAATCTATAGAGGTCAGAGCCTTATCAAAGGAAATCGGGAATTTCAGAGAAGGGAGCATCAGTTTGTCAAAGTAGCCTCCTCCCCGACTGTACTATGTGTGGGATCTTTTCCAAAGACAATCCATGATGGCGCTTTCTGGACAAATTCCCTTGGCTGTAACCTCATGGAAGAGTCGAAGGCGCCATGAAAAAGCAGTCTCTGTGCAGAAGACCACTGTGGTTCTGGGAGCAGACGTGTGGGAAGTGAGGCAGGAAGTCTTATTCAAAGCTTTTCGTGATCTGACCCTTGATCCTCTCCCCAGCCTCTGTCTGATCACTCCTGGCCTCGGACTGTGCTATAGCCTTGGTTCCATGCCTTGCTGTTTCTCTCACTTCTTTGCCTTGTTTTTTCTTTTTTTAAGATTTATTTATTTATTAAAGAGGCAGAATTACAGAAAGAGAGAGAGAGATTCCATCTGCTGGTTCACTCCCCCAAATGGCCACAACAGCCGAAGCTGGGCTGATCAGAAGCCAGGAGCCAAGAGCTTCTTCCAGGTCTCCCATGTGGGTACAGGGGCCCAGGCACCTGTGTCATCTTCCACTACTTTCCCAGGCCATCAGCAGAGGACTGGATAGGAAAAGGAGCAGCCAGGGCATGAACCGGTGCCTCAGGCGGAGCCAGAGCGGCCCCCACTTCTTTACCTTCTGTCGTGCAGTCCTCTTGGTCTCTCCCACCCCAGAATCTCAGTTCACCTGACTCAGCCTCACCCTTTAAGCCCTGGCTCAAATATCGTCACCTCCAGGCAGTCCTCCTGGATCTTCCCAGTCTGGGGGAGGTATCTGTCTTCATGCCTCTTCCTCTGTGCTTTCCATCACTGCCCTTCCACGTTATTCCTGGCCTTCTGTGTGTATTTTTCTCCCCACCTGTTTCTGAAAGACCTGGGCCAATGTCTTGTTCTCCAGGTGCTCCCATCCCAGCACCCAGCACCAAGCAATTCTCCAACAAACATACCCTGGAGTAATGACCTTCACCTTCTCCTTGACGTCAGAAAGTTGAGTCTACAAAGATCTAAAACTCCGTTGGAAAATGCGAGGATTATAGGAGAACTCATCCGCACTCCATGGGAAACTTGATTATTTTCAAGTCGCCCCCAAAGGTGCCCATGCTGATGAACGTGAGCCATTTTTCCCTGCTGTTATTCTTTTCTTCTTCTTCTGAAATGCCATCATTAGCTGCAGCATCCTCTCACGTTCTCTCTTTCTCTGGTTTTCCTGTTCCTCTGCTTATGTTGTGGGCAAGCTGGGTGCTCACAACAGAATTGCATAGCTCTCCAGGTGGCCTAAAGGGGCCACCCACCTCTGTTCCACAGAGGAAAAAAAAAATGAGAACTGTGAGATGCCCAGTTACCAGTTAATTCCAATTCTTTGTTTTTGTTTTGAGGACTGGGGGCTGAGCACTCCTGATAGACATCCCTAAGAATCTGGTGAAATAGCTTCAGAATGCGGATGACCTCTTACCTACCACATTTTGCAATTTCTGGGGATTGTCGGATGCCTGTATTCCCCTCTGCCAGAATAAACACTTCTGAACACCACTGAACAAGGCGCCCACACGGCGGCCCTTCGCCACCTTCCTTTTCCTGGATCTTGGGCTTCTGTAAGGGATGGGAGTTGCTGTCTCCAAAGAGGGTTCAGATCCTGCAGCTCTTTGGCAAGTGAGCCAACCCCGGGATATACCAAGGGGACAGAGGAGCAGATGGTGTGTGCCTGACTGATGAGCTGGCCCTCGCTGCAGGTAGGTGGTAAGTAGGCAGAGAAGCCACAACACAATGGCTTTCAATCATCTTTAGACCTACCAAAGTTCAGCTCGGGCCTCCTTTGGCACCAGGACGTACCCGTGTCCGTCTGCTGCTGCCGATCTCACGGACTGCAAACCTGAGTCATTGTGCTGCAAACACGTTCCCTGCGTGTGCTCTCATCCTCAGAGGTGCATAGGTTGCCCTGGAAATAAAACCAACGGTGCACAGAGAGAAGGAGCCTGGCAGGTTATGCTTAGGGACTGGAATCTGATGGATCCTACATGGATATTTATGACTCACATTTCATCGTGCAGTCCCGTGCCCACACAATATGTTTTCTCTACAAATAATTGACTGGATCCCACAGCCCAAATTTTCAGCATAAAATTCATGCTCCTCCCTCCTTTTCTCTCTCGATTTAAGATGACACGCGTGTTTGGGAACCAGAGCAGAACAAAACTCATCAGAAGATGTCTCTGCTCTTGGTCATGGTGTTAACTGGATCTGGTCTGTGCTCTTCTATCTGGGCTCGGTGGACTCCTGCACCCACACCCACTCCACTCTTTGCCCCCTGTAATGTCCCCTTTGTTCCTATGGACAACGCCAGGACAGGATGAGCAGTCTTGCACCCACCTCACAGGTGCCTTGTGCAAAAGCAGCCATAGGAACCCTTGGGAGAGCATCCCCACCCATCCCAGCCTGGGACCTCCCGGGGTGGCTGTGTCTCCCCTCTGCTCAGGACCAATTTCATTCAGGTCTCCCCTCTGCTGTCCATATTGGGTCTCTTTTATATCTGTCTCTGCACAACCCAGGACATGGACCAATTCTTCTGGGGTTGGGAGGGAGTTAGCTTGGACCCTTGGCCACCAAAGCCACATTGGGAGTAGGACAGATGTGAGTTCCCTCCCCAACTCTGTCCCCTGGTTGTGCTACAATCTCATGTGGCCTTTCCTGCATTCACCTCCCTCCTCTTTCCCTGGCCCACCCCCTAGAGGTGTTCACATGGTCCAGTAGGGAGCAGAGGGGTGCATGGTGGGAATATCAATGCCTTGCTTCCAGAGCCTTCCCGTCTTCCCTCCCTTCCACCCAGCTGCCTCCACACTGCTCCTGCCCTTTTTCAGTCCAAACCTTCAAATTCTGCTGAACCACATACACACAAGAGCAGCCCCTTGGAAAGCAGGAGCAGTCACCCTTTCAGCCCACCCAAGATGCCCTGGAGGTCTTTACAAAGGTTATTGCTTCTAGAAGCCACGAGGAGCCACAGGGCAGATAATTGTGTCCTGGCTGATTAAGTCAGATTAGAATCAACACGGAAGATGCCTGTGGGCACTGGAGACAAGAAGGCAACACTTGGCTTTCATGACAGTGAAAGACGAGAAGAGACAGAAAAGCTTCCATGCCCAGGGTCAGCCTCAGATTTTTATTTTGTTTGGTTTTATTCGGACATGAACTGAAGCAGTCGCCTCACCACCTCTGCTGCCTGAGGTAGGGACCACAGCTCAGTGAGGGGACAGGGCCAGGCCTGGGGCTCCCTGTGCTGTTCCCCAGGGGCAGTGCTATCCTTAACAGCAAGGAGAAAAGGTGTGGCGAATCCTGGAGAGTCGGTGGGCAAGGGGTCTGTGTTCATGAGTTCATCCAGCCAGGCAGAACTGGAGCTAGAATTGCACAGTGCAATGCTGCACGAGTAGTGTGGATGGGAATTCATGTGTTCTGACACAAAGAGAAATCGACTCATTCCATTCTTCCAAACTTCAAGCAATTTTTTTCCCATGGAGTGATGATGGATGATATCCAACTGACAAATGATAGAGAGATAGAGATAGATAGAGATAGAGATAGAGATAGATAGATATGATAGATAGATAGATAGATAGATAGATAGATAGATAGATAGATAGATATGTAGGTAGGTAGGTAAGTAGGTAGGTAGATAGATAGATAGATAGATAGATAGATAGATAGGATAGGTAGATAGGTAGGTAGGTAGATAGGTATGTAGGTAGGTAGATAGATAGAAGGAAGCAAAGAAGGAAAGAAGAAAGAGAAAGGAAGGAAGGAAGGGGAGAGGAAGAGAGAAAGAAAGGAGAGAAAGAAAGAAAAGCAAGCTGGATGACTGGTAGACGATACAGCCTGCATTCGTCTGCTGTCATTACTTTAATGGAAATCTCCTAGAGGAGCTCTTGGGAGGTAGAAGGCTTACTTCAGGTTGCAGACTGGAGGTTACAGTTCAGGACTGGGCGGCCCCGTGGTCCCATGTCTGATGGAGGTTGGTCATGGTGGATGTGGAGGAACGACCACATGGTGAGCCAGGAAGCAGAGACAGAGAACAGCTAGGCTGAACTTGAACTCTAATAGTCAACCTTGGTTTAAGAATCGCAATGACCTGAAGGCCTCCCACCAGATCCACCTCTCAGACGCCATACACAGATCAATTCTTCACCTTAATCCACCAACCGTTAACATTAAGACATCAGAGTTTAGACACCTGCATGAGTTTTGGGGAGACAAATCCTATTGGAGCCATAACAGTTAGACAGACAGATAGAGGACAGCTGTCAGAAAAACCAAGTCCATTCAGGAATGAGTGACAGGGAATTGGAAGGTAGGATGCACAGGCTCTGACGGGTTGAGGTAAGGAGAAGCTTTTAAAGGTAAAAAATAGGAGTGCACACACGCTGCTTTGGAACAAAGATAGCGTTGGTTACTGGAGCGTATCACCACAGTTGACACCAGTTCATTAGTGCAGACAGGGTAGAAGGCAAGCGCCCTGTGTGAGAGGTTAGCTGTCTCTGTTCAGCAAGCTATGCTTGGGAAGACTTCTGAAGATAATTCCTGTTATCAGTCAAGTCACACAGGCCAGCCCACCCTTCAAGGCCTCCCTAACCGCCACTAGCTCCGATGTTGGGCATTGACACAAGTGACTCCATCTTGATTCACAACTCTGGAATGACAGCCATGCCTCCCAGAATAGAAGGCTGTAGCAGAAGTGGTCTCTAGTGTATCATTGCCCTAGATCAATAGCTGGTATCCTTCTCTGAGAACTATATTTTATTTAAGAAAGTCACTACTTTTGACTGTAACCTGTTAAACTAGTCCCTTTTTTTATTTTTTGAGCTAGAAGATTTACCCCTGCTTCAGTTTTATTTTATTTTTTGCATTTGCCTCTATAAATGGCCAAGAAACAAACCAAGAAAAACTCGGTGACAACTTTGACATAAAACATTGAAACAACTAGTCAACGTTGGCTATGTAGATATTCAAGGTCTGAGAATCCATTGCTGGGAGTGGGGGGGTGGGGACTTCTGGGGGCAATTCAGCAACACTCCTCTCTTCTACCCACTCAGGCACCAACCCCTTCCCTGTTGTGATGATAAAAACGTCTCCAGATGGTGTCAGCTGTTACCTGGGAGGCAAAGTCATCCCCAGCTGAGGAGCACCATCCTGAAATGATACAGGTTATGGTGACAGGGGACTCTTGGTCACCACGCTGAAGGTTGGACATAAGTATTTGTAAATGCCCCATAAACTGGAGAAGCCACACTTGTGCTTTGCCTGCAAGTCCCTATACCTTTGTAGAACATGGGAAAGAGGCCGGCGCTGTGGCTTAGCGGGTAAAGCCGCCACCTGCAGTGGCTGCATCCCATATGGGTGCTGGTTCGAGTCCCGGTTTCTCTATTTCCAATCCAGCTCTGTGCTATGGCCTGGGAAAGCAGTGGAAGATGGTCCAAGTCCTTGGGCCCCTGCATCTGTGTGGGAGACTCAGAAGAAGCTCCTGGATCCTGGCTTCGGATCGGCGCAGCTCTGGCCATTGTGGCCAATTGGAGAGTGAACCAGCAAATGGAATACCTCTCTCTCTCTCTCTCTCCCTGCCTCTCCTTCTCTCTTGTGTAACTCTGACTTTCAAATAAATAAATAAATCTTTAAAAAAAGAAAAGAAAATGGGAAAGAAACCATTGTCCTCAGAAGTCCCTCTGTTGGGTCAGAATAAAAGAATCAAGAAGGGGAAAACTTTAGACAAACTAAGGATCAGAAATGTACGCCCGTGCGGGCCCGACCTGGTCAGGGAAGACCCGGACACCTTCTGGAGTCACGTTGAACCTGCAGGTTCTGTCTTCTACCTTGAGGGCGAGGGGGAGCTGTCACCCCATGCTTGAGCTGCTCCCCCTTCCCAAAGTAACAACAATGCTTTAAGGAGGCACAGATGGCCTAAGGATAAATCCTCCATTGGAAGTCCTGGACTCAGGCGCCACCCAGGGTCAGAGGAAAGCTGGACACAGGCAGTCAACAGCCGCTGAGACCCCAGAGGCCAAGGCGACCGAGGTGGGTTCCCCATCAGGACAGGTGGGTACCAATCAGTGCAGAAACGCCTGCCTCCCAGTCAGGTGCAGAAGCAATGCCATCTTCTCGCAAGAGCTCCCATAACCTCCCTACCACACAGGTGTTTCCCACAATGGTTTAGACGCCTTGGGGCACCCACATCCCACATCAGAGTGCCTGGGTTCAAGTCACTGCCTATTCCAGCTTCCTGCACCCTCTGGGTGGCTGCAAGTGATGGCTCAAGTGTGTGGGTCCCTGCCACCCACATGGCAAATTCGGATGGAGTTCTGGCTCCCGGGTTTGGTCTGACCCAGCACCGGCTGTTACAGGCATTTGGGGAGTGGAACAGCTGATGGGAGGAGTGTGTGTGTGTGTGTGTGTGTGTCTGCCTTTTAAATAAAATAAATAAATTTTTAATGCTTTTTATTGAAAGATAATTATCAGAAAGATTTTAGTCTATGATATAATTCTTTGTTTCAATATTAATGCATCAAGTAACAAGGTCTCCTATTACTGGACTTTTTAAAAAGGATTTATTTATTCACTTGAAAGTCAGCATTACAGAGAGAGAGAGGGGAGACAGAGAGATCATCCATTTTCTGGTTCACTCCCCAAATGGCCATATCGGTTGGGACTGGGCCAGGCTGAAGCTAGGAGTCAGGAACTTCACCCAGGTCTCCCACGCGGGTGGCAGGGGCCCAAGCACTTGGGCCATCTTTCTGCTGCTTTCCCAGGCCATTAGCAAGTGCTGGATCGGATGTAGAACAGCTGGGACTCAAACCAGTCCCTTAAGGAACGCCAGTGTCACAGGCGGCACCTTTACCCACTATGCCGCAATGCTGGCCCTAATTACTGTAGTTCTAAAGGTGATATTTTGAGGTGTCTGCATTAACTGTAATCTAATACAAAATACATCTTTGATTTCTATGGGTTTCAAAGCCACAGGTGCTATTAATTCTACTGAAGTTTATGTTCAATGTGTATCTTTAAAGAAAATGCTGAAGTTCAGTTAGTGCAGGTTCTCAGGCCAAGTTCACTGACCTCCTGAGTTTGGAGACCCATGGTTCCTTGTCCCTGTGTAGGAATTCTCCCTCCCTCCCCGTGGGGTCTGGTGGGTGCCCTGAGCTGGTTGTCTGGGAGTCACCTTTCTGAATAGCTAGTGAGTTTTTTCAGAGGTGGACACTTGACCAAAGCTGACCAGGTCCTTCCTGGAACCTCTGACAACATCCTCAGACAGATTCTCTCTTCGTGCAGGGGATCTGGGGGGAGGGTGTTTTTTGATAATGAATTCAGAGTTCCAGAGAAGGCTGGAAGAGGGGACTTTGAAATTCCTGTCCCTCTGTGTTGTGCTGCTTTCGTGGCCAGCTGGACCAGGCCAAGGGGCTGCCCCAGGTTGGGTTACCCATTAAGGATTCTGGGCGTCTCTGAGGCCCTGTAGGGCTGAGATTAACATTTGAATTGATGGGCTGAGAAAAGTTGGCTTCCCACAGTGCGGAGCCTGCGGAAGGAATGCATGGGAAAGAGGCTAAGGAGCCCTCACTCTCTGCCTGTCTTCCAGCTGGAGGCTGCTCTTCGCCTGTCTTTGAACTTGGACTCAGGCTGGAACAGGCCCCATCAGCTTGCCACGTTCTCAGACCTTCGGACTCCGACTGGCTGTCAACTCTCCAGGGGCTCCAGTTTGCCAACGGCAGCTCTTAGGGTGTCTCTGTCTTTGTGTTCTGTGAACCAATGCCTTATAATAAATGCCTAGACCGGTGCTGTGTCTCTGGAGAACCCTGAAGAATACCAAGTAAGCCTAAGCTCTGCGGTGCACATGTGTTCGTGTAAGGTGTGATGCACATAGACAACACCAGTCCGGAGTTTCTGCTTTCCAACGTAGAGACCTAGCGTTTATAATAAAGAGCAAGGGGCTCATTGAGTATAACTAACCCCACCCACCCTATGGGGTGAGCTGATTCGGGTTTACCCTTTGGCAAACACAAAGTCCTACGCGTGACAATGGCCTCTAGTTCTGGGGTCAAGTTCAATTCCTCATTCTGGCTTATGGGAAGAAGAAGATTTTGAAGTACTCTTGTCACAGGGTCTGTCCTTATTAGCACAAAACTGCATCAGCCTATGGTCGCTCCTGTGTCACTTAGGGCACTTGCCCCCGAGGCCCTAACTCTCTGAGGTTTTGCTACCCATTTCCTGCCGAGCCGTGCAAGGTTGCCATTCAGACATTCACTGCCCGTCTCTGCGTCGTGTATGATATGTGAATTTGAATCTCACATCTGCCCTCAGGTCCAACCACTGTCAAACAGATAATCAGCCTAAGGACTGAAAACAGATTCAATATTTCTGGTTGACTTGCAGCATCTCAAAAAAAAAAAAAAAAAAAAAAAAAAGTCTCAGGACCCCTAAGGCTGAAACTAAATATTCTGAACAACGTCCCACTAATGAAATAATCAAATCAAAATTAGCAATATTTAGATCCTTGCCGCAGAGGTTGTCTGCCGGCTCACTGATTAAAGCAAGCCTAGAAGCAGTTTCTATGTAAAACTTTTCCTTTTCACCCTGAGGGTGGGAAACACATTTGGAAAACTCACTGGAGCTTTAAGCTAGGGAAGTAAAAAAAAGAAAAAAAAAAAAAAAAACCAGGCCACAGCTGAATTCTAGGAGGGTTAAATCCAGAGACGGAGCTGTTTCCCTCACCCACACCTCGTGCTTGGCCCAAACCAGGCTTCGGTTTTTAGTCCCTTGTTGTGCTTCTAGTTCCAAAGACACAGCTATTTTATTTGGCTTTCACTCTATTACTCATGCGGCGCAACATGTCTGTACGGCTGTGCATCCAAGAAAGTGAAATAGGAGAGATTAAAAACAGATCTGTCTGGTGAACAGGTGTCGCGCATTATCTAATAGCAAACTAAATATAAAAAGGGAGACTAATTAGAGCTCTGGCGTCGCTCCCACTGCTGGCTTCACAGAGCTTTAACTCTTGAGGTACGGCTCAGATTGGAGGCCAGAGCTCGTGGAAAAGGAAAAGCTGTGATTTTAGCTTTCTGTGTATCTGGACAGGGGTTGGGGGGAAAGGGTCTGAAACTGGGGGCAGTTTTGCCTGCCAGTTCCAAACAACGCACAACACTGACAAGAAGTTGCCCAGCCTGGTGGGACAAATCCAATCTTCTAGAACCTTCTTCCTCTAAGTGTGGTCCTCAGACCTGTGGCCTCAGCATACCCTTGTAGCTTGGTAGACAGACAGACTTGGGCCCCCTCCCGGAAGTACTAAATCAGACCCTGTGTTTCTAGCAATCGATTGCCAGCTGATTCCTACACACAGAAAGATTTCAGAAGTGTGCTCCAAGAGTCGGAGTGGAATGCCTTGGAACTTCCTGCAAGGTTGGAGTGAAAAAAAAAAATACATTTCCCAAAAAAACAGATTTGGGTGGTATTCTTGGCAGTTGCCTAAAGCAGGGTTCAGCAAAAATTTTCCTGTAGAGATCTGGACAATAAATATGTCAACTTGGCGGGCCACACACACTCACGAGTGGTCAACTTCATCACCACAGCACAGTCGTAGTCGTGAACATTACAGAAACAAATGGGCATGACTGTGTTCCAGTAAAACCTTGTGCACAAAAGCGGGTACTGGCTCCAAATAGGCTCAGGAGCAGTAGCTTGCTAACCCCTGGTCTAAGAGAACAAGTGCATCTTCAAAGACCATGGAATGTTCTAGACTAATTGTGGGGTTGATTCCACCTGATCCCAAGTGAAGTCAAATGATCAAAGTCAATGATCAAAGTGAAGTCTCACTTTGAACATTAGGGACAGTTGATTGGGCTTCATTCCTTAAGTCCACTCCTCAGTCTGACAAACTTGGGCTGTGGCCAACATAGAGAATTCCTGATTATCCACTAGTTGGAACACGCTTAGCTATCTTCTGACAACCTCAGCAAGCAGGAGAACTGGAAATGAGGAAGTGATGCTCCCTGCGATAACACCCTCATCCCATGGATGTTTTCCTTTAGCTGTGAACGGCAGCTTGAAGATGAAAATCCCTTCCCATCGGCTTCCCTTGAGGTCCAGTTCTTTGAGTTGCCCCAACAAGCTCCACCACTGTGTTTGCCAGCCTGCACACAGTCTGATGCACAGAAAATCTGGGTCCCTTGGGGCCAGCGCCGTGGCTCACTTGGTTAATCCTCCGCCTGCGGCACCGGCATCCCATATGGGCGCAGGGTTCTAGTCCCAGCTGCTCCTCTTCCAGTCCAGATCTCTACTGTGGCCTGGGAGGGCAGTGGAGGATGGCCCAAGTGCTTGGGCTCCTGCACCGCATGGGAGACCAGGAGGAAGCACCTGGCTCCTGGCTTCGGATTGGCGTAGCTCCAGCCGTGGCAGCCATTTGGGGAGTGAACCAACGGAAGGAAGACCTTTCTCTCTGTCTCGTTCACTGTCTAACTCTATCTGTCAAATAAATAAAAAAAAGAAAAGAAAGAAAAGAAAATCTGGGTCCCAGAAAGTTTTGCAAAAAGCGTTGACCGGCAGCAGCCTACAACGCCAGTTTTGTAGGAACCGTTGTCTGAGACTGCCCTGCAAAGCCCAGTTCAGTATAGGCTCGGAGACACATCTGGGCTCCACTTACTTTCAGGATCTCAAAGCAATGCTTGGCAAAAATCCCCAGAAGCCAACACTGAGGCCGAAATTCTAGTGCAGATAATTTATTTGGAAGGTTGCCCCTGGACCTAGGGAGGGCAGTGAGGATGTGAGACAGAGAGAGGAAGGAAGCCAATAACCTATGTGCTCTAAAGCCAGTTAGTACTGTGGACTCCATCCCGCTGGGGAAGCCCAGGAGCCAGAGTAGAAACTGCATAAGAATGATCTCCGCTGGGGGACAAGGGAGCCGGGGTACTTATACACCATCTCCATCTGAGTGATCTACTCAGCTGGTGAGAGGTAGGGTCACTAACTCTCTGGAATATTCTTCTAAGCTGTCCCATGTATGAAACAGACGTGGCCCCAGTGGCTGGAGGATGCCCTGTGATGGAGGGTCAGAGGTGTTGGCAGGTGCAAATATCCGGCATCAGAGAAACGGCAAGCATGAAGGGGTGTTTGCGCCACGCCATCACGGATAGAAGTCTCTGGAGCCATAACTGAGCAAGACTCACACAGAACAGGCGCAGAGCAAATCTGTGCCAGCGTGGGTTGTGTTCAGTCACAAGTAACTGAAAATGTGACTAAACAGAGCTTTAAATATAGGAGAGGTTTTGTTTTCTCGCGGAACAAGAAATCCAGAGATAAGCCGCCCAGGTCTGCCATGCAGTCCTGCGGGACTGCGAGAGAGGCGGCCTTCCTCTGCCGTCCTCAGGGTACAGCGCTGGTCCTCGTGCTGGTCTCAGCCCCAGCATCCTGGCGCAAAGGTCAGACGACGCACGCCAGCTTCCCAAGAAGTCCCGCCCCTAACGCTTCAGCCTATGCTGCAATGGTCAGACCTCTCCACGGGCAGATCTGTAAGGGAGAGGGGGAAATGGAGATTTGATTTTAAATCTGGGTACATTTTGCTGATAAAGAAGAAATTGAGGACACATGGTAGACAGGAAATTAGCAGATTCTACAGCAAAATTTCACATACACACATACACTATGACCTTGATGTTCTACTAACTTGAGCCAAAAAAAAAAAAGGTACAGCCTACTACGTCCTTGAAAACTGTAGAACTTTTGGATTCAAGAGAGAAAGAAGATAACTTAATTTAGCCATACAAGCTTCTCTTGGGCTGATGCTAACGAGGGCAGACTCCGGCGTTGCCAGTGCCTGCATCATTTGTTGATCAGACGTTTTTGCAAATGTGGAGGTCAGTTTCTGTGAAAAGCAGTGTGATAAACCCAAAACAAGAATTTTTCTAATAATGTGGATGGGTTTTTAACAGTCTTGGGTCTTAATTAAACAGCTTAGTTTTGCATATTTTCCTCCTGTTCCTTCCAATAACAGAGGAGGGGTTTAAGTCGGAAATCTACAAGGACAAAGTGAGTGGGGCAGGAGCCAGCAGATGGAGAGGTGCTAAGAGGCTAGTACAACCCTAGACGCTACAGAGCACACCCCAGCCTGTGGGACCTTGAGAGAGTCAAGCGAGTGAGCCACCAGGTCCATGGAAAGCGAAGGAAGTCTGAGGGCCGAAAGACCAACACAGCTTAAAAGTAAAGACGGGGGCCGCCATAGTGGTGTAGCAGGTTAAGCCACCGCCTTCCACGCTGTCGTCCCATTTGAGGGCTGGCTTTAGAGTTCCGGCTGCTCCACTTCCGACCCAACTCCCTGCTAATGCGCCTGGGAAAGTGCTTTAGCCCCTGGCACCCACGTGGGAGACTAGGAAGAAGCTCCTGGCTCCTGGCTTCATCCTGTCCCAGCCTAGGCTGTTGTGGCCATTTGGGGAGTGAACCAGCAGATAGAAGCACTCTCGTGCGCGCTCTCTCTCTCTCTCTCTCTCTCTCTCTAATTCTGCCTTTCAAAGAATAAAATAAACAAATCAAAGAGAGAGAGAGCAGAAGAAATAGTGAACACAGGGCAGTCACAGCTCTCTTATACGACTCCTGTCCCCCAGAGCTGAGACAGGAAATCTGTTCTCTAGAGAAGTTGAGCTAAAGAGGCTGTGGTTGCTGGTGCCTGAGTGAGCGGGACAGCGATGGAGAACTGGGCTGAAAGGCGGGGGCCAGCGTGCAAGTCCACTTACAAACCCGGGCTGTCCCCGGGTTCCTCCCCCACTCACCTCTCAGAACCAGGGAGGGCAATTTGCAGGGTTTCCCTGCAGAGTTGGAAGAGCCCCAGAATGAAGACCTCCGGAGAGGTCTTTGAGACCCCCACCCCCATTAAAGAACTCCCTCCCAACACAGGTTTTCTGTTCAAGTTCACATTACCTTACTCAAGTAAGAACAAAAACTAAGCATTACCTGACCCTTACCATGAAAGAGAAACACCAGAACAAACAAGCCAGGCAGAAAGAGACCCTGGATGCTAGACAAACTGTTGAAAATGGAAATTTCTGTTTTAAAAAAATAATAATAATAAACTTGAAGAAACACATCATTCCTCAGAAAGATAAGATGTTAAACCCACGGAACAGGCATGCGATATTATGAAAAAGATCAGACTAGGAAAGACTGCTCAGGGAAATTTTAAATTGTGGTAAATTACAGGTTAAAAATTTTACCCGTTTCAAAGCGGACACTCAGGTGGCACGCAACACATTCCCACTGTTGACCATCACCACCTCCTTTGCCAGAACTGTTTCTGTCTTGCAAAGCTGCGACTCCACACCCTCCTAATAACAACGCTCCCATTTCATCCACCCCATGGCACCCCCATCCAACTTCCCACACCTGTGACTCTCTGGATACCTCAGGTCAGTGGAATCAGCCGGCATTTGTTCGTGACTGGCTTATTCACTTAGCACAACGTCCTCAGGGTCACCGGTGCTGCGGCGTGGGCAGAATCCCTTTCCTTTGTGAGGCTACATAATAGTCCTGTGGACGTGCCCACCACACTTTATTTGCCTATTCACCTGTACTTTGATAGACATGGACGTACAAATATTTAAGGCCTTGCTTCCAATTCTTTTCGATCACCAGAAGTAGAATTTCTGGATAGTATGATAATCTATTTTTAATTTAATTTAAAAACTTTTAAGATGTATTTATTGGGGCTAGTGCTGTGGCATAGCAGGCTAAGCATCTGCCTGGGGTACTGGTCTCCCATATGAATGCCAGTTCCAGTCCTAGCTGCTCTTTATCCCATTAGCTCTCTGCTATGGCCTGGGAAAGGAGTGGAAGATGGCCCAAGTCCTTGGGCCCCTGCACCCACTTGGGAGACCAGGAGGAAGCTCCTGGCTCCTGGCTATGGATCGGCTCAGCTATGGCTGTTGCAGCCATTTGGGGAGTGAACCAGAGGACGGAAGACATTTCTCTGTCTCTGTCTCTGTCTCTGTCTGTCTGTCTCTCTCTCTCTGTATCTCTCTTTCTCTCTCTCTCTCTGTAACTCTACCTCTCAAATAAATAAATAAATACTCAGTTCAGGCTCCCACACGGGCGGCAGCGATCCAGCGACTTGAGCCATCACCTGCTGCCTTCCAGAACATGCGTTAGCAAGAAGCTGGAATTGGAAGCAGACTTGAACTCACACACGCTGATTTGGGATGCAGGCAACTTAACTGCTATGCCAAATGCTCACCTCTCTCTCTTTTTTTTTTAAGATTTTATTTATTTATTTGAGAGGTAGAGTTATAGACAGTGAGAGGAAGAGACACAGAGAGAGGTCTTCCATCACACTGGTTCACTCCCCAAATGGCCGCAACAGCTGAAGCTATGCTGATCCGAAGTCAGGAGCCGGGAGCTTCTTCTGGGTCTCCCACGTGGAGGCAGGGGCCCAAGGACTTGGACCATCTTTTACTGCTTTCCCAGGCCACAGCAGGGAGCTGGATAGGAAGTGGAGCAGCCAGGACACCAACCTATGCCCATATGGAATACCTGCATTGCAGGCGGCAGCTTTACCCGCTATGCCAAAGCACCAGCCCCAGTGTGTTTAAAAAAAAAAATCTGTTTTTCTGATGCTGTGGAGAGACCCTCAGAGAGGGTCATCAGGAAGATGTTAGGAATCCAATGGCTCACAGGCAGATCTGCACACTTATGACGTAGCAAACCGCTAATGGGGCTATCAGAGGGGTCATGGAACATGAAGCAATCTTTAACTCCGAGGAAGGTAACAAAAGTTGTACAAGAAAACAAATACAAATGTAGGTGATCGCGGCCGGCGCCGTGGCTTAACAGGCTAATCCTCCGCCTTGTGGCGCCGGCACACCGGGTTCTAGTCCCGGTTGGGGCGCCGGATTCTATCCCGGTTGCCCCTCTTCCAGGCCAGCTCTCTGCTATGGCCCGGGAAGGCAGTGGAGGATGGCCCAAGTCCTTGGGCCCTGCACCCGCATGGGAGACCAGGAGAAGCACCTGGCTCCTGGCTTCGGATCAGCGTGGTGCGCCGGCCGCAGCAGCCATTGGAGGGTGAACCAACGGCAAAAAGGAAGACCTTTCTCTCTGTCTCTCTCTCTCACTATCCACTCTGCCTGTCAAAAAAAAAAAAAAATGTAGGTGATCGCTACATTGAAAGTCAGAGCTCAGAAGTATAAGGGGCTGGCGGGGCTGGCAGGGCTGGCGGGGCTGGCGCTGTGGCAAAACGGATAAAGCCACTGCCTGCAGTGCCGGCATCCCATATGGGCTCGGTTCTAGTCCTGGATGCTCCACTTCCAATCCAGCTCTCTGCTATGGCCTGGGAAAGCAGTAGATGATGATCCAAGTCCTTGGGCCCCTGCACCCACGTGGGAGACCCGGAGGAACCTCCTGGCTTCGGATCAGCGCAGCTCTGGCCATTGCGGCCAATTAGGGAATGAATTGTCTGATGGAAGACCTCTCTCTCTTTCTCTCTCTGCCTCTCCTTCTCTCTCTGTGTAACTCTGCCTTTCAAATAAATAAATAAATTTTAAAAAAAGAAGTATTATAAAACAGCAATTCTACAGCAGGACTCTCAGCGATGGAGAAGTGGATTTGATGGACACGTGACACAGCCTCACACTCGCTGGAAGGCCAGCCCTGGTGGGTGTCCCGCGTACGCCTCCGAAGTCTTGGCAGAACCAAGCCTCCTGCCTCCCTCGGTGACGTGGCTAACACAGCCTTACAAGAGTTCGCCATTCTCTGCCGCAGGCTCCCTGCTCCATCGCTCGTGCATTCTGGGATCACGGAGTGCACCCCCCACCTCCACTTAAACCCCCTCAGAAAAGCCCCACCCTTTGAATGAAATCTCCGGTAAGTCTGATTTGCATGCGTGTGGGAGGAGAGGATCTTTATTTAAAACTTTTAAAAGGCTATGGTCATGTAAAATCAGAAAGGAAAAAAAGGGCTCACTTCAGTAAGTAAAATCTCCAGATCTATGTAATGGGATGGATTTGACTGAAATGTAAGGTTACCCACCTCTGACTGTCCGGATCGGTGGCCTGCAGGGTTGGGTCAGCTCTCAGCTGCTGCAAGGCTTCTGGTCCCTGGAGGATGCGAGCAAGCAATGTCCCATCTGCCCAGTGCTGCCTGAGCCGACAGAGCTGCTCCAGGCTGGGCCCAGGAGGGGCGGCTGGCAGACAGCACACCCCAGCCATTCTGGGGGCTTTGCCACCTGCGATTCTCTCAACACAGGCAAATGCCTTTTCCCACGTGGCCACCAGTCATCTCCCCTCCAGCTCTTGGGGGTTCAGTGATCGACCCTCCTCGCTCCTCCATGCCATTCTTCCAGATCAGAGATGACCTTTCTCAAGGGGTCCCCCTCCGACCCAGGGTCGCACCACTAGATTTGTCAAAGAATGCTTGGAGACACCCCCAGCAGGTCCCCTCGAGTTCCTGGAAACTTGGGTCAGGCTCCGGGAGGACACATTGAGACCACTTTCCCTAGACAAGAGGTGAAAGAAAAGGGTCTCCATCCCTTCCCAGTGTGCCCTGGGGGTGAGATGCTGATGTTAGGGTTCTCAGCACCCTGACAGCTCTCTCCAAACCCCCTCATCTGCTGTCTAGTTCTCAGGCTTCCACAGCCTCTCATCACAGGCTGGGCTAGGTGGTAAGCTAAGGGCAGATCCAGTTATTGGATTCTCCTTTGCAAATCCTGCTCCATGGCCTTGCAGCTCACTTTGGAATACGGGAATCATTAGCATCAAGCTTAGTACAGCCTGAATTGAGAAAGAAAACAAGAACTCCTATTTTAACGGCTTCTACACACAATATATAAGGTCACTCAGCAGTGAACACTTACATGGTCACAATAATGTAAACACCAAAGACTGAAGTAGCCAACAATGAAGAAGCATCATAACCAGAGACAGAGAGAAGGGTGAGAGCCACAGCTTCCTCTGTGAGTGTCGAAGTCAAGGCTCTAGGTTGCACACAACAGACTCCACCCTGGCTTCTTTTCCTTTCTTTTTGTTTTTAAGATTTATTTTGAAAGGCAGAGTGACAGAGAGAGAAGGAGAGAGAGAAAGAGAGAGAGAGAGAGAGAGAGAGAGAGAGAGAGAGAGAGATCTTCCATCTGCTGGTATACTCGCTGAAGGGCTGCAAGAGGCAGAGTTAGGCTGGGCTGAAGTTGGGAGCCAGGAACTCCCCCAGGCCTCCCATTTGGGTGGCAGAAGCCCAAGGACTTGGGCCATCCTCCACTGCTTTCCCAGGCACATTAACAGGGAGCTGGATAGGAAGTGGAGCAGTCGGGACCCCAAGGACACTCTGATTCAGGATACCAGTGTTACTAGGGGCAGCTTAACCTGATGTGCCACAATGCTGACCCCTACCCTGGCTTCTTAAAGCAGGAAACGAGCTTGGGAAAGGGTATCAGGAGACCTCTCCAGAATTTGTGAGAACAATTCCTAGCCACACTACAGGACGGCACGGGTGACCGCCCCACTGTGCCTGGTGCCAGCAATGGCAGCTGACATTATACCACTTACACCTGGACCATGTATCGGAGACTCTGCCCTTATAGCTCTGCATAAGCCAAGCCTTCCGCCACCACAGTGGCTAGAAGACTCCTTCCTGAGCAGGCTCCTTTCCCACATGCTCACTTAGGTATCAAAATCTCGAGCAGGTGCATCTAAGTTAGATTCCTGCACCTCAGCTTTAAGGGAAATGGAGAACACTATATTTTATGACTTCTGTCTTAGGAAGACGGGATATTAGCCAAATACAGGGCATGTTCCATAAAGATTGAGCTTCTACACCCAACAGAGGCCTACTTTAGGAAGTCAACAGACAATGATAAAAACGGATAAATCCAAAAATTGCAAAGCAGCAAGGGTGGAAAGCCCCGGACAGAAGCATGAGGGTGGAAGGTGGTAGGTTCAGGGGGGAAATGTTTATTTATTAAGTGCCATATGCCTGTGAGAGCCTGACACATATAAAAGTGTTAAAGGGGTCACACTTCAGACACCCCAGCACAGTTGACCTGGTGGAGCCGCCTGCCCGGAGGCGTGGCCTTCCGAAGGGCTGTGTTTCCTGCCAATCTGCCCACAGCTGTCTACCGCAGAGGGGGCTACTGTGTCTCCCACTGACACCTCAGCACTGGCATAAGCTAGGAGACAGACTGGATTTTGTGGGCTTTTTTTACATTTGTGTTTTTCGTGTGTGTGTGTGTGTGTGTGCTTAGCTACCATAAATATGAAGATAATGTTGAAATGTATGTGAAAGTTATACCAGGTTCACCAAATGTCTATCAGTGCAGGGTAGCCCATCCTTTAAGGCTATGGTTCCAAAAACAGATGGTCAGTGCCCACCGCAGCCCTGGGTTTCAGGTGCCCAGCGTGGCTGTGAGCCTGCAGTCCCTGCTGTCACTCTGACCCCACACTCAGAATGGCCCAGACTTGCTCTCGTGCTCTGTTATAATTATTTTTTGGTGTTTTGTTTTGTTTTTAAAGACTTATTTGAAAGGCAAAGAGACAGAAAAAGAGGGAGAGACAGAGAGAGAATCTTCCACCTGCTGGTTCACTTCTCAAATGTCTGCAACAGCCACAGGCCAAAGCCAGGAGCCTGGAACTCCATCTGCGTCTCCCATGTGGGTGTCAGAGGCCCAAGAATGTGGGCCGTCTCCCACTGCTTTCCCAGGCACATCAGCAGGGAGCTGAAACAGAAGCAGAGCAGCCGGGACTCAAACCCCAGCACTCCCATGTGGGATGCCAGCATCGCAGGTAGCAGCTTAATCTGCTGTACCAAAACCCCGGCCCCGTGTCTCTTCGTTTTTGAACAACGGGACTCACATTGTCATTTGGCACCGGATTCTGCAGATTATATCCAGTCCTACATGAGCTCCAAGTTTAAGTTTAAGACTTCAATACAGAAGTCACACTAGCCAAAATTGTAGTGTATTTTTTGTTATTTGAGAGGCAGAGAGAGACACATATGGAAAGGCAAAGAGCTCTCATCATGGTTCACATCCCAAATGCTCACAACATCTAGGACCGGACCCAGGTCTCCCACATGGGCAGCAGGAACCAATTTACTTGAAACATCACCGCTGCCCCCCAGAGTCTGCATTGGTGGGATGCTGGAGTTAGGAGCTATTAAATCCAGGTGCTCCAAGGTGGGCTGTGGGTATTCTAGCCCCTAGGCTAAAAGCCCCCTTCCTAGTCTTCCTAATGTATTTATTATCTCTCCTCTCTCTATCTCTATCTCTCTCTCCTTCTCTCCCCCCTCTTGATTCTCAATCTAGAGAAGGTCCAAATTGCATATAAACTTTTATATACACATGTATTTTTCTGAACAGACTCTCCCTAACCTTTATCAAGTTCTCAAAAGTTCTGTGACTGCCACAGGATGGGGGAACATCTGGCCCATAGACCATCTAAGGTCCCCGAAATCATTTTGTCTGGCCCAGCCAAGGCAACCACAGGCGGGTCTTAAAATTCAATAAACCCATAGCAGGCTAATTTTTAAGCCGATCATCTTTGTATGGCTGTGAATGATGGGATGAATGTCCACAAGGCCCTTGGCAGAAAAAAGTTTCCCCACTCCTGCCCTAAAAGTTTGAGAGCTACTAATTTACACGAGTCGTGACCTTCTAGGCCTCTTAAATAACTCAGCTTGCGAAAGGGTGGGCGTCAGGGCACAGTAGGGTTAGCTGCTCCTTGGTGTGCCCACATCCCAGGTCACAGTGCCTGGGATCAAGTCCCAGCTCCTCCTCCAATCAGCCTCTTGCTAATGTGCATCCAGGGAGGCAGCAGGTGACGGCCCAAGTGCATGAGCTCCTGCCACCTGGGTGGAAGACCTAGACTGAGTTCCCGGCTGCTGGCTTCAGCCTGACCCAACCCTGGCTGGCTGTTGCAGGCATTTGGGGAGCGAACCAGCAGATGAATATATCTCTCTCTACCCACCCCCCTCACTCTGCCTTACAAATAAATAATTTTAAAGTGCTTCATTCTATACCACCCCAAATCTTGTTGGTTGTCGGTGGCACAGAGTTTGTGACGACATCAAGGGTTCGTCCTGTAGGCTGAGCCAAGGCGTGCAGGTCTCACCACCAAGTATCCCCTGCAATGCAGGAGACTGAGCCGCGCACTGGACAAACTCCTTTTGTCTAAAAATAGTCAGAAAAGGCTCAGCTGCCGGTCAGATTCTCTTCTTACACCAAAACCGCTGACAACCAAGTTCTTGCAGTAACCCTCTTCCTAGAGGGAGGTGTTTTATCTATACAGAGCAGCTCACATAAAAGGAAATTCATTTAGTAAAGTGTGGCTTTAAGTGTTACTTATTTTTAATGGAATTCTCTAGATGTGAATAAATTCTGAAAATAAGAAGAATCATAGGATGCTAAAACTGGAAGCATTCCTAGATACGATGGGGAAGTACTCTAAAGAAAGCTTAGCGCACGTTGAAGCACGTTGGGGACAATTTGCCACAGTTTATTTAGTCTTGTGTTTCTCACAAGTTAAATGGACCCTCTGAGGTCTTTCTTAGACACACAAGCCCACTTCTCAATGAACAGAGATCCACAAAGCAGGGGATGCAGTCTTAGCCCCTGCCTACGACTCTAGATCGTTGTACTCGACCTGTCCAATCCTCTGTGAGATGGGCAGCATCATCTCTCTTGTTCAAGTGGAAAACCCCAGAGTCAGAGAAAAGTTGCCCAACACGTCCAAGGCTACGGAATGGGGGGTTGGGGGTGCTGAGACACTGGACTCCAAGGCAAGTGGTCCTCTCACAACCAGAGGCAGCGATGTTGGCCCCAACGGAGCCCCTGGAAGGCTTCATCTGGAAGAAGCCGTGGAAGCCAAGGGCTCCGTGGGGCGGCGCTGGCACTCCCTTCTGATCAGAGTGACCTCAAGCGGTCCCTGGGCCTTGCCAGGTGGTACTCCCTCGCCATGGGAGTAATAGCAATCTCCACCTCGTAGAATTTTCAGGAGAAATAAATGAGTTGCTCCTTGCAAAAATGGTTTTTAAAAAGTCTTAGCAGGGCTGGCACTGTGGCGCAGCAGGTAAAGCTGCCGCCTGCAGTACCGGCATCCCATATAGGCTCTGGTTCGAGTCCCAGCTGCTCCACTTCTGATCCAGCTCTCTACTATGGCCTGGGAAAGCTGGGGAAGATGGCCCTTGAGCCCCTGCATGGGAGACCCAGAAGAAGCTCCTGGCTCCTGGTTTCAGATCTGCACAGCTCTGGCCGTTGCGGCCATCTGGGGAGTGAACCAGTGGAAGAAAGATCTCTCTCTCCCTCTCTCTCTGCCTCTGCTTCTCTATGTAACTCTGACTTTCAAATAAATAAATAAATAATTTTTTTTAAAAAAAGAGTACTCTTTAAAAAAAAATCTTAGTTCATACTAAGCCCCATGTTTGCTGTTATTATTAATAATACCACTATTATTATTATTATACTTCATCGATACTGGAAATTATTTAACTTGCACAATTTGGGAGACAACAGAAACCATCCTGGTTTGCAGGCTTGGGTACCCAGATGGGGAGGAGCTCCTCACCCTTGTCAGCCATTTGCATTTATTGTTTGAGCGGCCTCAGCGTGCCCTTGCTCATCTTTGATGTGGGGCTAAGGAAAGCTTCAGGTTGACATTGTCGTTGGGTGAACAATCTGGCCCACTTGCTTTTTTAAAAGATGCATTTATTTCTTTGGAAGGCAGTGTGGCAGAGAGAGGGAGAGAGGGAGAGAGGGAGACAGAGAGAGATCTTCCATCCTCTGGGTCACTCCCCAAAAGCCTGCAACTGCCCAGGTTGGGTCCGAGCCAAGAGCTCCATCCAGGTTTTGCACATGAGTGGC
Organism: Lepus europaeus; assembly: GCF_033115175.1. Lineage (NCBI taxonomy): Eukaryota > Metazoa > Chordata > Mammalia > Lagomorpha > Leporidae > Lepus > Lepus europaeus. The sequence goes on along the minus strand of NC_084828.1, from coordinate 12,722,901 downwards.
AGGGACCCAAGTTCTTGGGCCATCATCTGCTGCCTTCCCAGGCACACTAGCAGGCAGCTGAGTCAGAAGTGGAGCAGCCAGGCCTGGAACGAGCACTGACATGGGACGCCCACCACGCCCACAGAAGCATTGACAGCTGATCAGCTGCTGCTGGCTCCTGGCTCCTCATGCGCAGGCCTGTGGCTGCCGCGTCCTTCTACCCCCGTCCTGCTCCCGTCAGTGCGGGGTTGATCCTCACCTCCTACCCCAGCTTTCTTCCCTTCCACTAAATCCAACGACTGGGGAGTGGGCAAGGGAGAGGGGACTTTCCTGGGTCTTCCTCGAGCCCACTTGGTGCTTCTTTGTCCAGCCGTTAGTGGCCCACGCCAGCTGGCCCATGGGCAGGAGCCTGCATGGGGGAAGGGGGCCAGAGGGGACCGCTACTCTTCCTTCACGTCCATCTCTCTTCTCGCCCTCGGCCACACTCTCTCCCGCTGTGTCCTCTCCCTGACATCTGGGGCGCCTGCCCCCAGTGACAAGCTCTGTCTCCGGAGATGGCAGCCGCTCCCCACGGCCCTGTGTGCAAGCTGCCCAAGGGACAGAGCTCAGAGCCCTCCCTACCTGCTCTGAGTCGTAACTGGGGGCAAAGTCTCAGGGGGAGGAGACTAGAAACTTCTCTTGCTGGGTGCCAGTTCCTCTGGCTGACTAGGAGGCCAGACTTTCCCCAGATGTCGCCATAATAGAGAAAACCACTGAAAAAAAAAAATGCATACGGAGAGCGTAGTCCAATCTGGGTTATTCTATCCTCACCTACATTGAAAGAATCCCTTTCAGCTTCCTGGAGAGTAGATAAGACCCAAGACTCCAGTCTCTCCTCTCCCAGGCTTCTCCATCCCAACCTCCACCGAGGGATGCTCTGAGCCCACACTCCACCTCTCCCAGTGCATTCTGATTGCAGCAGACTGGGGTCATGTTCCTCGCTTGTGATGGGGCTACGTCCCCGTAAACCCATCAGAGGTGAAACACACCAGCCATTCCCTGCTTAGCAATGAGCACACTGTAGAGTCCCCTGGGCCTCCCATAACCTCAGAGCTGACCGCAGCTGCAACGCCTGCTCTGGTTTCTGCTGAATGGGCAGCGCCGGTGTAAGTCAAACCATCGTCACCCAGAGCCCTGGGGCTCTGGTGGCACAGTGGGCTAAGCCACCACCTGCGACATCGGCATCGCATACAGGCACTGGTTCGAGTCCCAGCTGTTCCACTCCCAATTCAGCTCCCTGCTAACGTGCCTGGGAAAGCAGTGGAAGATGGCACAGGTGCTTGGGTGCTGCCACACATGTGGGAGACCCAGATGGAGTTCCAGGCTCCTGGCTTTGGCCTGGCCCAGTCCAGGCCACTGTGGCCATTTGGGGAATAAACCAGTGGGCTTTCTGTCTCTCTCTCTCTCTCTCTCCCCCTCCCTCTCCCTCCCTCTTTCCCTCCCACTCTCTCTGCCTTTCAAATTAATAAATAAATCTTTAAAAAAATATATTGTTGAATACATCAGAGACTTTGTATGAGCTGGCTATGCTACTTGTGAAATAAACCAGCCAGCAAGAGACAAGACAGTGGCGAATCAAGTCAGAGAGGAAGAGCTAACACCCGAGCAAGCTGGCACATTGTGTGTGTGTGTGTGTGTGTGTGAGATAACCGGATGACTTGCGCTTACGTAAAGTTGTTATTCAGATTACCAAGAGAGGTTTGATGCGTGTCAGACGCGGAGCAGTCGGGAGGCGTGACTGTGATGTGTCCTGAAAATGCAGTCATGCCTGCATCTCTCTCCTCCCCGGGAACCCGCGGCAGCCTGCGCTTGCCGTCCTGTCCTCAAACGCCCCGCACTCGGCCTCGCCTGCTCCGAGGCCCCGCATGTCGTCCAGCCAAGAAGCAGGCCGCTGAGGAAGCCGCTGGGAAGGTAAGCTTGCACCTGCACTCCCAGGAGGACCCAGGGGCAGGTGCGGGCTGGTCTCAGGTGTTCAGTGGCCAAGGACACGGGACAGGGAGCCTTCCAGGCATGGGCACTGGTGACTTCTCCAGTCTCCACGTTCAGAGTTGGTCAAGGTCTCCAGGAGAATGGAGAAGAGCAAGGCAGATAACACATCCTGTGGGCAAGGGCTGGGGCTGGGGCTGGGGCTGGGGAAGCGACGCTTTCAAAGGTTGCTGCTGGAAGGGGAACTGCTTCCACCCTTTAAGGTTTTAGCAGCAGCTCAGCTGTTTTCTGTTGAAACAAGAAAGCACACGTACCCTTTGGCTGAGCCATCCTTTCTGTAGGGTTTTATCTGGGAGGTGGACTTTTAGGAGTTCATTTCGGTATAAAAAATATTTGAAATCTTTGCATATAAGGGGTCTTCAAAAGGGTTATGGAAATGCATATTATGAAAAAATTATGCATGGATTTAACAATTTTTTGCACCAAAATCAACCTATCTTTTCATTCAGTTTTTCCATGAACTTTTAAAGTACCCTCGTACACACACGTAATGTAGTGTTAGTAGGATAATTGCAGGATTATTTGAACTAAAAAGAGGCTAGAGAAAACTAAAATGTCCACACAGAGTGAATCGATATATAAATGGGACAGTCAGGTGCAGAGGGACCAATGCTGCCATTAAACAGATGAATCAGGGGCTGGCACTGTGGCATAGTGAGCTATGGTTCATACGAACGCCGGTTCTAGTCCCAGCTGCTCCTCTTCCAACCCAACTCTCTGCACATGGCCTGGGAAAGCAGCAGAAGATGGCCCAAGTGCTTGGGCCCCTGAACCCACGTAGGAGACCTGGAAAATCTGCTGACTCCTAGCTCCTGGCTTCAGATTGGCCCAGCTCCAGCCTAGCCATTGTGGCCTTTTGGGGAGTGAACCAGTGGGTGAAGACCTCTCTCTCTCTTTGTCTCTCCCTCTCTGTCTTTATCTCTCAAATAAATAAATAAAATCTTTAAAAAAAAAATGACAAATCAGGGTGGCACTTAACTTAATGACTAAGACACGACAGTCGCACATCAGAGTGCCTGAGTTTGAGTCCCAGCACCGGCTCCTGTCCCCAGCTTCCTGCTAGTGTAGATTCTGGGAGGCAGTTGTAATGGCTCAGCGATTGGAGTCTAGCTACCCACAGGAGAGATCCTGGATCCCAGTCTCAGCCATGGAGAGGGGCCGTGAGAAGTGAACCTGTGGAAGGAGCTCTCTCGCTCTCTCTCTCTCTCTCATAAATTAAAAAATAAAAAAGGAAGACTCAGCACTGTGCATTCTGGTCTAGAATTGGCTCCATCATAATAAGAAGTCTAAGCTAAGGGAAAGTGTACAGTGTTGTGTCTTCACGAACTTTGCTCTTGTGTGCGTACACACTGTGTGCACTCAGCCCAGCCCTGGAAATACCCCAGCAACGGCTACTGCCGTTCCTCCTAGCCAGGGGGAGGGTCAGTGGCTGGGGCTGGAGATGGGAGAGGTGCACTGTGCACCCTTTTCTCCCCTTCAAAGTGTGCACCATATTCAAGTATTAGTTTTGTTAACTAAGAAAACAGCAACCCACAGCATTGTGAAGACTATAACCAGGGATCATTCAAAGGCTCTCAAGGTCAGGGGTCCAGAACCATACTGGGCTGGTACCAAGTTCTTTCTGAACAACTGGGTTCTTTCTGGCATCTCAGAGGAGACTCCACTGCCCCACATTTTCTGGCTTCAAGAGGCCACCTGTATTCCTTGGTTCGTGGCCGTCTCACCCCAATCTTCTACCATGGTCATGAGTGTTTCTCTCCTAACAAGGACCCTTGGGATCCCACTGGGCCCACCAGAATACCCAGGGTAGTTAACGGTTTTGGGAGACGAGGGTGTAGACATCTTTGGGGAGCCATTATTGGGCCTTCCCCAGGGCGCATGGAAGGAACCCTTCTGTTCCATCTCCATTCCTTTTTCTGGGCCCCTGGGAAAGAGCAGGGAGCCCTCCAGTGAGCCTGCCACTCACCAGCCATAGCTGGCGGCTTCACTCGCTCGCTCCCCTGGGTGACCACACACGCCACCTCTCTTCTCCAAGGAGCACAGCCATGTCAGTAGCAGCCAATATGTTCAAATGACAGATGAAGGCAAAATATCCATTAAGCTTTTTAAAATGCTGAATTAAAGAAATCCCCATTATCATATTTAAGAATAAACCCTTGACAGGCTGGGGAGGCTGGGAGGTAAATTTGGATACAGAAATAATGTCAGTGACAACAGTGATACAGTCGGCCCTTGGGGTCCCCAAGGTCTACGTCCTCGGATTCCACTGACCATGGACTAAACGGTATTTATTTTTCAAAATTGCATCTGTACTGAACATACACAGACTTTTTTCTCATTATCCCCTGAACAATACAGTGGAGCAATGATTTACAAAGCATGTACACTGTGTTAAATATTACAAGTGATCTAATTGATAACTTGTGCACGATCATCTGGAAGAAATGTAAGTAGTGATTCGGAGTGTGAGGAGGGGCAGGTGTCTGGACCACTGTTACGTCGCTGTGTGGGATGCCTGTGTTTCCTACGGAAGCATCTGCTTCAAGTCTTCAATCCACTTCCAGATCCAGCATCCTAGTAACATACGGCCTGGGAGGTAACAAGTGATGATCCAAGTATTAGGTCCCTGTTATCCAGGGACCAATGGCTATTGTGGACATTCGGGGAATGTACCAGTAGATGGGAGATCTCGCTGTCTTACAAACAAAAGGAAAACGAATTGTAAAATAAGGAAAGTATAAGGGAGGATGTGTATAGGTTATATGCAAATACTGCATCTTTTAATTTTTAAGATTTATTGGAAAGTGGCAGAGAGATGGGGAGAGGCAGAGAGAAAGAAAAGAGTATTTCATCTACCGATTCCCTCCCTAGATGCCTGCAACAGCCAGGGCTGGGCCAGGCTGAAGCCAGGATCCCAGACTCTATCCAGGTCTCCCACGTGGGTGGTAGTGACCCAAGTAATTGAGACGTCATCTGCTCCCTCCCAGGTGCATTAGCAGGGAGCTGGAGCAGCAGCACAGAGTAGGTGGGACTTGAACCCGGGACTTGGATATCTAAGCAACAGCTTGAGCCACTGAACCACAACACCCACCCATCTGCACCACTTTCTATAAAGGACTTGAGCACCTGTGGGTTTGGGTATCTGCAGGGGTGCTGGAACCAACCCCTCACAGAGATCAAGGGAAGAGTGTATTCGCAATAGAGCAAGGAGCGCTGGGCTGAGAGTCAGGGTGCCCGGGGCTGGTCCCTGCCCCTCCATTCACCAGCTGTACCACGCGAGGACTCCATTCACCTGCTCAGACCCTTAGTCTTCCCCTCACTGAATTGACCTGCAGCTGGAGCCAGGCCTTGGTAGGTAAAAAATTTCCCCAGATGATTCTAATATGAGGTCAGGCCTGGGGCTGCATGCCAAGCTATGCTGGCTCGCTGGGTTCGGGAGACGTGGAGGCACACCTGGAAGCAGCTGGGGGTGGCAGGTGGAAAGGGGCAGCCACAGGGAATGAACCAAGCAGGGCTTCAGGTGCAAACAGGGACTCCGGGGGCTCAGGCCCCCTGGGGCTGCCAAGCAGAAGAGCTCTTGAGAGTTGTGCCATTGCTCATCCAGCCTGCTGACAGCCAGAGCCTAATGCGATCTGAAAACCCGCCATGGGCACATTGCACACCAGGGTCCCAGCAAGGCCGGTCAGCGGCCCTCAGCCCATGCTGCCTCCTGCACTCACCTTGCCCACGCCCAGTCATTTCCCCACCAAAGCTTCCCGGAGGGCAGCACTGTGGGGCAGCCTCCAGCAGGTATGGTAGGTCACAGTGTCTCCGCAGACTGTTCCTAAAAGGGAGAGATGGCCACTTCCCAGCGAAGTTCACTTCCTGGCAAGCCGAGAGGCGAAGCACCGGGGAGTTGACTTAGTATGCTGATGTCACCAGGAATATGAAGTCCAGGGTGGGAGGGAAGCCAGGGCCAGGCGGGAACTGTCACCTTAGCCGGGACCAAGGCAGCGGTGAAAGGCAATTAGAGGCAGGCTGTGTCGAGGCATCTTGTTTTGTGGGGACGTTTGGCACACTCGTGCCTTTCTTGCGTGTGTGTTGTCCTGAAGAGCATCAGGAAGAAGCCCCTGGCTCACTCCAAACAGCCCTTAGTCACTTGCTTCTCTGGCCTGGGATGATCTGGTTCCAGGAACACAGACTGATCCGAAGATTGGAGGCAAACACCGAGAGGCAGGGTTTGGTATATGAATGGATTGGCGGAGGTGGGGGCGGTCCCCATTGTTTGTAACTCCATGCAAGCCAAAACTTTTCAGGATAGAACATGACATTTAAAAAAAAGATTTATTTCTTTATTTATTTGAGAGGCAGAGTTACAGATAGAGGAGGAGACAGAGAGAAAGGTCTTCCATCTGCTGTTTCACCCCAAGTTGGTCGCAACGGCTGGAGCTGGGCTGATCTGAAGTCAGGAGCCAGGAGCTTCTTCTGGGATTCCCACTCAGGTGCAGAGGCCCACACACTTGGGCCATCTTCTACTGCTTTCTCGGGCCATTGGCAGGGAGCTGGATGGGAAGAGGAGCAGCCAGGACTTGAACTGGCGCCCATATGGGATGCTGGCACCGTAAGTGAAGACTTAACCTACTACACCACAGCACCGGCCCCAGAATATAACATTTTAGACCATGACAAGAAAGGTCCAAAGATGCTAAGATGACCTTCCAAAACTTTCTGGCACCATCATCATGAAAGGGCATCAGGGAAGAGGCCGGGCAGCAAAGATGGTGAGCTAAGGACTTCGGAGATCCTGTCTCCCACAGAGATCAGCAGAAACATAGACTAAAAGAACATAGAATCAAATCCTCCAGAAATGCTGAAATTTACCAAATGCTTGCAGCAATCTGGGACACACTTATTCAAGAAAAAGTGCCGACTCTTGTAAGAACAGAGAGCTCTGTGGCATTTTAACTTGTCGCGCTCCCATCTGCCACTCCCAGAATTGCAGTACCCTTAAAAACCAGCAGCCAACCAACCACAGGGAAAGCCGGCAGTGTGAGAGCCACTGGAGGGGAGAACACGATTGGAGCCCCCTTTAGAGCCCCATTCCCGCGGAACGGCCTTATTTGGCCCGTCGGTTCTGGGGAGGCCCCGTTGTCACAGCTGTCTGTATTGGATGTGGCTCAGAGCGCTCCCAGTGCAAGCAGCCTTTTCTTTTTTTTAATTAAATTTTATTGTTTTAAAGATTTATTTTATTGGGGCCGGCGCTGTGGCACACTAGGTTAATTCTGCGCCTGCAGCGCCGGCATCCCATATGGGCGCCGGGTTCTAGTCCCGGTTGCTTCTCTTCCAGTCCAGCTCTCTGCTGTGGCCTGGGGGTGCAGTGGAGGATGGCCCAAGTGCTTGGGCCCCTGCACCCATGTGGGAGACCAGGAAAGGCACCTGGCTCCTGGCTTCGGATCGGTGTAGCTCAGGCCGTAGTGGCCATTTGGGGGGTGAACCAACAGAAGGAAGACCTTTCTCTCTGCTTCTCTCTCTCACTAACTCTGTCAAATAAATTTTTAAAAAGATTTATTTTATTTATTTGAAAGGCAGAGTTAAAAAGAGAGAGAGAGAGGAGAGAGAGAGAGAGAGAGAGAGATACAGAGATAGAGAGAGAGGTCTTCCACCCACTGATTCACTCTCCAGATGGCCACAATGACCAGGGCTGGGCCAGGCTGAAGCCAGGAACCAGGAGCTTCATCCGGGTCTCCCGTGTGGGTGCAGGGCTCCAAGCACTTGTGCCATCCTCTGCTGCCTTCCCAGGCTCATTAGCAGGGAGCTAGATTGTAAGTGGAACTGCCAGGACTCGAACTGGTGCCTTTATGGGATGTTGGCGCTGCAGGTGGAGGTTTAACCTACTACGCACAGTGCTGTCCCCAACAAACTTATCTTCCAAGGACATTTGTCACAAACAGTTAGGGACTATTGTTTCTCATCCTGCTGTCCAAGGCGATGGATAACAGGCATGCAATAAACCTTCCAAAAAATACAAAAGGAAAAACTGGGAAATTTGTTCCCAGGAAACTCTGCCATATTCCTGGGAATTGAAAAAAAGTCACACACATTCACAGCACCCTGGGCAGGAGCTCTGAAAGCAAGAAGTAAAGACCAGGGCAAAGTTGTCAGCTGCTTGGCTTACAGTGCAAGGTGTGCACACTCCACACACACACATACACGCACACACACGTGTGAAGAAGGGAAACTCAGGCTCCAGGCACTTAAGAAATAAACACCTGTGTGCTCATCAGCATGCCACTGAGACAATGAGGAGAGAGTTCAGCGGCCACACGTGACCGGAAAAACACAAAACAGATTTCACAAAGTCACTACACAACCAACAACACAAACAACCAATAACAAGAAAAACAAACTGTGGAGGGGCTCGAAGTCTGATTTCCAGAACTGCCATGTTATTTAAAGGCCTTGGTTTTCCATACTGCTGGCGCCAGGGGAGAATAATGAGCCACACGATGAACAAGAAAACACATGAGTAACACAGGATGAGAAGCAGTCAACACAGCTGTCTCTCAGAAACACAAGATGAGGACTTTAAATCGGCTGTTTTAACTGTTTTAAAAGCTGAAGACAATCTAAAGAACTTAAAGGCAGTACCCAAATGATAGTCCGCCGCGTGGAAACTACCAATAGACACAATCCCAGTGATGTGGTACGGTGGGTTAAGCTACTGTTCACAATGTCAGCACTCAGTTCGAGTCCCTGCTGCTCCCTCCAAATGAGCCTGAGAAAGAAGCACATGATGGCCCTCTTGGGCCACTGCCACCCACCGGGGAGACCAGGATGGAGTCCCTGGCTCCTGGCTTCCGCCTTGCCCAGCCCCGGCTGTTGTAGCCATTAGGGAGTGAACAATCTGTGTGTGTGTGTGTGTGTGTGTCCTTCTCGCTCTGTCTCTCTCTGCCTTTCAAATAAATCTTTTAAAAAAAATTTGCTCAAGAGCAGATTTCAACTGGCAGAAGAAAGAAAGAACATGCTTGAAAATGGGCCAGCTATTCAGTCTGACTCACAGAAAAATAAAAGAAAAAATAATGAACAGAGCATACAGAACCAACACACATGTAACAGGGATTCCTAACGCAGAGAACAACAAGAAAGGGTGAGCAAGAATGGTTGAAGAAATAATGGCTGAAACCTTCCCAAAGTTGCTAAAAGACCTTCATCAATCCTCACATCCAAGAACATTCAAGTAGAATAAACTTGAAGGAATTCTCACATAGATCATCATAATCAAGCCATCAAAAGACAAAGAGAGAACACCGAACGCATTGACGGAAGTGACTTATGTTCAAGGTTAACTTCACCAGAAGCCATAGCATCCAGAAGGAAATAGGATGATAACATAATCAGAGTCTTCATCAAGAACAACAACAAAAGCTTGTCAACCAAAAACCCTATGTTCAGCAAAACAGGCCTTCAAATGAAGGAGAAATTAAGACATCAAGATAAGAATTTGTCATTCGCAGTCTTGCGCTGAAAGATATGCTAACAAGAGCTCTCCAGCTGCAACGAAAGGACACCAAAGAGTAGCTCGCATCCACGTGATGACATAAAAAGCAGCAGCAAAGGTTACTATGCAGATAAATACGAAAGACAGGATGAGCGTGTGCACCCAGTTCTTCAGGGTGCACGCACTGTGGCCAAGCGCACCCCAGGGTACACGTCCCGGCGCTGAGCAGCTGCAGTGTGCAAAAAGTCTTCAGCCGGTTGCCGAGGAATGAGCTGGATGCCACTGTGGGGGCTCTGAGAGTCCTGAATCCTTACCAGGTTGGTCAGGGTATCCACGTGCAAATTCTTTGAGGTTATCCTCATTGATCCAATCTGTAAAGTGTTCAGAAGAAATTCTGGCATCCAGTGGGTCACCAAACCAGTTCACAAGCACAAGGAAATGAGTGGGCTGACATATGCAGGACTTCATGCCTTGGAAAGGGGCCGAGGTCTACCACACCGATGATGGCTCTCGTTATACAGCCTGGAGAAGGCACAAAACTCTCCAGCAACATGGTTAACACTCATGCAAGCACTGTTTGCAAAATTCACACCTAATAAACAATTTAGGAAGTCGTTTCTGCTTAAAGGTGTTATTTGCAGATAATTTCATGAATGTTTTTTCACATTATGAATGTTGAAAGTGCAATAATGTTTGAAGACTAACTGATGGAACACTTCATCTCTAAAAAACTTTTTTGTCTTTATCTTACTAAGAAGGCATATGTCAGTGTTTAAAACTTGCAATGTGGTATAATAGACATAAAATACATTCTTTAAAAGAAGGGTGCTGAGAAAAATGATTGCTAGAGTTAAAGATCACTTTATACTGAGAAAATGTCACTCCACTAAGAAGATGCAATACAGAGCCTGTGCTATGGCATCGTGAGCTAAGCCTCCACCTGCAGCACCAGCATCCCATATGGGCGTGGGTTCAAGTCCCGGCTGCTCCACTTCTGATCCAGCTCTCTGCTGTGGCCTGAGAAGGCAGTAGAAGATGGCCCAAGTGCTTGGGTCCTTGCATCCACATGGGAGACCTGGAAGAAGCTCCTGGCTCCTAGCTCCTGGCTTCAGATCAGCTCAGCTCAGCTCCAGCCATTGCAGCCATTTGTGAAGTGAACCAACTCTGTCTCTCCCTCTCTTTGTGACTCTACTTCTCAAATAAATAAATAAAATATTTTTTAAAAGGAGATACAATACCTATAAACATAGGTACATGTAAAAACAGGTCCCTAAAACAAATAAAGCAAAAACTGATGAAAAGAATAGATAAGAAGGAAGAAATAGACAAGTCAATAATTACAGTTGCGACTTCAAACTCCACTTTCAAAAATGTACAAAGCAACTAGATGGAAGACAAACACGGAGACAGAGGACTTGAACAGCACCACAAACTGACCAAACCTAACAGATATTTGTAGAATATTCCAGAATACACATTTCTGTCAGCTGCACATGGAACAATCTCAAAAATAGAGTGTTGCAGGCCATAAGACTTGATACGCTTAAATTGATTGAAGCCATATAAAGTATGTTCTCCAATCACAATAAAATGAAATGAAAAATAAGTAACAGGAATAACTTTAGCAAATCCAAAAATATGGAGGATTTAAACAGCACATTTCTAGAAAATCAATAGGTCAAAAAAGAAAGCCCAAGAGAACCTGAAAACTATTCTGAGATGAATGAAAACAAAATCATAAGCTTTGTTGTCACCCTGAGCTGCCTACCTTCAGCTACGATCCACCCCACCGTCCTCTTTGACATCAGCATTGGCAACGAGCCCTTGGGTCATATCTCCTTGAAGCTAGTCTCAGACAAAATTCCAAAGACAGCAGAAAACTTCTGTGCTCTGAGCCCTGGAGAGGAAGGATTTGGTTATAATGGTCCCTGCTTCCACAGGGGTATTCCAGGGATTGTGTGCCAGGCTGGTGACTCTGCACACCATAATGACACTGGGGACAAGTCCACCTATGAAGAGACATTTGATGATGATAGCTTCGTCTTAAAGCATGTAGGTCCTCACATCTCACTCATGGCAAATGCTGTACCCAACACAAATGGTTTCCAGTTTTTCATTGGCACTGCCAAGACCGAATGATTGGACAGCAAACATATGGTGACCTTCAGCAGAGTGAAAGAGGGCATCAGTATTGTAGAAGCCATGGAGCACTTTGGATTGAGAATGGCAAGACCAGCGAGGAGAGGACCACTGCTGACTGTGGAGGACTCTAACACACACCTGACTTCTGCTTTATCTTATCAGGAGAGCACCCCTCCATCCTACCTGCCTATGGTGGCTATAATCGGACTCTCCTTGTAGTTCCTTGGTTTGTTCTGTTTACTCCCTTCCAAGTCTAGGGTTGCAGAGTGAAAGTTATGATTAGGAAATAAAAACTAAACAAAAAAAACTCCACAAAGTCATAACATACCTTCAGGACACAAATAAAGCAATGACTGGGAAATTTATAGTTGTAGCTGCCTATATTAAAAAAGAAGACAGACAGAGCTGGGGCATTAGGTTAAGCCACCGCTTGCAAAGCTGGTATCCCATAGTTGAGCAATAGTTCAAAGTTCCTGCTGCTCAGCTTCCCATCCAGCTCCCTGCTAATGTGCTGGGAAGAGAGTGATGATGCACTTGGGCCCCTGTGACCCATGGTGGAGGCCAAAATGGAGTTCTTGGCTCCTGACTTCAGCCTGGCCCAGCCCTGGCTGTTGTGGCCATTCAGAGAGTGAACCAGCAAATGGAAGACCTCTTTCTCCTGCTCGCTCTGTCACTCTGCCTTCAACTAAAACAAAGTAAGAAAGACTTCAAATCAACAGCTACCTTCTACCTTAAGAGATTGGGAAAAGAACAGACTCAACCTGCAGCAGGAGGAGGAAGGAAGTATGAAATAAATGAAATGGAGAGTAGACCAACAATCGATAAAAATCAACGAAACCAAACGGTGGCCTTTGAAAAGAGCAATACAGTGGACAAATATTTTTTTAAATGAACAAGAAACTAGACAAGAAAAAAGAAGATTCAAATGGCTAAAATTTGGAATGTAATAGGAGACATTACTATTGAGCTTACAAATAAACAGAATTATAGGGGAAAAAAACACACAATTGTATGCCAAGAATTAGACAATTTACATAAAATGGACATAGATAGATAAAAATAGACATAGAAAAATAAAATACTCAAACTCAAGAAAAAATAGAAAATCGGAATAGGCTCATAAGAAATACAGAAATTGAATTAAAAAGCAAAGAAACCTTCCACAAAAAAAGAGAAAACTTAGCACTGTAAGAAAAAAACTTACCTGATGGCTTCACTGATGAATTCTATCCAAAGTTTAAAGATTTAACAGCAATACTTCACAAATTCTTTCAAGAAATAGAAAAGAGGAAACATTTCCAACATAACTTTATACAAAAACTAACGACATCATAAGAAAAGAAAATTATCAGTACCTCTTATGTATAGAGATGCAAACTTCTCAACAGTAGAGTAGAGAGCCAAACCCAACAATGTATAAAACGGTGTGTACATTAGAACCAAATAAGATTTATTCCAGGAATACATGCATGTTTAACATAAAAAACAATCAATGGAATGCACCATATTACAGGATAAACAACAAAGCCACATGGTCATCTCAAAAGACACAGAAAGAAAACATTTGGCAAAATCAACAATCTTTCATGTAAAAACTCTCAGTAAACTAATAATAGGAAGAAACTTTCTCAACTTGATAAATAATATCTACAAAAAAGATAGTGTCAACTTTAATGTGGAAAGACAAGCTTTTCCTGTTTGATGAGGGATAAGACAAGGATTCCACCCTCTCCAATCCATTCAACGTTTTATTAGTAGGCTAGGCAAGAAAAACAAAGGTATTCAGATTGGAAAGAAACTAGAATTATCACTATTGACAGATGACATGATTTTGTGTACAGAAAATCCTAAGAAATTCACACATATACAAAAACAACAACCTGTTAAAGCAATAAACAACTCAACACGGTTGCAGGATACAAGATCAATATAAAAAATCACTTATATTTTTATACACTATAATGAAATTTGAGATTTTTTTTTTTTTTTTTTGACAGCCAGAGTGGACAGTGAGAGAGAGAGACAGAGAGAAAGGTCTTCCTTTGCCGTTGGTTCACCCTCCAATGGCCGCCGCGGCCGGCACACCACGCTGATCCGAAGGCAGGAGCCAGGTGCTTCTCCTGGTCTCCCATGGGGTGCAGGGCCCAAGGACCTGGGCCATCCTCCACTGCACTCCCAGGCCACAGCAGAGAGCTGGCCTGGAAGAGGGGCAACCGGGATAGAATCCGGCGCCCCGACCGGGACTAGAACCCGGTGTGCTGGCGCCGCAAGGCGGAGGATTAGCCTAGTGAGCCGCAGTGCCGGCCTGAAATTTGAGAATTAGATTAAAAGTAATTCTATTGGCCAGCGCTGCGGCTCACTAGGCTAATCCTCCGCCTTGCGGCGCCGGCACCCCAGGTTCTAGTCCCGGTTCGGGCGCCAGATTCTGTCCCGGTTGCTCCTCTTCCAGTCCAGCTCTCTGCTGTGGCCCGGGAGTGCAGTGGAGGATGGCCCAGGTCCTTGGGCCCTGCACCCGCATGGGAGACCAGGAGGAAGCACCTGGCTCCTGGCTTCAGATCAGTGCAGCACGCCAACCATAGTGGCCATTTGGGGAGTGAACCAACGGAAAAAGGAGGACTTTTCTCTCTGTCTCTCTCTCTCTCACTAACTCTGCCTGTCAAAAAAAAATTCTATTTATAATAACATCAAAAGAACAAAATACTTAAGAGTAAATTTAACAAAAGAAGTGTAAGATTTGTACAGTGAAAATTATAAAAATTATAGAAAGGAATTGAAGGTCTAAATAGATGGAAAGATATCACATATTTGTGGATTGAAAGACAGCATCGTTAAGACGGCAGCACTTGTCAGATTGACCTACAGATCTATAGATTCAATTCAATTCCTATTAAAATTCCAGCTTCTTTCGTTGCAGATACTGATAAGCTGATGTGAAAATGCACATGGAAATGAAGAATAGAGTTGGACCGTTCTCCCCTTTTGGTTTTAAAACCTACTACAAGCAACAGAAAACAAAACCGTGTGGAACTGGCATGAGGATAGACAGATGAATCAATGGAACAGAACTGAGAATCCCTCACACTCATTCTCAATTGGTTTTTAACTAGAGTGCCAACAACTCAACAAAGAGAATAATCCTTTCACTAAGTTGTGCTGAACCAATGTAAATGAATGAAACTGGACCCCTACCTCATTCCATATATGAAAATGAACTGAAAATGAATCAAAGACCTAAATGCAAGAACTAAAACTAACTCTTACAAGAAAACATGTGGGTAAGTCTCTGCGCCTTTAAATTAGCACTGACTTCTAAGATATGACATCAAAAACACAAGTAACAAAAGTAAAAAATATATAAACATGACTGCATTGATTAAAATATTGTTGTTGTTCAAAGGGCATCACAAAACTAGTGAGAAGAAAAACAACAAAATAGAGGAAGGATATTTGCAAACCACATATCTGATAAGGTACTTATACTACAATATACAAAAATTCTTACAACTCAATAATAAAAAGATAAAAATGTCAGAATACCAAGATATACAAATGTCCAATAAACACATGAAAAGATACTCAACTAGTTATTAGTGGGATGCAAATCAAAACCACAATGAGGAGCCAGTATTGTGGTGCAAGCATCCCATATGGGCACCAATTCCAGTCCCAGCTGCTCTACTTGCAATCTGTTTCCTTGCTAATTTTCCTGGGAAAACAGTAGAAGATTGCCCCAGTAGTTAGGCCCCTGCTACCCACATAGGCGACTCAGATGGGGCTCCTGGTTCCTGGCTTCAGCTTGACCAAGCCCCAACCATTGTGCCATTTGGGGAGTGAACCAGCAGATGTAATATCTCTGTCTCCCTCTCTCTAGAAACTCTGCCTTCCAAATAAATGAAATAAATGTTAAAAAAAAAAACCCACAATGAGATAAAACTTTATACCCACTAAGGTGGCTAGAAACAAAAAGATAACAAGTGTTGGCAAGAATGTGGGGAAACTGGAACCTGTATATCTATATTGTGTCAATGTAAACTGGTGTTGCCACTTTTCAAAACAGTCTGGAAGTTCCTTAAAATAAGAGTTACCATGTGACTCAACAATCTCTCTGCCAAGCCTATACTCAAAAGAAATGAAATCAGTACCTAGCAGAGATGTGTGCTCTCCCGTGTTTGCTGTGTCCGTTACTCACTAGAGCCAAAATACGGAAACAACCTAGTGTCTATAAACAGATGAATGGGTAATGACATTGTTTAGATAGATGATAGATATAGATAGATAGATAGATAGATAGATAGATAGATAGATAGTTATTATAGATAGATGGATGATAGCCGGCGCCATGGCTTAACAGGCTAATCCTCCACCTTGCGGTGCCGGCACACCGGGTTCTAGTCCCGGTTGGGGCGCCGGATTCTATCCTGGTTGCCCCTCTTCCAGGCCAGTTCTCTGCTATGGCCCGGGAGTGCAGTGGAGGACGGCCCAAGTCCTTGGGCCCTGCACCTGCATGAGAGACCAGGAGAAGCACCTGGCTCCTGGCTTCGGATCAGCGAGATGCGCTGGCTGCAGCGGCCATTGGAGGGTGAACCAGTGGCAAAAAGGAAGACCTTTCTCTCTGTCTCTCTCTCTCTCTCTCACTATCCACTCTGTCAAAAAAAAAGAAAAGAAAAAAGAAAAAATAGATGGATGATAGATGGATAGACAATTGATGTAGATAGATAGAGATAGATATTATAGATAGATGGATGATAGAGAGAGGGATAGACAATTGATGTAGAGATAGATAGATAGATAGATAGATAGATAGATAGATAGATAGACAGACAGACATTAATCTTCCTTGACAAGGAAAATGATCCTGCCACATGCAACAATGTCAATGAGCCTGGAGGACCTTTACTGAGTGAACTAAGCCAGATGCAAGCAGGGTGAGGCCTGCACAGCATGGGGTATGTGCAGAATACTAAGGCATTTCTTGTGGGGCTTTCAGAAAATCCTTGTGAAAGCACTGACCTCAGACAGGCAGGCTTGAGTTCTTTCTCTTCGCAGCTTCTGGGCTCTCACTTTGGGTCTGACAAGGATGACATCTTCTTGGTATCAACACCTCTCACAGAGCAAACCTCCTGAGCCTCCAGTCCAAGTGAAGGACAGCAGGTCCTGGTATGCACAGTGCCTAGCACTGGGCAATGTTAGTGAGCGGCTCTGGCTGGTTTATGTATGGACTTCCCCAGACTTTTTCATTACTTTAATGAGTGTTCTCCTTCTCCTTATTAAAAAAAAAACTTCCCTATAAAACAGTATGCACATTACAGCAGCCACACCTTTGACTGCCCCGCACCATCGAGGTTGCCCAAGCACACGCAGTGACAGTGGCACCATGACAAAATCCCCTAGCCCACATTTCTCGGGAGGGGTCCCCATCAGCAAGCCATGCAGCTGCACACAAAGGTTCCTAGCAGCATTGTTCCTAGTGCTAACAAATAAAGATGCCCCAACGCCCACCCCTGCCGTGTGCACAAGTACAGTGCAATTCGCCCACAAGTGGAATAGTATTCAGCATTGAAAAAGCAATGAAGTGCTGAAACCTGTGACAACAGGGAGGAATCTTGAAAGCATTATGTTAGTAAAAGAAACCTGTCATAAAAGACCACATACATGCAGAGACAGGAAGTAGATTCGTGCTAGCCTAGGACTGGGGAAGAGGGGAAAATCAGAAGTAACTGCTGAAAGATATGGGATTGGATTTGTTTCTTGAACAAGTGACAAGAAAGCCAATTGTGGTGATAGCTTCACAACTTTTACAGATGAAGTAAAAACCATTGACTAGGGGCCGGTGTTGTGGGGTAGCAGGTAAAGCTGCCGCCTGCAGTGCCGGCATCCCATATAGGGGCATCGGTTCTAGTCCTGGCTGCTCCACTTCCGATCCAGCTCTCTGCTATGGCCTGGGAAAGCAATAGAAGATGGCCCAAGTCCTTGGGCCCCTGTACCCATGTGGGAGACCTGGAAGAAGCTCTGGCTTCTGGCTTCAGATCGGCACAGCCCCAGCTGTTGTGGCTAATTGGGAAGTGAACCAGCGAATGGAAGACCTCTCTCTCTCTCTCTCTGCCTCTCCTTCTCTCTCTGTGTAAAATAAATAAATTTTTCAAGTAAAATAAATAAATCTTTTTTAAAAAGCTGTTAGAATTGATAAAACAATTCAGTGAAGTTACAGGTTACAAAATAAACACAAAAAGGTAGCTTTTTTTGTTTGTTAATGATGAACTCACAGAAAGAGAAATAAAGAAAGAAATCTCATTCAAAATAGCCACAAAATAGCAAATATTTAGGAATAAAGTTAACCAAAGAAGCAAAAGATCTCCACAATCAAAATTGTCAAACATTGATGAAAGAAATCATCAAAGACACAAAAAAATGGAAAGATATTCCTTGCTCATGGATCAGAAGAATCAACAGAATGCCTATACTACCTAATCCAATCCACAGACTCAGTGCAATCCCTATTACAATACCAATGGCATTCTTTACAGAACTAGAGAAAGCAATCCTACGATTCTTATGGAATCACAAAAGACCCAGAATAGCCAAAGTGATCCTGAACAAGAAAAATCAAGCTGGAGGCATCAAAATACCTGACTTCAAAGCATACTATAGAGCTATAGTAAGTAAAACGGCATGGAACTGGCATAAAAACTGATACACAGATCAATGGAACAGACTAGAGAGCCCAGAAATTAATCCACATGCATGCAGCCAACTGATTGTTGACAAAAGTGCCTACAGCATACAGTGGAGTAAGGATAATCTCTTCAACAAATGGTGCTGGCAAAACTAGATTTATATATGTAGAAGAACGAAATTAGATCCAACCCCTCACCATATACAAAAACCAACTCAAGATGAATCAAAGACCTCAATTCAAGACTGAGACTATGAAGTTTCTGGAAGGAACCATAGGGGAAACACTCCAAGACATTGGTGTAGGGGACAACTTGTTGGATAAGACCCCAAAGCACAGGCAACAAAAGCAAAACTGAAAAAAAAAAAAAAAAAAGCGACTATATCAAACTCCGAAGAATTTTACAGCAAAGGAATCAACAGAGTGAAGATACATCCAACAGAATGGGAAAAAATATTTGCACACCCCTATCTGACAAAAGTTTTATATCCTAAATATATCACCAACTTAAAACACTCAACAGCAAAAAAAAAAAAAAAAAAATCCAGCTGAGAAATGGGCAAAGTGCTTCAATAGACAGTTCCCAAAAGAAATACAAATGACCAACAAATATATGAAAAAATGCTCAGGATCACTAGCCATCAGGGAAATGCAAATCAAAACCACGGTGAGATAGCACCTCACCCCTGTCAGAACGGCTAAATGTGGACAAAGGGAAACTCTCACCCGTTGTTGGTGGAAACGTGAATTAGCACAGCCATGGAGGAAAACAGTGTGGGGATTTCTTTAAAAACCAGAAATAGACTTGCCAATTGATCCAGCAATCCCACAGCTGGGGGTGCACCCAACAGACTTGAACACATGAATCAAAGAGACACCTGCACCACCGTGTTCACAGCAGCACTGTCACAATAGCCCGAATTTGGGATCAACCAAGGTGTCCATCACCAGATGGATGGATGAAGCACATACAGTGCACATGCACAATGGAATATTATCCGGCTATCAAAAAGAATGAAATTCTATCATTTGCAGCAAAATGGACACACCTGGAGGACATCATATTGAGGGAAATAAGCCAGACCCAGAAAGACAGACACCACGTGTTCTCCCTTATATGTGGGAGCTAAATTTTAAAAACAAGCAAAAGGAGGAGGAGGAGGAGGGCCGACACTGTGGTGCAGCTGGTTAATGCTCTGGCCTGCAGTGCCGGCATCCCATATGGGAGCCAGTTTGAGACCTGGCTGCTCCACTTCCTGTCCAGCTCTCTGCTATGGCCTGGGAAAGCAGTGGAAGATGGCCCAAGTCCTTGGGCCCCTGCACCCACACGGGAGACCTGGAGGAAGCTCCTGGCTCCTGGCTTCAGATCGGCACAGCTCTGGCTGTTGCAGACAATTGGGGAGTGAACCATCAGATGGAAGACCTCTCTCTCTCTCTCTGCCTCTCCTCTCTCTGTGTAACTCTGACTTTGAAATAAATAAATCTTGAAGAAGAAGAAGGAGGAGGAGGAGGAGGAGGGAGAAAGAATTGTCTTGTGTATCAGTATTGCTACAAACATAGTTTTGTAAAACTTTGTTTCATGCCTTTGTGAAACTAATGGTTAAAAATGTTATACTACTATAGTAGTTCCAATGATCTATGATTACTTTCAAACGTACTGTGTGTAAGGCCACCACAAAACACACCAAGCACCGGAGTAAGGGAAAGAGTTTATTGGGGGAAAACCCAGCAGACCAGAGGGAAGGGGCGAAGAAGGAGAAAGAGAGAGTAAGAGAGAGAGAAGAGGAAAGGAGAGAGAGGAAAAGACAGAGAGAGAACGAGCAAGCGAGAGAGCCACGTGTTTAGGAACAGGGCCTTTTAAAACTTCACAGTGGGGACAGGCAGGGAAGTAGGAGCAGCAAATCCCATTAGGATGGGGGTGGGGCTGACTTCTGTGGCTGGGCCTTGTGGCCACCTGGCTTCCAGCAATGGCGGCGGGGGCTAGAGCCTAAGATGGTGTCAGGGTGTAGATCGCGCCATAGATCAGACTGTGCCATTTTCCTAACACTGTGTATGGGTGAATGGTCATTTTCCCATTCAATTGTTGTTTGTAGCCATTGTCTCTACCCCACTAAACTAGGGTCTTTTGCTTTTTACTTGTTAAACTTCTTATTCGGTAAAGTATTATGCTTTCTACTGTAATATAAATTTAGATTATTATCTCAAAAACTAAAAAAGACAGGGAGAAGAGAGGAGGGTAGGAGGGAGAGAATGGGAGGGAGGGACAGAGGGAGGAAGAGAATATCATTATATTCTTAGAATCATATCAACAAAGCACACTGAATCGTTAAAAACTAATGAAAATGAAAATTTTAAAAATCTCGTATTGCCTTTCACTTTCTTCTCTGCCAAGTATTACATCAGAGGAGGACAGAATTGAGAATCTGAAAATGATCGCATCCGTGGTCCAGTTTTGCCGTCTGTGTGCCACGGAGTCGCTTCTATTTGCAAACGAGATGCAGTCACAAAGAAACAGTAGTCTAAGTTCCCGGAAGCGTCCTAGTCCACGCGGGAGAGCCGCAGGTGCCCGTGAGCAGGCTAGCGCTCCACCGCTGTCCTGGATGAGTTCTTGGTTTTCTGCGTGAGGGCAGGAGTCCACAAGGTCAGTGAGTTCAGCTCGGTCCGGTGAGCCTCACCGCTCTTTGCTGTGACAATCAGCAGCTGAGAAACGCACTGCACTTCGGGATTTTCCTCGGCAGTTGCTTTTTAACCAAGGATTTTGCACGGCTATTATTCTGTCCTCTTCAGGGTGGGGGTGGGGAGAGAGAACAAAAGAAACAATGGATTAATGGTATCTTGTAATCAGTAGGAATCTATCGTTTGAGGGTTTATCATTTTGTTGATGGAAAAAAATCGCTTGTGCAGTGATACTGTAATCAAGATGATTAGCAACGGGGCAGGAATTTCCAGCCCCCTGGCTTGTTTTAAGCTTAGGGACAGAGATTAAAGTCTGCATAGCCACATCTTTGATTCTGATCTGACTCATCTGAGTGTCTTCTCTCTAACTGCTTGATCTTGGCCATCTATCCTGCACTGCTTCCGTTACCGTCTGGAGCACAGCTAATAACCTCCTGGGAACTGTGACTCTGGTCACCTAATTTTTCCAGGAGGGGTACCAGGGTTGTAGGCAATAAATGAGGCGGCTGAAGATCATGGTGGCCCCTGGTGACTTCGTTCTGCCCCCGCCCTACCCCTGACCATGGCCAACGGATCCAAGGAGGAAAATGCCAGACTCAGTGTGGGTCCCAGTTCAAGGGCAGCACAGAGTGAAGAACGTTCTACAGAACTCCCCACCAGCACACACGCCTCGAACCTACCAAGGTCATCAAAACACAAGGCAAGCCAGGGAAACTCACCGGAGAGAAGCCCAAGGAGAGGGGCCGCCAAATGTAATTCAGTGGCCTGGATGAGCTCCTTGGACAGAAAAGAGACATTAAGTAAAAACCAGGAAGCAGCATCGTGGCACACCAGGTTCTGCTACCATGTGACACAGGCATCCCGTGTCAGAGTGCTAGCTGGAGTCCCGGCTGCTCCACTTCCAATCCAGCTCCTTACTAATGCACCTGGGAAAGCAGCAGAAGATGGCCCAAGTGCTTGGGCCCCTGCCACCCACATGAGAGACCTGGAGTTAGTTCCAAGCCAAGAATTGACCATTGTAGCCATCTGGGAAGTGAACTGGTGGATGAAAGATATCTCTCTCTCTCTCTCTCTTAATTCTGCCTTTCAAATAAACAAATAATTCTTTTTTTAAAGGTAAAAGCTGGGGCTGGCGCTGTGGCGTATCAGGTTAAGCCGCTGCCTGCAGTGCCAGCATCCTATATGGGTGCCGGTTCGAGACCCAGCTGCTCCACTTCTGATCCAGCTCTCTGCTATGGCCTGGGAAAGCAGTAGAAGATGGCCCAAGTCCTTGGGCCCCTGCACCCATGTGGGAGGACCTGAAAGAAGCTTCAGGCTCCTGGCTTCGGATCGGCACATGGAGCAGCACCTGTTTCAGCCTTGGCTCTTCTCTTCTCCCAGCGTGAGTATCTACAGAAAGAGCCCCCACACCCATGGCAGACATGGCCAAAGGTTCACAATAATCGCCCCCTGAGGGACAATGCAAAGGAGGAGATGCTGTTGGTGTCTCAGCCAGATCCCTTGATCAGCAGGTGCACCTGTCTCCAGCTGCCACACATGCTGACTGCTAGGGACTCCAGTCACCCTCATCTCCAGAGAGCTGCCCTAACCTAAGGCAGGCTCCAAACAACAACTGATGAACAAATGGTACAAATGGTACAAAAGCCCAGCCCTCTGGCCTCGAGGCGGGACCAGGTCTGAGGTGTGATTCAAATCCAAAGCTCCCCGTGGGATAATGTTGGAGCTAGACTGTAGCTGAGAGCACCTCTTCACGGAGCTCCTTCCCTGCCCTCTCTGGTTTCCCTAACTCAACTTCCTCCAAAGAGTCCTCCTTTGATAAACCCAGCATATCTAAGTCCCTGACTCAGGTTCTGCTTTAGGGACCCCTACCCACGACACACACTGCAGAACCCTTCTGAACACCGTGGCCCGTCAGCCGCTACCACTCACACAGAGCCGACCTGTGAGGTGAAGCCTGTTGGACACCACTGCTGGGTATAAAACTAGCAAACATCTGTACTGGATAGAACACTAACAAATGGGCGAAATTATACCAGCACAGATGTGCTTCACTATCATGTCTGCTTTCATTTACGGTGCAAAAAAAAAAAAAAAAAAAATCCATTTGAATTCAGGCCAGCATGTGGCACAGTGAGCAGCAGGTTAAAGCCCCAGTCTGCAACACCAGCATCCTATATGGTGGGAGTTCAAGACCTGGCTGCTTCACTTCCGATCCAGCTCTCTGCTGTGGCCTGGGAAAGCAGTAGAAGATGGCCCAAGTCCTTGGGCCCCTGCACCTGTGTGGGAGACCCAGAAGAAGCTCCTGGCTTCAGATCAGCTCAGCTCCAGCCATTGCAGTCATCTGGGGGAGAGAACCATCAGATAGAAGACCTCTCTCTTTCTCTGGCTCTACCTCTCTCTGTAACTCTGACTTTCAATAAATAAAATAAATCTTTAAAAAAAAAAAAAAAGTACATGCCAAGGGCATTTTCCTAAGAAGCACATCTTTTCGTGGCTTCAAAGAAACACACAGGCATTTTGATTGGTGGGTTATTCCCAGTCATGTGTCCTGGGCCCCAGACTTCTGTTTCGTCTTGGTACCATGGAAGGGAAGGTGGTAACTGAGGCGACAGGCGTCCGGTATCTCTCAGGCTGCAGGTGTGCGGTGGTCCTTAGGGATCATGCTGGAGCGATGGGCCCCCATGCTGGGGGGACACGCAGGGATACCAATGCCATCACGCAAGGGTGCACTGGAGGCCAGCAGAGCCGAGGCTGATGGATCACCCAGCTGACCAATTAGGGCCTGCTGTGAGCCCCCAGTCCGGGTGTTGAGATCCCCTGCCAATGTGGGGGTGTGAGAGGTGGAGCCTTCGGCAGGTGATGCGGTGGCGAGGATGGGGCCCTTGGGAATGGGATGTGAGCCCTTATAAGGAGCTAAAGAGGCCAGAGCTGGTCTCTCCCACACGGCACGAAGGCAGCACGGTGAGGGGAGAGGAGACCAGACAGCAAGTCTGCCGGGCTCTGGGGCTCAGACTTCCGGGCCCCAGCACTGTGAGACATAAATGCTCATTGTTCAAAGTTGCCCAGTTTAGGGCCAATGCTGTAAGGTTACCACTTGTGGCACCAGCATCCCATAGGGGCGCCAGCTTGAGCCCCAGCTGCTCCACTTCCAATTCAGCTCCCTGCTAATGGCCTGGGAAAGCAGCAGAAGACGGCCAAGTGCTTGGGCCCCTGCACCCACAAAGGAGGCCTGGAAGAAGTTCCTGGCTCCTGGCCTCCAATTGTCCCAGTTCTGGCTTTTGCAGCCATTTGGGAAGTAAGCCAGTGGATGGAAGATCTCTTTCTCTCTCTCTCTCTCTCTCTCTCTCTCTCTCTCTCTCTGTCTCCCTCTCTCTGATTTTCAAATAAATATTTAAATCAAAAAGTCAACCAATCAATGTTAGGGTCATATTTGGCTTTTTAGAGAGGCTATGGTGATTTTATGTTAGTATGTTCTCAAAGTCCACTTCTAAATGGCACTCACCTACTCCTAACTCTCCAACGTAATTCCGTTGCTCTGAAAATGAAACATAATTGATTTCAAGTAAATCATTCGGGGTGGTTACTATGCAAATAGAACTTCAAGTTCAAAGCAAACACTCCAGTGTCTGAGACTTGCTGGATTTGAAGAAGCAAGTTGTTAGCAATGCTGGAGAAGATGAGAGGCCAGCACTCATGGTGACAGCAAGGGAAGACGGTGAGCCAGGACGCTGGGCAGTGTCCCGGGCACAGTCACAGGCAGCCTCGCTCCCCCAGATCGTTATGTGACAGGGGCTGGGTAAGATCACACATGCCACCAGGGGCAGCCATCTTGAGCCTGCATGAGAACATTCCATGACATTCGCACAGCGACAAAGTGGCCTCATGATGTAGTTCTCAGAATCCGTCCCTGTGTCACCCCTCACCGAGTCTTGAGAATTTCTGAAGACTCAGAGCCTGCTTCTCCAGGCTCATCACCTGTCTACCAAACCAGACCTCTGGAGCAGAGTTGGGAGAAACATCAGAGCAGGAACTGGGGCTTCTCGGGCAGGGTGTCTGGCGCTCTCTCCTCCCCAGCAGGTGCAGGAAGACTCACGCGCAACCCTTGGCAACTCAGAGGCTTCCCAGGGGAAACCTCGCCATGGCTCCAAGCAATTCTGTGGGTTGGTCCTGGACAGTTAATTCAGCTCTTAACAGACAGACTCTTCACAGCAGCAAGAAGCAGCCTGAGACGGGCTGAGCTCCCTGGGGCAAGGCACAGTCCCCCACTGGGCGAGGGAGGCCCACGCCTGCGCAGTGACGTTTCAGAGAGAAAAAGCAGCCCCACATTCAACGCTCACCTTCTTGTATGGCCTGGAACAGGCAGTCTTACGTATGAAAGCATGCAAATGCTTTCCCATGGGACGTCTATAATGATTTCATTTGGACGGCCAGGAAAAAAAAAAAAGTCATAGCCCTCGGGTCTATCTTTAAAAAGAAAGATGCTTTTCACCTCTGTGCCCCAGCAAAGCAAGACCTGTGCTCGTGTGGGAAATCCGCTCCGTGCCCAGAAACTCTGCTCCTAAATGCACCCTCTTGCCGGTCTCCCTGCACGTGGCCTGCATTCAGCCAGCGAGAGCAGGACGGGGCCCACGCTGGGCTTACGGGGAGGGAAGTCACCAGCCCTGCCCTCCAGAGAGTCGCAGCGTGGTAGGCCATGCTGAAAGGACAGGGACAGCAAAGACCCAACCGAGGAGGACCCGTTCAACCCGGGAGTGTGAAGACACGGCTTACAGGGAAGGAGGGAGCTGAGTGCTAACGAAGGCGTGGACCATTTGCTTGTTTTCCTGTCTCCGCAGATCAGGGTATAATGGCGGAACAAAGACGAGGAGCTAGAAACTGACCCACAGAAACACAAGCAACTGACTTTAACCAAGGCACACAAGCAATGCAGAGGACAAAGGGGGGCTTCACACAATCAGACACCTGTAGGCAAAAATAAAGCAAACCAGCCTCAACCTGCCTTTGTACCCGAAACCATTCAGAACAGATCACCAACTGAGATGGGAAACATCAACCTTTCCACTTTTCCGACGGAAGCAGAGGAGGAGGGCTAGCGCTGTGGTGCAGCGGCTTAGGCGCCAGTGTCAGTCCCAGCTGCTCTGCTTCTGATCCAGCTCCTCACTGAAGCACCTGGGAAAGCCGCAGAGGCCGGCTCAAGGGGTTGAGTCCTCACCACCCACACGGGAGACCAGGACTGAGTTCCTACCCCCGGCCTCAGCCTGGCCCTGTCACGGCTGTTGTGGGCATTTGGAAAGTGAACCAGCAGATGGAGGATCTTTGTCTGTCTGTCTTTGTCCCTCTCTCTGTCTCTTTACCTTCAAATGAGTTAAATAAATAAATAAATAAATAAAACAAAAAAGATAAAATGACTATGAGATGCCACCATGTACATAAAATTAAAGCCTTAAAAAGTGGTTGATAAGAATCCCCTAGAGGTCAGCGCCTCAGCTCACTTGGCTAATCCTCCACCTGCGGTGCCGGCACCCCAGGTTCTAGTCCCAGTTGGGGCGAAGGGTACTAGTCCCGGTTGCTCCTCTTCCAATCCAGCTCTCTGCTGTGGCCTGGGGAAGGCAGTGCAAGATGGCCCAAGTGCTTGGGCCTTGCACCCGCATGGGAGACCAGGAGGAAGCACCTGGCTCCTGGCTTCAGATCCAGCCATAGCGGCCATTTGAGGGGTGAACCAACGGAAGAAAGACCTTTCTCTCTGTCTCTCTCTCTCACTGTCTGGCAAAAAAAAAAAAAAAAAATCCCCTAGAAAAGTCTTCTAAGTTAAACGGAAACTTCTCAGATGGCCCAGCAATCCTTCTGTTAGGAATGTAAGGAGAAGCCGAAGCCTCTGTCCACTCAAACATGAGTATGCAAATTTCACTGGAAGCGCTGTGCATTCAAAGTCAGCAGCCAGAAAAGCGCCCCAGGTCCACCACGTGGTGAGCGGCTGAACTGCAGCTTGTTCACTCACAGCGTCGCCCTGAGTGATGAAAAGGAACCAACCAGCTACCAACCGGCGCGATAACACAGATGATCACAAAGCATTGTGCTAAGGGGAGAGAAGGCGGGCGTGAACCGCCTCGGGCTGCGTGGCTCCCATCACGTAATATCCTCAGCAGGAAAACCACAGTGGCAGAGGAGGAAACGGGGACGAGGAGGAGAGCGGCAGCAAAAGAACAGGAGGCATTCCCGGGCAGAGAGAAGTGCACGGTATCACAACGGTAAGGGTGGTATTATTATTATTATTGTTATTATTGTTATTATTATTATTTGAAACGCAGAGTTACAGAGCGGTAGAGACAAAGAGACAGGTCTTCCATCCGCTGGTTCACTCCCCAAATGGCTGCAATGGCCGGAGCTGGGCCAATCCAAAGCCAGGAGCCAGGAGCTTCTTCTGGGTCTCCCGTGCGGGTGTAGGGACCCAAGCTCTTGGGCCATCTTCTACTGCTTTCCCAGGCCACAGCACAGAGCTGGATCAGAAGTGGAGCAGCCGGGTCTCGAACCAGCATCCATACGGGATGCACGCACTGCAGGTGGTGGCTTTACCTGCTACACCACAGCGCCGGCCCCCAGAATAAACTTAAGTTGATCAGCTGATCATGGAACCAGAGGTGAAGGCTGACACCTTTAATTTCACGACCCTATCAAATGCGTAGGTGACCCCTTACTGCATCACGGTAGGGTCCTACTATAAAACAGGAAGCCACTGAGCCCGCACTCTGACTGTGGTCGCCCCACCTACTGATGGGAGGTGGCCTCATTCATGACAGTGGGAGACCGAAAGTCTGTGTTGATGTGTTTGGTCTACACAGGCAGGGGACAGAGGACAGAAGCCGTCTCTGCTGGCTCTTCTGAAAGCCACAGCAGCTGGGTCCTCCCGTGGGAAGAGGGGCCTTTTACGTCTCCTGGGCACCCCACGGGTGGTGTGAAGGGCTCACGTCCTGACTCTGCATCGAAGAGGAATATTTGGGGGGAAGCGCCGTCAAAGAGGGAGGCTCTGGGCACAGAAGGGGAGCTGCAGCCAGGGATGAAGGCAGGGAAGAATTCCTGGTGACTCGCAAACCAAAAGCCCTCCGAAGGCAGGACGAGTGCGGCTCTGGTGCCCGCGCGGGAACACCTGCTCTGTCGTCCCAGAGCTTCCGTGGGCTCCTCGCACCGGAGCGCCCCCAGCGGGCGACTCTGCAGCGCGGACGGTCAGTGTCCCTTCCCGGTTCCTCATCCTTCCTCCACTAGCCCAACCCCCAGGCAGCTCTCTGCCCCTGCTCCTGTCTGTGTCCCAGTGTTTCCACAACGTTCCCGCCCCTGCGCAATCTGTAAAGAACAGAGGTCCGTGTCTTGGCGCAGTGAGCTAAGCCTCTGCCTGCCACGCCAGTGTCCCGCGTCACAGCGCCGGTTCGAGTCCCGGTTGCTCCCGCTTCTGATCCAGTTTGGAAAGCAGTGGTCCGTGGCTCAAGAGTTTGGGCCCCCACACACCTGGGAGAGACCAGAATGGAGTTCCAGACTCCTGGCTTTGGTCATTTGGGAAGTGAACCAATGAAAATCTCTCTCGCTCTCGCTCTCCTCTCGCTCTCTGCCTTTCAAATTAAAATGAAGAAGAAAGGTTTAATTTCCTTACCACTCCAGAAGTCCAAGAGCATGGTGCCAGCTTCTGCTTCCCTCTGGTGAGGATCACATGGCGGATGGCATCCCAGGGCTGTCATGTGTCTGTGTGTGCATATGTGTTCATGATTGTGCACCCATGTGTGTGTGCATGTGTGTGTGTAGGAGGTCCTGTGGTGAGACAGGAAGGCAGGATACAGCAGGGATCACTCTTTGTGGTACAACCCATTCTCATAGACACTCGCTCAGTGGGCTCAATCCACTCCCAGAGCAATGACTCCTGACCTAATTACCTCCCGCTGGGCCCCACCTTGTAGAAGTTCCACCGACATCGCGGCGGCTCCACCCTGGAAACCCTTGGGGGACAAACTTCCAGAACACAGCAGCCACCCCAGGTTCATTTGCTGGGATGAGCGCCTGAGCCAGCGTAGCTCAGCTCCCCATCCCACACTCGTCTTTGGGGTTCAGCCCCACCAGGGTCGGGGCCACAGCACTGCCTTTGTCCCCTCCCACCGCCCACAGCTGTGAGATTCTGGGGCTTGCACTAGGAAACCGTCACTGCGCCCCAGCCTCCTTCCTGTTTCTGTACCTCAGTTGGGTTAAGATCCGGGCAGAGGGGACAGAGCGTGAGCCATTGAGCCCCTCACACCCCAACAGGAGGTTCTGAGTGGGGAGGAAAGGCCCGGCCATCAGCCCAGCCAGTGTCCTGGGAGGAGCCCCCAGAGAAACAGCTGGGGCCGGGGTGGGGGGGTCTCCCTTCTCCAAGTGCTTCTGTCCGACTTTTCCGACTCCTTTGCCTGTCGCCAGCGTCCTGGAAGATCCTTTCTCTGGCTTCTCTCTGTACTTGGCAGTGACCCGGAGCTGTGCAAGCAGCCCCCGGCAGAGACTACTGGAGATGTGGCTGGGGAGGCAGGAAACCACCGAGGGGGAGCCGTCCCCCTGAAGCAGGTGTAGCTGTGGTGTGGAAAGGCAGAATACTTTTTTTCCCAGAAAAAAAAAAAAAAAAAAAAAAAAGAGTTGCTTTTGACCACAATGAGCTGGTCGATCATGGATGACGCCTGGCTCTAGCCCAAACCAAAATGATGGGAAATACTCCGTTCCAAACACGCACAAAAATCTTCCCCATCGCTCTGGCCAAGGCCAATTACTTACTCCACACACTGGCACCCTGCCCTTAACCCGTGTGAGGCTTGGAGTCACGGATCACTGTGTCCAGTGTGCTTTGGTCCTTCATCCCATCCTATAGAGGAGAAAACTGACCCCTCAAACGCTGACATCTCTTACCCTCTTGGAAGGCACAACCCCGACCAGATCCCCAAACTCCAGAACCCCAGTTCTGCTCAGGACTTGTTTCACAGCTCCAGGCACCTGGAGGGGGATGAATTCCCTGATGGCACAGGGGAGGAGCGCAGTGGTTTGCAGAGAGCACCAACATTTAAGAGGTGACCGTGTTCCTGGCACCAGGCTAGGGACGTTGCTACAGTGGGAACTGTCTTCCCAACAAATTAGAGGTGTTGTTATGAATTGTGAGCCCCAAAACAATTCATCAGCTCTCATACCTCAAAATGATTGTATCTGGAGATACAGGCTTTGGAAAGATAATCAAGGGGACCCGTGCTGTGGTGCAGCTAGCTAAGCTGCTGCTTGCAATGCCAGCATCCATATTGGGCTGCTGGTTCCATTCTCGGCTGCTCCACTTCCAATCCAGCTCCCTGCCAATGCACCTAGGAAAGCAGCAGAGGATGGCCCAGGTGCTTGGGCCCCTGCCACCTTCATGGGACCTGGATGGAGACACAGGATCCTGGTCTCAGTCTTACCCAAACCTGGCTATTATGACCATTTGGGGATCTCTGCTTCCCTCTCTCTTCTCTCTCTCTCTCTCAAATAAATAAAATAAATTTTTTAAAAATAAATAATGGATGGGGCCGGTGCTGTGGCGAAGCAGGTAAAGCCGCCACCTATAGTAGTGGCATCCTGTATGGGTGCCAATTTGAGTCCCAGCTGCTCCACTTCTGAACCAGCTCTCTGCCATGGCCTGGGAAAGCAGTAGAAGATGGCCCAAGTCCTTGAGTCCCTGCACCCACATGAGAGACCCAGAAGAAACTCCTGGCTCCTGGCTTCAGATCAGCACAGCTCTGGCCATTGCAGCCATCTGGGGAGTAAACCAGTGGATAGAAGACCTCTCTCTCTCTCTCTCTGCCTCTACCTCTCTGTAACTCTGCCTTCCAAATAAACAAAAAATCATTTAAAAAGAATGGCAATCATGTTAAATTGAAGTCTTTATGGTGGGCCCTCATCCAATATGGCTGCTGTCCTTATAGTAAGAGGAGTTTTGGGCTCAGACACACACGGAGGGGAAACCATTGAGAAGGCACAGGGAGACTGCGGCCATCTGCCAGCTCGGGAGAAACCAAGCCTGCCCACGCTTCCAGCCCTGACTTGCCGTCTCCAGGACCATGAGCCGCCCGTCTGTATTTCTGCGACGGGAGCTCAAGCCCAGGGTCACAGCATCCGCTTCCCATCCTGCTCAGCCTTCCATACTCACAGCCTGCCCCTGGCCGGCACCAGCTGAGCCAAACACTCTCCATGGCAGGAGCCAGAACGGAGAGAGCTGCAGAGAGCAGTACTGTGTGCAGAGTCGTACTAGTGGGGTCTCTGGCGGGAAGACCCCCCCCCCACTCCACTGCTGAGATCCCCAGGACAGCCCCTCCCTGCCCTCCCTGGGGCCTCCTGTGCTAAACTTTCCAGTGAATTCCAGGAAAACTCCAGCATCCTGCCAAGAATTTCCCTTTCTTGGTTGAATCTGTTCAGAGTGGGTTTTCTTACAACCCAGAGGAAGTCAACCATGGTGTGTGTGTGTGTGTGTGTGTCTGTGTTCTGACATGGTGCAGTTTCCCCACGAGGTTTTATTGTTCCATCCTGCGGACCGTGAAGGTAATGATGTTGAGTAGCCAGTCCAAGGTCACAGGGCTGCGTGCCTGTGCCCTTTGCCCTCGCCATGCTGTCCTGGATGCTGGAGTTCTTCCACCTCCCTCTGCAGGGCTCAGCTGGGAGCTAGGAGCTCAGCACAAGTTGTTCAATGGAGTTGGACTCACGGACGAATATGCCGGCTGGAGACCAAAACACAGATGACTGTGCTGCCTGTTCAAACGACTGGGGCCTAGAGAAATAAAACCAGGGTCAGGAACATATTCATCTCGTGCCCTGCTCCCCCTGAGACCTAGAGAGGCCAGAGACGTAACCCAGGCTCTCCGGGGAACTCACTGGTTCACTCAGAGACACCAAGACCCAGCGCTGGCCCCTGGGTTCACAAACCCTGTCTACCGCTCCCATCTGGGTCGTGTTTATTTAACCTGCAAACCACAGCAAGCAGTACCTCGTATTTTCCAGAAAAGATCTACGCCCTCAAGGCCCCCCCCTTCCTCCTCCTCCTCTTCCTCTTCTTCCTCCATGTGTTGTAACAAAAGGACACAGCCCACGCTTTGCTGGGAACTGGCCTCATCCTCGCCTTAGAAGGTTCTAGGAATCAGGGAGCTAGAACAGCGACAAAGGGAAAGGACTCGGCTGGCAAGGGTTTCTGGGCATTTTTCTCCTCTTTATATTTTTTTTTATTTTTATTTTTATTTTATTATTTTATTTTTGACAGGCAGAGTGGACAGTAGAGGGAGACAGAGAGAAAGGTCTTCCTTTTGCCGTTGGTTCACCCTCCAATGGCCGCCGCGGTAGGCGCTCTGCGGCCGGCGCACCACGCTGTTCCAATGGCAGGAGCCAGGTGCTTCTCCTGGTCTCCCATGGGGTGCAGGGCCCAAGAACCTGGGCCATCCTCCACTGCACTCCCTGGCCACAGCAGAGAGCTGGCCTGGAAGAGGGGCAACCGGGACAGGATCGGTGCCCTGACCGGGACTAGAACCCGGTGTGTCGGCGCCGCAAGGCGGAGGATTAGCCTGTTAAGCCACGGCGCCGGCCTTCTCCTCTTTATAAAAACAAAATTACTTTTCCCCCTCTTGCTTTGGAAAGGTCCCGAAGTAAACCCGAGATCATTTGCATAGCTCTCCTGAAACTTCCCAAGCCAACCAAGACATCCAAGTGTCGCTGGCAGGGGGAGTGGCTGTAGACCCAGCCCCACCATCTTGTGTGTCAACACGAAGCCCTGGCCTCAGCACCGCCCCCCAGAGCCAGGAGGAAGCAGCTCATCATTCTCTGACACCTCATCCACAAGAGGAGCGGGTCTGGGACTGGCGGTGTGACGTTGTAGGTTAAGCCGCAGCCTGCGACGCCAGCATCCCTGTGGGGTTCGACTCCCGGCTGCTCCACGTCTGATCCACGTCTGATCCAGCTCCCTACTAATGAGCCTGGGAAAGCAATGGAAGATGGCCCAGGTGCTTGGGCCCCTGTTCCCACGTGGGAAGCCTGGCTCCTGGCTTCGGATCAGCCCAATTCTGATTGTTGCAGCCATCTGGGGAGTGAACCAGTGGATGGAAGATCTCTATCTGTATCTCTCCCTCTCTGTAACTCTGACTTTCAAATCAATAAATAAACTTAATTAAAAACAATGAAGACGAGTGGGGCTGAGCATGGAAGACCTTTCCCTGCCCCGTCCCTCCCCACAGAGACAGAGGTGTGCCTGCGCCATCTCTCTCTTCTTCCCAATGAGGACAGACATGGCATCCAGAGCAGTAACAATGGCAAACAGGACTCGTTGACAACATGTGAGTGTGTATGATATGCAAACCCTAATTAACTATGTTTCAGGGGCCGGCACTGTGGCACAGCAGGTTAAGCCACTACTTGCCTGTATCCCGTACAAGCGCCAGTTCAAGTCCTGGCTGCTCCACTTCTGATCCAAATTCCAGCTGATGTGCCTGGGAAAACAGCAGAAGATGGCCCGAGTGCTTGGATTCTTGCTACCCACGTGGGAGACCCAGATGGAGTTCCAGGATCCACGCTTCAGTCTGGCCCTGCCCAGGCATTTGGGGACTGAACCAGCGAATGGAAGATCTTTCTCTCTCTCTCTCTCTCTCTCTCTCTCTCTGTAGCTCTACTTTTATATAAATAAATAAATCTTTGTACAAAACCAACAACCATATTTTAGTGGTAGAAATTTCAGGGATGAGCCATGGAGAGTCCACCCTCAGTGGGAAAAACA
This sequence comes from Lepus europaeus, assembly GCF_033115175.1. Classification (NCBI taxonomy): domain Eukaryota; kingdom Metazoa; phylum Chordata; class Mammalia; order Lagomorpha; family Leporidae; genus Lepus; species Lepus europaeus. Next base: position 12,689,157 of record NC_084828.1, on the reverse strand, counting down.
ACACAGCAGATTGCCAGCCAGTACCTGAAATTCTAGCCATTAACTTTGACGTGGCAATTTGGTTTTTGTTTTCAATGTTTATTCATTCTCATTTTTATTTGAAGGGAAGAGAGAGAGAGAGAGAGAGAGAGAGAGAGGTTCCACTTACTGGTTCACTCCCCACACGCCTGCAAAAACCAGGGCTGGGTCAGGCCAAAGCTAGGACTCTGGAACTCCATCCGGGTCTCTGCGTGAGTGGCAAGGGCCCAAGGACCGGAGCTGCTGCCTCCTAGGGTGCACATGAGCAGGACGCTGGAACTCACTCCAGCCGCTTTGATACAGGATGCAGGTGCCCCAAGGCACCTTCACCACTGGGCCATAAGCAGTTTGCAAAGTAGTGGTTGGGGGATGGCGGTTGGCTGGGGGGGGCTCCACTGAAGCTTCCCTGTGACGGTGTGAGGTAGGGATCCTTGGTTCCTCCATTGCTCAGAAGCACAGGAGAAATCTGCCCTGACAGAAAAGAGACGGTGGAAGCCCAGGTCCTTCTCATCCCATCCCCTCCACTCCGTGTTCTTTCCCTCCCCCTGGACCCAGCCCAGGAGTTGACCAAGAGCGTGGGTCTCACTGACGCCTGCAGTGGAACCTCATGGAAGCCTGATTTCTTGCCCCAATTTTTCTTTTTCCCAAGTGGAAATATCTGCATTAGGGTTGTCTTGACTACAAAAACATGCATTTGCAGAAGGAGAGTTGGACTCACACACAAGTTCTGGGCCAACCAGCCTTCCCTGCTGCCACACCAAACCTGTAGCCAGCATCTCCCATCTTCCCTTTGGCCAGCTGCGACCCCAGCGAAGTCACCTCCCGCCAGACAGTGAGGATCCTGAGTCCCACTCACATGGCTATGGGACTCGCAGCCCTCTCCTGTCCCCCTTGTGTTTCTCCCAGTTCCCCAGAGGGCTCGCAACACAGGACGCCGCGCGACCCACAGCCCACGCGGCATGGGAAAGGCTCATTTTCTTCCGTTCCAGCTCTGGCTCCCCAGCAGGTGCCAGGGGAACAGCCCTACCTCTCCAGACTGATGGGATGGCCAGGCGGCTCTGGCACAACCCTAGCACAAGCTCCCTCCCCTCCCCACTTCCTTAGTAGGGAAATAAGAAGTGGAGGGGGCGGGGGAGGGCTGTGGCAGGTTCCTCGGGAGTTGGAGGCTGTGCAGCGAGTTTCTTCTCACCTGTGTGAGCACAGCCTCGGGAAACCAGCCGCAGGAGGATTCTGGAGGCTCCTAACTCTACTGAGTCCTCTCCCCTCCTCCTTCGGCCCCTTCCTCTCTCCCACACCGCCTCTCTCCAGACCCTTGCCTCACTCTCCGCTGCTGGCTCTTGAAACAGGTGCATGCTCCAACCCCAGCCTCCCAAAGCCACATGGGCCGGAGTCCGGGAGCTCCAGGCAGCACCTTGACCTCCAACCCCTTGGTCCCCCAAACGGAGCTTCTGCAGATCCCTTCCCAACCTTGTGATTCAGGAGAATAAACCAGAATAAAATCTGTCTTGGGGCCACCATTGGGATGCCACGGGTTAAGCCGCCACCTGTGACACCGGCATCCCATATGGGCATCGGCTCGAGACCCGACTGCTCCACTTCCAATCCAGCTCTCTGCTATGGCCTGGGAAAGCAGTGGAGGATGGCCCAAGTGCTTGGGCCCCTGCACCCGCGTGGGAGACCAGAAAGAAGCTCCTGGCTCCTGGCTTCAGCCTGGTAGTACAGGTCCAGTCGTTGAGGCTATTTAGGGAGTGAACCAGCGGATGGAAGCATGCTCTCTGTATCTTCTCTCTTTATAACTCTACCTTTTAAATAACTAATTTTAAAAAAAGACCCTTTTCTTCCTCCTTTATGGACTTAAATGGGCCTCCTACAGTAAGTTCAAGTTTATAGGCTTATCCAGAAAAGAAAAACACGTTAGCATTTCCATGCAGGTTTCGGAAAACTCAAGATATTTTTCATCACTTTGGATTTTCCAACCCAGGACATTGCCCTACACGGGTGGGAAGGGAATCGCTTTGTTTCAGGATGCTGAAGACTTGGCGGTAAAATCCACAAAGTCGGCCTCCATGGCAGCAGGCTGCAGGTGCCCAGCCCCACCCCAGGGAGGGAGCTCTCCACCTGCCCACCCTGTGCCCCACGCCACTCTCTGGTCCAGCTGGTGGATGCGCAGTGAGCATCACGCTGCACCCGCACTGCCCCTCGGCTTAGGAGAACGGAAGAAGTGGGGGGCATCTCAGGCCTCTTCCCACAGAACCCCACGTGGAGGCTGTGAGCTGGGATGAGTGGCAGAGGGAAGCAGCATTGCTCCCCCTGCGATCCCACTGTACCGGTGCTGGACGGGTCCAGGCGAGCCCGGCGCAGTTCCCACGTGTAGGGCTGTCTCCTTGGAGTTAAGGAAGCTGCAAAATTCCCATTCATCTTCCCTATTCCACCACGTCAGATCCTGTCCCCAGTGTGGCTGGAATTCCCAGGATTCTTTCCCGAGATATTTTCTCCAGGTTCCCCTTCCAACAGCCGTTGTCATCTCTGACCGCAGGGCTGGCCCCTGTCTCTGGAGCTGACAGCACCAGCTCTCAGGCACAGACTCCCGCTGGTGGGAGCCAAGGTCGGGGGTGGGGGGTGGGGTGGGGGGGGGAGAGACAGCTGCCACCTCCCCAGGAGCACCACATCGCAAGGCTACGTCCGCCTCCACCAGAGGGAGCCCTTGCAAGCCTTTGCTCCCTCTGCCTTTGGTTTGACAATGCAGAGCCCAGGCGGACTGTCTGATGGACCCAAAACACTTCGACCACCTTCTCCTTGGGAGTGCACGTTCAGGCACCAACCCAACGCTTCTTGGGCGGTTCATAGAAATCAGTTTTTCTGGAGAACCGTGCCTTTCTCTGACTCCAGCTTCCTGCTACTGCACAGTGGGGAAAGCAGCAGACGACGGCTCAAGGACCTGGGTCCCCGCCACCTACATGGGAGATCTGGATGGAGTTCCTTGTTCCTGGCTTCTGCCTGGCCCAGCCTTGGCTGTCGTAAGCATTTAGGGAGTGAACCAGGAGGTGGGAGGCTTCTGTCTGTCTCTGTTTCTCTTTGTGTCTCACATTCTCTCTGCTTCTCTGCCTTTCAAATCAACTGAAAATTAATAATATACTTTTTTAAAAATCAGTTTTGCTGGAGAAGGTCAAAAAAACAAAATAGTTTTAATTGATATAATAAGAATGTTTTAAATTGTGTTTTCAGGGGCCAACATCCCACATGAGCACCAGTTCAAATTCCCGCTGCTCTACTTCTAACCTAGATCCCTGCTAATGTGCCCGGGAAAGCAACAGAAGATGGCCCAAGTGCTTGGGCTCCTGCACTCATGTGAGAGACCCAGAAGGAGTTTCAGGCTCCTGGCTTTGGGCTGGCCCAGCCTCAGCAGTTGCAGCCATTTGGGGAGTGAACCAGCAGGTGTAAGATCTGTGTGTGAGTGTGATTCTCACTCTCTCTCTCTCTCTCTCTCTCTGCAACTCTGCCTTTCAAATAAATAAGTCTTTTTTAAAAAATCACATTTTGGAAAGAAAAGCCAAAGTCCCTGTGGAATTCTTCATGATGTCAGAAGGCTTACCACACCTTACGTTCTTTCCACCTTTCAATAATTCTGTGCAAGGGACAGATTTCACTCATTAATCCAATTTTCATAATGCTAGTACAAATAAGAAGATGAAAAACATGTGAGGTTATGTGAGCTGCTCAGGGTTCTATGTCTGGTTCAGAGCCAAAAGCCATGCACCCGTCTTTTTCCGTTCTTATTGTGTGTTCATTCCACAAGCAAATCACAGGCAGATTTAACAGAGCTCAGACATCCCACCGAGCTCACACAGTCCACATGCAAGCTGCACACGTGCACGATGTTCCACACCGTACTGTGTACAGTAAACATGTCTGAAAACGACCCCGGTCCTCGCACCAGGAGTTCAGTTGAGAGAACTATTCAGTACCGTGAAATATCACGCGGGCATGAAAGCCAAGTTGTAAAAGCATGCTTGAGGCCATGGAGAACTGCTCATAGCTACAGAACGTGCACAGCAAGCTGTCGTTTTTATAAGTCTACATATCAATAAAACACATAGCAAATCATGGGGAGGGATAGATACTAAAATATTAACAGTGTTTTAATGGATGAATTGCTGGTGATTTTTTTTTTTGCTTTTGTTTTTTAAATGTATTTTTAGTTTGGGCTGGCGTAGTGGGCTAAGCCTCTGCCTGCAGTGCCGGCACCCCATATGGGTGCCAGTTCGAGTCCTGGCTGCTCCACTTCCATCCCAGCTCTCTGCTATGGCCTGGGAGAGCAGTAGCAGATGGCCCAAGTCCTTAGGCCCCTGCACCTGCATGGGAGACCTAGAAGAAACTTCTGGCTTTGGATTGATTCAGCTCCAGCCATTGTGGCCATTTGGGGAGTGAACCAGTGAATGAAAGACCTTTCTCTCTGCCTCTCCCTCTGTCTGTAACGGTACCTCTCAAGTAAATAAATAAAATCTTTAAAAAAAAAAAAAAAACACGTATTGTTCCTTGTAGTAGACATTAGCAGTTGTACACACTTATGGGGCACAGAGTGACATCTATTACAAGTACACCCAGTGTGATGAGCGGGCCAGGGCAACCGGCAAACAGCGGTCATGTCTGTGCACTGAGAGTGCCCACAGTCCTCTCCCCGGGCCATTTTGAAATAGTCCATGAACTCTTAACCACAGCTACTCTGCTATGCTGCGTTGTTAGATTATTCCTCCTCCACCGCCCCCAGGACCCCTGTTCCCCCCTTCGATCCCCTCCTGCCACGTCCTGGGCTCTTGCAGCCACTCATCTTTGCCACCCACTTTCTAGAGTCCCCATGGGAGTGACAACACTGGCATCTGCCTATGCCTGACCTGTCACTTAACATGTGAGTGCAAACGAGAGAACGGCATTGTTTTTCCTGTTGTGGTTGAATAATACTCTATTGTATACTTGTACCACATTTCCTTTACTTGTGGATGATTTTATGGTCTTCATAACCTACATCTTCTAACCATCCCACAGTAAAAGTACATTGCTTGGGTATTTTCTAAAGTGTCGAGACTGCTGTGTCAGGAGCCCTCATCAGGTTAAAGCGTAAACATGTGTTTGCACGTAAGTGTACGTACTAGCGTGACAGGGCAGCTCTGTAGGGTTATTCACTCACTTGTTGTGTAACAGACATGTCGCACCGTTTTGAAGTAGGCAGGCATACAGGTTGGAGTTGATTGGATTTGTGAACTGGAAGACCACGCCCCGTGTGACCTCATGCTCCTACCTGATGCCTTGGCCACGCCCTTGTGTGGCCTCATTCCCCTACCTGGCCGTACCGGGGTGCCCACCAACCAATCAGGTTAATTGACCACTCCCCTTTGGAGTGGGTTAAAAGCCTGGGGCACAGTGTGCCTGGCCTGCTCTTTCTCCCTGGTGTCTTGCTAGGAAGGGGCTTGCTGTAGCCCCGCGCCTCCAGGGCGCATGGCCTTCGGGCCATGTGCTCTAGGCTTCCTGGCCTAGATGCTCTTCCACGTGGCTGGTTCCTGGTGCTCGGTATGAACCCCTAATTACCTCTTTCTCTTAAATAAAGCTCTCACTCTCCTATGCATCTTTCTTACTGAATAAAAGCTTAAAACGTACCATGCTGCCTTGTTTATCTGTGCCGGTATTTAGAATTCTTCTCCAAATATTAGGCAAGGACCCTCTTGGGCTTATTAATATCGGGGATTTAGTAATAAGCCCGTGGTGAAATCGTATGGCACCCCAAATTCTGGTAGTACATGTGGCACCCTGTCTAGTATTTCTATGGAACTTTAAGGGGCCACATTTTAGTGTGAATTTTAGGGGGTCTTGTCCGATATCACGTTTCAGGAGACAGAAGACTCATCACCAGAAACTTGGTTCTCGGGTTTCCCGTGTTGAGGCGGTTTCCCCCAGAACCCTTAGTGCCACTTCTGGGACCGAAGCTGTCACTCCTGTACTCTCTACTTCCCAGCCGCAAACCCGCTGACCAGGGCACAGCAGTTAAGATGCCGCTTGGGATAGCAGAGTGCCTGGGTTCAAGTCCCGGCTCTGTTCTTGATTCCAGCTTCCTGCTCACACACACCCTAGGAGGCAGCTCAAATGCTTAGGTCCCTGCCACTCCCATGGGAGACCCAGTCGGAGTTCCTGGCTGCAGGTTTCAGTCTGGCCAACCCCAGCTGTAGCAGGAGCGTGCCCGTGGATGGGGAGATTCTGTCTATCCTGCCTCTCAAATAAATAAATAAATCCACAGACCCAGCCACCAAACGGTGCTCCTGCAAAGGCAACCAGTGCAAAACTCCTGGTCTCGTTTCTGTCCGCCTCCCGGAGCTGCAGTCCAGGCTGCCCACACGGTCCCAGTCCTCTCTCCCATCCCCCCTGAATGAAGAGCATCAGGTGACCTGGAATCATCCTGTGTGGCAGAGCCTCGCTGGGCTCCCCGAGGAAGCCTTTGTTCAAGACTGCTCCCGGGCAGTGACATCCTCGCTGGAGACCCTGGGGCAGCTCATGTCCGTCATCCCGGCTGCATTACTCGAAGTCCCCCCTTCCACCGCTCCCGTCCCTTTAATTCTCTTGTCTTTGTCCTACTCACAATGAGACTGTCACTGGGTGGGGACAGTCCCCTGGCGCCATATCCCCCTCTGCCTCTTGGCTCATGCTAATCTCCCTTCCCCGTGAGCACGTTCGCCCTCTGTACCTCTTCATCGGGCGCGCACTCGGGGCGTGCCTTGCAGTATGGAGAGTGAATGTGCTTTTCCAACTTGCCATCGCTGGGGATGAGGGAGAATCAGACGTGTGGAAGACGCACGCTCACAGAGATGGACACGGAAATGGACTGGGCTCTCCTGGAGCCACAGCAGGACTGGGGTCTCCCAGCTTTTCCTGCTTGTGGAGGGAGAGCAGCCGTTGCCGTGGAAACCCTGCCCGGTGGTGATGGTGGTAGCAGCGGCGGGCAGGAGCCACGGGAGTCTGCCCGCCTGCCTCCGTGGCTGCCATCCAAGGCTGATTAATTTAAGTTTGGGTTGGCTGTGACGTTGCACAAGGCAGGCAGCGACGGGCAGGGGCGAGCCGGGAGAAGCCGAGCACCACCAGACAGATCCCTTCTGCTCACTGGAAGCCACGTGAGCAGCAACAAAAGAAATCATCAGGGCATTTTAGCGATTAACATGCTGGGCAATGCTGGCGACCAGACGAGCTGTTAAAGAAAGTGTTCCCGGACCCGTGTTGTCATTCTATTCAGAATTCCACGCGCTGATTCATGAATTTCTTCAAGACACGCCACCTGCCAGCCACCTACAACCACTAAGCACACAGCAGCGGCAGACGTGGGCGCGCCGCCACCCTGAGCCTCTCTCCAGGCCTTGGTTCTCCAAAGGGCAGGTCTTGTCGCCGGCCATCAGCCCGCAGACACCCTGGTCAGCCTCTGTCGGCTGCCAGAGCAAGGTTCCATTTCAAATCAGCACAGCCCAAGGATGCCTGACCCAAACCGCTCACAATCTTCAATTTTGGATTTGTCCGTCTTTTAGGGTATCTGCATGCGTGATGGGATGAAATTCTTCTGTGTTGTACACACAGCCTGAGGTCAGGTGAAGAATTTTCAGCTTTGAAACAGTTTTAGATTTTTCAGATTAGGGGTGATCATCTTATTTATTTATTTTGAAAGTCAGAGAGAGAATAGAGAGAGAGAATCTTCCAACTGCTGGCTCACTCCCCAGAAGGCCACAATGGCCAGGGCAGAAGCCAGGAGCCAGGAGCTTCATCCGGGTCCCCCACATGGGTGGCAGGGGCCCAAGCCCTTGAGCCATCTTCCGCCACTGTTCCCAGGCCATAGCAGGGAGCTGAATCGGAAGTAGAGCAGCTGGGACACAAACCGGTGCCCATATGGGACGCCAGCGTCACAGGCGGCAGCTTCACCCGTCACAACACAGCACCCGGTCTGATCATCCTGTTCTTAACACAACATTTTAGATCCATCTTAAAAGGAAATGCACGGATTGCTCACGTCCAACCTCCTCATCACAGAGATGAGAAAATGAGGCTGGAGCCAGGAGTGGCAGTGGCTCCTCGCTGGCAGGAGGCAGAGCGGGACGCACCCCCAGGCTCCGGGTCTCCCAGTCCGGTGGGATCTCGTGGACCCCTCACTTTGCGTCCTCTGCATTGTGTTGAGGATGACAGTGTGTAAGCAGGAAGAGAATCTGTTTCATCAAACGGAAGATGGACGTACAATACGTACTTGTCCCTGAGTATCTGAGCGTGGCTGGGTCCAAGCTCCCCACAGCTACCCAAGTCCACAGATGCTCCAGTCCCGTGTGCAGTATTTGCATGCACCATGCGAACATCCTCTTGTAAACTTCTAAATTAAACGTTATGTGAGAGGCAGAGAGAGGGGGAGAGCGCGTCCTCCCATCCACTGGTTCCCTCCCCAAGTGCCCCCAAGTTAGGAAACTAGGAGCCAGGAACGGGATCCAGGTCTCCCATAGGCTAGCAGGAACCCAGACCACGGCCCGCTGGAGTCGGCACTAGCAGGAAGCTGGAGCCAGGAGCCGGAACTGGGACTGGAAGCCGCGTGCTCGGACGTCTTCACTGCGAAGCTGAGTGTCCACTCCGTCTCCCGTGCGCTTTGTAACATCAACACACTGCAAGTGCTATGCAACTGGCCGCTCTGTGAGTACTGCATTGTTTGAGGCATAGCAACAAGGAAAAAGAAAATATATACGTGCTTGGCACAGATGCAATTTCTTCCCTGAATATTTTCCATCTGTGGTTGGCTGAGTCCAGCGATGTGGGGGGCCGCGACTGTCGAGGTCTGGAAGTGAGGTGTGGGAAAGTGTCCCGAGGTGAACAGTAAGCGCTGGATGCCTTGGCCCACGGGGAGGGAAACTGGCTCCCCGGTGGTTCCCGGGGACGCTGTGGCTCCAGGAGGCTCCCCGGGGAGTCTCGTAGTCAGCAAGGTGACCAGAAACTCCCTGCTCAGAAGTCTGACCCTCTCTGCTGGCAGTTCCAAAGCCACTGGCAAACAACCCTTAAGGGCTCAAGAAGCACTGGGGGCGGGGACCTAGTGATGAACCCGAGTCACTAGGAAACCATGATTACCGCCCCTGGTAAAATAAGACTCTTGGGGGAAATGGCTGTGGGAGAACCGGGTAGCCAGCTTTGGTCGGGGGCACAACGCTTGAGCACTGCTTTAGGAAGGAGCTGGGTGGCAAACGTGGAGGATCCAACTCCACGGGAGCAGAGGCAACCTCCCCGTGGGAAGGCGGCTCCTGCAGTCCCCACCCCACGGTGGCCTTGAATGGGCTGCACACGATGAACATTTATGTGGAGAAAGGCGACCCCTTGTGGGCTAACTCTGGAACAAATCGAATCCAACAGCCTGGGAGCCATGCGTCCTGCTTCACAGGATGCTGGAAAAATCGCCACGCTGCCAGGGGAGTTCATAATCGTGGCCAGAGGCGTGATGGAGACACCTGGGCCTCGTGGGAGCCCCGGGGAGGGTCTGCGTTACAGCAGCGTGCCCGGGGATGCGCCCCTTGGAGAAGACAGCCCGGCCCCGACGCCTTCTCAGCCCGAGTGAGACCCTCGCTAGCCTGGAGGGAGCAGTCCCTGCAGGCGGGCACCAAGCGCACCTCCACCTCGTGCCCCCTCATCAGACTCCCCAAACCCAGCCCGATGCTTCCAGCACCCTTCGTGGCCAGATCGCTGGGGCCTGCGGGCTTCCCACAGCCCAGGGTGGCGCTCGCCCTGCAAAGCTGCGCTCCTGGCCCCACCTCTGCTCCCGTCCCAGTTCCAAGAATTCACTGTATTTGCTTACGGGGGAAGAATCATTTAATACAAAGTATTTTTAACATGGTGTGGGAGGACAAAGATGGAACCCGCACGACCGTAGACGGATCACAGGTGGGTAATTACACATGCAAATGGATTCGATTTGGTAATTCTCCCCTGAATTCCTAGTTACATGCTAACAAGTCATGCTAACCCCACACCACCACTGCATCTTGGGTTTCTTTTTATTCTTATGTCAATTCTGAAATATTAAACGCCATTTAGAACACCTTGCTAACACCGTGTTTCTGAGTTTAGATTGGGGGGGGGGGGACTCCATACTAACTGATCCACACAGCGGGTAGGAGATGAAAATTACTTTCCTCACTTTAAAAGCGCCCCAGTGTACAAGGTTGCACAGGCTGGGTTTTGGCAGGCGGGGCTTGGGGGAAGGCGAATCTAGTTCTGCAGGAAACGTCCCGTAAAACCAGAATGCAAAACCCAAGTCATGAAGCAAGAACATCTGGTGGAACATCAGGAGTGAAATGGGAGAAAAGTACTTCCTGCTGAGCAGTCAGGAAGGGCCTCCTGGAGGAGGTGGCATTCAAGCAGGGCTGTGGAGGACAAGCTAGAGCTGCACATACAGCAAAGGGGCAGGTGGAAGGCACGGCAGGAGGCCACCCTGGGGCAGATCAAGGCCTCCAGGCACAGACACGTGCACACACACGTGCTGTGTGCTTTGCAGTGCCCACCAACATGGGAAGACGCACTTCACAACGGGGTGTCCACCGGGTCGGGGCAGAGGGATCCAAACGTTAGTGATGCAAGCAAGGGACACCGACGGCTAGGGGAGCAATGGACAGAGGGAGGAGACGAGAGACTGAGCCGAGAGCTGCCCAACAAGAGGCCAGAGGCGGCAGCGGGACCGCGGGCTCACCCGGCCCCACGCGCCCTCACACGCACTGCTGGCTAGACGCAGTGCGGGAACTCAGAGCTCCATCTGCTGCAGAGAGGGGAGCTCAAGACTCAGAAGGCCTCCTATCGGATCCTCCCTGATGGACACAGGAGGGCAGGTGCTGCGACCGCGCAAACAGCCACAACACACCCCCAGGAGTCTCCCCAGGCCGCCCACCCATTTCCAACTGCTCCATCCGGGACCTTCCCTCAAAAGGCAAGTGCAGGGAGTGTCACGCGAGGCTCCTTCGTGCCCGGAGCGCCTGAGGCTGCTGTGCCGCGCTCCTTGGCCCTGCCCGTGGTAAACGCCCAGCACCTGCAGAGAACCCTGCAAGCGGGCACGCCCTGCCCAGGCAGCCACTTGTCCCACGGGGGGCCCTGGCATGGCCGTGTGGGAGCCCCACAGACCCGCAGGTTACGACAGGTTTGTTTTTTTTTTTTTTAAGTTATTTATTTATTTGAAAGGCACAGTTACAGGGAGGCAGAGGCAGAGAGAGATCTTTCTTCCACTGGTTCACTCCCCAGATGACTGTAACGGCCAGAGCTGTGCCAACCCAAAGCCAGGAGCCAGGAGCTTCTTCTGGGTCTCCCATGCCAGTGCAGGGGCCATCTTCTACTGCATTCCCAGGCCACAGCAGGGAGCTGGATCAGAAGTGGCGCAGCCAGGATTTGAACCGACGCCCGTAAGGGATGCCATACCCACTACGCCACAGCACCAGTCCCTAGGATGGGACCTCATGCAGAGCCAGGAGCACCAGTCCTGCAGGGGCGCCCAGAGGGGGAGGCCCTGGGTGGGGACCCCTCAGGTTGGCACTCTGGGAGCCTCAGAGACCCCGCTCCCACAGCAGCGGCAAAGCCCCTCCTGCAGGGACATCCCAGGAGGCCAAGGCTGAGGACGGCCCCTCTGACACTGTCAGGGACCGGCCTTCAGAGGCTTGGCTCACTGCGACCGTGTGGCACAGCAGGCATGGGCTGGCATGGAGGTGCACACATCTGAACGCAGGGGTGGGGAGCGGAGCAAAGCCCCCCTGGGAGGGAGCCACGTGGGCAACCTGAGCCACGTTTCTCTTGTGCTCCCCAATGAGGGCTTTGTTAATTAGCACCATGGAGATTAGAAACTCTCTTCGTGATGTGTGGCTGGCTTCAAACAGCACACAGCCCCGCCTGCCCAGGGTGGACAGGTGCACAGGACTAGGGGGTGTGGCCCCTGCACTGACCGCTGAACTAGCGGAAACTGGTGTGAGCTCACTGGCGCACCTGTTCAGAGTGAGCTTTCGCACAGGTGCCGCCAGGGCCCGGCAAGCTTCCCGAGGCTGGACGGCCGTCTGGAGGCCAGCAGGGACTGATGCTGCCTTCGTGGGACCACGTTCCACCTGGCGGCGAGCTTGTGAGCAAGGAGACGAGAGGGCTCGCTTGTGTTCTACTAGCAGGTTTCGACGTCACAAGAAGAACCCAGTACTGGTGAACTGATCAAGCCCCTGAACGTGGGCCCTGTGCTGTGACGGGCTGCGGGAACCCAGCATCCTCTGGGGAACGCCTTCTGAAGTTCCAGGAAGAGGCGGAGCACCCCGTCCATAGCCAGCAGCAGGAAGGGGCCGCCATGGTGCCCAGTGCCACGCTCAGCAGCGCACGTATTGTGGCACCGGTGTGGCACCGGGATCTGTGACACCGGGTGAAAGGCGATCTTAAGGCGCTGTGCTTTCCTCTTTATTCTCTTTCCCATTATAAAAATAACCCCGTTCTCTCTGTGAAAGCCCTGCGTTACACACACTGACAGCCCGCACTCCGTGTCTCCCAGACTGGTAGCCCGCAGCAGTAAGTCAACAGGACAAAGTCACCCACACGGCACGTCTCCCCAGAGGGCCGCGCGCGTCCGTTCTCCCCAGAGAGCGTTCGGCCATTCCGGCTGCGGGAACCTCCAAGGCTTTCTCAATGTTCCAGAACGAGCCAAAGCATCAGCAGTGAGTTAGCTTAAAAAAACAGGAAATGGAGAACAAGGAATTTGACACAGAGGAGAAAACAGTTCAGAAACCATCCTAGCTTCTTACCAAAATAAAAACTCCTAAATTTCAATTCCGTAAAATGGCTTGAACACTTGAACGTGGGGAACAGTCACTTCTTTAGCATCAAACACAGCCGTCCAGGTAACTCCCCAGCTCTGCTCACTTAGCGCTCAGCTCTTGCAGCCGGGAGAGGAGAGTTTTGACTCCACCTCCCACAGCTGCTTCTGCAGGCCTTGCAGCACCTCTTCCATCTAGCCAGCGGAGAGAACACAAACACAGCTACAGTTACACGGGACCACATGCGATTAACATGCACAATGTTAACACAATTTCGAACATTTCACGCATTACACATGCTGACTATGCAGTATTTGTAAGATGTAACTACTCAGAGGCATAGATTTGATTTAAATAAGACATAATAAATAAATCACACATAATTCTATTAATAGTAGTTCTCAACCTACAGTCTATTTACAGTTCCTTTAAACACTCCCCCACCATCTTACCTATCTGGTCATGAAAAGATGTTAACATTCAACAGTGAAGCCGTTTATACCACAAGAACTGGATCAAATAAAAAAGTGACTTCATTCAAAGATGGATTTCCATTTTAAGTTTTGGGATATAGACTGCTTTAATTCTGGCATGAGATGGCTTCCTTACACTTCATCAGCTTGAGTTCATGGTTGGTTCCCAAAAATCAACATGAACTCCCAGTGTGGAAATGTTAAGATCAAGCAGGTATGGGGCCGGCAAAGTAGCTAAGCCTCCGCCTGCAGAGCCAACATCCCCTGTGGGCACCGGTTTGAGTCCCAGCTGCTCCTCTTCTAATCCAGTTCTCTGCTATGGCCTGGGAAAGCAGTAGAAGATGGCCCAAGTACGTGGGCCCCTGCACCCACGCGGGAGACCCAAAAGAAGCTCCTGGCTTTGGGTTGGCCCAGCTCCAGCTGCTGCGGCCATTTGGGGAGTGAACCAATGGATGGAAGACCTGTAATTCTACTTCTCAAATAAATAAATCAATGCTAAAAAAAAAAAAACACAAGCAGGTGGCACCACAAAGTCATTATTTGTGGAACAGCACTCGTTCACTGACAGAAGCTGTTCACAAAAGGATAGAAAATGTGCAGAAAAAGTTACCTGTTTTAGAGACTTTTCTATTTCAACTCTGCTTTCAAGATTAAACAGCTCTTTATCTTCTGATGCTATCCGTTTTTCAGAGGATCCCAAAATATAGCTGAGGAACAGAACAGAACAAAGTTAAGATGCGCTAAGGGAACAAATACTAAATGAATGGCACTCTTAAGTATATTAGACAGGTTTTGTTTTTTTTTTTTTTTTTTTTTTTTTTGGACAGGCAGAGTGGATAGTGAGAGAGAGAGACAGAGAGAAAAGTCTTCCTTTTGCTGTTGGTTCACCCTCCAATGGCCGCTGCGGCCGGCGCACCGCGCTGATCTGAAGCCAGGAGCCAGGTGCTTCTCCTGGTCTCCCATGGGGTGCAGGGCCCAAGCACTTGGGCCATCCTCCACTGCACTCCCGGGCCATAGCAGAGAGCTGGCCTGGAAGAGGGGCAACCGGGATAGAATCCGGCGCCCCAACCGGGACTAGAACCCGGTGTGCCAGCGCCGCAAGGCGGAGGATTAGCCTGTTAAGCCACGGTGCCAGCCTTAGTATATTAACACCAAGTCAGCTAATAGAACTATTCTTGTGAAGAATAACCATGTAGGAAGCTCTACTACGTAAATGATGTCTTCCTCCACAGTGGCTTTGTCTACACAGTTCTACATCCCAATTTTCCAGTATTACAAGCATTTCATTATTAGCATAAACTTGCTCTAGGCAAACTGGGTGGCAAAGCATTATCACTCATAGCTCGACCACCTAAGGACCCAGAAGAAGCCTCCACTGTCTTGCTTTATCTAACGTCAGAAACATGTGCCACTTCCAATTTGACCTTTTTTCCAATTTTTTACTTAAGAGGTGCAGGGGAGAAAGCAAGAGCACAACCTCCCATCTGTTGTCTCACTCCCCAGTGCCCCCAATGGCCAGAGCTGGAAACTCGATCCAGTTCTCTCACGTGAGTCGCAGGGACCCAACTACTTGGGCCAACTATGTGCTGCCTCCCAGGGTGTGCATTAGCTGGAAGCTGGAATCAGGAGCTCAGAATTAAACCCAGAGACTTCGGGGCCGGTGCTGTGGCACAGCAGTGAAAGCCCTGGCCAGTAGTGCCGGCATCCCATATGGGCACCAGTTCGAGTCCTGGCTGCTCTACTTCCAATCCAGCTCTTTGCTATGGCCTGGGACTGCAGTAGAAGATGGCCCAAGTCCCTGCACCCACATGAGAGACCCTGAGGAGGCTCCTGGCTCCTGATCAGCTCAGCTCCACTGTGGTCATTTGGGGAGTAAACCAGTGGATGGAAGACCTCTCTCTCTCTCTGGCTCTACCTCTCTCTCTAACTCTGACTTTCAAATAAATAAAATAAATCTTAAAGTAAAATATAATAATAAAAGAAACCCAGGGACTTCAGCTGCCTTAACCAGTAGGATAAACACCTGCTCCTGAACTAGACTTTAAGTAATAAATTGTGGGGGTCAACACTTGATTAACCAAATGTCAGCAACTGTAACAGTTACTCTCCAGCTTACCCTGTGTTTGCCTCTCATTGTTACAAGATGCCATGGTTTAGGAAAGTAGAAAGTAGCAGAGGAATCAGCTGGCAATGGAGGGAAACCAGCTCCGGGCTGGCAACCAGCTACATCCAAACAGTAAGGACGGAGATGCCAGCATCTCTCAAAGAAAACTCGAGGGGCCAGGGCTGTGGCGCCAGCTCCCGGCATCCCACAGCGGAGTGCTGGCTGGAGTCCCCGCAGCTCTGTCTCTGCTCCAGCTTTCTACCAATAAGCCTGGCAAGGCAGAGGAAAATAGCGTGGTACGCAAACTGTGGAAGGCAACTGACATCCTACTTAGAAAACCAAAGATGCGGTGGGAAAATGACATGGCACCGAGCAACTGATAAAACTGTAAATAAATGGCACAGAGGGCAGCCCTGGCATTATAATTCCGCCTCAAGGGGCCAGTGCCGTGGCATAACGGGTTAAGCTACCACCTGCAAATCCAGCATCCCACTTGGGTGCTGGTCCTAGTCCCTAATGTTCCACTCGTGCTCCAGCTCCCTCTAATGCACCTAGGAAAGCAGCTGAAGATGGTCCAAGTCCTTAGGCTCCTGCATCCACATGGGAGACCCAGAAGGAGCTCCTGGCTCCTGGCTTTGGCCTTGTCCTGCCCTGGCCCTTGCAGCCATTCGGGCAGTGAACCAGTACATGGAATATCTATCTCTCTCACTCTCTCCCTCTGTAGCTTTGCTTCTCTCTCTGGCTTTGCCTTTCAAATAAATAAATCTAAAAAATACACATACACACACACACACACAAACTTATTTTTTAAAAAAAATTCTGCCCAAGAAGTAGCCTGTCTCCTAAAACCAACTATTCAGGAAAAACAGCCTTGACAACCAGATCTCCTGCGGTAAAGCCTCCCACGTATTTTCTTCTGCAACACCGTATCCCTTTTTAAAAAAATTACTCTCATTTTATTTGAAAGGCAGAGGAAGACAGGAACCTTCCATCCACTGTTCACTCCCCAAATGCCTGCAACACACAGGGCTGGCCCAGGCCAAAGCCAGGAGCCTGGAAGTCAGTCTGTGTCTCCCATGTGGGGAGCAGGGACCCACCCAAGTACCTGAGCCAGCATCTGCTGCCTCCCGGGTGCACATCAGCAAGAAGCTGGATCAGAATCAAACCAGGCCCTGCCCTACGGGTTGGGGACATCCCAAGCAGCAACTTAACCACTGAGACATAGCTCATCCCCAGAAAATACTGCTTTTTAAAGTTTTGTACCAGCTCCACTAGATTAAGATTTCTTCTCCTTTATAGTTGTACCTTCATTTAGTTTTCAACAAGTTTGGTAAAAATCTCATGGAGATCAAGGGAGCACAATTGGGCCCAGGTCTTCTAATCATACAATAAATCCAAAACAAGTGACCTAGATGCTTTGTAAAAAGAACAGTATCTGCCACACTATTCTTTTGTGTAAGGGCTATTTAGTTTGCAGATTGCAAAATTTTGATCTAAACCTGCCTAGTGTCTTTCTTTCCAGGATTTATTTATTTATTTATTTATTTAAAGAGCAACAGAGGCAGGTAGGGAGAGAGGGAGAGACCTTCCATCTGCTGGTTCACTCCCTAAATGGCCACAACAGCCAAAGGTGGGCCAGGATGAAGCCAGCAGCCAGGAACTCCTCCCTGGTCTCCCACGGCAGGGACCTATGCACTTAAGCCATCTTTTGCTGCCTTCCAAGACACATTAGCAGGAACCCGGATCAGAAACAGAGCAACTAGGATTCAAAGGACCACTCTGATATTGGATGCTGGCATCCCAAGCAGGAGCCAATCCATCTAGCTTTAAAAAGGTGGCAAAATCAGAGTTATGAAAGAGTACCTGGATAAGAAAGCAAAGTAAAAAGAATACTGTCCTAAAATTTTTGAAAAAGAAAATCTATGAGGGGCCAGCATCACAGCACAGCAATTTAAGCTGCCACTGTGAAGTCTGCATCCCACATTAGTGTGGGTTCAATCCCAGCTGCTCGGCTTCTGATCCAGCTCCCTGCTAATATGCCTGGGAAAGCAGTGGAAGACAGGGCCTTAGCCATCCACAAGGGAGACCAGATAGAGTTCCAGGTTCTTGACTTTAGCGCTGGCCCAGCCCCAGCCATTGTAGCCATTTGGGGAGTGAACCAGCAGGTGGAAGATCTCTGTCTGTCTCTCCCTCTCTCTCTGTAACACTCTCTTTCAAACAAATAAGTAAATCCATGAGATTCAACAGGTTGATAAAGATAATTCAAATCATGAAAAGTGTAGGCACTTTCTTTTCTTCTTAAATTGTTCTTTCCTGCTACATAAGGTTGCTTGGGTACCCCAGAAGTCTTGAGGATGGTGAAAACGTATGGGGGTAACTGATTAATTTTCTGTTTCCTACAAAGAAAGGCCAATGGATTGGAAGATCACTAAGGCACTTGAAACTCTTTAGCTGATGTCTGTGGTCAGCCCCTAATTTGCACTGTAAGACCCCTGCTAAAAGTAAATATTAAAATAATATTATAATGGGCCGGCGCCGTGGCTTAACAGGCTAATCCTCCACCTTGCGGCGCCAGCACACCGGGTTCTAGTCCCGGTTGGGGCGCCGGACTCTATCCCGGTTGCCCCTCTTCCAGGCCAGCTCTCTGCTATGGCCCGGGAAGGCAGTGGAGGATGGCCCAAGTGCTTGGGCCCTGCACCCGCAAGGGAGACCAGGAGAAGCACCTGGCTCCTGGCTTCGGATCAGCGAGATACGCCGTCCGTAGCGGCCATTGGAGGGTGAACCAACGGCAAAAAGGAAGACCTTCCTCTCTGTCTCTCTCTCACTATCCACTCTGCCTGTCAAAAAAAATATATATATATATTATAATGGCCGGCGCCGTGGCTTAACAGACTAATCCTCCGCCTTGCGGCGCCGGCACACCAGGTTCTAGTCCTGGTCGGGGCACCGATCCTGTCCTGGTTGCCCCTCTTCCAGGCCAGCTTTCTGCTGTGGCCCGGGAGTGCAGTGGAGGATGGCCCAAGTGCTTGGGCCCTGCACCCCATGGGAGACCAGGAGAAGCACCTGGCTCCTGCCATCGGATCAGCGCGGTGCGCCGGCCGCAGCGCACCTACTGTGGCGGCCATTGGAGGGTGAACCAACGGCAAAAAGGAAGACCTTTCTCTCTGTCTCCCTCTACTGTCCACTCTGCCTGTCAAAAATAAAAATTAAAAAAAAAAAAAATATTATAGTAAAGGGTTAAAAAGTTTGGCTGCTGACAGTAGCCATTCCTTAAGATAACTGTGTCTCCACCCGCCTGCAGAATAACCTTGGGAAACTGCTCTGTGTAACTGTCTCACTGGATAAAACTTGCAGGGCAGGGGTCCCGAAAAGAGTTGCAATAAGGTTCTGTGACCATTGTATAAACTTACCCCTTCCCTTGCTAAAATCGCCCTTCAAGGTAGCTAATCACCTAACGCCCCACATACATATGTTAATCAGGTGGCTATTGTCTTTAAAAACTGCTGTAACCCCTGCTCCGGGCTCTCTTGCTCTCTGGGCTCTCTTGCTCTCTCTTGCTCTCTCGACTGCCTGTGGTGCTGGGGAGCCCGTTTGCGCAAACGTATTAATAAATATCCTCTTGCTTTTGCATCTACTGGGCTGGAGTTTTGGGTCTTTGGGCGACCACCCGAGTGCGTTGGATTCCCAAATTTGGGGTCCTTCAGCACTGTTTCCTCAGGCTGACTTTAAGAACTCATGGAGAGTAGACATTTAAAAACATTACTTCACATTTCTCAAAAGTAGGCAATTAGCTACTATAGGAAATAGCTCGACTTTGTATTTCTACTTTTCTTTTTTTTAAAAGATTTATTTATTTAGAGGTCAGAGTTATACAGAGAGAGAAGGAGAGGGAGAGGAAGAGGGAGGGAGGGAGGGAGGGAGGGAGAGGGAGAGAGGGAGAGAGGGAGAGAGGGAGAGAGGGAGAGAGGGAGAGAGAGAGAGAGAGAAAGAGAGAGGTCTTCCATCCACTGCTTCACTCCTCAATTGGCTGCAACAGACAGAACTGCACCAATCCGAAGCCAGGAGCTTCTTCTGGGTCTCCCACATGGGTGCAGGGGCCCAAGGACTTGGGCCATTTTCTACTGCTTTCCTAGGCCATAGCAGAGAGCTACATCGGAAGTGGAGTGGCCGGGACTCAACCAGCGCCCATATGGGATACCAGCACTGTAGGCAGTGGCTTTACCCACTGTGCCACAGCGCCGGCCCCTACTTTTCCAAAACACCAGAAAGACTTCTTCCCTAACTGGTGTCAAAATTCCTATTTTTTTCATGATTTTCTAGGAGTCTAAAACTGGGAAGGAGTATGGAAATGCACAAAATGACTACAGATTGATCCCTATAATCGCTTAAAAAGAATCCTTCTCAAGTTCATTCCATTTTTAAAAACAAATGAACAGATTTTTACTCAAAAAAAAATGCCACAATTTAGGAGTGCTGACTTTTTCAATATCAAAAAATCAGAGCAAAGCAAAGCAAAAAAAGAGAAAGAGAGAAAGAAATTAACTGGCTTTACGGTCCGAAATTTTTACCTGGAAATGTCGTTTAAGCAGTGGTTTAGCTCTGATGTCTTCATAGCAACTTCTCTGCAAACTGAACTTTCTGAGCGGTCAGCTACCCAGTGGTCACTTAAATATCAAACTTACCTTTCAATGGCTTCAACACTGAGGCAAAACAAGTCCCTCTTGTAATCCAGGCTCTTGGGGGTGCATCTGTATATGTAGCCGAGGTTGAGGGAGCAGCCAGCGCAATACAGGGTCTCGAGGACGCTGCGTAAAGACATATCACCACTTTAGGAAGCAAAGCAGCAACCTGCTACAGAACACCCACTGCTGGCACCCAAACACTTCAACGCTCAGGTTTGTCATTCTGACCATGTTTAGTTACATGTATTCATACAAGGAAGGAAACAAATGAGAGTAAGATACTTATAATGGGAGGGAGGGAGCCATTATAATCCATAAGCTGTACTTTGGAAATTTATATTCATTAAATAAAAGTTTAAAAAAAAAAAGATACTTATAATAGAAATGCAAGGACAGCCACACTGCCATCCACATCTGACGACAGGAACATGCACACGGCAACAAGAAGAGGAGAAAGAGGAGACCATCAAGTGCTTTTGTTATGAGCACAAACTTCTGCGGCCAGGGCTGTGCAGCAGCAGGTTAAGCTGTCGCTTGAGATGTCAGCATCCCATATGAGCACAGGTTCAAGTCCCAGCTGCTCCATTTCCAATCCAGCTCCCTGCTAATGTGCCTGCGAAAGTGGCAGAAAATGGTCCAAATGCTTGGGCTCCTGCTACTCACATGGAAGACCCGGATGGAGTTCCAGGGTCCTGGCTTCAGCCTGAATTAGCCCTGGCTGTTGTGGCCATTGGGGAGTGAACCAGCGTATGGAAGCTCTCTCTCCCTCTCTCCGTAATGCTATCTTTCAATAAATAAATCTTAAGAAAAATAAAGAATGTAAACTCTTTGATTATAAAGAAAATTGGGAAATAAGACAAAAAGACTCTACGCATCCTTTTAATGCCATTGTCCAAGGAGCCCAACAACGGCAGGGAGAGGCAACTCCTGCGTAATGTCGCAGAGAATAACTAATCCTTACTACTGGCTTCTGCCGGCACGGCACGGCACGGAAACAGCTTACAGACACCGCAGAACTGGGTCACCTGGGTTCACAAAGAGGCATCCAGCCCAGGGCCTCTGCCTGCCCCCGCACTGGCAGAAAGTTACACACTGCCCAGCTTAGAAAAAGCCGCTCAAGTTAAATGACAGCCTAAAGAAAGCTCACCAACGCACTGTGAGTGAGCTTAGTCTGGCAGGGACACAGACCATCCCTGTGAGTAGCAAAGCAAGCCCCAAAGGCTGAGGGGCCATAACTCGATCTGCCTCTCCACGACTTGTTCCTTCATCCTGGACACTCCTCAGCCTGGCTTGCACATTTCTGAATATACTCCCTTCCTGTCAACCTGTCTTCCTTAATCTGCCTTAGAATCACCGCTTCCAAAAGCCTTGCTGACTTGGCTCATTCAATCTGCCACTGCGTACGTAATCCGCAGTAAAATTTTAGACCTAACACAGCAAATTAATAACTGGAGATCTTTTTTCTCAGACTTAAAAAAAAAATTGTATTTGAAAGGCAGAGTGATGGGTATGGGGGATGGGTACGATCGTCCATTGGTTGGTTCACTCCCCAGATGTCTGCAACAACCAGCTCTGGGCCAGGCTGATGCCAGGAGCTAGAACTCTGTTCTGCTCTCCCACATGCATGGCAGGGGCCTTTTTCCCTTTTCTAAAAACATTTATTTATTTATTTGAAAGTCAGCGTTACACAAAGAGAGAAGAGAGGAAAGGAGAGAGAAAGAGAGAGAAAAAAGAGAGAGAGAGAGAGGTCTTCCATCCGATGGTTCTCTCCCCAACTGGCCGCAACGGCTGGAGCTGCGCCGATCCGAAGCCAGGAGCCAAGAGCTTCTTCCAGGTGTCTCACGCAGGTACCGGGGCCCTTGTACTTGGCCCATCATTACTGCTCTCCCAGATGCATTAGTAGGGAGCTGGATCAGAAGTAGAGCTGCCGAGACACCAACCCCACTGGCACTCTGATATGGGATCAGCACCAAGGCTACTGCTTAACCCCCTGCACCATAACACTGGCCCCACAACTGGAGATTTAAATCTAGCAGTAAACACACAGGTGGACTACACACAGAAGATTACTCTTTTGTAGGGCTGACACTGGGGTGCAGCGGGTTACAACACCGCTTGGGAAGCCGGCAGCCCATATCGGAGCCTGGTTTGACTGGCTACGCTGCCTTCTGGTACTCCGCGCTTCCTGCTAACGCGCCTAGAAGGCAGTGGATGATGGCAGAAGGACCTGGGTTCATGACACCGACTTCACAGACCCAGGTGGAGTTCCTGGCTCCTGGTTCTGGCCAGGCCTAGCCCCAGCTATTGCAGGCCTTTGGAGAGTGAACTAGCAGATGGAAGACATCACTCAGCGAATAGAAGATATTTCTTCCTCTCTGTCACTCTGCTTCTCAAATAATAAATCTTTCAAAAAAATCATTAGATAAGTATTCTAACTCCTACTCAGGACGTGAGCCACTTGTAATCACTGACTATCAGTTCCTGGGATCCA
Organism: Lepus europaeus; assembly: GCF_033115175.1. Lineage (NCBI taxonomy): Eukaryota > Metazoa > Chordata > Mammalia > Lagomorpha > Leporidae > Lepus > Lepus europaeus. The sequence goes on along the minus strand of NC_084828.1, from coordinate 12,666,577 downwards.
GCAAAAGGAAACTATCCCGGACTCAAACAGCAGATTACACCCACATCACTGTTCACCTACAGACACACAGGGACATCCTGAACTAATGTAGCAACAAAAGCAACAAAGAGCAAAATGAATCACTATCTGATAAATTATAAGTTCTCACTGGTAATAAATAGCTAGATAATATCCCACCAATTATATATGAAGCCTCTATGAGCTTTAATAAACCTTTATAAAAGAAAAATAAGAAAAAGGGCAGGCGCTGCAGCTCAATAGGCTAATCCTCTGCCTTGCAGCACCAGCACACTGGGTTCTAGTCCCGGTTGGGGTGCTAGATTCTGTCCCACTTACCCCTCTTCCAGGCCAGCTCTCTGCTGTGGCCTGGGAGGGCAGTGGAGGATGGCCCAAGTGCTTGGGCCCTGCACCCGCATGGGAGACCAGGGGAAGCACCTGGCTCCTGCCTTCGGATCAGCGCAGTGCGCCGGCCGCAGCAGCCATTGGAGGGTGAACCAACGGAAGGAAGACCTTTCTCTCTGTCTCTCTCTCTCACTGTCCACTCTGCCTGTCAAAAAGAAAAAAAAAAAAAAAGAAAGAAAGAAAGAAAAAGAACAAGAAGAGCATCTTATAAGTAAACTCCAAGTAGGGAACCCGGCCTGCACCACGGACAGCTAACGGCAAAGCTCCATGTTCCATGTCAAGCCTCCTGGTAACCGGAGTGGCCACACACAATTATGAAGACCGTGCACTGGGCCGGGGCATCTTTTGACAGGGACTTCACAGTACAGATGCCTCCTTCTTCTGCACTCAGCCCGAAGATCCAAACAGGGAACGTCAGCTAGGCCTTGAGGAATCTAGAAACTTCCATCTCACTATCTACAGGGACCACCCCACTGAATTGATGAATCTGAGAGACTGACTTTATCCTGATGACCAGGAAATCAGTTTGATCCCAAGTTCTGACGCTAGTCGCGACGGAAGATTTCCTTGGAACACACTTTCTCTAAGGCACACCCTCCCGCACAGACGGCCTGACTCACCAGCCATTTTCATCTTTACGTTTGGAGAGCTTCTGCTCCTTATCCACAGAAACATTACAGGAAACACCTAGAGAAAGCAACACCGTTTATGTTATTACACATATGCAGACATTTAGAGTTGCTAATCAACATTTATTTTAGAACACAAAGTACCAGAAAAAATAAGAGCCCAAAGTCACATGTACACACACACACGGACACACACACGCGGACACACACACACACGGACACACACAAGGTAGGGTGTAAAGGAAACGCACAGTGATTTTTCTGGGAAAAGACGGCCTTAGAGGAGTTATTTGCTTCCCTTCCCAGAACAACACTGGGACCGGTAAGCAGAACCAGCATGGAAAATTCAATCCGCGGCGGGACTTGGAACAACTAGGACCTGAAATCCCAGACCACAAAGAACCTCTGCCTGACACACGTCCCAGTGGGAGCCAAGGCAGCAGCGCGAAGCCAGTGCACGCATCTGCAGATGCCAAGGGCAGAGCTCGAGTCCCTAAAAGCAACCAGGAGGGCCCTCAGGACCCCAGCCAAACATCCTCCACGCGGACCACGACTTGGACGGGGGAAGGGGGCACAGCTGGACCCCAGAAGCAGCAGATTCTTGGAGGATCCTGCCCGAGACACAGGAAAGAGGGGAGACAGGAGGCCAGAAGGAGACCAAGAAGAGACACCAGGCATAAAGGGACCAAAACACACGCCTGCTGTCACCTCCTCCTACATGCCTCCTCCGGCCTCAGCTCGGCAAGCTGCACCTTCATCCACGCGGCTGCTGTCTTTCTGGGTCCTTCCTCCCCGCGTCCTGCTCCCCTACAGGCAGCCCACAGGTAGCTCCTGTCCCTTCCGTCTCACAGTCTCCCTCCACTGCCACCAAACCACCGGTGCCACCTCTGGCAAGGACTATCCCACTAGCTCCTCCTCCAATGCCTTCTCCAAAGGGGATCATTTACCTCTCCCCTGCACCCCAGAACGCAGTCCTGTCTTTTAGAGCAGCCCACAAGGCCCTGAGTTTTCTAGCCTCTTCCCTCCATCCTTATTTTTCCTCTGACCTTTGGCCACACTAGCCTCAGGCCCTTTACACAAGCTGCTGTTTCTCAGAAAAAGCAAAGAGCAGGGTCCAAGAACTGTACACGCCACTGAGTGGGCATCCGTGTACAAAGCCAATAAAGACCTTTCCAAGCACTCAGACGTCACATTACCATGGCGATGAGGAAGGCGGGAAGGAAGGGAGGACCACTACCGGCAGTGGACCTACCTGAGGAACGGGAACGCTGCTAACGAACTTTCTATCTTTTTTTGACAGACAGAGTGGATAGTGAGAGAGAGAGAGAGACAGAGAGAAAGGTCTTCCCTCCAATGGCCGCCGCGGTTGGTGCGCTGCAGCCGGCGCACAGCGCTGATCCGATGGCAGGAGCCTGGTGCTTCTCCTGGTCTCCCATGGGGTGCAGGGCCCAAGGACTTGGGCCATCCTCCACTGCCTTCCCGGGCCACAGCAGAGAGCTGGCCTGGAAGAGGGGCAACTGGGACAGAATCCAGCGCCCTGATCGGGACTAGAACCTGGGGTGCCGGCGCCGCAGGCGGAGGATTAGCCTGTTGAGCCGTGGCGCCGGCCCCTAATAAACTTTCATATACACGCAAGAAGTGAGTACTGGGGTGACAAAGGCTCCTGTACACATTAAAGCTAAAGACCACGTTACAGCTACAAGACTGAACTATAAGCCTTGACAAAGCGACAACAATAAACTAAATCAAACCGGGGCAAGAAGAAATGCAAATTAATGCAAGAAGGAATGCAAATTAATGCAAGGAGGAGGGAGGTGAGAAAGGGGGCAGTTAGCCAAAGCTGGTGAATCAAGAACCTATTACAAACTTAGTAGGGGCCAGCATTGTAGCACAGCAGGTAAAGCTGCCACCTGCGAAGCCGGCATCCCATACGGAACCGGTTCGAGTCCCAGATGCTCCACTTCCAATCAAGCTCCCTACTAAGGGCCTAGGAAAAGCAGAAGATAGCCCAAGTCCTTGGGCCCCTGCACCCGCATGGGAGATACAGATGAAGCGCCTGGCTTCAGCCTGGCTCAGTCCTGGCTGCTACAGCCAGATGGTGCGTATACCAGCAAATGGAAGATATCTCTCTCCCTTCCCCTTCTCTCTCTCAAATACTTTTTAAAAACACTATAGAAGAAATATTATTTTTATATATAAAACAAAATAAAGAGCCCTGGGGCTGGCGCTGTGGTGAGGCAGGTAAAGGCACCGCCTGGGATGCCAGCATCCCATATGAGCACCAGTCTGAATCCCGGCTCCTCCACTTCTGATCCAGGTCCCTGCTAATGTGCCTGGAAAAGCAGTGGACGATGGCCCAAGTGCTTGGGCCCCTGTACCCACATGGAAGACCCTAAAGAAGCTCCTGGCTCTAGATCAGCTCAGCTCTGGCCACTGTGGCCATTTGGGCAGTGAACCAGCAGATGGAAGATATCTCTCTCTCTCTCTCTCCCTATCTCTAACTCTGCCTTTTAAGTTAAAAAAAAAAAAAAAAAAAGTCTGTGTGACTAAATGTTTAAAAAGCTATAAAAACATAGTACAAATAAAATGAAATATTTGACATATAATTTCTTAAAAAGCCAGAAAGACAAATCCACCTATGAAAAAGAGCTTCTCCTACATCGAAAATCTCAACCCCAATATAAGCTGGACGCAGCCCAGACCCCATCCAGAGACGGCCGGGGTGGAGTAAGGCAGTGTGGAAGCGGCAAACACTAACTCGGTACCCTCCAAGCACCCGGCGCCAGTAGCAGCGCCTTCTTACAAGACGCAAACTGAGGCAGAGAGGTGAGGCAGCTTGCCCAGGACACCCGAGTCGGCGCAGGCCAGGATGCAAGCTCCAGCGGCCTAGCGGCTTCTCAGCGAGGTACACCCAGCAGCGTCTAACAGGGAAACAAATCTACCCTAGCGTGGAAAAGTGTTCAGAGTAAGCGTGCGGGGGAGATGAGGGCAGTTCATAGCATGCAACCGCGAGTGTTTTCGGGATTTCGCACGTTCAAAGATGCTCACAGGGCAAGAAATGCATCCGGACACATACACGAGACTACGCCCTTCGCACCTTTACAGCCTTCTGCACTGTCGATTTCAACAGGCGCAAAGGATTCACCTCCACGGACCACACGGCCAGTGCGTGCCTAGGCTGGCTGTCCAGGGACGCGGCCACCGTCAGTACCGAACTGATCGCCCACACACCACTGAGCTGGCGCCATGGACATGTTTACAGCATGCGAGCAGAGCTGAACGTCCTCGGGAACAACCCCGAGTCCGCGGAGAACAGCTCCTTCTACGCCCACTCGGGAGAACTGCAGAAGCCGAAAGACCTGCCCCGAAACCCACAACACGCAGAAGGAAAGGATCGAACCAGAAACAAAGGGGAAACTCGCGCCTGCCTAACTCCTAGCTGAACACTCAGCCTCTTGGGCCGCCGACGGGGCCGTTCGCCATCTGGGCGCCCGCTAAGTCCCGCGGCCTGGCCGGGCTGCACCCCGAAGCCATCACGGCCCGATCGGTCATCCGCTCCTGGCTCCTCTGGGATGGGGGACACCCCCCCCCCCGAGAAGCACCTGTCGCTCGGCAGCCGAGCGAGGCGCAGGGCCCGAGCCCCCGAGGAGCCGCCCGGGTGCGGCGCACCTGAGGAGCCGGCCGCCCCCCACCCCGCGCCGGGCCCCGCCAGAACCGACCGCGCAGCAGAATGCAGTTGGCGTCCTCCAGGCTGGTCACCCAGCTCAGCGAGTCGCCGAGCGGCCGCCGGCAGCCGGAGCACAGGAACACCAGCGGCCTCTCCTCCTCAGCCGCCGCCGCCTCGCGCGGCGCCTGCTCCGCCCCGACCTCCGACGCCTCGCCGCTCGCGGAGCTCCAGATGCTCGCCCACTTCTGCAGCAGCTGGTGGCGGCTCGAGTCCTCCGAGAGCCGCCGGCCTAACAACGAGGACTCGCTCCACTTGGCCCTGCCGTCACGGCCACGGCGAGAGCAGGAGTAGCCTGCGCCGCAGTCCGGCGACCAGGCGCCCGCCATTACGTACAAATCGCCCGCGCCCGGAGCGTCAAGGGAGAAAACCACGCCCCCTGTGCGTGCGCATGCGCGGATGGGCCCAGGTGGTGGCGGCCGCCGCTAAGGCGCCGAGGCCTGAGGGGCGGGACGCACGCCGCCTCTAGTGCGCACGCTCGCCGTGGGATTGGGCCGGCCCGGCGGTCACTGCGCATGCGCCAGGTTTTCCAACCTGAGGAAGTTGGTGCTGCTGGAGGTGGGGGCTTTAGGTTTTCCTCCTACAAAAGGAGCGGCTTGATGGAGAAAGGGACTGGCCCGCTATTAAATTGCGAAGGTCTCGGCCATGCCTTCACGATGGTCGGTAACAGCGCATGGGAGCGCGCGCCTGCCTCCCACGGCCTCGCGTGCCCAGTGGTCACCTGGGGCCCCCCACCTGCTCGGCTTCCGCGTGGGTGAGGAGGGGTTTGGCTTGAGAGTGTGCGTGGAGACGCGTGCGGAAGCTCCGCCCCTGGTTACTGTAGCTGGGCAGGTTACGTTGTGTGTGTGGAGCTGCGCTTTTGATTTCCCGGCTCCTGGGGGCCCGCCTTCCTTGAAGGGCAGAAAGCAGGGTTTCTTTTTGCCTTGTAACTCCTGGGACAGGATCCTGGAGGGAGCCCCGATGGCTCGGGCTGGCGCTCCGGGGGCGGGGAGGGCAGCGGCAGGGTGGCCGGTTATGGGACCGGAAGCTCCTCACCCCTGCACGGGGGCCAGCTCTCCCGCGGGGCCAGCAAAGGCGGACACCCATCCCTTGTCGCTAACACCAGGCACCTCGGCTCGCTCTTCCTCTGTCTTCACTGTGGGGATCGCAGGTCAACCCCTTACGACAGAGTAAGCTCACTGACTTAAAGGGGTGGTGCAGGGGCAGGCTGACCCTCAGGATCCCAGGTCACAAGTCCCAGAATTCCGTTGTCACCTCTGTGGTTAACATCCTAACTGCTGGACTCTGTTTCGGGATGCGTTAGGGGGACGCCAGGCCCTGATCAAGTAAGGCAATAACCAGTCTCGCTGCGGACCCCAGACAGCCAGGGCCCACGTTACTAGCGCAGTGGGTTCAGAAAGCTGTGCTGACCAATCAGAGGAAGGCCCTGAGCACCGCGGACCAACCAGAAGCCCACCCGTGAGCCGCTCACTCGCTGCTCAGCCCCGGCTTTGGGAGACTCGCACCGTGAGTCCATTCGGAGTGAACACGAGCTGCCTGGCTCCTTGCTCTGGGCGTTGCAAGATGAGCACCTGCGTTCTCCCACCCCACTGCTGTCAGCGATTGGCTCGCTGCACGCGGGACACGGGGCCCTGGTTTGGATAGATGAACAGCCCTGCCAGGCCACCTCGGATAAGGCTCCGTACTGCGTCTCTTGATACTTTGCGGGCTTTTGGAGGGGCAGTTTGTTCTTGTTGACTAGCTTCCGATGGGAAGAAAGGGCTTCCTCCCACCACTGAGTTCTCTCCTCCCCCTGCTTTTGTGGCGTCAAGCCTGACCTTCCTGTGCTGTTCTCAGGCACTCTGGCAGGACACGGACACACCACGTGAGGTCCTTAGGTGTGTGGGCAGTAACTTTGGAGTTGCTCTGTCATAGGTGAGGATACAATGAGATGCAAACAGCCACCCCCACCCTTCCCCTCTCTTCCTTCTGCAATAGGCGATTCCAGTAAGCTTGAGTCCAAGTGTTTCGTCATCACAGTTCCAGGAACTGGCCCCCAGGTTTCTAACCCTTCTCTTTCCCATAGGGACTGGTGCAGGGGCAGCACCTACCCAGACTTAAACCAGTGAGCACGTGATCCCCCTCCCAGCCACTGGAGCTGGCTCACCATAGCAACTTGACCTAAGTCATCCAATCAGTAGACCTTGGGACTCCTGTTCCGAAAGAGATGGCCCCTTTGTCCCCAGGATCTGAGCAGCAAGCACCTTGTAAACATGGAGAGCAGTGGAGCTGAGGGAGCCACAGGGGAGCTCAGCTCCGCTTCTGAATGCTTTTGTTCTGGGAGCCATACAGTTCTCTTTGTTGTAGAAGCCAGTTTGAACTATTGCTTTGCTCTCTTGTACTATCAATTAAAGTCAGGTATAATAATCTGTTATGTATGTTAAGATTGACGTTTTGGCTGAGAATCCAAGGTGAAGCAAAAGTGAGACACCAAAGTCTGTGTGAGAAAGTTTACCCTCAGAGTTCTTTTTTTTTTTAAAGATGTATTTATATATTTATTTATTTGAAAGAGAGAGAGAGAAATCTTCCATCTCCTGGTTCACTCCCCAGATGGCTGCCACAGACAGGGTTGAGCCAGGCTGAAGCCAAGAGCCGGGTCTCCCACATGGATGCAGGGGCCCAAGCCCTTGGGGCATCTTCCACTGCTTTCCCGGGTCACAGCAGAGAGCTGGATTGAAAGTGGAGCAGCCGGGACTCGAACCGGCGCCCATATGGGATGCTTCGCCACAGCACCTGCCCCTCAGAGTTCTTATTGGAGAACCGATTCCCTCTGCTCAGAAACCTTGTCCCACACTTTGGCAGTACTTGAGCATTTGGAGAAAACGGTGGCCAAGATGACTTTGTAAAAAAGATCCCCTTGGCAATGGATGCGCCCTGAGTTCCACTCCTGCTCCCCAAGAGAGGAGGATGTAGAGCACTTCGGCCCCCTCGTCTGGACTCAGCTGAGAGGAGGCTTTGGGGGAGCAGAAAGCCTCTGCACTCCCCAGCATCGAAGGACACGGCGGCCAGAGAGAGGGTTGGGCTCTTGGGCTGTTTTAATGGCACAACAAAGGTGAGCCAAAGAAGCTGTTGAACTTTACTAATGGGAAGATCACCTGGAATCTTGAGGTCCGCCCAAGGAGAGAACCTGCACAGATGAAGGCCCCCATCAGTGAGTCCAGTTATGAGCAGAGCCCTTGGAGATACAGAGCCGAAGGAGACCCGGGCCGGGGTGAGAACTCAAGATCAGGGGTCTGCAGCTGGGGTGGGGGAGGGAGGAGTGCAGGGAGTTCCCCAAGGGACCAGGAGAGAAAGTTCTAACCATGACAGGCCAAACTGTGCAAAACCTGGTTGTGACAGAACAGATTCAAGTGAAAACAGCCCCATCCCTTCCTGCCCATTTCAGGCTAGACCGGAATGGAAACAGCAGGGAGCAGGTGAGCTGAGGGGAACAGAGCGAGCTACACGTCTCCCCTCTGAGGACAGAGGCCTACCTGTGTCCTACCTGGGACAGGAGACAGTTTTTATCCTGGAGCAGAGACTGGAGTGTTGACTAATCTCTTGGGCTAGAGCGTACCATTTCTTCCTTGAGATTCTGTTTGCAGTAGAAGTGCCTAGAATTGTCTGCCCCCTTAGAGAATCACGGTGGAACACGGGGAAGGTTTCTTTACCAAGCGTCCAATAGGAAGGATGAAGACTCCATGGAGGAGAGAACCAGGGGGGAGAGGTTAGGAATTCGGGTGAGCAGCTGTTGACCAGTTCAAACTCAGAAACCGCAAACATAAAAAGACTTGATGTAGGGCTTTAGGAGTTGCAGTTTGGGAGACACAGGTTCGGACAGCTGGGAGGCAGGCAGGAAAGCGGGAGCTGAGATGCGGTATTGAAAGTTGGGAAGGAGCAGGGCCACATGAGTGGTGGAAGGTCAAGGGCTGAACGCACAGGCAGAGTGGGAACAACCATCATGGAAGGAGTCTGAGAGCCTCTGGACGTGCATCCGAGCCCCTGTGCACAGCATCAGTGTCTGGGCCTTCTGGTCGTTCCAGATACCTGGGCTCCGAGGGCGGAGGTGACCAAAATGCACGTTCCAGGCAGTGGCTGGCTTTGTGTGTAAACCCAGCCTCCTAGTGGCCCCCCAACTCCACTTCGAAAAGCTCTTTCAGTGTTGCTATCATCCTCATTTTTTTCTTTAACTTTTTTTTTTTTTTTTAATTTATTTGAAAGTCAGAGCTACACACACAGAAAGAAAGAGGTCTTCCATCTGCTGGTTCACTTCCCAGTTGGCCACAATGGCCGGAGCTGCGTTGATCCAAAGGCAGGAGCTAGGATCTTCTGGGTCTCCTACGTGGGTACAGGGGCCCAAGGACTCGGGCCATCTTCTATTGCTTTCCCAGGCCATAGCAGAGAGCGGGATTGGAAGAGGAACAGCCGGGACTAGAACCGGCGCGTATATGGGATGCCGGCACCGCAGGTGGAGGATTAACCTAGTGCGCCACGGTGCTGGCCCCCCTCCTTTCACTTTCACACAACACTGGAGCCAACACTGTTCTCCCTCAACGCACAGGGATGCCAGAAGAAGCTGCTAGAAGCCCAAAGGACAATGAGGTGTGCACACAGGCCGCCTTGAGAGGCCTGCCTTTCTGTGTAGGGATGCAGCCAGCTGAGATGGCCTCACGGGGATGGAGGCGGCAGGTTGAATTCCCTCACTGTGCTGTCTCCCTCCCTCCAGTTACCTGCTGGACCTCGCATTGCGCAGATTCAGTGGGCTCCAAGGGTGGGGAACATCCTGATGTAATCCACGCAGGTCAGCCTCCCACGGCGGAGAGCAGGCACACAGACTGCCTCTGTGTCCATCCAGAGGGGGAAGCCCATCCTCACCGAGTAAGGCCTAAGGGCATAACCAGCAACAAAATTTAAAATCTGGTTCCGTTCCCATTCTACCCTGCACAATTTCTTGCTCACTGTCTCAATTACCCCTACTCCCCGACTCAGCCTTGGCTTCTGGCTTGGTTCAAAAGCTTTGATATAAATAACAAACAGATGCTAGTCTAATGTCAATGGCCAACACTGGAGGCAGGAAGATGGGAGACAGAATATAACAAAGTGAGAAGGGATGGGAAGAGGGGGAGAAGAAATACTAATGAGACCTTGAGAGCTTTGCTCTTTTGAACTGTAGCTGTGTAAAAGGAGGAAAACTCAGAAAGTAAGGGCTGCTGAGGATGGTCCTGGGCTAGATTTTAATGCCATGCAACTCCTTATACTTCCACAAGACAATGACAACGTGATTAAGGTCAGGGAAGTAGGTGAGGCGCTCCCCTTACTGCGTAGACGGCCAGCTGCAGCTGCCCCTGCGGACAACGTCATCCAGCTGACTGGTAGACGTGGAGCTGGGAGCCAGAAAACTCACAAGGCTGCCCTCCGCGACCAGCTGGCACCGCGGGAATGCATGCTTGCTGTGCCCTCGGCTCCAGCTTCTCACAGTCACAGCCCTCCTTAGGGGATAAAGGGGGCTGTAGGAAGAGTGTGCAACAGTGGCTACAGGAATACACTTCACCCGCTGAGCGACCCTTGGGGGCAGGACGCCCTTTTCCGCCTCTCTTATTTAACATGTGGGATCACGATTTTCCCATCGTGAGCTTGTGCTATTTGGTTTCTCATGCATGTTTAAAAGGAATGAGAAGAGTGTCTGATTTTCAGGAAAAACCATAATGTCTTTGAGCTGCAGAACAATCCTCACGTCTCACTCTGTGGGTGAAAACTGAGGTGTGGGGTGGCGCAGGAGTCCCAGGTCTGGATAGTAGCAGAGGCTTCTGGACAACGGGGCTGTTTTGTGCAGCGCTTTTCCCCTTCATCTGGGAAAGCCCCTCCCTTCACCCCTACAGCCAACTGTTGAGGGGGCTCCCACCCTGAAGGTCTTCCCTCCCGCCTGCCCCATCCCGGGAGCGGGCTATGCCCTTTGCCCCAGTGATGGTCTGCCTGTCCACAGTGAAGAGTTCAAGGTGAGCAGGTGAACTAGAGCCAGGCTCCGTCCACCCCTGGGAACATTCATGCCAATCTCAAAGGGAGGCGCCCACATGGGATTCTGGTACCTTAGGCAGGGGCTTAGCCTACAGCATGGGACCCCACCCTTTCTTCTTGAATCATGGCTCCAGGCCAGTCCCCAGCCACATGGAACATCCCGGGCTGGCACCCTCAGAGAGAAGCAAGATGCAGGGAGACCACGGTCATCACAGCGTTCTACTTCCCAGCGCTCACTCCCAGCTACCCAGGCCACCCCTCACACCCAGTCCCCACCGAGCCCCACTGATATTTAAGTCACTACCAAAAGAATTCTGACTAAAAGCAGATTCCAGGTGAGAACCAAGTTCTTCAGCCCCTGAGTACAGTGGTCAGACGGCTAGACCAAATGGTTGAAATTTTGAAAAGGCTTATTTAATGTTTATTGATTTATTTGAAGAAAAGAGAGAGAGAGCTTCCGTCTGCTTGTTCACTTGCCAGATGGCTACAACACTTTGCCTGGGCTGGTCCAGGCTGAAATCAGGATCCCAGAACTCTATCCAGGTCTCCCATGTAGGTGGCAGGGGCCCAAGTACTTGGGCCACCTTCCACTGATTTCCCAGGAGCATCAGCAGGAAGCTGGATCAGAAGCCGAGCATCCAGATCTCCAACCAGTGCTCCGATGTGGGATTGCATTGCAGGTAGCAGCTTAGCTACGACACTGGCTCCAAAGGCTTGAAATGTAATAGCGTACATTTGATGTAAATGATAGTGCCTTATAATTTGCAAGGGACAGTTTTCCAAGGGGACTAACTTTGAAGATTTCCAGTATCATATAAGAGAAGAATGTATTTCCAAGGCATAAAATTCTAATATCAGCTGCTCTAAGGACAGTTGGGAAATCTCTGAACCTTTCAATTTTGCAGTGAGTCTAAAACCACTCTTTTTTTTTTAAGATTTTTTTTTTTTTTTGAGAGGTAGAGTTAGAGGGAAGGTGGAAGGGTGGAGAGACAGGATACAAAAGAAACCTATGAATTTAATAAGATGTCAGACTTGTAACAATCAAGTACAACACTTGGACTTTATTTACTCTTGGTTTGAACTTCACAAGACAAACAGGGAAGACATGAACACTGACTGGGTACTTGGTGCAATGAAATAATTGTCGTCAGGGGTTGGCATTGTGGGCGGCAGGTTAAGCCACATGTTTGTGATGCCAGCATCCCACATGGGAGCACCAGTTCAAGGCCTGGCTGCCCCACTTCTGATCCAGCTCCCTGCTGATGCTCCTGGGAAAGCAGGGGAAGATGGCCCAAGTAATTGGGCCCTGCCACCCACTTGGGAGACCTGGATAGAGTTCCAGGCTCCTGGCTTCAGATTGACCCAGCCCTGACCATTGCAGCCATTTGCAGAGTGAACCAGCAAATGGGCAATCTCTCTCTAGGTTTCTCCCTCTCTCTCTGTGACTCTGCCTGTTAAATAAAAGTTCTTAAAATAATATTGTTTCTTTTAAATGAGTTACTTGTACTATGATTTTGCTTTTTGTGTTTCAGACACACATGGGAGGTGTGAGGCTGAGAGGATAAGTGTAGAATTTGCTTCAGAATAACTCAGAGTAGAAGGAGAGGAAGAGGTGCAGATGAGACTGAATTGGCCGCAACTTGATCATGGTTGAAGATGAGTGATGGTGACCAGCGCCGTAGCTCACTTGGTTAATCCTCCGCCTGCGGCGCCGGCATCCCATATGGGCACTGGGTTCTAGTCCTGGTTCCTCCTCTTCCAGTCCAGCTCTCTGCTGTGGCCCAAGTGCTTGGGCCCCTGCATCTGCATGGGAGACCAGGAAGAAGCACCTGGTTCCTGGTTTCGGATCGGCGCAGTGCCGGCCGTAGCAGCCATTTGGGGGGGTGAACCAACAGAAGGAAGACCTTTCTCTCTGTCTCTCTCTCTCTATGACTCTACCTGTCAAAAAAAAAAAAAAAAAAAAAGATGAGTGATGTTTTGTTTTGTTTTTGTTTTTTTGACAGAGTGGACAGTGAGAGAGAGACAGAAAGGTCTTCCTTTGCCGTTGGTTCACCCTCCAATGGCTGGCGCACCACGCTGATCAGGAGCTTCTCCTGGTCTCCCATGGGGTGCAGGGCCCAAGCACTTGGGCCATCCTCCACTGCACTCCCGGGCCACAGCAGAGAGCTGGACTGGAAGAGGAGCAACCGGGACAGAATCCGGCACCCCGACCGGGACTAGAACCTGGTGTGCGGGCGCCCCAGGGCGGAGGATTAGCCAGTTGAGCCACAACGCTGGCCGAGATGGGGTTTTATTATGCTGTTCTCACTCTAACTATCTGGAATTGTCGCTGGAAAAAAATTCACTTTTTAAAAAAGTCATCCAAATTTTGTGTTTACATATCTATGTTTGTTTCAATATTAAAATGTGAAGTCTTAGATTTCTTCAGTTGAAAGAGAGACAGAGACAGACGTAGACAGATCTCCCATCTGCTGGTTCACTCCCTAAATGCTGGCAACAGTCGGGGCTGTGCCCGGCTGAAGCCAAGTACCAGGAACTCTATCTGGGTCTCCCATGGGGGTGGCAGGGACCCAGGTATAGGAGTCATGACCTGCTGCCCTCCAGGGTTCGCATGGGTAACACAAAGCTGGGATAGGGAGCAGAGCTGAGACTCCAACACAGGTACTCTGAGATGCACGGTGAGCAGCCCAAGAAGCTGGCCCTGGAATGTCACAGCTGAAAATGGACAGCTGGAACAAAGTGCTGTGTCTATGTCAAGGACAGTTTGGGAGAAGAGGGATTTGACTGCGGTGTAATGATGGAGGTGGAAGGGAAAGGCAGTGTGATGGGGACCAGAAGCCCAGGACAGCCCCCAGACGCTGGGAAAAGCATGCGGAGATCTTCCTTTAGGGTCTCCAAAGGGATCCAGTCTTGGGCAGCCGCTTGACTTCAGTGCCTTGAGACTCGTTCCCGACTTGTCATCTCCAGCACTAAGATCATAACTCGGTGCTGTTTTCAGCCACCATGTTTGTGGTAATTTATCACAGTGAGCACAAGTCACCACGACATCCCAGCGTTCAAATCGCAGGGCTGCTGCACAGAGCATGGGCTGTGCCCTCTGCCTGTGTCCTAGCTCATGCTGGAAAACAGGGTTTCTAACACCCAGGCACAGCATTGTGGGAACCATGCACCTGCAAATGTTGGTCCTCCCTTCCCCGTCTCTTCCTCCCCTCCTCCCCTCCACCCCATCTGCAGGCTCAGTGACAGCTCCCGAGTAAGCACACTTCCTGTAATAGAAACCCCGACAGAAGAACACTGTCACCTTCCAGCTCGGTGATATAAATTAAAGGGGCCAGAAAAACAATGCTGGCAGTCAAGGGCTTCGGGGCGATTTGTTAATATAAATATGTCATTATTATCTCAGAGAGCCGACCTTGATGACGGCGTTCGCTCTTACTGATGTCACGGAGGGGAAAAGCGTTTGAATTGTTTTTGTACCAGGGTACACTCGTGGATCTTTTAAAATCAAGACGATTATCAGGCCAATCATTTTCACCTTAACAGCCAGTATTTCGTCACATAGAAGTGAAAATTCCAAACTAATGGAAATAAATTAGAGTCCATTGGAAAATGCAGTGAAGAAGGAAGGAAGGAAAAAGGTCAATTTATTGGGGCCAAGAAATTGTGGCATAGCAGGTAAAGCTGCTGCCTGCAGTGCCGGCATCTCATATGGGCAGCAGTTCGAGTCCTGGCTGCTCTACTTCCGATCCAGTTCTCTGCTGTGGCCTGGGAAAGCAGTAGAAGATGGCCCAAGTCCTTGGGCCCCTGCACCCATGTGGGAGACCAGAAGATGCTCCTGGCTCCTGGCTTTGGAATGGCACAACTCTGGACGTTATGGCCAATTGGGGAGTGAACCAGTGGGTGGAAGACCTCTCTCTCTCTCTCTCTCTCTCTCTCTCTCTCTCTCTCCTCCTCTCTCTGTGTAACTCTTTCAAATAAATAAATTTAGAAAAAAAAGGTCAATTTATCTTAATTCCTCACTTAAAATGAAAGTTACACAAAGATGTGAAATCCATACGATCTCTTAACTTCAACCCTCACATTTATTTGCATACACTTGACCAGTGCCATGGAAGTGTGTAAACTGCTAGGGCTTCCAGGAGGCCACGTCCTCCCCTGCTCCCCGGATCTTGGGGTCCTACCCTAAGTCACGTGCAGTGATTATCCCACGGCCCAGCCCCCTTCTCCAGAGTTGACGCATAGGAAAGGAGCAAGGCCCCCGCACACCTGCGTGAGCGGCACCCTATGTCCCCAGGGCACTGGCAGGCAGAGCTCTGTCGCAACACAGAGATGATTGTACTCATGAAGCATAACTCCTTAAAACCACAGTGGGAATTCTACCAATTTTCACATGCAATTCCTTTAGAAAGAGACAATTGACTCAAGTTTCTATAGAGTTTGGGGGGTTTCGTAAATAGCTCTTTTGAAAACAATTTATTTTGTTTGTGGACATGTTTTGGGTAAGAGTGGCAAACTGTGAGAAGCACAGATCTTCGGGGATGGTTGGGTGAATTTCAGCACATACCTGTGCAAGTCATGTTAGTGCTGAAACAGAGCCATTAGTGTCACCTCCAGAAAGTTCCCTGGGCCCCGCCCCAGCCTCTCCAGTTGCCATACTCACAGGCATCCACTTTGAAGGGTCTTGTTGTCACAGCACTGGCATGGAACTTAGTGGTGAAGTTGCCAGCCAAGATGCTGGCATCCCGTAGCCAAGTGCAGGGTTCAGTACACATCTCATCACATATCCGAGTGCCTGGGTTCGATACCCAGCATTCAAAACCCATCTCCACTCTTGACTTCAGCTTCCTGCTAATGCAAACCCTGGGAGACAATAGTAATGGCTCACATAATCGGGTCCCTGCCGTCCTCGTGGGAGACCTGGGTTGAATTCCCATCTCTCTCTCTCTTTTCTGCCTCTCATTCTTTTCACCTAGTTTTGCCTCTTTTAGCATTTCGTGTATGGGAAGCACACTGCGTGAGACTGGTGGTATATTTCTAGCTTCTTTTCCTCAAAGCGGGTTATACCGTGTTGCACTCTCGTGAGCAAGCTATTTCCACTTCTTCCGTGTGCTTAGCAACAGTTAGCATCGTCAGTCTTTGTCATTCTATCCATTCTGCTGGTATATGGGTGCCTCCTGGTGTCACGTGCATCCTCTGATACCTAATTGAGCAGCTTTGCATGTGCTTGTTGGCTATTTGTGCGTCTTTCTTTGTGACATATCTGTTCAAGCACGTTTCTTGAATTGAAATTAAAATTAGGGTGTTTGTCTTTTTACTACTGAGTTATATATACTGGAAATAAATTATCAGATACATAATTTTAAAATATTGCTTCCCAGTGTGTGGCTTGCCTATTCTTTTCCTTAATGATATCTTTTGATAAACAAAAGCTTTAAACTTCAGCAAAATATCATTGATGGATATGTTGATTTCTATTTTTAATAAAGCTTCTGAGGTTATGATTGGGATTGCAATGAATCAACAGATCAATCTGGGGCAGTTTGCCTCTTACTAATACTGTTTCCACCATCAGCCTGGTAGATCTCTCCATGGTTGGGAGTCTTACTTCTCTCAGTCATATTTTGCACCTTTACTCTTACACATCTTTCGCTGATTTTATTCCTGCGTAATTTTACATTGTTGGACACTAGCAGGAAGCATTTATAATAGTCTTAAAAAAAAGTACAGGAACTAGCATTGTGGCCCAGCAAGCTCGGGCCTGCAATCACAGTGTCCCATGTCAGAGCGCTGGTTCAAGTCCCAGCTGCTCCCTGCTAATGGCCTGGGAAGGCAGTGGAAGATGGCCCAATTGCCTGGGACCCTGCCATCCACATGGGAGACCCAGATGGAGTTCCTGGATCTTGGCTTGGGCCTGGCCTAACCCAGGTTTTTGCAGCCATTTGAGGAGTGTACAAATGAATGAGAGATCTCTCTCTCTCACTGTCACTCTTTCAAATAAATATAAATAAGCCTTTTATTAAAAAAAAAAAAAAAACACGAATTACACCTGAAAAGAAAGTACAATCTGCAGCTATTGGATATAATAATAGAAGCAACTAGGGTCGGCGCCGCGGCTCAATAGGCTAATCCTCCGCCTGCGGCACCGGCACACCGGGTTCTAGTCCCGGTTGGGGCGCTGGATTCTGTCCCGGTTGCCCCTCTTCCAGTCCAGCTCTCTGCTGTGGCCCAGGAGTGCAGTGGAGGATGGCCCAAGTCCTTGGGCCCTGCACCTGCATGGGAGATCAGGAAGAGGCACCTGGCTCCTGGCTTCAGATGTGTGTGTGTGGGGGGGGGTGAACCAATGGAAGGAAGACCTTTTTCTCTGTCTCACTGTTCACTCTGCCTGTCAAAAATAAATTAATTAATTTAAAAAAGAAGTAACTAGGTCTAGATGTCTGGTAGATGTGTTGGCTGCCTTGGGCTGCCAAAGTAGCCCAAGGATCACAGAGGCTTAAAGCACAAATGTATTTTCCCCAGTTCTGAGGGTTTGAGGCAGGGCCAGCTTCCTCTGAGGCCCCTCTCCCTGCCCTGTCGCGGCTGTCGTCTCCTTCTGCCTTCACAAGATCACTCCATGCCCTCACATCGTCCTCTGCTCTGGTAAGGGCACCAGTCACAGAGGGCCAGGGCCCATCCTCCACACCTGGCTTTCATCTAATCACCTCTTCTAAGCTCTGTCCCCACGTGCAGTCATCCAGTGGGATCCAGGGTTAGGGCTTCGACATAGACATTGGGGCAGGGTGCACAACTCGTCCCCTAACAGTGGGGTGGTATTTATATCATCTAGAATTTTTCAAGTGTTTCTGCCTAGTTCCATCAAATATTTACAGTGTAATGTTAAAACTCTTATTTTACTTATTGATGTATTTGAAAGGCAGAGCTAGAGAGAGAGAAAGGCAGAAACAGAGATCTTCCATCTGCTGGTTCACTCCCCAAATGTCCACGAAGGCTGGGGCTGGGCTAGGCCAAGGCTAGGAGTCCAGAACTCCATTTGGGCATCCAACAAGGGCAGCAGGGACCCAAGTACTTCCCAGGCACATTAGCAGGGAGTTTAATCAGAAGTGGAGCAGTCGGGATTTGAACTGGCTCCCATATGGAATGCCAGACCAGGCCAAAAGCAGGAGCTACTTCCAATCCAGTTCCCTGCTAATGCACTTAGGAAAGCAGCCCCTGCCACCCACATGGAGACCAGGATGGAATTCCTGGCTCCTGGCTTCAGCCTGTTCCAGCTCTAGCTGTTGCAGCTATTTGGGGAGTGAACCAATGGATGGAAGATGTCTCTTTCTCTCTCTTTCACCCTCTCTGTATATTCTAGCTTTCAAATAAATAAATAAATAAATATTTTTGTAAAAGACGTAGAATTACATAAAAGTTAAAAATAGTGGGGCCAGCGCTGTGGTGCAATGGGTTCATGTCCTGGCCTGAAGCACTGGCATCCCATATGGGTGCTGGTTTGAGACCCGGCTGCTCCACTTCCAATCCAGCTCTCTGCTATGGCCTGGGAAAGCAGTAGAGATGGCCCAAGTCCTTGGGCCCCTGTACCCAAGTGGGAGACCTGGGAGAAGCTCCTGGCTCCTGGTTCCTGGTTTCAGATCAGCGCAGCTCCAACCGTTGCGGCCAATTGGGGCGTGAACCAGCTGATGGACGACCTCTCTCTCTTTCTCTCTCTGCCGCTCCTCTCTCTGTATATGACTGACTTTCAAATAAATAAATCTTAAAAAAAAAAAAAAGAAATAGCTACTCTAACAAGCCTTCTCTTGATAATGAACTCACTCCTGGAATGACACTAATCTATTCACGAGGACTTTGCAAGACCCCACCTCCCAACGCTGCTGTATTGAGGGTTAGGTTTCCAACACCTGAACTTGGAGAGGCCCATTCAGACCACAGCACCCACCAAGGTCCCTTTTTTCTGGCCCAGGATCCAATCCAGAAGGCTGTGTGGTGGCAATAGTTATTACGTCTCTCTGGGAGGCACCATCTGTGTCGCCTCCTCAGTCTTCCCCTGACTTTCATAACCTTCGCCCCTTGGAAGAACACTGGTCAGTTGTTGTGTAGCATGTTCCTTGACTGGCGTTCCCTGATGCTTGATGGTGATTTAGCTGGGGTTATACACGTAGCAAGGACACTACAGAGGCGAGGTGCCTTTATCATACATAAGTCACTATGCCTTATTCTTGAGGGTGCTTTTACCACTGCTTCAAGGTAGTTTCTTTTTTTTTCTTTTTTTTTTTTTTGACAGGCAGAGTGGACAGTGAGAGAGAGAGACAGAGAGAAAGGTCTTCCTTTGCCGTTGGTTCACAATCCAATGACCGCCGCGGCTGGTGTGCTGCGGCTGGCGCACCGCGCTGATCCGATGGCAGGAGCCAGGTGCTTATCCTGGTCTCCCATGGGGTGCAGGGCCCAAGAACCTGGGCCATCATCCACTGCACTCCCGGGCCAGCAGAGAGCTGGCCTGGAGGAGGGGCAACCGGGACAGAATCCGGCGCCCCGACGGGGACTAGAACCCGGTGTGCCGGCGCCGCAGGTGGAGGATTAGCCTGTTGAGCCACGGCGCCGGCCTCAAGGTAGTTTCTACTGGGCTTCTCACTGTAGAAATATTGTTTATCTCTCTAGAACTAATGGAACTTGGAGGAGATGCTTCTCAAACTACGCAAATATTGTCTGTCTGTCTTCAAACTCTCCTCCTGGATGTGGGTCTTGGCTGCCAATAATGACTGCAATGGGGTACTATGGGTGTTTTTCTCTGTCCAGCCTTCTTCCTCCATCCTTTGACTGTGACTCTACTGTTGGAAAGGCCATCCTAACACCAACATTTCTTTGTCAATTATTTGTTGATATGGATTCATGGGTATTCATTTTGTGGGCTATCATCCAACTATTTTTTGTATATGTTTCCATTTATTTTATGGGCTATAATCCTATACTATTATTACATATTTTAGGACTTTTTATTTTATACATTTTCGCATTTTAAATTTTTATACATCTTATGTGTACATTACACACAAGAGAAAGATAGTACGTGTGTATGTTTATTTATTTGCTTTGCCCAATTTTTCCAGATTGGGCCATTGTGAGCTCTCTCTATTTGGTTGTGTTCCTCAGTCAAGGATTTAAGCAATTTTGGCAGGGAGATTTGGGGGCTTGCTCCCCCATGGCTCTCTGATCTCCAGCCCCACACTTTCCAACTACCCTGCAGCCCTAAAATCTGTCCTCTGACTCTACAAGCCAGTACAACTGGTCTCCTGATTGAGTTTGCACTGTTTCATGCCAGGATGACCAAGGAATGCACTCAGGAAAAATGCTACGGGAATACAAGTCTCACCAGTGCAGTTCCCTCCCCTCGAGTGTTGGCTTCGCTTCCATTTCTGCCTCCTTCTATCACTCTCCAAGTCCCTCCCCCGCCAAGGCTGCTGTGTTATATCTTGTCAAGATTTTGCGGTTAGTGGAATAGACACTACTCCACAGTTACCCAAAGCCATTTGATAGGCTTTTAATTTCATAACTTTGCATAGAAATAACTTGGGTTGGTTGATGGTCGCATCATTCTTTGCACTCTTCAGATTTCCAGGGGTTAGGAACAGGTCTCATTTATCCTTTGGAAGCTTTTAATATGATTACAAATATCCACAAATTCCGATATTACAGCTCCTATGTGAAGCACAGTGTCTTCAAAAACATTCAAGGCCAGCGCCGCGGCTCACTAGACCAATCCTCCGCCTGTGGCGCCAGCACCCCGGGGTTCTGGTCCCAGTCGGGGTGCCAGTTCTGTCCTGGTTGCTCCCCTTCCAGTCCAGCTCTCTGCTGTGGCCCAGGAGGGCAGTGGAGGATGGCCCAAGTGCTTGGGCCCTGCACCCACATGGGAGACCAGGAGGAAGTACCTGGCTCCTGGCTTCGGATTGGCACAGCGCGCCAGCCATAGCGGCCATTTGGGAGGTGAACCAACGGAAAGAAGACCTTTCTCTCTGTCTCTCACACTGTCTAACTCTGCCTGTCCAAAAAAAAAAAAAAAACATCCAAAAGCAGCTAGGAAGTTAAGTCATGAACAGAAGTGAAATTTAAAACATGGCACCTCCCTATCAGAGTAACTGAAGTGAAAAGGACTGAAATACCCAACATTGGTGAAGACACAGAGCACCAGGAGCTCTGTATTTTATCAGCGACCTGTTGCATGAGAAATCACCCCAAGATCAGTGCTGTCATTTGATGGTTGTACCCCGATATCAGGCACTTGTTTCCCAAATTCTCATGTTGATGATGCTAAGTGGGTGGAAACTGAATCCAGCTATGGTCTTTGGAGGTAGGAAGTGATTAGGTTGGATTAGGTTATTGGGGTGGGGCCTGTGAGTGAGTCTGGTGGCTTTGTAAGAGACACACAGATAGACAGGCAGTGTGTGCCCTGCCTCTGGCCGTGTGAGGTCCTGTGTTACCTCGGGCCTCTGCCAGCCAGAATACCATAAGCAGAGGTTGAACCAATAGGGCCTCACCTAAGCTTGAACTTAGAACCTCCAAAACTGTGAGCTGAATCAATTGTGCCTCTTTGTAAGTTGGTTGCCTCAGGTATTTTGTTATAGTAATGAAACGCTAATGCAGGGGCCAATGTTGTGGCACAGTGGGTTAAGCTGCCTCCCGTGATCTGACATCCCATATCAGAGCACCAGTATGAGCTCCTACTGTTCTGCTTCTGATCCAGCTCCCTGCTAACGCACCTGGGAAAGCAGCAGAAGATGACCCAAGTGCTTGGGCCCCTGCATCTATGTGGGAGACCCAGATGGAGCTCCAGGCTCCTGGGTCTGGCCTGGCCCAGCCCCAGCCATTGCAGCCACTTGGGGGTGAACCAGCATATGGAAGCTCTTGCTCTCTCTCTATCTCTCTCTCTACCTCTATCTCTGAAACTCTTTCAGATAAACAAAATAAATAAATAAAAAAAAACTAATATAGTTAGTGACTTAGTGACTGTCCATGTAGCCCCGTCTCCCAATTCTGCAGATTAGCACTGCAAGGCAGGCTCAGCTGGGTGTTCCTGGGTTCAGACTGTGGCCACATCGGCCAGGCAGCCCTGTCCTCGGGGTTTGCTGGCAGCCATCCAGGCGCCAGGTCTCTGATGGTGCAGCAGGTCAAAGCGTGCTTATTCACAAAGTGAGTGGGCCGAGTTCCAGGGGGTGACAGAGTGTGCGAGACCTCTGGAGACCTTGGCCTGGGCCTCATAAAACTAAGTCCTATCAACCGAAGCCAAAGCACGTTGCAAGGCCAACTCACATTTGAGGGGTGAAGAAATTCTCTTCATTTTCTTGTATGAGAACATGCAAAGTCATGGTGTGCACAGGAAGAGAAGTGGTTGCCCTTTTTGCAATGCCTGAGCGCCCTACACGCGTTGTGGGAGGGTGAGCTGGGGCAGCCTATCGACTCCTCACCCAAGAGAAATCCACACTCACGTCCCTGAAAGACGTGAAAAAGAGTGTGCATGGCCACTCCGTTCACAAATGGCCAAAGGAGGAAAAAACACGTGTTCGTTAATATGAGAACAGGTATTCATACAATGAAATACTATGTAGAAGACCAAGAATAAGTGACCACTATGTGCAGCGTGTTACGTGAAAGAAGCCAGAAAGCAAAAGGGTTTGTATTGGGTGGGATCACAGGATTCCATGGATGTGAGGTCCAAAACAGGCAAAACCAATCATTGATGACGGAAGGCAGAAGAGAGGTTCCTTGGGTGATGGCAGGGCTGGGAATGGGGGTTTATTGATCAGGAAAGAACATGAAGGAGGCTGCCAGGGACCTGGAAATGTTCTATGTCTGATCTGGCTTATGGTTACGTGTGTGTGTGTGTGTGTGTAAAATATTCATCTGTAAATGCCTGCATCTTATTTAAGTTATACCTCAATTTTAAAATAGGAGCAGGCATTTAGCCTACTGACGCCCGTATCCCATGTCAGAGGATCTGCGTTTAAATCCCAGATCATGCTTCTGACTCCAGCTTCCAGCTAATGGAGACCCTGGCAAGCAGTAGATGATGACTCAGGTCGTTGAGTTCCTGCCCCCTGCATGGGATACTTGTACTGAGTTCCTGGCTTCAGCCTACCCAAGTCTCAGATATTCGGGAAATGAACCAGCAGGTGAGAGCATCTCTCTCTCTCTCTCTCTCTCTCTCTCTCTCTCTCTCTCTCCCTCCAATTTCTGTCCCCATGCCTCTGAAATAAACACATAATTTTAAAACTAAAAATAATTTTCAAGGGGTGGGAATGATGACCAATACAAGTGGTTGGAGTTGAGAGGTGGGGCGAGTGCTGAGGCCCGGCAGGATTGGGAAGGTTTCTCGGCCTCTGGGAACTCAGGAACAAGCTGAGGAGGGGAGGTTCTGGGATGGCAGAGCAAGGAGCGAGCTCTCCCACGGGACTCAGTATCCTCCATCTACTCAGCTACCAGTTTCCAACTCCTCCTCCAAAAGACAAGATTGCAACAATTTTATCTTATTAAAGATCTTAATTTGGCTTGATTTGCAATTCTAGAATCAGATAGCACCCCGTTCTATGAAATAGAGTTCCTGTTCCCATGAGTCGAGCAGAAGGGGTTGGTTTTATAGACAGAGAAGGGCCAAAGAAAGCAGAAGCAAAGAACAAAGAGAACATTGGTTCTTCCAGAGTTTTCGCCTGTGAGTCTGGTTTCGCAGAACAGAGAACAGCTCAGTTTCACTTGGGTGAAGTGGAACCATGGCACGAGTGGCATACTTTTGATTTTTAGTCTGTTCTGTTGGAGCCCGTTCAAAACTGCTCTGTTGGAGCCTTGTTCAAAAAAATAGCCTCTGATCATTTTTACATAACATCTCTCAACTCCAGCCTTCTAAGCATTGAATAAGAAGAAAAAAAATTATAGTCAATTGGACAGATAGATACTGAGTTGCCTAAAAATATGAAAACCTGTACGACCCAGCCTAAGGGTGAGCTTTAGTGTCTAATAAATCTTTTGAAGTCAGAGATCCAATGTCTTAATCTTTTTATTAGCAAGGTCTCACTTGACCTTGAAATGGAACCTCTCTTGGGTCACATTTCTCTGCTGTTGCTGTCCTGGATCAACTCATTTGACCTTCAATTCCTAATGGAGGAGTCCTTGTTTCTTCTCTCTTGCTATAACCGTACACCTCTGTGTCCAACAAAAAATGGTTTACAGAGGTCATGTCTTAGCTGGTTCATTTCCTGCTGAAGTATGCATGATGCCAAGGGCAGCTCATCCAACTGGGAGTTGGGAGACCCTGCTGCCAATTTGGACTTGGTCTCTAATTGGCTGGCTTGAACGAGACATTAACTCTCTGGAAAAGAACCTGAGTGTGTGTGTGTGCGACATGAAAACACAGAGGGTGAGAGATGGTGATGGTAGCCGCAGATTGGAGAAAGCATTTTATTACAGATGTCAACCAGGGCAGCTGGCTTGCCTTGAATCCTTCTTGCCAGCTGAGTAATCAGTTATAGTTCAGACACACAAAAGAAGGGACGGTAAAGCACAAGTTTATTACAGTACAGTCCAAACAGGGCCAGTAGAGAGCACATGGCCCTCTTTTTTCCTGGATTAGGACTTTATTCCTGAAGTGTGAGGGATGATGACTGGTAATTTGGCCATGATGCTCGTGATGGACATTTTTGATTGACATCTGGGAACTGTATGCCTGGAGCTCTCTGCACGTGTGGTTTCCCAGCATGCATTGGGAATGCATACCATGGCAGGGGCAGGGGAGGTACGAAACCACAATGCTGATCATAGTATAATGATCATATTATGAAGCAGGGTCACTCCAATGTCAACCGGGTCTCACTGAGCGTGTGCCATAAACTAGACTTGGCTGGTTTGGCTGAGTTGCCACTTTATCAGAATACTTTCAGCACAAGGTGAACCCAAAGTGAGCATCTTAGGCGGGCCCCTGTCCCACCCCTGGATGATGGGTTTGTGGGCCCTCCCCAGTCACCTGTATCTGACTCTCCACCTGACAGAGAGTCCCCAAAAAGGGTGGCCATGTTACTGGAGAACATGAAGACAAGAAGCAAGGAGTTCATTTGCACACAAGGCTGGCATTGTACAAGGAGAAAGCAGAGAGAGAAGCAAAGTTGGATGAGAAAGAGGATGAGGAGTGGGAGAAGAGGGGTGGGCGGGTGGGAGGAAAGGCCACGTTTGTTGGCGCAGCAATAATGGTGCATGCTGGTGAGTGCCTGCTATGGACGGGGCGCTGCCTGAAGTGCCGTGCCAGCAGGTTCTCGTTTAAACTTCCCAACTCCCCGAGAGACACTTGCTGCAGTCGGTCCGCTTCCCAGATGAGGAAAGCAAGCCCAGAGAGGTTAAGGCGCTTGACACGAGCCACGTCGCTAAGAAGAGGTAGAGGCAGGATTTGAAGTGGCAATCAGGCTGCAGAATCCACACTCTGACCCCTACACGCTTCTGCCCCTCAATGAGGTACACCTGACAGGCAGGTGTAGCGCACCCTACGGGAGTGCTCAGGTGTGTGCCAGAGGTGGCGGTGTCCTTTTGTGACATTGCGCCTGATACGCCCCTAACTAGGAAGTAAGCCATTTGTGGTTCTATGAGCCATTCTAGCAAATCATCATCTCATGACCTGTGGATAGGGTCATGAGAATCCCCTACTTATATCCGGTTTATCAGGGGTATAGGTGACCATGTGGGACTTGTGATTGACTCTGAAGTGGGGCACAATCTCGCGGGACTCAGCACTCAACCTGTGCGGTCTGTGACAATTCCAGGCAGTTGGGGTCGGCGCTGTGGTGTAGTAGATTAGGCCTCCACCTGCAGTGCCGGCATCCCAGCTGGGTGTGGGTTTGAGTCCTGGCTGCTCCACTTCTGATCCAGCTCCTTGCTAATGGCCTGGGGAAGCAGTGGAAGGTAGCCCAAGTACTTGGGCCCCTGTACCAGCGAGGGAGACCTGGAAGAAGCTCCTGACTCCTGGCTTCGGATTGGCCCAGCTCCCCTGTTACAGCCATTTTGGTGAGTGAACCAGCAGATGGAAGACTCTCTGACTCTCTCCCTCTCTGTCTGTAACTCTGTCTCTTGAATAAATAAATAAATCTTAAACACACACACACACAATTCCAGCCAGTCAACGTCAGAATTGATTTAAATTGGAGCACACCCCATCAGTGTCTTCTGAGAAGTGGAAATTGCTTGGTGGGGAAAAAAAATCCACACCTGTGATGTCAGAAGGGTGGGTGTCTAAAGGTAAAGGAATTTGCTGCTGCTTTTCTTTTTTGTTGTTGTTGTTCTTATTTTTTAATTTATTTATTCGAGAGGTAGAGTTACAGACAGTGAGAGGGAGAGACACAGAGAAAGGTCTTCAATCCGCTGGTTCATTTCCCAAATGGCTGCAACAGCCAGAGCTGAGCTGATCCGAAGCCAGGAGCCAGGAGCTTCTTCTGGATCTCCCACATGGGGGCAGGGGCCCGAGGACTTGGGCCATCTTCCACTGCTTTCTCAGACCATAGCAGAGAGCTGGATCAGAAGAGGAGCAGCCGGAACTAGAACCAGTGCCCATATGGGATGCCGGTGCCGCAGGCGGAGGATTAACCTACTGTGCAACGTCACCGGCCCCTTCTGCTTTTCCAGGGTACCTTTCACCTCCTCCCTTTGGGGCCCACGAGCTCATTCCTCCCCAGCTGATCAACTGAGCCCCCTCAGAGCACCCCTGGGCATGGCTCAGGCACAGCAGGCCTGATCTAAGCCAGCAAATACATTGTCTATACAGTCAGCTCCCAGTTTTATTCTTGCAGTGTAGACCTGAGCAGGAACACGAGAAAGTCGGGATACTGGAGGGAAAGACTCCATAAAATCTGCACATTTTGACTTCCTATTCCCAAAGGCTGAGCTCTGGGGCCCCTCTCACGTTTAGCTCTGCCGATTCCAGACTTCTCGTATGTTCCATTTGCTCACGTCTGAGGCTCCCCGAGAGTGACTGCATGACTGGGAATCAGGCCCTGCGGAAACCAGAGGAATCCTCATCACTCAGGAGCAGCAGAGGGCTGAGCGGGCCCCAGAGTCCCGTGTCCCAAGCTCCCAGTCCAGGAGGGACCTGGGCCCAGATCAACAACCCCATTCATCTGACTCGTTGACTGTTAGGGTGGGGGTGGGGGGACTTCGACGAAAGCTGAGCTGTATACCCAGTTGGGACAGGGAGCTGCTTGGCCATGCGTGCATGGAGAGGTTTCAAATTCAGGGTCAACGTCACTCAAGTTCTGCCCTCAGATGCTGACCCTAAGCCGGTGACTTGCTGGTTGCTTAACAGCATGGAGAATTACCTCAGTGTAAGTCAAGGGCACGGCTGGGTTTTCATTTTGGATTTGTTCACTTTCCATGTATTGAAGGCAGTGACTGTCCTGTCCACTGGGTCCTCTCTGTCTCTCTCTCTCTGTCCCAGCATCTGCCTGCCTGCCCAGGTCTCTTACGCAGAGAGGCAGCGCAGAGAGGCAGCGGAGAGCTGAGCCTGAAGCCTGCTGTCCTGCCTCTCCAGCTCTGTTTGTTTTGGAGTTGAATCAAGAAGGGGCAGGATCAGACGGGCGGCCCCACTCCCTCCCCTGCACCGGGGATGTCAGGCTCCGGCCCCTGACCTTTGTTCCAGCCTGGGGCCTCCGATAAGTGGGCGGGTCTTGTGCCTGGAGACCCACAGACACACTTGGCTGAGTCCTCCACGTGCCCCTTAGGCAATCTCCTCCCGGGGGCTCGGCCCGGCTCCTGATGCGAGCTGGTGGCCGGGTGGGCGCGGGCTTCCCGGTGCTGTGGACATGGCCAACAGAACCAACAGCTCCACCCCGTACTACAGCTACGAATACTACCTGGACTACCTGGACCTCATCCCCGTGGATGAGAAGAAGCTGAAGGCCAACAAGCGTAAGTCAGGCTCCCTGCTCTCTCCCCGTTCCCCTCTTAGCTCTGGATGACGCCACCAGGCCAGGGAACACACAGATAGAATGAGCGGGGCTGGGGGGGAAGCTGGCTCCGCCGGTATCTTCAGTCAGGAGCCCGCAGTCGCCCTGCTGAGAAGCTAAGACGCTTTGGAATGCTCTTTCAAGGCAGGTTTTGTTTCCCAAGATACTTTTTAAACTGTTATTTTCATCTTTAACTAGTTTTTAACAGATTCAGTGTGCTTTGTTGATACAATTCTGAGAACAAAATGCTATTTCCTATTCTTTCTCCCTTTCTCTCTGCCTTTTTTTTAGCTTTTGATATAACATATTTTAAATTTACATTACAGTAAAAAGGCTTAAGGCTCTGCCCAATAAGAAGTTTAACGAGTGAAAAGCAGAAAGATCCTACCTTAGTGAGAATATAGATCATGGCCATAAACAATAATTGAATGAAAAAATGACCATTTCCCCCATATGCAGTAAATTTTATAGTCATCACAGATCATTAAAACTACAGGAGTATACCATTTTTACCCATTGGCTTGACAAAGGTACAAAACAAGGTTTTTGTTTGTTTGTTTGTTTGTTTGTTTTTAAAGATTTATTTATTTGAAAGGCAGAGCTACAAAGAGGCAGAGGGAGAGAGAGAGAGAGAGAGAGAGAGAGAGAGAGAGAGAGATCTTCCATCTGCTGGTTCATTCCCCAAACGGCCACAACAGCTGGAGCTGGGCTGATCTGAAGTCAGGAGCCAGGAGCTTCTTCCTGGTCTCCCATGTGGGTGCAGCTGCCCAAGGGCTTGGCCCATCTTCCACTGCTTTCCCAGGCCACAGCAGAGAGCTGGATCAGAAGTGAAGCCGCCAAGACTGCCACACTAACTGGGTTCCTGCCACCCACGTGGAAGACCTGCAGGCCAGCTTCCTAGCTTAGACCTCTCCCCTCTCTCCTTCTCTAATAAATCAATAAAGAATGGACATGAAGAATTTCAAGGAAAAGATGTTGTTTCTTGCTCATGCATCAGAGCTAGGAGACTACAGCCCACGGAGCACAGAAATGAGGGGAAATTGGGAACCCTTCCCCAGTCCCCAAGCCACGACTCTCAGTAAGGAAAGTGCCATCAGGGAGAGGGTGAGCGCCAGGCCCTGGTACTGATCACTCAGCTATTTGGACCTTAATAGCAGTTGTTCAAGTTGCACGTCTCAGGGTATAGACAAAATAACTCCCAGGTTGGCGTGCAGACCACAGAAAATCTACAATTTGGGCCGGCGCCGTGGCTCACTAGGCTGATCCTCTGCCTTGCGGCGCCGGCACACCGGGTTCTAGTCCCGGTCGGGGCACCGATCCTGTCCTGGTTGCCCCTCTTCCAGGCCAGCTCTCTGCTGTGGCTCGGGAAGGCAGTGGAGGATGGCCCAAGTGCTTGGGCCCTGCACCCCATGGGAGACCAGGAGAAGCACCTGGCTCCTGCCTTCAGATCAGCGCGGTGCGCCGGCCGTGGCGGCCATTGGAGGGTGAACCAATGGCAAAGGATAACCTTTCTCTCCGTCTCTCTCTCTCTCACTGTCCACTCTGCCTGTCAAAAAAAAAAAAAAAAAAAAAAGAAAAGAAAATCTACAATTTGAAGAAACTCGTCCCACTCACTGGAGATGCCAACAAATTCAACTCTATTAAGAGATCTGCCTGAAAAAAAAAATTTTTTTTTTTTTGACAGGCAGAGTGGACAGTGGAGAGCGAGAGAAAAAGATCTTCCTTTGCCGTTGGTTCACCCCTCAATGGCCACTGCGGCTGGTGCGCTGTGGCCAGCGCACAGTGCTGATCTGAAGCCAGGAGCCAGGTGCTTCTCCTGGTCTCCCATGCGGGTGCAGGGCCCAAGGACTTGGGTCACAGCAGAGAGCTGGACTGGAAGAGGAGCAACTGGGACAGAATCCGGCACCCCGACCGGGACTAGAACCCAGGGTGCCAGTGCCACAGGTGGAGGATTAGCCTAGTGAGCCGCAGCACTGGCCTGAAAAACTTTTTTTTTGCTTCAAAAGTATCCTAGTTCTGGGGCTGGCTCTGTGGAGTAGAAGGTTAAGCATCCACCTGCAGTGCCGGCATCCCATATGGGTGCTGGTTCAAGTCCCAGCTGCTCCACTTCTGATCCAGCTCTCTGCTCATGTGCTTGGGAAGCTGCAGAAGATGGCCCAAGTGCTTGGGCTCCTGTACCCACGTGGGAGACCCGGATGAGGCTCCTGGCTCCAGCCTGGCCCAGCCCCTGCCATTGAGGCCATTTGGGGAGTGAAAGTCTTCTCTTTCTCCTCTCTCTCTTTGTATCTGTCTTTCAAATAAATAAATAAATCTATTTAAAAAAAAAAAAAGACTATAGTTCTTTAGGAGATTCATTCCAGATTGACTCTGGAGGGTAGTGGATTCCACTTTACCCAAGTCTCTGAACACCCAGGGTCCATGACACTTGCACAGAGCTGCTCTTTCAAGCCTTTTTTCTTCCTGTTTGCATCCCCGAGGGCCCTGTCTTCACGTCTCTCTGGACTCAGTTATGGTTTTCTCTAGAGGAGAAGTTCAGGGCCAGACAAAGATCGCACCACATGGATGAGGTCATTGTCAAGGAAATGGACAGAAAGCTGGCTTTGTGTGTGTGTGTGTGGGGGGGGGGGCAGCCGGGAGGAAGCAGCCGTGGAGACACAAGGCGTGTGGACTCCCTAGCCAGCCCGCTGGGCCTGACCCCGAAGCTCCACTCAGATCCACATCTGAGGCTAGCCAGACTCAAGAACTGGAGGGGTGGCCAGGGAGAGCTGGGCCCATGGCAGGACTGCAGAGTTGAGGAGGGTGCTGGGTGGAGAGGCCTCCCCAAACTACCTGGGAGCGGGTGGCAGACCAAGCCTTGAGGGTGTGTCAGGGTGGCTGGAACAGCAAGAGGTAGGTAGGAACCTCGTGAACGCAAGGAAGGGCAAAGAGGGTGCCAGGACAATCGTCCTAGAAATGGAAACCCCTTCCTTGTGCCATCATTTAATAGGACCCATCAATCAGCAAGGAAAACAGCAACAGCGAGTAGATATTTTTCAAAAAGATTTATTTATTTGTTTGAAAGGCAGAGTTACTGAGAGAGAGAGGTCTTCCATCTGCTGGTTCACTCCCCAGATGGCCATGATGGCCAGAGCTGTGCTGATCCGAAGCCAGGAACCAGGAGCTTCCTCCAGGCCTCCCACATGGGTGCAGGGGCCCAGGGACTTAGGCCATCTCCCACTGCTTTCCCAGGTCATAGCAGAGAGCTGGATGGGAAGTGGTACCCATATGGGATGCCGGTGCTGCAGGCGGCGGCTTTACCCACTACACCACAGCACTGGCCCTGGGTTTTTTTTGTATTTTTGTTTATAAAGATTTATTTATTCAAAAGACAGAGTGAGAGAGAGAGAGAGAAGGAGAGAGAGACAGAGAACGAGAAATCATCCATTTGCTGGTTCACTCCCCAAATGGTTGCAATAGCCAATGCTGGCCCAGGCAGAAGCTAGGATCCTGTAACTCCATCGGGATCTCCCACGTGGATGGCAGGGGCCCAAATACTTGGGTCATTTTCCACCGCCTTCCCAGGTGCTTCAGCAGAGGGCTGGATTGGAAGCAGAATAATCGGGACTTGAAACAGCACTCTGGTAGGGGATGCTGGCGTCACAGCAGCGGCTTCATCCACTACTACAGCACCTGCCCCCAAACCAGCAATGAAGCTGACTGGTATCATCCGGGTGTCAAAAATGAAATATGATCTCATAACACAGCAAAAATGTGTGGGCATGTGTGTGTATGTATGTGTATATGTGTGTATCATGTGTGTATGTATGTGCTTGCATGTGTTTGTGTGCATGTGTGTTGACCAATTCGTCCTCAGAGGTGAAGAGGAACTCTGTCAATGTCTGGACAACAGATGTGCTTTAGGGAACTTAAGACTGGATGGCGAGTACCCGTGTTTCGGAGGCCAGTCTTCACTCGGGTCTTCAAGCTCCAGTGTGCGCATTGAGAAGGTCAGGTTCATTCCTGACTTGGTTAAAGACAAGTGATGCCGCAGACAGAGTAGCAGATGCAACAGGAGCTGATTTCTGTCTCAAGGAAAAGTCTGCAGGGCTGGGGTAGTCAGTGGGGCTCACGGAGTCCTCAGGGGCCCACCCTGCACCCCCATCCCGCATCCTCTTCTTCCACTGTGGCTTGGGCCATCACGGCTGTGTTCCAGGCAGTAATGGACTAGGAGAGGGCCCGCGTCCTGAGGTCTAGCCATCTCTGTCCATGGTCTTCCAGCAGCTGCCCTGGAAGCCTGCGCTCACATCTCATTGGCCAGAACCCTGTCACCTGGTCCCGTCTGGCTGCACAGGAGTCTGGGAAATGTGACCTTTATCACAGGCAGCCCCTTCCCAGTGGAAAACAAAGGCTCATAGCTGTGGGAACACAAGCGAGAGCACACCAGGATGGGCAGCCAGCTGGGACGCCACAGTCGCTTTGTTCACGTCGTACGTGTTCGTGAGCCTGCAGGATGCAGTCATATGACTGGCCACAAAGCCAGAAATAAGGACTGGAGTTCTGCAGGAATCATTTCACAGCCATTGAACAAGGCACTGCCATGGGTTTTAGATACATGGGTTCTGCCGTCCTCCCAACACCCTCTGCAACAGGTGCCATTCTCCCCCTTTTGCAGACAGGCGAACCAATGTAAAATCCCACCTTGTCCAAGATCGCACTGCTAGGAGACGGCTGAGCCGCCTGCCTCAGTGCTCGGGCTCTCGATAGTGTGTGTGTGATCAGTCCCCAAAAAGGGACAGATCTTGACCTTGACCTTCTAGGCTCCTGGGCCACCCTGTGAAAGTGTGTGGAGGAGCGCTCACCGTGCGTTTCAGCAGTTTTCACTCAACAACACTGAAGTGGCTCCCGGGAGGGCACTTTTCAAAATTTAAGGGAAGCACTTAGCACAAACACACAGCAGAAACTGCGCACGGATTTCAAAAAGCTTTTGCACCAAAATAAACGTGGGTAATCCCAGTTTCCGTGAACTTTTTTTTTTTTAAAAAAAGATTTATTTATTTACTTGAAAGGCTGAATTACAGAGAGGCAGAGGCAGAAACAGGGAGAGAGAGAGAGAGAGAGCGAGAGAGAGAGAGAGAGAGCGCATTTGCAGGTTCACTCCCCAATTGGCTGCAACGGCTGGAGTTGTGCCGATCCAAAGCCAGCAGCCAGGAGCTTCCTCCAGGTCCCCAACATGGGTACAGGGGCCCAAGAACTGGGCCATCTTCTACTGCTTTCTCAGGCCATAGCAGAGAGCTGGATAGGAAGAGGAGCAGCCGGGACTAGAACCGGTGCCCATATGGGATGCCCACACTGCAGGCAGCGGCATTACCCGCTATGCCACAGTGCCAGCCCCTCCATAAACTTTTTTGAAGTGCCCTCTTGCGAGCAGAGAGTTGGGTTAGTTTGCTGACTCCCAAGTTAGGATGAGAAATCCCCTAATGTGAGGTGAAGCCCCAGCCATGCCTTCCAGAATGTTCACCTTAGTTGGTGTCTGCTCCTCCCTGATCCATCAAGGTGCAGCCCAGCCGGGAGTGGGAAGGGAGAGAGGGAGGTGGGGGAAGGGAGAGGGGAGGGGAGGACAAGGCAGAGAAGGGGAGGCAAGTGGGGGGGATATTCTCCATAAGGGGACCAGCCTGGTGTCACCCCAGCCCCCACCCCCAGTGTTGTGAAAACAGGCCCGTGGGTGTTGCGACTCTTCCAACACTGGGGAGTGGCGGTTCTTTGCCCCTGGAACAAAGTGTTCTCTCTGAGCATCTATCTGGGTGAAGCTTCAGGACGGAGACAAAAGGAATGCGATTTCCTTGGCTGCCTCTCCCAAAAACACGATGAGAACAAAGTTCCTGGCGCAGCGCAGGGCAGGGCGAGCGGCCACCCAGCGAGCTGAAATCTCGCTTCTCTGAGGACACCGTGTTCCGGGAATGGTGGCCTCACATTTCCTGCTCTGGGCTGGAGAAGGGGGACCCGGAGCTGCTCAGTGTTTGCCCAGAGCCCCTGGGAGGACCGTGGGGGTGCTGCAGATCTCAAATCCAGCACCGCACTCTGGAGGAGGAAGAGTGTGCGACTGTACAAACCTGAAATCCCTCCCAGGGTGAGAGCCCACCCCCGCATCCCAGGAGCACGCGCACTCTGATACTGTGACGGCCCGGAGACTAAACGGGGACTCCGGGTGGGCACAGCAGCCACAAAGTTGGGGGCTTCGTGCAAAGGTCCTAGAGCTTAGGACAGACAACCTCACTTCCTGTTTCCTGGAGCCCAGGGTACCGATACAGTGTCACGCCCAGGGTGCCACCATCAGTTTCTCGGCTCAGGGATGGAGAGGAGATGATGATGTGCGAGCCAGGCTGGGGCTCTTTGCTGCCTTTTTATTTGTTTTAATGCTTATTCATTTATTTGAAGGTCAGAGTTACAGAGAGAAAGAGGGAGAGAGAGAGAGAGAGAGAGAGAATCTCCCATCTGCTCACTCCCCAGATGGCTGCAATGGCCAGGGCTGAGCCAGGTCGGAGCCAGGAGCCAGGAGCCAGGAGCTTCCTCCAGGTCTCCCACGTGGGTACAGGGGCCCAAGCACTTGGACCATCTTTCACCGCCTTCCCCAGCGCACTAGCAGGGAGCTGGATCAGAAGTGGAGCAGCCGGGACTCGAACCGGCGCCCATATGAGATGCAGGCACCACAGGTGGCGGCTTCACCCTCTGTGCCACAGCGCCGGCCTCCTCTTGGCCACTTTCAGTGGTGTGGTGGGTGCGGTGATTCCTCTGACAAATGCTCGCCTTTGCCTGACGCTCTGTTTTCGAGATTCACTGCGGGGTCCCAGCTGGGCTCTTCCAGGACCTCAGTTTCTCCCTCGCCTGTCTGGGGTCACAGAAGCTGACTCCTTTACTCCTTTTTCTGGAGCACAGTCGCCACCCACCACCCCCACCCGTGGCCCCACCTCCACAAACACTCAGTGGGGTACGGTCCTTCGTGTCCTCTTTGGCTTTCGACACAAGTTGTCTAGGCTCAGGTCAGCCATATGGTCTGCACAAAGATTCTCACAGCCTCTCTAAGTAGGAGCCTCATGCCCTGGGCCCACCCGGACACCCGCCCAGGAACACGAGCTATACCACGACAGTTCCCTAACAGCTGGCCCTTGCCAGGCCAGCCAGGGTCCACTTGGGGTCCCTAAGAGGCCAAGAGGGTTTTGTGGTTTCCCCCCTGCCTTGGGCCACACACACAGCAAAGAGTGCTGGCTGCAAAAAAGGTGTGCATTCCTTCTTGCCCCAGCCGCAAGGTGAGCCGTCCCCCGGAAAAGAGAGGGCAGCTCCTTCCTGGGTTGTCTGCTGAGCCAGGCACCCGATCGCCTCCAGGGCAGCCTGGGGGCTCAGGGCACACCCTCCTCCAGGTCTCCAACCCCTGGGGTCTCCCAGGCTGCTCGGGTCAGGGTCAACACCGCCTCCACTCCAGGACCTGGCGTGCGTGCGTGTGCCCGTCTGTCTTACTGCCCTGCGCTGCTCATGGCCTTTCTTCTGCCAACCTGCAGCAGGTGCAGCCCTGAACACAGACCAGGGCGCCATGCGTCTGCCTGCACTGGTCACCCACACAGACCCGGTGGCTGGCGGGTCCCTTCCCCAGGTCACTGTCGTGGGGATCCCCTCCCAGTGCTAATGGCAAGAGAGGCTGGGAGGGGCGAGGAGGGCTACACTCGGGCACTCTGGCCTCAAACCCGCACTGAGCCATTTCTGTTCCCCCCGCAGACTCCATCGTCATCGCCTTTTGGGTGAGCCTGGCCGCCTTTGTGGTGCTGCTCTTCCTCATCCTGCTCCTCATGTCCTGGTCGGGTCCCCCGCACGGGAGGTGAGTAAGAGGGGCCGGGGACAGCTCCGCAGTGGGGGTGCGGTCGGCCCCAGAAAGGGAGGATTCAGGGGAAGGAGCCGGGGACCGTGGACCGCAGACCACGTGGCTCCCCTTACAGTCACGTGCACATGATGGCGGCTCACTCACTCCGTGGCAGACTGCACAGTTCTCCAAGTATCTCCGCCACTTAGTGCAACTTCACTGCACGTGAAATCCAGACGGGGTGGATCTTCTATGGGAACAGGAAGTGGGTTACTGGATGCCCAGGGCTGGGGGGGGGGGGGGGGAGTGGCTGCTCTTTGGGAGGTGGGGGGTAATGGTGAAAATGTTGATTATGGCTGCACAGAGGACTGAATTGTACGCTTGGAACCGTGCAATTCAGCTCCACCCCCTGCAAAGATCTCTCTCAATGAAGCCGTAAAAAAGAACAAAGCCAACACTGACCCCACGTGTGGCTGAAGTCACGCCACCTGGCTCCCCCGGAGAACGGGCCCCTAGCCTGGGTACGTCCGGCCACTCTCTCAGGGGCTGCTGCCACGGCTGTGGTTGCACCGGAGGAAAAACGTGGGAGCTGCAAGAAGTGATTCAGACCCAGCTTGGGCCGTGTTCTTCCCGGTGCTGGAGGATTGGCTGCTGCGGCCCAAAGGACTCCCGCTATAGCGAATGGGACCAGGGGTGGGCAGCTGACCTGGAGATGAGCTGGGGCCAGCGAGACCGCCAGCTCTGCACCTGGGAGCTGGCGAGACAGAGCAGGAGGCCACAGTGGACCAGCGTGCCCATCACAGACCCGAAGCCTTGGGGAGCAGAAGCCAGGATGAGGCACAGGCGGCTGGGCAGCAGAGCCAAGCAAGCCGGGGAGGAGATGAGGGGCCCCGGAGAACCGGAGGGTAGCGCCCCTCCCTGATAACTCGTAAATTTACAGGCACCTCCGGGGGTCTTCTCCACTGCCCGCCTCTCCACCCGCAGCGACCCACCCACCAGGTCTACTCCCTTCCGGTCTGCTCCGGTTACCTCGGGGACAGTTTGTGAAGGTTGTCAGCCAGCCCCACTCGGGGGAATGTTCTCGGCCCCAGCAGGCTCACAGCGGCTGTCCCTGCCAAGCCCAAGTTCAGTGGACACTACAGCCCTTGTGAGCTAGAGTTGTTTTACTTTTTCCAGACTTATTATCTATTTGAACGGCAGAGTGATAGAGACAGACAGATTCTCCACCTGCTGGTTCACCCTCCCCAGGCCTGAGTTGGTTTGGGGTATGGGATGCCACCGCTGTTCTGATACATGGCTGGATACAAGGCCAACCTGCCCAGCCCCCACAGCAAACAGCTAGAGGAGGAAGTGACCTCGAGGGCGAGGCGGAGGCCCAGCTCCCGAGAAAGCCCAAAGCCCGGCTCCCTGTCTTCTGCTTCCTCTGCAGCTCTCGGCTCTGGCCTGGCCTCCCCTGGGGCTTGCCACTCCCTGGGCCATGCAGGCAGGAGCCAGGGGAGCGCCCAGCTGTCTCCTCTGATGCCGCCTCCCCTTCTGCTCTGTCCACAGGAACAGCCCTCAGCCCCGCCACCCGTGCCGGTGGAGCCACAGCCTCCCCCTCCCCTCCTGCCTCCGGCCGGCCCACCAGGACAGGGTCAAGGAACCCGGAGGCAGGGCTGGCGCCAAGCAGAGGCTGCCGTGTGACGGCCCCCCAGCTTTGCCCCCTACGGCTGCCACAGCCCACCCCACGCTCATCCACGGGGGACCTCGCAGCATCAGCTGACATCAGGAGCAGGTGCCGCGAGCACACCCAGGAGACACAGCCTCGCCACTGTAGAACCGAGGCCAGTGATCGGCACCTAGGCCCAGGGAGCTGGGGGCCCCCAAGCCGCCTGGCCACACCCAGGTCTCTACAGCCCACTCACAGGCAGTAGAGCGCGGGGGGGCCCAGGGCTCGCCGAGGCAGCGCAGCACAGCAGCTGGCTGAGGCTTGCACACGGCCCCTCCAGCGTAGGGCAGATGCCCCGGACGTGACTGGTCTTACTTAGAGTGTGTACTCTGCTGCGTTACTGACCGGGTTCAGGGTACTTAAAGGAAAGGGAAGGGAAATAAAATGTATGCGCATGGAGATGAGAAACCCTTGTGTTTTTAGTTCCGATTATGCCACTTCATTGTTCCTTCCGGAACATTTTTTTCGGATTTACTTTATTTATTTGAAAGGCAGAGTGAGAGACAGATCTTCCATCTGCTGGTTCACTCCCCAAATGGCCACAACAGGCAGGGCTGGCCAGGGCCAGGCTGAGACCAGGAGCCAAGGACTCCATCTGGATCTCCCACGTGGGTGGCAGGGGACCAAGCACCTGGGCCGTCCTCTGCTGCCTCCACAGCCGCATGAGCAGGGAGCTGGTTCGGAAGCAGAGCAGCCAGGACTCGAACTGGCACTGTGCAATGGGATGCCAGTGTCGCAGGTGGTGGCTTAACCACAATGCTGACCCTCTTCTGGAACATCCCATGCCCCTGGGCTCACCTGGCCCAGCTGTGCCTGTGTTGTTAGGACACCTGGGAGGCCTGCAGAGCCCATGGCCCATCAAGATGGAGTAGCATCCACACCACCAGCCCAGCTGCAGCCAGGGGACCCGAGTCACACTGTGCACTGTCCTCACAGACTTTCTTTTTTAAA
This sequence comes from Lepus europaeus, assembly GCF_033115175.1. Classification (NCBI taxonomy): domain Eukaryota; kingdom Metazoa; phylum Chordata; class Mammalia; order Lagomorpha; family Leporidae; genus Lepus; species Lepus europaeus. The sequence goes on along the minus strand of NC_084828.1, from coordinate 12,628,344 downwards.
AATTTATTTGAAAGAGTTACAGAGGAAGGTAGAATGAGAGAGAGAGGGGTAGGGAGAGAGAGAGAAGCCTTCCATCCACTGGTTCATTCCCTAAATGTCTGCAATGGCCAGAGCTGAGCTGATCTGAAGCCAGGAGCCAGGAGCTTCCTCCAGGTCTCCCATGAGGGTGCAGGGGCCCAAGCACTTGGGCCATCTTCCACTGCTTTCCCAGGCCACAGTGGAGAGCTGGATTGGAAGCGGAGCAGCCGGGACTCGAACTGGCACCCATATGGGATGCCGGCACTGCCTGCCGGGGCTTTAACCCGCTGCAGCACAGCGCTGGTCCCAACCTCACAGCCTTTCAGGACAGAGCCCATGCCCCAGAGGGATAATCAGCCTCCGAGGCTGGCACCAAACACCGGGAAGCTGGCAGGAAAGGCCCCGTCTGGGTCAGTGTCTCAGGTTCCACGTCTCAGCCCTCCACCCTGACAGTGAGGAAGGCAGCGAGCGGCATACACGAGGCCCGGAACACCACAGCACCCTGGCTTTCAGGGGGCAGTTGGTGGGCTTTGTTCCTAAAGTAACTGTTCCCGGATCGGACCGTGGCATCTTAGATACACTTGTCCCTTGGTAGCCACGGGGATGGGTTCCATGGCCCCCTCAGTTACCAGAATCCAGGGATGCTCATGGCCCTTGTACGAAACGCCGTGGTGTCTGCATGGAACCCGCACACAGTCCCGAGGACTTTCAGTCAAGTCTAGAAGACTTGAAGATTTAACCTGATGCAAACGCTGCGTGAGCAGTGGTTACGGCCATTGCCTAGGGACAATGAAACAAAGTCTGTTTCTGAACCAAGCTCGGTCTGGCTGTGCGGCGCAGACCCCATGAACACGGAGGCTGTGGGTTCCCGGTTCTGCGCTTGGTCTTAGCCTGGCTGCTGCCCGCAGTCACTGTTCTTCCTCGCCTGGCCGACAGGAAGTGAGCCGCACACCAGGGCGGTGGGTTTGGAAGGGAGACGAGGGAAGGGGAGACAGGTGGGCTCCAGAGGTGCAGAGCTGGGGCGAGCTGCTAGAAACCTGTCTGCACTTCATGGAGCTGCCACTCAGTACCCATCACCACCCAGCATGGCACCTGCTGCACTTGCTCCCACCCCCTATGACCCTGTGGATGGTACGCTCCAGGCGGGCAGCTCACTGCTGGGGCAGAGGGCAGGGGCCGAGCCGCTAGCTGGCACAGGGAGACTCAGGGAAGGGTAGACGAAGGCCTGGCAGCCTCTCCGCACCCAGGGCTCACAACAGGGAGGGCTGGGCGTCACCAGGTCGGCTGGGCATCAGCCAGTCAGCCAGGGACTCCAATCCTGCCCGGTCCCTGGGAGCTCAGGCCCCAGGAGACAGCTGACAGAGCCACGGAGGCCCACCCCACGCGCGGCCCCTTCCCAACTCCAGAGGCCTGGGCTGCCAGGGCACCCCTGGCCATGCCTTCCCAGCCAGCACCCCTTTGCGTAGGGAAGTCGGGGTGCTAGTAAGCAAAGGAAGGAACCTCAATAAACGTGCAGAGGAGGGAACCGTAGAGAAGCGGAAGGGGACGTGGCCTTGGCTGGACCGTGCACCGTGAATCCAGCTGAGCGCAGCGGCGAGGTCCCAACCCTGGGCATTCTCAGGGAGCGCCGCCAGGGGACCACAGTGGACCACAGCGACCCGACTTGTGGGGGAGGGCAGACGGGACCCTGCCGCTCCGTGCGCCGAGTGGGCAAATAAGACAGCCTCGCCCTGGTGACCGGGTGTGCGGGAGGCTTCTCATGAGAGGCGAGAGCTCCATCCGGGAAACACCAGACTGCCCGTCGAGAACCCTCAGCTCCACACCAACGCAGGAGCCCATGAAGCCGCGTCCCGACCCCCGGTCTCCGCGGGGCAGCACGTGCCCGCCACCACCTCTGAGGGCAAACACAAGCGCCTTACAAAAATAGACATTTATTAGCCAAAGCTGAGAAAACGCAGACCTCCTCTGAGCCGTGGCGCCCCTCCCCTGCAGGGCCACGGCGCCGGGAGGGCTTCGGTGTCATCCTTCCGTGTAGGGACGGCAGGAGCTCGCTTTCCTACAACTCCCGCGGAACCTGCTCTGGCTTCTCACGGAAGGAAAGCCGTCTCTCTCCGTGCTTCCTAACCCACCCGACGTGTCTGCAATGCAGCTTCACGCCCGTGATGCCGCCTGCTTGGCCCACGTCCCCTCAGCGGGTGTCACCTGCAGGGCGGGGCCCCCGGGCCGTGGCGGGTGAAGCCCCCTCACCTGGCCTTGTCTGGGAACTCAGTCCCCGCGCCGCACCTGCCGCCGCCGTGGCCGTGGCTTCCCTGTCAGTCCCGCTGACCCTGGCGCCCGGGCCGAGAGGCGGCGAGGCCCATGCAGAGCGCCACGATGGCTTCCTCGCCGGCGCCCGGGGCACGCTCTGCGGCTTCACAGACCATGCGCACGTGGGCGCGGAGGGTGTCGGGCTGCGGGGCCCCCAGCCACAGGTCCTTGACGTACAGGGACACCAGGAAGGCCGCAGAGCCTGTGGAAGAGGGGACAACCAGGAGGTCAGGACAGGCCACCCGTCCACAGTGCTGGGGCTCAGCCGAGCACCCGCACAGACCGCCGCACACGCGGGCAACCCACGGGAGCCTGGGGACAGGACAGCAGCCCGGCGTCTGCCTAACTCTCGCGTCACGTAGTGGGCAGCCCACGGGAGCCTGGGGACGGGACAGGAGCCCGGCCTCTGCCTAACCCTGTGTCACCTAGCGGGCAGCCCACGGAGCCTGGCTTCTGCCTAACTCCCGCGTCACCTAGCGGGCAGCCCACGGGAGCCTCGGGACGGGACAGCAGCCCGGCCTCTGCCTAACTCTGTGTCACCTAGCGGGCAGCCCACGGGAGCCTCGGGACGGGACAGCAGCCCGGCCTCTGCCTAACTCTCGGCGTCATTGACTTTGTTCATTACCTTTAGGCATCTGCTAAATGCCCAGCATGTAAGCCGTGCGTGCGTGTGTGTGCTCGTGCGCAGATACACGTGTGTGGATGGGTGCTCGTGCAGACACACGCGTGTAGGTGCCTACTTGCAGAAACGCGTGCATACATACATGTGTGTAAGTGTATCCTACACGCCGAGACATGCACTGTGTCTGCTCGTGTGTACGTACATACGTGTGTGTGAGCACACACACCCTGGCCAAGAGGAACAGGAATCTTCATCAAAAACCCCCGCTCTGCAGGGTGGCAGAGTCCCTGGTGGGACACGGAGTTCACGGGAAGGGCCCCCCGCTAAGACAAAGACCCCTAGACCCCTCGTTCATCCCACGTGAGGAGAGCACGCGCTCAACACCTCCCCGCCTGAGGGAAGCGGCTGCTGCGGCCCAAGTGTCCACAAGGGGGCGCGCGCTGGGAGGTGCTGGAGGCAGGGGACTGAACCCAGCGGTGGTGTGCAGGGGTGAGGCCTCGGGCAGTGAGCAGGGGCAGAGAGGGAGAGGCCAGCAGACACGCGTGTGTGCTCCTGCCTCCTGCCACGTGGCCCTCGGCCTTGGGCCTCCAGATCCCGCCGGGGGGGGGGGAGGGGTCTGGCTTGGCAATGAGGAAGGGCTAAGAGGGGACACCTGCCCGCTCCTCCCCTCAAGCCTCGCAGCTTCCCGCCCCGGAGGGGCCTTACCTCGAGAGGCCTCGTCCTTCTCGGGCAGACAGGAAGCGCACAGCGCCTCGACTTCCGGGTGCCAAGGGCTGGCCGCGGTGGCCCCGGCCGCTAGCAGCTGCAGCATGACGGCGTTGAAGAGGCAGGTCACGTCCTGCGCGGGCCCGGCCAGGCCCTCGGCCCCGCAGAGCTGGCTGTACAGCACAAACAGGCCGCTCCTCACAGCGCTGTCCCTGAGGAGGCCGGCCACCACCGCCGGGTGCGGCAGAATGTGGCTCCGGAGCCAGCCCAGGAGCCCCGCGGCCTCCAGCCTGGGGAGCGGACGCCCGGCCAGCGACCGCAGCACCCAGCTGACCACCAGGGCGGCTGTGGCTTCGCTCTCGCAGGGCTCCTGGGCAGGGGCGGCGGGGACCACCGGCCCCCAGTGGGTCAGTATGGAGCGCAGGTGGCCGCGGCACGTCTCCAAGCTGGACGCCTTCAGCTCAGGGTCGGCCATCTCCTCCGCCTCCCCCAGCCTCCTCTTCCGGCCGCGCGGGCCTCTGGCTCGGGCTGGCCCAGCGGGCTTGCTCTTTTCCTTGAGCATTTCTGTTAAACGCACACAACACAGGCAGTGAGACCGGCGTCCCCTCCGTCCCCAGAGAACCCGCCGGGGCGGAAATTTTTGGGGGAGAACGGGAGGGAGGGGCACAGCCACAGCTTCCACGGGACCTGCTCCCCCTTCACCGCCACTGCCTCCATTGTCAGGATGAACTCAATCCTCCTAACCTCGGGAGGCAGGCGCCCTTGGCCCTCGCCCTCGCGTGCATCCGAGGGAGCCGCCAGGAGGTGGCGCTGTCAGAGCGAGTCCAGGCAGTCTCCACTCTGTCCTTTGGACCCTGTGCTACCTGACAAGGTGGGGACAAGGAGCCCCTGGCCCCTTTAAGGTGAGTGGTCTGATACTCCTGTAGGCTAAGCGACTTTCCAAAAAGGAAACGCTCCTACGTGGCAGAGCTAGGACTCAAAGCCCGGCTCCCCAGCTCCCTCTCCAGAGGACGTGGTCTGCAGCCAGGCCCCTCCGGCGCTGGAGCTCCGAGGCGGGCAGGCCGCTGCCGCGTGGGGCCAGGGGGCGCCGACACTCACTCACGAGCTCCCGGACTTGGCACCGCTCGACGACCGCCCTCAGGTCTTCCTGGAGCCTGGCGTCCCCGTCGATGAGGCTCCACTTGTGCAGGAGGACAAGGACGTCCCTGGCAGAGAGCACGGTTTCGTTCACGGTGAAGCGGTCCATGTCCCTGAAGGCCTGCAGGACGGTGGCCTGGTACCTCAGCACCGAGGCGAGGGTCCCGAAGAAGCTGGTCAGCTGGGCGGGGGCCAGGGTGGGCCTGTTTGGGGCCGACAAGGCAGACTGAGGTGGGGCTGCCCCCCTGGCCGGCAGCCCAGGACCAGGGGCCTGTCGGCTTCACACACCCAGGGCTGCCGAGGGTGCTGCAGGACCCAGGCAGCCGGCAGGGAGGCAGAGCCCGACCCTCACCCTGCAGGAACCCAGGCTACAAGGGCGGCCAGGCAGGGCGAGGCTTGAGATCCAGGTACCACGAGTGGGCACAGGACTGCATGCACCCTCCAAACTCCATGGGCCGGCATCAGCCCACCGCCCACCCCCGATCCACTGTCACCGGGAGGAAGGGGGTCTCTGAATATCGGGTTTCAAGTGAAACCATTATTTCAAGTAGCAGTCAGTTCTCAGACACCAATACACCTCCTGGAAGCACGGATTTCCCTCCGTGCGGAACAGCGCCCAACAACACGGCGCGTTCGTTATTGAGAGTTCTCACTGTGGGTACCGTGTGCTTGCCAGCCACCTCCTGCCCCGACCGGCACACCAAGACCAGAAACGTGAGTATGCGTAGTAGTGTCTTTCCTACAACACGGCGGAATCTGAGAACTCAGGTCCCCTGTGAACACCCAGAACAGGATTCTGAGGGCCTGGATGAAAACACTCAAACAGCCGAGAAAATTCACAGGCGAGAGTGCTCACGGCGAACGAAGCCAAGAGGCAGGACTGGAACTCCCTGTCTTGGGTCAAGGTCACAGAAAATATTCTCCTGTGAAATACCCCTGATGCAAGTGGCTGAGTTAGAACGTGGAGGTGGATGTCTGTCCGCCCTAAACAACCCAGTACGATGCGCTCCAGGCTTGGAAAGGTGTGAGGTTCTCAGGGCCTTGACCAGGAGCCATACAAAGCTGAAGTAGCGGAACAATAGGAGACGCCCTGACGCAACGACACGAGGCCCCCGTGTTGTCCTGGCCCACACCAGGCCACAGCCCAGCGTCCACCTGTGGCGTCGTGACCGAGACATGGTGTCCACAGGTGACACGGCCCCTGACGGGCAGGCCGAGGGGTCCCCTGGCAGGGAAGGCTCACCTCAAGTGCTTCAGGAGTGTGATGAGGACGTAAAGGAACTCGCTGACCAGGTGCAGGGCGAGCATCTTGGGGGGCTCCTGGGCCCCAGGCTGGCCAGCAGGCTGCTTGTCGCCCTCCACTCCCTTGTCTCCCAGGTTGGTCACCCACAGCGTGTGTAGCAAGGCGATCACGCTGGACAGCAGCGGGGTCTCCAGGAACCTGCAACCGGACACAGATGCGCTCCAGCTCCACCAGGGCCCCGCCCACCAAGAGGACCAGTCCAGGGGCAGCGCGGGACCAACATGGCAGCGGGGCAGGACCAAGCGGAGGTCCAGCGCACACCGCCCAGGCAGCAAGGCCTGTGAGCAGAAACAGGGCGCCTGCTGCACCCCGGCAGCTTCGGCAGAGCTGGGGCCAGATGGCTGCCTGAGTTCCTACAGAAACCTGGGTGCTGCTGCCACACCCCAGTAAAAGCCGCCCGCCCAGGACAAAGTGCAACTCCTGACACACCACTCTTAGGCAAACAGTAATGAGCCAGTTACACGTTTCAGCCGACGGTCTTGAGACCGACGTCCAAAGACACTCCAGGCTTCGGCTATGACTTTGTAAGATGCTTTTTAAAAATGCACACAAGAGCCCGGATCGCCCAGGACTGTTAGAGCAGCCAGAGCTTTGAGAGCCGGGCCCCTCTGCCCCTCACGCCTGGCCCTTAGCCTCCCAGGTGCCCCCCACTGAACGGGGAGGTGACAGCACTCAGTGAGGCCCATCTCCAGCACAGTCACCCACTGTCACACACAGACTCCACGGAGCTTCCCGTGGTTCTACTCGGGAGGGGCTGTGGCCTGCCGGCCCCATGGGGGAGGAGTCTGAACCCGTGCTAACAGAGCCAGGGAGGCTGGGATGCCTCTGCCAGCGTCAACAGCAGGTGGTGGCTGTCACTCCGCGGCAGACAGGGGGCACTGGAAGCGGGGTCTGAGGGCAGGACAAGCACTGGGCGCTCCCAGGGGCAGGACGGCCAGGCACGGGGAGGGCGGGGTGCTTCGGGGCTGAAGCTGGTGGCAGCCGTGCACGCGTCTCGGGAGGAGGCCTTACTTGTTCTCGAGGATGTGTAAAATCCAGGTCAGAAGGCTGTAGTCCCGGATGACCTCATAGGCAGACCTGGCGACCTGCGCAGCACTCTGCAGGATTTCTAGAATCCAGTTCTGAAAACCCCAAACCAAAGTTACTCCGCGGCGGGAAGATGTCGCTCACGTGGCCAAAGGGACAGGTCTCCAACCCAGGGCTGTGCCACGATTACAGGTGGCGGCCAGGCAGGAACGCGCCCTTCCCCACGAGTGGCAGCCCGGGGACGCGGTGTCCACAGCGGTGCCTGGGTGCTGACCCATCCTAAGGTGCCGGAGCCAGCCCCGGCCCCGGCCCCGGCCCCAGCCCCAGCCCGGCCCCGCTCCCGGCTCCGCTCCAGCCCCGGCCCCGCTCCAGCCCTGGCCCCAGCCCCGCTCCAGCCCAGCTGCGAACCACTCCTGCCCTGTCCCACTCCTGGCAAGGGAGCCGCACACCCGGAGCTGCCCCTCGACTGTTCCATGCCATAAAAACAGGCTCTCACATGCAAACTGAGCTTATTTCAACCGGTTTCTTAACCCTCACTCCAGCTGGCCTATATCTTCAGTAATGGCGGCAACAGAAGCTGGTCAGGCCAGGAACTCAAATGCCAATGGCTTTTCCTGTTCACTTCTTCCAACGACCTGAGGTCTTTAGAAAACACCCCTCCCTCCAGCACTGGGTGTTGGGGGACAGAGCTGCACGCAGAGATTCCTAACCGGCAGGCAAGGCCGGCAGCTTCCTGGCCGGGCCCCGACGACTCGCAGCTTCTGGGCCCATGGTAGCGTCCTGGGGCCCGAGCGCACCCCCAACAAGTGCCCCCGTCACTCATGGAGGCTGCTGTGCCCTGGACTCCTGGGCCAGCTCCAAAGGCCCCTGATTCCTGACCGGCCCTCCCTCTGCATGGCAAAACAAAGAGGCCTCCTGTCAGCCAAGGGCAGGGCGTCACCACACAGCCACCACACATGGATCGGCCTGTGCGGCGCAGCCACCGGGAGGGCGTTCATGGAGCCCCATCTTTGTCTGGATCAGCGTCCACACAGACTCGACTTCCCAACGGGAGCTGGAGGAAGGGCACGGGCCTTCTGGCCTCGGCTCGGCTCACCTGCGCCACGTGGTCACACAAGGGGCTACAGAAGAAGGCCAGCAGGATGCGGAAGACCCCCCGCCGGGCGTACAGCTCGTAGCAGTGCTTGTCGCGGATGCCCTCGTGCAGGATCCCCAGCACCCACTCCTGCTCCTGTTTGTGCTGCAAGCCAGGAAAACAGGGAGCTGCTGCTGGGAAAGGCACAGCCTCCCGGCTGGGGCCCGACTTCAAACCCCGCCGCGTTCAGGGGTGCGAGGACCATGGCACAGCAGCCCTGGCCCCCTCCCCGACCCTCCACCTCCTCGGACCCCAGTCCTTCAGGCCGGGGATAAAGGACCAAGTCAGGTTTAAACACAGCGCTGGGGAAAGTCAGCTGGGAGTTCTGCAGAGAACAACTAACATTTAACCCAGTATTCGCCAACAAAATCCACGAGCCCCCTGTAAAACTCGGACTCAGGGGCCGGTGCCGTGGCACAGTAGGCTAAGCCTCCGCCTGCAGTGCCAGCATCCCATATGGGTGCTGGTTCGAGTCCTGGTTCCTTCTCTTCCAATCCAGCTCTCTGCTGTGGCCTGGGAAAGCAGTGGAAGACGGCCCAAGTGCTTGGGCCCTTGCACCCGCGCGGGAGACCTGGAGGAAGCTCCTGGCTTCGGATAGGCCCAGCTCTGGCTGTTGCAGTCATTTGGAGGATGAACCAGAGGATGGAAGACCTCCCTCTCTGTCTTTCCCTCTCTCTGTATGTGACTCTGCCTCTCAAATTAATAAATAAAATTTAAAAACAAAAACAAAAACACAACGCGGGACCCAGCAGGGGTTTAAGGCCGAGAGGCTGCATGACACTCGTGCAGGGGACTGGAGGCGTCCCCTTCCCGACTCCCCGCTCTAACGTGGCTCTCACAGTCCTGGCGGCCGCGAGTGCACAGGGTTAACGGGACAGTGCCTGCGCGACAACAGTGGCTGAGGGACCCAGCTCAGGGCCTTGCAGCATTACCTGGAAGTCAGAGCTGTAGAAGAACTGGTAGAAGCCTGGCACTTTGTCCATGTTCAGGTACTCGTGGGACAGCAGGAACTTGCTGATCTTCAAGTACATGTGCTCCTCTGGGAAGAGGCAGACGGTGAGGTACGCGGGGCACCACAGCACCCGGGCCTGGCTGAGCCCAGCGTGTGCTCTGGGGTATCTGACACAACCCCCTCCCGGGAGCTTCTGCCCCGCCTCCCGATCCCTGGCTCTCGAGAACCAGAGGCCGCCTTAGCGGTCTGTGGTGCACGGCTTCCCCCCAGCTCAGAGGCCACGGCTGGATGTCCCTGTTGTCATCCCACTGCACGAGCTCCATCAGCTGCGGAAACAGCAGGGCCTGGTCCCACGCACGGGGCCGGTGGAGCTCAGACAGGGAGGCGCAGTCCCTGGGCTCCAGTGCTCCTCCTGCTGCGTCCCACCCTCGCGTCACCCACCTCACTCTGTGCAGACCCGCTGCAGCCTGGGGCCATGGCTACCCTGCACAACCCCCACCCCCATAGCAGGGCTGGTGCGGGACAGAGCCCGGCTGGCACAGGCGGGACGAGGTGAGGCCCACACACCCCGCGGTCCCTGCCCTACATCCTCCTGAGTCTGCAAATAAAGGTCTTCATTTCCTTCCTGAGAGGGGGAGGGGGAGGGAAGAGGGAGGGGAACCAAGCTTTAAAAGACAGGGAGCAGACTTTGTGGGAGCAGAGTGAGTGGGTGCCACTATCACCCCACTTTACAGGGAAGAAACCGAGGCAATGAGAACTCAGAGCGGCCTGGCTCAAGCCCTCACCTCAGCCCTGGGACACGGGCCCTCACCTCACCTGGGACACGGGCCCTCACCTCAGCCCTGGGACACGGGTCCTCACCTCAGCCCTGGGACACGGGTCCTCACCTCAGCCCTGGGACACGGACCCTCACCTCAGCCCTGGGACACGGACCCTCACCTCACCTGGGACACGGACCCTCACCTCACCTGGGACACAGACCCTCACCTCACCTGGGACACAGACCCTCACCTCAGCCCTGGGACACGGGCCCTCACCTCACCTGGGACACAGGCCCTCACCTGGGACACGGACCCTCACCTCAGCCCTGGGACACGGGCCCTCACCTCACCTGGGACACGGACCCTCACTTTAGCCCCTGGGACACGGGCCCTCAGCGTGGCTACATCCACTAAGGGATCAGCCTGGCTTCTTACTTCTGCTTTATTTGCTTCCAGCGGTTTCATCCAACCACAAGCAGTGACGATAGATATCCTCTTCCCGTCACACACGCCGTCTGCACCTTGTTTCTTCTTTAAAGTCTTTAGGTGCAGCCTGCTCACAGCTCCAGTTACCAACCACTCTGAGGGGCATTTCTGTGGCCCCCAAGCTTTCCCTGCCACAAGCACTGAATGGCCGTCGACATGTCCTTTATCACACGCGTGTGACTGCTTACGCCTAGACACGGACTTGTTTAGCTCAACTTTTAGCTACTTAACCCATGGTACCTGGTTTCAAAATCTGCAGGGCTGCTTTGGCAATGAAGAGAGCCAGGGTGAAGGTGAGCCTCATGTTCTGAGTTCGAATCCCGTTCCGGACCACATCCATCAGGTAAAGAACCTTACGGTGGGGGCAGATGACCGCTGTCAGAGCAGGGATCGTCCTGCCCTGGGCAGCTGAACCACAGCACTGCAGGATGCACCCGCTCCTCCCACCTCAGGACCCCCAGAGCTCACAGTGGGGAACCCTCCCCTGCTGCCAGGAGCTCCCACCTCAGGACCCCCAGAGCTCACAGTGGGGAACCCTCCCCTGCCGCCAGGAGTCAGGCCTGGCGCCAACCGAATCTGCCCTTGCTCCTCTACCCCAGCGGCACGTTTCTGAGCTCAGTGCCGCGTGGTAACGGCCTTTCACCCAGGTGTAGACTACAGAAACACTGAACGCCAAAGCATTCAGTGCACCCGTAAGGGCTCGTACAGGAAAACCTCTCCCAGCATCCCCAGGGCACCAATCGCGCAGGGAACGCCTGCATCTCGTCCTACAGGTTTGGACAGGCTCCCTCACTCAGCAGGGGCTCCTCCGCAAGTCCTTCCGACGGCCCCGGTCACCGCCAGCTCTCTGCCATCCGCCAGGCCATCCCCACGGCCCCCTTACCTGGGGCTGCTCTCGGAACCGGGCCCCCTCCAGGTGTGAGTAGTAGGCTGCCAGGATGTAGTAGGCCGCGGCTCGCATCTGGGGGTCGTAGCTGCTGAGGGCCATGACCGTTAGGCCCAGTGCGTTTGAATCCAAAAATTTTCGACAATCCACCACAAATTCTACAGGAAATAAAATACAGCATTAAACACACACGGTGGGGTTTCATTTTGCATCTTACCAGTGTCAGGTGAGGGGTGCGGGACACCCCTCCACACCGGGACGCACACTTGTGCTGCAGTAGCACGGAGGGCCGCCTTCCCTTCGGCGGCAGCAACTGCCACGCTTTCAGTTTCCATCTCACTGCTTCTCACACACCATGAGCCAGAGAGATGCCGAGGCCACTGCTGGGGTTCCAGGGGAACACAGGAGGTCCGTGCCCAGTTCCGTGCTCCGCCCACTGCCCGGAGTGCCCATCCCCAAGCGCCACGGAGGAGAAACCAGAAGGCGGCACAAGCGGGAACCCAGTGGAGTCCAGCAGTCCGGCATCACGCCGTGACCTCCTTCCTTCTTCAAACACAGCAGAGCGGCTCAGCAAGCCTGAGCAACGCTGCAGGCAAAGGAGCCCCAGGCTCCCAGCCACCTGCCGTCTGTGAGGCTGAGAGCAGCAGGCAGACACACAGGAACCCGCTCACTGCAGGGGACACGGCTCGACTCTGCTCTGGTAAGTCGGGCCGCTTCTCCTCCTTGCCCATCGCTAAGAACCCCGGCCACTGTACAAGACAAATGCCCCCAAGAGGAACCTCACAACAGAGAGGTGCGAGACTGGCCAATCTGGTCATGACAACCACCCACGAGGGAGTTCTTCAGACTGGTGACCAGCAGACAAGAAAACCGAAATGCTTCCCCCAAGCCGAGAATCTTGGGTTATACCGTTAGTGATAGTAACATTGCTCTTTTTTCTCCTCTATCCTTAACTTTTCACTGATAAAGCTTAATGTCAACAATTTGAAAATTTAAGAATAAGAGATCTGGGGCCAGTGCTGTGGCCCACTGGGTTAATCCTCCGCCTTCAGTGCCGGCATCCTATATGGGCACTGGGTTCTAGTCCCAGCTGCTCCTCTTCCAATCCAGCTCTCTGCTATGGCCTGGGAGAGCAGCAGAAGACGGCCCAAGTCCTTGGGCCCCTGCACCAACGTGGGAGACCGGGAAGAAGTTCCTGGCTCCTGACTTCGGATCAGTGCAGCTCCAGCCGTTGTGGCCATTTGGAGAGTGAACCAACGGAAGGAAGACCTTTCTCTCTGTCTCTCCCTCTCACTGTCTGTAACTCTACCTCTCAAATAAAATAAATAAAATCTTTAAAAAAAAGAATAAGAGAGATCAACTGTAATAATCAGCTACCGAATGGCTGCACAGCCACATCCATGGGCTACAAACAGGCCTTCGTCCAAAAGCACAGACATCACGCTAAACCGAAGAAAGAATTCTGCGGCCACGCCTCCAGCCCACTGTTGTGGGTGACGAGGCCACAGACAGGGAGGCCCCTCCCATCCTATGTGACTCTCTACCCTCCTCCTTAGAAGCCATGCTGCTCCTCAGCCTCCCCCCCACAGCGGGGAGGGGGGAGGGGGCAAGGGAACGGGGCCGCATACACACACGCTTCTCCCTTCTCGTCCTTCCAGCATCTATGCCAAGAATAACCAGAATTTCTGCTTCCAGCCCAGACTGAAAGTTACAAAACAGGACCAAAGAAATGAAACAAGGATTCTCACACAGTGGACATCAGGGGACAAGGACAGCCACCCCCAAGAGATGGAAAATGAACCAGGCATACCTCCTGACCATCCTGCTCTCACAGCCTGGATATAATTCCCAGGTTTCAGCATAAGGATGGCAAACCCAGCCGGAACCTGGTGGATGCCGAGTTAAGGAGACAGAGCTGGGAGTCCTGGGTGACCCGGCTGGCTGGGTGCACCATGCAGAGTCCCCCAAGAAGACAAAGCTGCACCGAGAGAGCTCCGTGAGAACGCTGCTGAGACGAGGCACAAACTACCCAAAGGGACAGAGGGGACACAGCCCAGGGCTCAGCTGTGCCCGGAAACAGCAGCTGCTCCCACCGGCCAGGACGAAGTCCTCACACCACGGACAGAGGCTGCACCTCGGCAGGGCACACTCGCCCCGGGCTCTGGTGCTTTCTTGTGTCCCAACGCCTAAAAGCCAGACCGGAAGGAGCCTGACGGTTTCTAAATAACTTGAAAGTATTAAAAAACATCCAGTGCGAAGTAAAGTAAAATTCACAACGTGTGGCACCCACTTAAAAAAAAAAAATCACCAGGTACTCAAACCAGAGGGAAACACAATCTACAGTGAGGAGCAAAACTCACCGTTCAAAAATCCAGGTGACAACACAGCCAACAGAATCGGCAGACAGCAGACTTGAGCAGAGACACGGCAGCGCTACCCAAACCCACCTCAGGAGGTGACGACTACAATGTCTGAGATGGAAAATGCATTGCATTACCAGCAGATTAGACACACGCAAAAAAGGCTGCTGACCCTGCAGACAGCAACAGAAACCGCCCAACGTGACACAGAAAAAACATTTCAAAATATTTATCTTTAAGTCAGAGTGAGAGAGAGAGGCAGGCGGTGGCTTTACCTGCTATACCTCAATGCTGGTCCCCCCCACCCCCAATTATTTTTTTTAAAAAGCATGAGTGGAGGACTGGCATTATGGCACAGCCTGCGATTCAGCCTGCGATTCTGGTATCCCATCTGGGCACCAGTTCTTGTCCCAGCTGCTGTAATTCTGATCCAGCTCCCTGCTAACATGCCTGGGACGGCACCAGAAGAGGGCCCAAGTGCTTGGGCCCCTGCCACCCAGACGAGAGACCTGGAAGAAGCTCCTGACTCCTGGCTTCAGCCTGGCCCAGCCCTGGCTATTATGACCATTTAGGGAGTTAGCCAACAGACTGAAGATCCTCTCTCTGTGTAATTCTTCCAAATACATCAATTTTTAAAAAACAAACAAAAACCAAAAAACCAGAAAATCAGGGGAGCTGTGAGACAATTATAAGTAGTCTCCTCAGGGCCAGCGCTGTGGCACAGTGGGTTAATGCCCTGGCCTGAGGCGCTGGCATCCATATGGGCGCCGGTTCTAGTCCCGGCTGCTCCATTTCCAATCCAGCTCTCTGCTATGGCCTGGGAAAGCAGTAGAAGATGGCCTAAGTCCTTGGGATCCTGCACCCACATGGGAGACCCGGAAGAAGCTCCTGGCTCTTGACTTCAGATCAGCACATCTCCGGCCGTTGCGGCCATCTGGGGAGTGAACCATCAGATGGAAGACCTCTCTCTCTCTCTCTCTCTCTCTCTCTGTGTAGCTCTTTCAAATAAATAAATCTTTAAAAAAAAAAAAAAAGTAGTCTCCTCAAAAAAGTGAAGTCCCTGAAAAAAAATCTGAATAATGGCTGAAACTTTTCCAAATTTGACGGAAACTATGAAACTGCAGAACCAAGAAGCTCAACAAACCCCACGCACAAAAACGAAGATGATACCAATGCACATCAAACCATACACAAAGCAGCCAGAGAGCACACAGAACAGAGCCGAGGGCGGCAGCGTCCCTGTTAGGAACAGTGCAGCCCAGGTGTCAGAGAGCAGCATCGTTAGAGCATTATAAGAAAAAATAAGCAACTCTGCCAATCTAGCTATACTCCATGAAAATCTTCCCATACTTAAGCCTTTTTCAGCCATAAAAAAGCTAAAAGACTTGATAGCCAGTAGCCTTGAACTACAAGAATTCTTGAAGGAAGTATTGCAGGCAGAAAGAAAATGACACCAGATAGAATTCTTGATGCACACAAAGTAATGAAGAAAAAAAAAAAAAAAAAGGAAAACTATATCACAAATACGTCTCCTTTAAAAAGAAGAACAATTTGAAGGAAAAACAGCAGTATACTGTGGGGTTTATAGCACATTGAAGCAATCACAGAAACCAGGAGGGGACGAACGGATCTATACTGCTGCAAGGTTCTTACACCCTACCAGATGGTTATGGTTATTATCACACTGAAGACGCTGCAATAAACTGAGCCGTACACTATAAACCCCAAGGCAACCACTAAACACGCACACACCCACACAAGCTAAAGTCAACAAAGATAAAAAGGACCTGGGAGCTGATGCTGTGGCGCAGTGGGTTAACGCCCTGGCATGAAGCGCCAGCATCCCATATGGGACTCAGCTGCTCCACTTCCAACCCAGCTCTCTGCTATGGCCTGGGAAAGCAGTAGAAGATGGCCCAAGTCCTTGGGCCCCTGTACCCACATGGGAGACCTGGAAGAAGATCTTGGCTCCTGTCTTCCAATAGGCCCAGCCCCAGCCATTGTGGCCAATTGGGGAGTGAACCATCGGATGGGAGACCTCTCTCTCTCTCCGCCTCTGTCCCTGTGTAACTCTGACTTTCAAATAAATAAATAAATCTTTAAAACCCAACCACATGCAGCCTACGAGAAACTCTTTTACTATCAAGATGCAGACTGAAAGAATGGAAAAAGAAATATCTAGTGACTCCTGGGTTCAAAAAGCACTAAACTGAATTTTCTCATTTCTAACATGTGACTACTTCTAGTAGGAGGGCAAACCCAAAAGCTTATTTAAAAGCATCAAAGTGTGGATAAAATTATAATCACATTGTTCTTGAAACAATAGTTATTTTCTTAAAGATACATTTATTTTGGATAAAGCCACCTCCTGCAGTGCCAGCATCCCATATGGGCACCGGTTTGAGTTCCAGCTGCTCCTCTTCTGATCCAGCTCTCTGCTATGGCCTGGGAAAGCAGTGGAAGATGGCCCAAGTCCTTGGGCCCCTGCACCCACTTGGGAGACTCGGAAGTCTCCTGGCTTCAGATCAGTTCTGCTCTGGCCATTGCAGCCATAGCCAGAGTAAACCAGCCGATGGAAGATCTCTCTCTCTCTATCTCTCAGTCTGCCTCTCTGTAACTCTGCCTTTCAAATAAATAATTTTTTTTTCAAAAAAAAAAATATATACATATATATGTGTATATATATATATATATATATATATACTGATTCGAAAGAGTTAGAGAGAAAGTGCTCTAGAGAGAGCTTTCATCAGCTGGTTCACTCCCTAGATGGCAGCAACAGCTAGGGCTGGGCCAGGCTGAAGCCAGGAGCCAAGAGTTTCACATTGGGCTCCAACATGGGTGCAGGGGCCCAAACATTTGTGCCATCTTCTGTTGCTTTTTCCAGGCCATTAGCAGGGAGCTGGATCAGAAGTGGAGCAGCTGGGACTTGAACCAGCACCCATATTAGATGCCAGCATTGCAGGTGGTACCCTTACCACCATGCTACAACACTGGACCCAGGTGAGATGTATTTAAGAGACACCTACATATATACGTAATAAAGACCCAACAATAGAATACTTGTGGGAAGGGTGTAATCTAAGCATTTAATATTACATTCCCCAAACACCCTAGTATTCAGCTGGCCGGGGTATTTTGGGTGATCACTGACATGTCTAAGACAAGTGGATTTTCCGTGTGTCCATGAGGAAAAAGTCAATTTCATATTTCATGCCCGTCTGTTGCTCTGTGTGGTTTTGGCTTTGTATCATTTATGGAAAAAAGCTGTCCTTGGGGAGTTGAAAACATAATAGGCTATTTAAAAATAGTTACAAATGCCATCCTCCGTTTTAAGACTCTCACACACAGCAATTTGGCCTTCTGCTAACAGACTCTCAGATCAAAATGCCTTAACTAGGACAACTGTCAAGGCCTAAAATCAAAACCATCCCAGCTGTGCCACTGGCACATTAAGAATCCTTCCACAAGCTCTTCCAACACGGGACCCCCAGAACCAAGCTGTCGGGTAAGTTCGGCATGGTGACAGGTGTCACTGGGGCCCGTGTCGTCTGATGAGGAGGCCCGGAGGACCGCAGAGGGCTCCCTGCGCGGGCTGCTTGTGGCAAACGTGCACTGTGAGCTGAGGATCTCACCCAGTGCCACGGAGGACAAGGGTTTGCTGTGGCAAAGGCATCTGTCACTGGCACTGCTGACGGCCTGGCTGGCCCGGTTTCATGGCCAAGGACTCAAAGAAGGGAAGCAGTAAGGTTAAGAAAACAGGCTCCCATTTCCAGGGAAGGGTTGAAAACGGAGCAGTGAGACGCAGCTTCTCTGAGGCCTGGCAGCCACACGTGCGAGGACGCAGCACGCGCCGCTGCAGGACCAGGCAGGCAGCTGCTGCGGGAACGAAGGACGGGGCCGAGAGCGCTGTGACACTGGGCACGGATGAAGTCTCCGCGGGAACGTGGGATGCATGTTGCTGACACCCAAGGATGCGTGGGCCATAACGTACTTAAAGTCAGACACGGGACCCTGGCTCTCCTGGGGAGGAAGGGGCTGGAGTCCTGAGCAGGCTGGGGGTCTCCCCCACGCTCTGCCTGTGCACGTACAGGTTGTGCACACCCCCATGGCCCCATTTAATCCACGGCACCTCCCTGGTGAACTGCTGAGCTTCCCATCTGGCAGTCAATGAAGTCTGTTTAAAATCCCAGCTGTTCACTTGTGATGTCGAGGAGCCCAGGGCACAGCTAATACACCTACTTCTGGGAAGTGTTTGTTTTTTTCTTTTGGGGAGGTATATCTATTTCCCTCTCTACTTCTAAGTTTTCTTTCTTTTTAAGACTTATTGATTGATTTGAAGGGCAGAGTGAAAGAGAGAACGAGGGAGAGACAGATATCTCCCACTCCAAAATGCACAAAGGCCAGGGCTGGACCAGGCCAAACCAGGAGCCTGGAACGTCATCAGGGTCTCCCCCAGGGGTAGCAGGAATCCAAGCACTTGGGCCGTCATCTGCTGCCTTCCCGGGTGCACCTGCAGGGAGCCGGATCTGAGGTGGAGGAGCCGGGAGACGAAGCAGTGCTCGTTCAGGATGCTGGCATCGCAGCCGCCCCGCCACAACGCCGGCCCCCGCCTCTACACTTTCTGGGATGCTCTGGTTCGAGATGAGTTCTTAGTGGAAACAGCAGTGTAAGCTGTCGCAAGCCCTTTCCAAGAGTGGGTCAGACATGCTCTGCTGGTTTTCCTTCCTGTATTGTACCAGGAAAACTGAAGGCAGGCTGTGGTGAGACAAGGGGGGGAGAATGGGGCTGTGCATTTCTCTAACATGAACGCCATTTGCCTGTCGCCTCCCCACACAGAAGGCCTCCCAGACTCTGCCGCCACTGGGCACTAAGGCCAAGAGTCAAGGTTTTGGGAAAAACACTGTGCTAACTGCACTACGACACACTTTCCAAGACTTTGAGTTCTGGCTCCTGGGCTGTGAGACAGAGACCAGACCACATATGTCTCACAGTGCACACTGATGCTATGGCGGCCAGCTGCATCACAGTCTTAGGCTGTGGGAAATCTCTTTCTGAGCGTGGTGAGGCACAGGCTGTGCCAGCACTGTCATGGCATAGGGCAATCCAAAGAGCTCCCCGGGCCCCCGGGCTGCTGGGTGTGCCACAGGCAGCTGCTGCTCGGCGGGCCCCAGGGTCACGAAGACGGCCTGAGCCACCACCATGTCTGACACGTGTGTGAAACACTCTGCTCACTTGCAAACAAACCCCAGCTGCAGCATCAGTGCAGGGTCAGCCCAGTGGAGCTAGAACCAGCACACACGGCTGGAGATGGGAACTCTACCGACAGCCGGCCCTCTCCACCTGTGTAAAGGGTTTAAAGGGCAGGGGAGGATCAGCAACTGCTCCCAAGGGTAAGGAGAGACATTTTCAGACTTATGAAGGGGCACAGCTCAGCTATCCAATCCTGCAGAAAGGAGCCCTGGGGAGTATGAGGCCGGCTGTGTCAACAAGCACAGAGACTATGCATGCCTGTGCCCCCCAGTCCCAGGGGGTCCTCTGTCACAGCCCGACTGGCAGCCCACCGGGCCTTGCGCAGCCCCTGAGCCACAGAGATGACACACATCTGCTAACACGTGCTCCCCGCAGGGTGAAGAGGCCCCGGCCAAGGGTCTGGCAGGAAGAGATCCGCACTACAAGCCCTTCAGCCCCAGCCGAAGTTCCTGATTCATTTGAAAGACAGAATGACAGACATCGTCCATTTGTTGATCCACTGCCCAAGTGCATGCACAGGCAATGTTGCACCGCTTCAAAGCCAACAGCCAGGAACTCCCACCTGCTCTCCCATGTAGGTGGCAGGAGCCCGAGTACTTGGGCCATTGTCTACTACTTTTCCAGGTGCATCAGCAGAGCTCTGCTGGGACTTGAACCGGCGTCCTGATCTGGGGTACCAGAGTCACAGCAGGGTCTTAACCAGCGGCACCACGAAACCACTCATTTCCCCGCCCTCCCCAGCCGAATTTCGATCTGTGCCGCACTATGCAATGCTAGAGTTGATTAAATTAGGCTCTCAGTTCTGGAAAGAAGGAAACTAAAACTCTGGAAATAAACACAGGTGGCCCTGAGGGTACAGAGACAGCGGACAGCCAGGGACGCTGAGACCCAGGACGGACGAGGCAGCCAGCGCCCCAGGTTGTCCTTCTGCCTCAAGCATCCCAGACTTCAAGTGGAAGACACCAGGAACCCAAAATATCAACAGGCGCAGCTACTAAAACGCCTGGGAAGGGGCAGCCGAGCGAGACCGACTACTGGACAATCAGACACTGCTCTGAGCCCCAAGCCAGCAACAGGGAGAGGGGAGCCAGGCCTCGCACCCCGCATCAGAGGCCCTTCTGGACTGTCACAGTAGGCCCGCCTCAGTCCCCGGGTGGCATCAGAGGAAGCCCAGTGGAGAGAGGGCTCCCCCACTGCCCTGTGGTGACACAGCTCCCCCAGCCTTGGGACCACAGCCGCTTCTACCCTCCAGCCAGGAAAGCCCGAGACCCCCGCTCTGGCCTGCAGCCCTGGCCTTTTCCTCAAATAGGGTGGGACAATCAGGCACCCAGAGGCCAACAAATGAACCTCGGCCTGAACCTCCTGTCTGAACCAAAGACAAACTCTGTACAGATCATGGCCCATGTAAAGCACAAAACCATGAACTTGAGAAATAAGCACAAGAGAAATCCCTCAGGATCCAGGGGTAGGCAGAGTCCTCAGACACAGACTTGGTGCATGACTGACTGGACTTCCTCAAACCAAAGGCTGTGTGCCACGAAAGACCCGCAGCAGGAGGAATGGTTGCACGCCACATGTCCTCCGAAGAGAAGGGACCCCCAAACTCAACAGCAAACAATCCGATCAGAAACCAGGCTCAAGGCACAAAGAGACATTCCACCCCAAGGACATTCACGTCCCCATCGAACTGAAACCGCAGCCAGCTTCTGCCACGCACGGTCAGGAGCAGGTCAGGGCAGCGGACCTGCCAGCCTGGGGACAGCAGCCATGGCTCCTCCGCAGGGTGTACGCACGGACCCGCTCCTGCTCCCTCTCTCTGCCACCTCCCGCTCCCTCTCCCTGCCCACGCACCTTTTCAAAGATGCCCAGGTGCCCAGAGAACCGGCGGCCCCAGCAGGCTCTGACCCGTTCACGAGTGCACACCCTCTCACTGCTCTGGTGTCTGACCATCGGCTGCTACAACTCAGGCAAGGATACAATCTCACATTTCAAACCCACAAATGTTTCTCAAAAAACAACAACAACAAAAAACCCTATATTCTAAATATTAACTGTGACTTCTGGAAGGAAAAAGGTGAGTGGAGGCCGAAGCCCTCTCAGGAATCCTTTCCAAGCTCAGGTCCTGACACGCTGACGAGGGCAGTGAGGAGCAGCGTGGCCGAGCCCCTGGGGGTCACTGCCCGAATGGCTGAGCCCCGCCCGCCAAGAGGGGCACCCACCGGGCCTGGTCAGTTCACTGAAGAGATGGAGGAGAAAGCAGGGGTCGTAGAGGCCACCGAGATCCACCCTCACGTTCTTGTCTTCAAACACAGGCTCCTGCTCGTCCTGAAAGAGCCAAAACCGACCGCAGAATGTCACCTCACACAGGGGGCCCAGGCCGAGGGTCTCCGATTCCACAGTGGTGGGATAGCACAGATTACTGGCTCAGCGTCCCTAATCTGAAGGCTGAAATCTGAAACGCTCCCACGTCAGAGCCTTTTCAAGCGTTTTGCTGGTGCTCAGCAAGACTCGGACGCTGGAGCACTCAATTAGGGTGCTCGACGCGTACTGCCTGAGTATTTCCTGTTACTGCCAGAAGGCCAAGGGGCCCTGTGAATGGCAGAACTTGTGCGTGAACGGATAACGATCTTTGCAATCAATCTGTGGGGCAGGGGCTATAAATAAGGGGCGTGGCTGCTGACCGCTGGAGCTCTGTACCTGAGCAGTTGGCGCTGCCCTGGGAGGGGGTGGGGAGGGGGCAGGACAGCAGGCGGTACCTCGGGCGGCAGCAGCTTCCGGCGCTGCGGGAAGTGCAGGATGGTCTGCAAGACGCGGTCGCGATCCAGCAGGCGCAGGATGTCTCCAGGGCTCGGCTGCTGCCACAGCGACTTGCCCAGGCTGCGGCACGTCTTGTGATGCTCCACGGCCGCCGGGCCCCACAGCAGCACCCTAGGGCCAGGGAGGGGAGGAGGGACTGGTCACAGTGTCCCAGCAGGAACACAGTGACAACAGCGACCACACTAGGTGGCCTCCGTCGAGACACTTCACACCCACCACGTGCATTCCTTCCTTGACCCCTGTCACAGCCTCCGGAGCTGGCGGTGGCAAGGGCACTGCTTGGGGTGTGGGGGGAGGATGGGACAGCGTTGGTGACGATGACAGAAGCCAGCACCCTGCAGCACTGTACTTACCACATGCCAGGCATTGTATTTCAAGTCCCTGACTTACGACCCTGCAAGGCAGGCACTACTACTGCCCCCTTGTGCAAATGGCAGGGAGAGCTGCAGATAGGAGTGAGGAAGTGGACCCCTGGTCACCTGCCTGGAGGTGAGTGGCACAGCCACAGTTCCTACTCGGGAAGTCTGGCTCCAGAGTCCGTGCTGGACCACAGGTCCTGCTCTCTGCCTGCTCACACGTGGCTGAGCGAACAAGGCCTTCTGCTGCCCTCACCCTTGCGTCTGCCCGTGCGTCTCGTGGACCACCTCCCTCCAGCTCCCAGCCAGAGCTCACAAAGGCGCTCTCTTTCCACCTGGAAGATCGATACGACACGGGCCTCTCTTCTTCCCTGTGCCTCTCCTCCCCACTGCTACCAGGGCCCTGGCCAAAACCCAGCTTGAAGAGGGCCGCCTCTCCACTCCGGAACATCTCTCAGCTCTCTGCCATCCCCCGATGGAGTGGAAGTCTTCTGTCGGGAGCCTGCATCCTCCCTAACCAGCCGCATGGCCTTCCAGCACACACCCTAAGACCTGGCCACCCCGCACCACTCCCCCAGATGTCCTGGTTTCCCAGCTCCCAGCTGCTAGGTGTGCTGTTCCCTCCTCGGCCCTCCCAGCTCAGGTCCTGGGGCCTGGGCCTGGTGCCAATCCCAGGGGGGCCCCGCCCACCTCTGCAAGCAGGAATCTGACCGAGTGTGCGTGCAGTTGCTGGAACACACTTTGGGGTCCTCTTGGCTGCCCTGGACTCCCCTTTCTGCCTCACATCTGGGACCAGCCCCTGACAACTGCTGATGAGGACGTGAGGACGGGCGTTGTGTGTTCAGGGAACTGAGCTAAGTGGGCCAGGGAGAGCCCTGCAGAGAAAACCGGGGCTTACCCGGAAGCCACCCCGCCCCATCCCCTCAAGAAGAAAGGAACGACAACAAATGAGAATCATTTTCTCGCACTTAGGAATGGCCCAGGCTCCTCTGCCACACCTGCCCCACCCCATGCCTTCCTGTCCTTCCAACGCCAGCCCACTGGGGCACCACGACCTGGGCTGTGTCAGTGGTTCATGCCACGGGGGAGCCAGGTGCCAATTCACAAAGAGCCGCCTCTCGGTCAGCCTGTGTTTCCGTAACCACGGCCCTGAGTGGTCCTGACCGTGCCGAGCCCAGAGCCTCCTCCGTAGCAGGTGCTCCACGAACACCTACCGAGGTGAAGGCCTCCCGAGGGAGACTCCTCTCTACCGAGGAAACAGCAGCGAGTGACGTGACGACACGGAGGACCGCCCCTCCAGAGGGCACTCCCCAGCTAATGCCCCGCCACACCCACCGACAGCCCCACTGCCTGGCAGACGGTGGCGTCCGCTGTGCAGTGCGCCACGGGGCTCCCTGGTCCAGGCCTGCTCCGTCACCTCAGGACGTGGTGACGCTGACTCGGAGTCTGAGGAAAACTTTGCACCCTTGGCTACCCTGAGCTCTCTAGCCACTGCCTCCTCCGGGGAGCTGCACCTGGACTCTTTCCCAACCAATGCCAACCCGTCTCTGCCGGCCGCCTCGCCGCCCGCTCAGCTCTCCGAGTGGGAGGGGCTCCATGCAGCCACCGGGGGCTTCCCAGTGACACGGCCTGCCTCGCCCTCACCTGTGCAGGGGCCGTTCTATTCCAGAAGGCGGCAACTGAGCGAGGCCCGTGCGGAAGTGGAAGGAAAGAACATTTGCTAAAGACCTGCCATCCTTAAGAGCAAGAAGATGATTTCAACGTTTTGTGGTTGTTCTTTCCTTCTTGGGGAGAAGGGGGTGGCAGTTCCCGGGCTAGCCCAGCCTTTGTCACCGCAGGGCTCTCCCCGCTCTCTGCCTGGCCCCCTGAGCTCAGTTCCCGTCTGAACACACAACGCACTTCTTCACATTCCTGCTGGCTGATAGCAGGGTGCTGGTCCCAGACGAGAGGAGGAGAGGGGAATCCAGAGAAGCAAAGCGTTTCCTATCTATAGCACCATCTGACCAAGTCCCCACTCGGCCCTAGCACTTGCGAAAAGGGGGCAGGGTGCCCGGGGAGAGGCACTGAGCCCAGCCCCAGGACGTGGGCAGACACACACACTCGCGTGCACACACACACAGGAGAGAGATTTAACGTCTGCTCAGTCCTCCTCGCGTCAATGAGACACCACATCTCAAGTAACGATGAAGAGGTGGGAGTCTGGTGTAGGGGTTAGGATGCCAAGTGAGACACCTGTGACCCGAATCAGAGCTCCCGGGTTCAAATCCCAGCTCCGCTCCTGACTACAGCACCCTTGCTGATGCACACCCTGGGAAGCAGCACGTGACAGCTCGAGCACTCAGGTCTCTGCCATCCATGTGGGAGATCTGGACTGAGTTCATGGCTTCTGGCTTTGGCCTGGCCCAGCCCTGGTTGTTGTAGGCACTGGGGGAGTGAACCAGAGGATGGACAATCTCTGACTACCTCTGTCTTCCAAGTAAATTTAAAAATAATTTACAAGTTAAAGCATGAAGGAAAAGGTTATTGGAAAAGTCTCCTAAACCAGACACTGGAGCCCAGGTGTGAGGCTGGGGGCAGGTCCTGGACAGGCAGGTACCCACTGTCAGCAGGGGCCCGGTTTTCATGGAGCAGCCTATGTGGTGCTAGGGGAGCCCCGGCAACCCTGCCCTTTCCCTGGGAATCAGAAAAGGCCACAAAGAATCCTCAAGGCTGGAGCTCACTGTGTGGAGAGGGCGCCAGTGTCTTGGGGTGGGCACCATTCGGCCTGCCACTTTGACAGTGCCCCACACGCACCTGAAGTCGATGAGGCTGATGTTGTTCTGTTCATACGCCCGGAGCAGAAGTAAAATTTTCTGGTCTGGAAGCCAAGTGAGGGTCAGTTTAGAAAGTGGAACCCCTGACAAACACTACCATGGGAGGCACTCCACCCCCACCCCCATGGCACAGCCCTCACGTGGCTCCTGGTTACTAACAGTGGTCACACCCTCCCCCAGTCCCACACACGCCCTGCTCCTGCCACCCAGGCCCCACATACTTGCACTCATGCTCCCTGCTACACCTGTGATGACCACAGCTCACTGCTCACCCCGCCCCCACCCCGTCCTTACACACTCCCCACTCTCACCCCCAGGCTTTCAAACCTCACCTAGGACACTGAGGGTGGCACCGTAGGCCCCGAGAAGCACGGCGAAGTGGCTGCTCTCACACACAGAGGGACACATCCTCACCACCATCAGCATCAGGTCCACCAGGGCTTCTGGAATAAAACAGGGTGAACCACACAGCTCTACCGGGGCATGACGCTCAGGCTAAACGTGGGAAGCCCACCAGGGACCACTGAGACTTTCAAGGGGCTCCCTTGGGGCTGCCATCCAGCCCCTTCCCCGTGTCTCTTCAGCTTTACATCAATGTCTTCTCCATCACCTGTCTTCCTGGGTCTTTGACACGGCTGAACACCATTCTCTGCTCACTGTCCCCACCTGCCTCGCAGGCCACCCAGGACTGAACCATTCCTGTTGCCTAGCAACGCCCATCAGAGCCAGCATGCTGGTCTCCTCGCGTGTCTGTGGCGACACTGGGGTGAACAACTCTGCACTGTCAGTGTCTAAGCAGAAGGCACGCAGGTGCGCCCAGCGCAGCACACTTGGCCATGGAGAAGCACTTAGGACAGGGTTACGCATTCACTATACTACAGCCTTTACTGCTACTGTGTAATATAGGGGCAGCAGCCCCACACACGTGGTGTTCACCGCACAGATCGGCTGCAGCAAGAGGCCACACCAAGCAATGGGTCTGTGCCCTCCAGGCCTGCGTAAAAACACTCTGCGACGTTCGCACAATGATGGAATCACAGTGACGCAGGCCTGAACTAGACTGAACCTGTAGTGACGTCTCGTGATGTAGGGGTGTGACTTCCTCTCTAGACACAGGGGGGCACTGAGGGTGGGAATCTACAGCCCACCTTCTCTGACCCTCCCACAGTCCACCCACGTGGGCACTGAAGCACACACTGATGAAGCAGGAATGCAGCCCAACTTGGGGCTCGAGAAGAGTCTCCTAGCAACAACTGTTGACAAGTTTTACCCTTTCCCTCGCTAAAAGTTGCAATCTTCTCATTAAGAAATTTCAGGGGCTGGCGCTGTGGCGTAAAACCACCACTTGCAGTGCCGGCATCCCATATGGGCACCAGTTCGAGTCCCGGCTGCTCCATTTCCCATCCGGCTCTCTGCTAAGGTCTGGGAAAGCAGTAGAAGATGACCCAAGTCCTTGGGCCCCTGCACCCGTGTGGGAGACCCGGAGGAAGCTCCTGGCTCCTGATCAGCTCAGCTCCAACTGTTGCAGGCATTTGGGGAGTGAACCAGCGGATGGAAGATCCTCTCTCTCTCTCTGCCTCTCAAATAAATAAATACATAAATCTTAAAAAAACAATTTGTCCAACTACTCGATTTCATTTCCGATGTCTATATACTTCCCCCATACCCTAATTTCCCTAATTCCTAGATTTTAATGCTAGCCCACAGCATGGCAATACGACCTCAGACAGGACTTCCGCACGCCAAGCAGGGCCTGAACAACAGGCCTGCAGTGCCTACTTGACCTTAAGGCAGAGGAAACAGCCGTTACCTCAGACCTGACAGAACTAAGGGATTCCGACACCATTCTGGTAATGGGCCCTGGGCCCTGAAAACGAGACAAGCTTTGGGGCAGAGCCGAATGAAGGCCAAGGATACCAGGGAGTAAGATCGGGGTCTGCAAGGGGAGGGGGCAGGGGGCTACCTTTCACTTGGGTGTCAGGGACGTCCTCCTCTTCAGACTTCAGGAGCGTGGGCAGGAACAGGGAGTGCTGGGTGAGCATGGTGTGGAGCAGCGGGAGCTGGACAAGCGTCGTGTGCCCGGTGCTGCCGGGGGCGTACAGGAGCTGGGTGGCCGCACAGAGGGTCTTCAGAAACGTGTGGTCCCGGTATCGAGACCTAGCAGCAGCAGACCGAGAGAGAAGCACTTCACGAAAGGGCAACTTTACTTCACAGGAGACAAGCCTCTCCCTCAGCACTTCGAAGGAGCATTTCAAACACAGCACCAAGCTAAGGGTCTCCCAGGAACGGCCGCAGACCCCCGCTGCAGATCCTACCACCGCCGTGCCACTCTCTCTCGCAGGGACCCGCCCATCGCCACTGCACCTCTCAAACCAAATGGGGGATGCAGCACACTTATTTGCTTTGTCACACAAACACCAAACAAAGCCCTGAGCGGCTGAGGTGCCAGCAGGCAGCAGAGAGCACACCGGGTCTCCGAGCCCAGCTGCCAGGGCGGCCTCCCTCCTTGCTCTTGGCTGCCCGGACCGCCCGTCAGACAGCTTGGAAGGTCCAGGAATGGGTGCTTGGTACGGTGGTTCAGACCCCTCTTCACATGCCCACGTCCTCTATCAGAGTGCCCAGTTCAAATCCTGGTTCTGCTTCCAATCCAGCTTCCTGCTGATGCACACCCCGGGAGGTAGCAGGTGATGGCTCAAGTACTGGGGTCTTTTCCACCCATAAGGGAGACCCAGACTCCGTTCCAGGATCCTGGCTTCGGCCTGTCCTAGCTCCAGTTGTTGCAGTGAGGTGGTGAACCAATGGAAAGAGAATTCTTTCAAGTAGAGTGAAAAACTTCTTTGATTTTTAAGTTACAGGAACAATAAAACATCGTTTCATGACTCTCCCATGGCCACAAACTAGGGTCTGACCATATCAAGTGTCAGTGACCTGTGAGGGAAAATGAACTCACACACGCCATGCCAGGAGCCCACAGTCACCTGCGCAGCACCGGGGAGAGCTGAGTGCCTTGTGAAGTTGGAGGTGTGCTGATGCTAATGGCCAGCAGGGGCCCCACCCCATCCCACCCCAACACCACCACCTGCATGGCAAGCAGCCTGAGTCACTGCCAGGGGCGGCTTTTTGGGGGAATAAACAAACCAAAAAACTCATATACAGTCGGAGAGTGGAACATTCTACAGTGGTCAAAATGCATGACTTAAAATGGACACGTATTAGTGTGGATAAAACAGAAATGTCCGAGAAACAGGACAAACAAAGGAGAGATCAGTGTAAAATGCTAAACACACTGAACAATCTTATTGTTGAAACACATAAAGGCTGCCGCCACAGCTCACTTGGCTAATCCTCCACCTGTGGCACTGGCACACTGGGTTCTAGTCCCGGTTGGGGCGCCGGATTCTGGCCCGGTTGCCCCTCTTTCAGTCCAGCTCTCTGCTGTGGCCTGGGAAGGCAGTGGAGGATGGCCCAAGTCCTTGGGTCCTGCACCCGCATGGGAGACCAGGAGGAAGCACCTGGTTCCGGGCTTTGGATCGGCGCAGTGCTGGCTGTAGCAGCCATTTGGGGGGTGAACCAACAGAAAGGAAGACCTTTCTCTCTGTCTCTCTCTCTCTCACTGTCTTAAATCTTCCTGTCCAAAAAAAACCACACACACAAGGACACATCAATACAGAGCTGGAAAATCTTCATGCACCAGAGCACAGCCTTGGGAGACTGGTGACTTTCGGGGGGGGGGGGGGGGTGGTGACAATGAATTAGGACAAGTATGAGGGAACTTTATAGTGCGTGGAAAATAGGACTAAGACATGGTGTAAAAAATCCAGGGGTCAGCACTCTGACACAGTAGGTTTAGCCTCCACCTGTGGTGCTGGCATCCCATATGGGCACTGGTTCGTGTCCCCTCTGCTCTCCTTCCAATCCAGCTCTCTGCTAATGGCCTGGGAAAGAGTGGAAGATGCTCCAGCTGCTTGTGCTCCTGCACCCACGTGGGTGACCCAGAAGAAGCTCCTGGCTTCTGGCCCCTGGGTTTGAATTGGCCCAGCTCTGGCTGTTGCAGCCATTTGGGAAGCGAACCAGTGGATAGATCTCTCTCTGTCTCTCCCTCTCTGTAACTCTGCCCCTCAAATAAATAAATAAATTTTTTAAAAAAATCCATATGTAGCTTCTTAACATGCATTTTTCATGAACTTTTTGAAGACACCCGTGCATGCATGAATTTCTTAATTTTTTGCACCAAAAAACTTTCTATGAATTTTTGGAAGCACTCTCAGATAGAAAATCATCAGCATTTATTAAATTTGAATGCTGCTACTATTCTCTGCACATTTTTGTATTTTCTAAATATTTCCTGTTTTAGAAACACTGCTTCCTCCTCCTCACCACTGGCCCGGTGTGCCGACGGGCAGATCATTTAACCTCTCCAACGGCTCTCGTCTCTACTACGGAGCCCACAGCTGCTGTGCCGTGTGCAACGCAAACAGCAGGAGATAAAGGGGCTTCCGGACATCAGTGAGTGACACTGACTCACCAGATGGCACCGAGAATCTCAAATCCACTTACTTGAGTCCTGTCTTCACAAATTTCTGCCAGTCCCCGGGATCAACTTCGTTACATGCGTGCTAGGAAGAAAGAAAGCAAGACATCCCTGTGGAGTATCTCAGTGACTTCTGAAAACACGAAGAAGGAAACCTAACCACACAACCCGCAGGAAGGCGCCTGCTCTGGACAGGCACTGCTTTCACGTTTTAGAGACGTGGCCATCTCCGCTAGGAGTGCTGGCACTCTCCTGGCATACGCACGATCACCAAACGGGCAAGGGGAAACTTCCCGAGCGCCCCCGGCACTCTGTCCCGTCTGCCATTGCAGACGGCACAAAGGGACTGGAAACAGCAGAAGACCACTCAGGGACCACCTTCCCCCACCCTCAGACTGCACGGCGTGAAACGGTCTGTGTGACAGGAGAGTGATGCTGGCACCAGAGGGACCGGCTAGCACCACTGTGCGCTCGGGCCACTGCCTCTGGCAGGCTGGCCACGCCCTGGAGACCACACTGCCAGAGGCGGCAGGGGAAAGGCAAGCAGCAGCCGCGTCTCCCTGCCCGGGCACGGCTCCGGCGGCTCCTCTTTCAGGACGTCACTCAAGACGACTGAGCAGGGGCATGAAGACAGACCATGCGAGATCCCCAGGCCACCGTTCTCCAAACACATAACGGGACGGCTCCACCTAGGCCACTGTTCACCAAACACGCAATGGGACGGCTCCACCTAGGCCACCGTCCCCAAACACGTAACGGGACGGTTCTACCTAGTGGAGACTGTTCACTTCCTTCTTGTTGTCTTTCGTCGCTTACGGTTGCAATGAGTTCGCTGGCTGGTTTCATGATCACAAAACCCAGTAATTCAAAACGTTCGGGAGAGTGGAGACAGGAGGGGGTGTCACACACGGACACTGCCTGGCAACCAGACCCACTCATCCCCACACCCGGAAGGAAGCCGGACACACACACGCGTGGTGCTGGCTTATACTGCACGGAGGTGATCTGAGGGTGGGGGGTTTTGGAGACAGGCACAGGAACTTTACAAGGTGATGAGGTGAGGGCACTCAGGTGTGTCATCCACACACTAGCATTCGTCTCGCAGTATGTAAACTGTACTCCTGCTGAAAGGGGGGGGGGTGTGACAGGAGACAGGCTGTGGGGGGCAGGCGGGCTGCCTGAAACGAGGCAGGAAGACACCTGAGAACCACAGCTGACGAGCGCCGCCTGCCTCGGTGCCTCTGCTCTCTCTACATCCTCTCTTGGTGCTGCCACGTCTGGGGTCCTGTGCGCCCTCCATTCACAAAGCTCTGACACGAGGAATCAAGCCTGAAAGTAGAGGCTTTCAAGTCTCTGAGAGCATCTCGACGACCCACACAGGCCTGCTCATGGTCACACAGGTCGGGTTCAGAGTGAAACACGAGCCCCAGGCTGCAGGACTCCTAATGCAATGTCACTCACACTCCGGGGTGTTAAACACTTCTGCGCAAAACCCAACACCAGGCAGGGGAAAAAGACAACTCATGAGAAGAGTGGCCAATGATTCTCAATTTCAAAAAACTATCAACTACACACCACTGAGCCCCAAGCACAAGAAACTTGACGAAAACTACACTGAGGTTCATTGTAATCGAATTGCTTTAAACCATGGTTCAAAAAATATGAAAATCACCCACGGGGGGGGAAAAAAAACAATGAACAGAGGAGCAAAGACAGGAGGAGAGATCTCTTATGGGAATAAAGATAACATCTTTAAAATACTTTATAAAAAAAAAATAAGCCATCAACCAGGATTTTACACCTGGTGAAACGCTTCCCAGCTCGCTCTGTAAGGCCAGAGTAACCTGAACTAAGACCAGAGACATGACAGGGAAGTAAGAGCACACGTGAAAATCCCTCGTGCACAAATTCTAAGAAAATCAAATTCACCGATATATGTATAAAAGGGACAATCCATCATATTCAATAGGCTAATCTCAGGAATGCACGGTTGTCTTAACATTCAGAATAATTCGTGTTATTGATGGGCTAACTGAAACACAAGATCGCATGTAATATCTTAGATGCAAAAAAGCAGTTGACAAACTCCAGCATCTGTTCCTGACAAGAGATGCCATTGAGGGGCTGCCGCTCCACCCCTGGGCCCTTCTCATTTGCTACCGGGCCACACGGCCTGAAACGTATCTGCAACTTTGGTCTGTCTTGGGCATGCCTTCCCTTGAAGTTAACCCTCTGTCTGGGAAAGGACACCCACCAGCAACTCAGTCAGTCTGAGCAGCATTTGCTTCTCCTGGTCCTGGGCGCCGTCATCACCCTGGGGGCTCCCGCTGAAAGACACGACCAGCCACTTGATACAGCACTCCAGCAGGGTCTTCCTCCAGGCAGCCAGCTCTTCTGCCGAGCCCTCCAGGGCCGCCGAGATGGAGTCCGCCATGCTCCAACTGCAGCAGGAGACAGGAAGGAGTCGCAGAGTGAGAGGGAGGCTGAGATCCAGCAGGGCACAGAGGACAGAGGCCCCCCCTCACAGGGAGCACGGGTCTCCGGCACTCTTGGGCCAACATCAGGCACATCCCAGGGTTTTTACCACTAAGGAGAGCCATAGTAACTCTCCAGAAAATGGCTCTATGGCCAGCTTTGTCAAGACCAGGTGTCTCAACCGCAGCCCCACTGGCATTCTGGGCCATGTGACTCTTTCTTCTGGGGGCGTCCCTGTGCGTGGGGGGAAACTTAGTAGTACCCTGGCCCCCTCCATGTTAGATGCCAGAGTGGGACGATAACAAACGTGGGCACCGCCAACTGTGTCCCCGGAGCCACCCATCTCAGGCGATCAGCCTCCGCCCGCCACTCACAGAGACGCATCTGCCTGGCCGGGGGCTGGAAGGCAGACTTCTCATAGGAGCAGCCCTCCGGCCGCTCGACACAACAGCAACACAACCATTCATCTTTCACTGTGTTACTTCCAGAAAGAGCAGTGGGCCCCAGCCATCGAGCAGCCTGAGCCTCCCTACCCCTTGTGAGTGCCCGGAGCCTGCAGCAAGCCGGGCAGCTGGCCCATGAGAACGTGGAGATCCTTGGCTCTCGCGAACGGGACCAGCTGGGCCAGGACCTCGTGGTGCAGGTCCGATGCCGGGGAGTCGTCGGCACAGAGAAGCCTATCTTGCAGCCGCCTCCACAGCGCCTTCCTCAGGACAGGAACCACAGCGGAGGACACTAGGACAGACACACAGAGGCGACATCATCACAGGCAACAGCAGCCGGAGGCGGCTCAGGGCAGCTCACAGGGGCCGCGTTTATCCACCTTTCCTGGACTCGGCAGCCTCCAGGCGCTCCCTTCAGTGTCCAGTTCTACACTCTAGCCAGTGGACCCGGGGATGGCTCCAACCGAGTCCATGCCAGGAGCTCTGAACTCGCAGGAGCAAGGAGGGCACCTGAGGGCAGGTGGGCCCGGATCAGGCCGGAAGGTCCCTGCTGCAGGGCGCTGTCTTCCACAAACACCTGTCACTCTGGGAGGAAGCACGCGGAACAGGGAAAGCAACGAGTGCAAACTCACTCAGGTTCAATGCACAGGAATTCATTAGGGGTGATCGACTCACCCACCTTCCTCCCAGAGGTGGGGAGGGCAGGACGGACAAGCGAAGGCTTATCCCCGAGTGACTCCTGCAGCTTCACCAGACAGGCCCGGTGGCCTCAGTGACTGCCCAGCCCTCCCCCCAGCCCCTATGGGGCAGCACAAGGGGTGTGAGTCAAGCCATGAGGTCCACAGGCCCCAGCGGGCTGCGGCTTTCTCGGTCCTCGGAGGTGGGTCAGAAGCCAGGAGACAGAGGCAAACCACAGCTCAGAATGTGGAGTAGCAGGGATTGAGGGCGGACCCACAGTGCACTGCCTCAGCTCCTCCTGCTTCAACGTCCCAGCTGCCCATCCTTTCTCATACCTCCTGCTGGGCGTGCGAAGAGCCCCCGCGTGCGGCACCGGAGGTACTCGTGGACGAGGGGCAGGAAGTCATCTGGGTTCTCTCGCAGGCCGCTCCCGGCGCCGGGCTGCCTGCACCACAGCTCGAAACCCAGCAGGTGCGTGCAGCTCTGCTGCAGGAGCAGCGCGGCGATGCCGAGGGTGGCCTGTGTCCGCCGGGCCAGGCAGTAGTGCAGCAGCTCGGCCCCGGCCACGGGCGCCAGCACTGGGTCTCTCTGCAGAGCGCGGAGGAACACGGCGTCCAGCTCATCCACGGCCAGCGCGGGGAGCAAAGCCCCCAGGCCTCTCACGTACTCCGAGGACCAGAGGAGCTCGCCACTCCGCAGCCGGTCCTGGGGGCTGCTGGTGAGCAGCTGCACCAGGGTCTGCCCCAGAGTGCTCAGGCGCTTCTCCTCCCCGGCGGACTTTGTGGGGCGCTGGGCCAGCAGGTGGGCCTCAGGCAGGCCCAACAGGGCCAGTGTGACCTCGCGGAGCTGGGTGCCTTCCATGTACGGGTGCAGCTCCCGCAGGGCCTCCAGCTGAGGCAGGGTCTTGGGTGACGACGGCGCTGGGCCTGCCCTCCTCGCTCGCAGCTCTCTGAGCACGCTTTGAGTGATGGCCTCCGAGTACTTGGAGAGGAGGCCCAGCTGACCCATGTTCTGCAGGATCGGGGCACACGACCCCAGCAGCTGAAGGACCCCTGCACTGGAGTGGGCTGCGAGCAGCTTCACAAGGACGGGGCTGAGGGTGTGTGGGGGCAGGGCCTGCTGCTCCAGGGCCAGGAACCAGCCCTCCAGCGTGGGGTGTCTGAGGACGGCCACCAGCACCTCCTCCAGGGTCTGAAAGACAGCGACAAGGCACAGCCTCAGGCAGGGCTCAGGGCGGGGGAAGAGGCAGCGACTGCTGTGCACGTATGGGCCCTGCTCAGTGAGAGTAGAGGGCAGCCTTCCTACCCCAGCCCATCCTCCACAGCCCTTATAGGTGTACACCGCGCCCCAGCTGCTGTCCCATCAGAGCTACATGGACACAAGGCCACACATGGCCTCCCCTGCATGGCCGTGGGCATCAGGGACTCGTCAGCGCCCCAGATCATGAGCAGGTCAGTCTGATGAATCCAGCCTGGGTGGCCTACTGTGTGCACACTGCTCTCACAGCCAGCAGGCGGAGAGGCCAGGCCACGCACAGACATTAATGTGATGAAGAGCACTCACCCACTGGCTTCTCCACAGCCTGGCCCTCCTACAGAACTCGGGGGTCTCCCAACAGCTGGGGAGAGGTGAGTGCAATGAGTACAGCCTAACAAGACCATGTGTCTGGGGAAGGCAGACTGGGGTTAAAGGGCCCCAGTCCCGGCCTGAAGGTGGTCCTGTTTCAGAAGACAGGGTCTCGGAGGTCCCTGAGACCAGACGCGACCCCAGCAGAGGAGACGAGAAGGCAGCTGAGCACCCTCAGCGGGACTGGACCAAGATCGGATCCTGATGCCCCAGCCACCAAGTCCCACCAGAAAGGGACGGCAGGGAATTTTCTTCCTTGTTATCCATCAGAGGAGGCAAGAGGAGCCCTCGCCCCTTCCAAGAGAGCAGTGCCAGCCAGGAGCAGAGAAGCAGCCCACGTGTCAGGGGTGCTGCCTGCCCACAACTCTAACTTGGAGACCAAAGCAGGAGGGCTGTGGTGTGCAGGTCCACGACACTGCGAGGTGTCTGCCTCCCAGCTGTGGCGAACTGCGAGAGCAGCCCTCGCCCCGGCCCCATGACACAGCTGCCGTCAGCCTGATGCCAGGAGAGAGGCGCTGGCTGCTGCTGGGAGCACGAGTTCCCCAGTGCACCTGCCCACCACCATCCTCCACTCGGGAAAAACCCACGCTGGGCTCCTCCAGACCACACAGCAGGCCTGGGGACAGCTGCCCGCGCTGACTGCTCCTCTCTGGGTGGGGAGCGACAGGCAGTGGCTGTGGCTTTCTGCATTTCTGTTTTTCTACCATGAATAAACCTGTCTGACCAGAAGTGCAGAGAAGGCCCCTATCGGTGACTTCACAGGAAAAGGCCAAGGGGGCACCCGCGGGACAGGGTCACGGTAACCTGGTCGTTGGCCAACTCCAGCGCGGCCATGGACTCCATGTCCAGAAAGAGGTCGGATTCAGCCCGGGCGGCCTCGCACTTCTGCCGGTTCTGGGCATCCAGCTGCTCACAGTGGACAACCAGGCGCCTGAGGAGGTCCAGGAGGAGCAGCAGCAGGGGAGGCCCCGCGCTTCTGCCCAGCTGTGAGGAGGGAGACACACAAGCCTCAGTCGGGGGGGCTGGCGGCCACCAGTGACCGCCACGACCCTGCGTCACCAGAGCAGCAGGGACAGGCCTTGGCCTAGCAGTTTACACACCTGACTCTACATGGGAGCACTCGGGTTCAACACCCGTGCGGGGAGGGCTTCCTGCTAACGCACACCCTGGGAGAGGCAGCCAAGATGGCTCCACCTGGGAAACCTGGATTGAGTTCTTGGTTCCCAGCTTCACTGTTGCAGGACAGAACTTATGACAGACTGAGGGGCCGCCTGGCTGGGCCACTGCCCAGCCTCTCACAGGAGGGCCCCGTCCTGACCACAGCCACCAGGAGTCGACAGCTGCACACAGGGAGCCAGCTGCTGGGGCGCCGGCTGGCCTGTACAGACTGGGGCCGAGACTGTCCCTGCTTGCTCCGGGGAAAAAAGGCGGTGCCAACTGGTGTGCAAAGGAGCCACGGGCCTGCCCTGAGGCCATCAGAAATCCTGTCCCTTGGCGTGGCCCCAAGCCAAAGGCCACAGTCTCTGAGGAGGGAGTGTGGGAGCACGGGAGCCAGGGCGGGGGAACGGGCTCACCTGAGCGAAGTTGTCCACGGTGCTCCGCAAGTACAGCAGTGCCTGCTTGGCCGAGCGTGGGATCTGGCGCAGGGGGAGGTGCGGGAGGGCGGCCTGCAGCTGCGCCTGTACGTGCTCATCATGCAGCATCTGGCTCTCGTAGGCTGCCTGCAGCAAGGCAGGGAAGCTGGAGGCCGAGGGCGTAGCGTGGGGCACAGGGCCATCCGACACCTGCAGCGGCTGAGGGAGCAGCAAGAGATGGGAGACCAATCACGTTAGTACGCACATCCCCAGCTCACGGTCGACCACACGCATCCCACGCACCACGCGCTCTCACTGGCCCAACATGGGGCGGTTTCTCCAGGTGCAGGCCACAGAGAGGACTGTAGTCATCGGCCTCACTGGGAACTGGGAAATCACAACACCAACAGCGGCTCGCGCTGGGAGCCACTTGCCTTCTGGCGCCCTGCCCCGGAGCTGCGCTGGAAGAACACAAGGTCTATGTGGGGAACAGAGCAACTGCCTCAGGCGGATGTGGCTCCTTCCCCAACAGAATCCCCAAAGCGCCTTTGCTGCCTTATCCCAAGTGGCCTACGTTATTATCAACATCCCGCTTCCTGAGGCTAATAAAACCCAAGGCTGCACGTGCCATGGAACTCGGTGGTTCTCCAAGTGTGGTCCCTGGCTGGGATGTGAGGACAGCAGACTCTCAGGCCCCACCCAAGCCTACTGCAGGGGCCTCAGACACGCCGTGTGGGCGCAGACTCACTGCTGTGACTTACTCAACAGAGGGCAGACACTGCCCCCTGATCCCCTAGGGGACACAGCACTGAAGGTGTAATACCTCCACACAGGGCAGGGCGCCGTCTGGCTGCAACCAGGGCCTGTATGTGGAGGGAGCTGGCAACAGCTGTGTCGGGTGTGGGCCCTGCAGCCAGACTGCCTGGGCAGAGTCCCAACTCCATCACTTGGTGCTTCAGTGTACCCATATAGAGGAGGGTAGGTGTCTTGATCTACTTCTCAAAGTTGCTGTGAGGCTTAACTGTCTTAAAATGCACACAGAACACACAGTATGGGGTCTACCATGCCCCCAGCAAACAAACAGAAATCATGCTATCAACGCTGGCTAGCGTTCATAAGACAAGGAGGCCCCAAGCTACCTGCTTCTCCAAGTGCAGAGCTAGAACTGAAAGAATACAGGTAAGCACACCCAGCAAAGTTAGCTTCCTGCCCCTCCCATCATCTGCAATACTCCATACTGGAGCTGGACTCCCATCACGCAGTTTCCAGGGGCTGGCGCTGTGGTGTAGTGGGTAAAGCCACCGCCTGCAGTGCCAGCATCCCACATAGGAGCTGGTTCGAGTCCCAGCTGCTCCACTTCTGATCCAGCTCTCTGCTATGGCCTGGGACAGCAGTAAAAGATGGCCCAAGTCCCTGGGCTCCTGTACCCATGTGGGAGACCTGGAAGAAGCTCCTGGCTCCTGACTTCAGATAGGCCCATCTCTGGCTGTTGTGGCCATTTGGGGAGTAAACCAGCAGATGAAAGCTCTGACTTTCAAATAAATAAAAAATAAATACTAAAAAAAAAAAAAAAAAATGTAGTTTCCGCCCAAAGAAAACTGTTTTCTTTTACCTTCCTGGCTCTAACACAACGGTGCCTGCTGCGGGCCTTGTGGACAAGCTCAGATCTGCAGCAGAGCTGCGGCACGAGTGTGCACAGGTCAGAGCGACACTGACACGGTGCCGGGACCGTGATCAGCAGTTATCACCGCCACGCAGCACGGGAATTGCGCTCTGCTGCATTACTGAGACGTCGTGTTGCAGTCACGTTGGTGGAGAACAGTGACGCTACTGAGCCTCCCCTCTACACGAGGGAACTGAGGGCAAACGCTTCACCCTGTGCACTGCGTGGTTCCCTGGCTACGCGGCCGCAGGACAGCCCCAGCTTACCCCAGCCTCTCGGGCTTGCTCAGGGATCCACAGGCTGTAGTATCTGTGAAACCGGGAGAGCTGATGGCAGCAGGGCGGGCCTGGAGGTTCAAATTTGTCATACGCCTGCAGCAGAAGACACAGGGCCAGGGGGTCCCTCTGCGAGTGCAGGAGGTCGGTCAGCACTGCGGTCAAATACGCCACGATGCCTTCCCCTGCAAGAGAACGAGAGGCCTGCTGGAACGCCCTTCTGAGAGCTAGCACTACCACAAGGCCCGGAACACTGCACGCCAACTCCCGGAGCGCCCCACACCCACACATAGGTAAATGCTGCTGTTGCTGACGACTAGGCTGGGGGCTAGTGAGCACAGCACATGAGAAGACATCAGGGCCTGACACACTGGATGGCCAGGCAGTAGAGGCACTGGAGAGGAACCGGGACACACCAGGCATTCACCCTGCCTGCCTGTCCCCTCTCTCTTCCCCTTCCCCAGGGATCCTGAAGCCACATGCTGAGATGGCAGAGCTACAGAGTGGGTCCCTGAGCTGACTGCCGCAGGACAGCCCCACAGAAGAGCAAGCTCGCCCATTCTAGACTTTGAGACAACTTTCCTCATCGAACCACGGATGCATTGGGGCCAAGCCTCAGCTCCCCAGACTACACTACTCTGATCTGGGAGCACTTGTTGGGCCTAAGTTGCCTGGAAGACCCAGCAGAATGAAGGCTTCACCGTTAGCATCAAGTTACCCAGAATAAATACCGAGGCAGAACATCAGCGTCATGGCTACTGTCCACCTAGTCCATGCACGCCGGGCGGCTGCCGCCCAGGTGGACCTACGCACTTGCTGCCTTCCGTCCTCAGCGACTATTTCCGGAGCCTCTGGCGTCTCCCACCCCCAGACCCAGGGCCTGATGCGGCCGGAGCAGCCTCACTGTCCACGTACCTGTTTCATTCTCCTTCCCAAGGAGCAGTTTATTCCTGGCTTCCAGGGCTGCGGGAACCACCGCGCTGAACGGAAAAGTGAGCAGGATCATGTCTTCGTTTAACAAGAACCCTATTTCTTCATCCAAGCCTTCACTGCCCTCCACCAGGACGTCCACCATGTAGAGAACATCTGAGACACAGAGCAGGGACCCAGGTGAGGCAGAGCCATTGCCAATAACCCTCCAGGGTTACAGAAGCAAGAGACTGTTCGCAAACACAGAAAAAACAAAACCTCAACTCTCCTGGGGGAAATACATAACAATACAGTCGGATCTTAAACAGGCGGAGACACTGCATCTGACAAAACACAGCTCATTCAGCCGGGCTGATGACAGCCACACCTTTCCTCAAGTCACACAAGCAGCCCGAGGAACCTTTAAACTGGAGATTCAGGCAAACAAGCTGAAGTCTGAGAGGCAAAATAGCGTGAGAGTTAAAGCCTAGACAAGGGCCACAGGGCCAGGGTTCAAATCCTGACTCTGCTATATATGTAAGCTTGAGCAAGTTACTTAACCTCCCTGGGCCTCACCTGCCTTATCTGTTTATAGAATGAGAACAATAAGACCATCCTGGGCCCACAGGGTGTTGGTAACTTAGGACGGCACCTGGCACGTAGAACCTGCACGAATGAACACAATCCGGCAGGTTCTGTCCATATTTCCCGCCCCGTGAACAGATAACACTTGCACAGCAGGCTGATCCTTGATGTACAGGCACGGGACAGCTGCAGTTCGCCTCCCCCAGGCCACTGTGGCTTCATCTGCAGGTCCCCCTGGCACAAGAGGGAGGCGCACCTACCATCGATGTGAGAGACAGGGATGCTGACGTCGTCGGCGTCTTGCTTCGTCATGGTGGCCTGCAGCGTGCTGGCTTCCTGGACAAAGTCAGATGCTTTGTCTGTGTAGGAATAGGGATTCGCCACCAAAGTCAACAAGACCTGAGCAGGAGCGAGCCAGGTGAAAGACGGTCAGATGGCCACAGGCGATATGAAAAGAAAGGGCACCGGTCAACACCACGGGAAGTGCTAACGTGAACAGTGCTTAACGGGAGCAATAACTCAACTGCAAAGCTGTCTTTTTAAAAATTTTCTATTGGTCAGCACTGCAGCTCACTAGGCTAATCCTCCACCTACAGCGCTGGCACACCGGGTTCTAGTCCCGGTTGGGGCACCGGTTCTGTCCGGTTGCTCCTCTTCCAGTCCAGCTCTCTGCTGTGGCCCGGGAAGGCAGTGGAGCATGGCCCAAGTGCTTGGGCCCTGTACCTGCATGGGAGACCAGGAGGAGGCACCTGGCTCCTGGCTTCGGATGGGCGCAGCACGCTGGCCATAGCAACCATTTGGGGGGTGAACCAACAGAAAGGAAGACCTTTCTCTCTGTCTCTCTCTCTCTCTCTAACTCTGCCTGTCAAAAAAAATTTTTTCTATTGTAGCATTTAAAAAACAGTCTATCTCCCTTGAGTATACCGCTGCTTTTCACACTCTCTTAGTGTATTTAGTGCTTTTAATGCATGTCTTGTGCAAAAGCCAAATTCCCCAAAGGAAACGAAACAGGGTGCAGCCCTAGGTTCCTAGTGCACAGATTCCACAGCCAAGTAGATCCGGAGGTCTCGGCAGGAACCAGGGCACCAGGACGCAGCGGCCTTGGGCACGGCCACCACGCCTGGATGAGGCCGAGGCTGACCTGTCGCGGTTATCTCCCAACCCGCTCCTGGATGCGGGAACACCTGCTTACACGTTCCAGAAACTGAATCACGGCCTCTTTGCGCTCTTCCGCCGTGTTGTCCAAATGCTCCAGCCAGAGTTCCAGCTCCCTCCAGGTGTGCTCAAACACCCCCGTGTCCCGCAGGATCTGTCAGCAAGCAGACGGGGGAGGTCAGCAGAGAAGCCGCCTCCCAGGCAGCTGAGGCGCCAGCACCAGGGGCGCTAAACAGGAGAAGGTGGTCCAGAACCTTCCTCTAAAAGCTACGTGTTCATAACAGCTGCCCCATTTCCCACGGAGCACGACCTGTCCTGAGGCAGGACCTGGATCTGCGAGGGGGCTACATGACATCCTCAGTGGCCTGATGACAGACCCCTGAGGTCTAAGCGCCTGGCTTCATGGCACAGAGCCCCGCAAGAGTGTGCACCAAAGCAAAACCTCAGCACGTCAAGTGCACCTACTCGCGGTGATGGGGTCGGGTTCACACCTGTGCCACCTGGGCGGCAAGGGCAGCCTGCAGAAGCAAGCACTCAGCACCATCGTCAGGCAGCTCAGACGGCGAGGTTCAAGTACAGCAAGT
Source organism: Lepus europaeus (assembly GCF_033115175.1). Taxonomy (NCBI): domain Eukaryota; kingdom Metazoa; phylum Chordata; class Mammalia; order Lagomorpha; family Leporidae; genus Lepus; species Lepus europaeus. Next base: position 12,586,909 of record NC_084828.1, on the reverse strand, counting down.
TTAACAACGGTGAAAGGCCAAATCCTCACACCCTGAAAATAGTGACTGCGGGTTCTGCAGCCTCTAGCCTTCCTGGAGTTTGAAATGAGGACCTAAGTTCTTCCTGCGACAGCCCGGAGAACCGAGTGCAGAGTAAGAGAGGGACGGAAGCAGACTCCTACCAGCTCCCTCGGACCCTGACCACATCTGAGCTCGGGGTGATGGATGAGACCAAAAGGCTTTGGGACACCAGGGAGAGGGCCGAGACTCTGGGGACAAGGAGGCTCTCTCCCCAGAGAGCAGACATGGAGCAAGCGCTGAGCTGACCATGTCCAGGGTAAGCTCCTCTCCCACACTCCATCTTCCCAACCTAATGGCCGCATCAGGCCCTGCCACCACAGGGGCCATTCAGAGAGGCGAGGCCACCGCCCATGGCCACCTTGGAAGTCAGAGGGTGCGTCAAAAACCCGCAAAGTGAGCAGTATGAAAAAATTATGAATGGATTTCAAAACTTTTTGCACCAAAATAAACTTCTTAAAGCACCAAACTTCTTGAAGCACCCCTGTAGAATCAGGACTGGGATCCAGGAGTCGGACTTCGGGGCCCATGTTTCGTCCACTTTACCCCGCTGCCTCTCAGAAACGCAGCGACGCTGAAGACGCGACACATTAAGCTGCCATCAAGCCGCTGTTCCTGAGTTCGACGACTGTTCACGAAGCACCCCCTGCACAGGGGACCCTTGCAAAGCGCTCTCCAGGGTGAGAGACGGGGAAACGCGCACCTTCATGATCAGAAGCTGGGTCGACGACTTCAGCTGGAAGTGGCTACTGGTCACAAACATCTTCATCAGCAGGTAGAACACGGATCGCTCTGCCACACTTTCTGTGTCTGGGCCTTCCTAGAGCGTAAGCGATCGGATATATTTTTAATGCATGTAGCCACAGAATGTAAAAATAACACAGGCCATTCCTTGCTAAGCACACAGATGACTCCCTGCCCAGGACGCCGCCAGAGCTCAGCAAGACTCCGGTGATTTTACACGCAGGTAACCTCAGAAGTTCAGAAACTCACTCACAACCCCAAAACATCAGTTGTAGGAAAAACAGAACTGTAACAGCACAGGCAATGCCCTCCGTACGCTGCTGCCATCCTAGGGTCTTGATACATTCTCACCCACTCACTTACTCCTCCCAACAACCCTAGGAGTGGGTAGAGCTGTTAGCCTATTTTCACGTACGTGCAAAAGGAGCCCCCAGCCCAGGGTGTCCTGGTGCTGGGCGGTGGGGAGTGGCCCCAGGGGTGTGTGACTCCATCAAAGGCCTACTGCTTGTACTGCAGCAGGATGCCAGAGCTATAGTAACCATTTACTTGTACATAACGTATCCTCCAAAAAGGCTCAGAAGTCCACACAGCCCCAGATCCCAGACTCAAACTGCACTGTGTCTGTGTGATGTGCTGTGGCCCCTGCCAAAGAGGATGACCACAAACATTGTCCAGCACTGGAGTTGGCTTAGCCCAGCAGACCCTTATATGCGGGTACTTCAGAAAAGTCCTGAACTTTTGGTCATGACCTTGTAAAAGGTGGGGCTCAGGAAATACATGTCTCAACACCAGCTCTGTCAAAGTCAGAGGCCTCTGTTCACTTTCCAGCGAGATCACGAAGATCCACTGGGCCAGTTCAGCCACAGTGAAAGCCAGTCAGTGACAGCACCCACTTGTCACCTGTCCGGGGCTGGGGGCTGTGACCTCAGAGGTGGGAAAACTGAGAGCAGGGCCCACCACAAGTGGTTAGGACCTTAGGGAGGTCCCCTGACCGCCCCGTGGCCCTGTGCCCTGTCTTTAGTGAGGTGCGTGGAGCAGCCACAGATGCACATGCTGTAGCCAGGCGTCAGTTAGGGCTCGAGACGATTACCCACAACTGGGATGCCGGAGGACAACCAGCACAGTGCCACAGCGCTCTCCACCTTTCTGGATATGCCACGGGTAAAAGTGCCGATGTCCGTGTCCATATCACTGGTTCTGCATAAAACTGTACATAAAACCCAAGTCACTAAAAACATAGTCTGAGCTACTGAGAAACACACCTAGCCCAGCTTCATGGTGCTCAGCCAATTCCCCCTTTGCACAGAAGGACAGAGCATCTGAGTTATCTCAAACCGCTGCATCCTGAGAACCCCTTTGTGGTTCTCCAGAAAGCCCTGGACGACTTCACTGAAGGCGGACGTTGTAGTGGTGTGCACTGATTCTCCCACTGTCCCCAACACTCAGCAGGCTCCGTGCCTGTTCCCAACACCGTCATTCTTCCAGGATGAGGACAAAGGGGAAGGAATGTGTGTTTATTTCCAAAAAGGTTTAAAAAAAGTGACTCAAAAATGTAAAACAGTCAAGATAAACAGGTGAAAACCCGCCCCACCCAGCGACAACATATTTGCAAGAATGACAGGATAAGCATCTGTTTTCCAAAAGCAGATTCCCAAGCAGGCCAGCGCAAGGGTCAGGGCCTGCTCAGCTCAGGGAGGCCGCTCTACATGGAGAGCTGTTACCTTCTTCCATCACTCCCCCAACACAGCCAGGGAGCCGAGAAGCCCCAGCCTGTGAGCTAGCAGGAGACAGGGCTGTGTACTTCCTACCTGTGCCTTCAGCCACAGAAACTTGTTGGCAGGCAGCTCCAGGGCCACCTTCAGCATGTGGTGCTGCAGAATGGGGGGTGCCTCCTCCCCAAGGCCCTGCTCGGAGATGATCCCTACGGAGGCAAGAGAAGAAACAGTCAGGCAGAAGCAGTGGCCCAGCAACCAGATAAGGAATTCACCAGATGAGGAAATCTAGAAGGACAGAGGGGACACGTGGGCTCCTGTTCCCTGTGTCCTGTAGTCAACGTCACGGAGTCTGTGCCCAGGCACACTCCACTGACTGATACTTCTCTCCGCGGCTCTATCCCAGAAGCCCAAATTCCACTCGCCCACAGCAGCACCCCCTGCCACCCAGCCCAGGCTTACTCCATGCACCCACTGGCACCGCCATACCACACTGCCCCCAAGTGTGGCCATCCGCTAACGTCATCCCTCATGTGCAGCACAGGCCTTGCTCTCCAGAGGGCAAGAGCCTGAGGCTGGGTCCCTAAGCTCTGGCCTGGGCTCTGGGTTTCTCCTTTGCTTGGAAGGACACAGCTACTAAATACTAAATGGCTACACCCTAGTAAATCCCATATTCCCACAGCAAGGAGCGCTTTCACCTTTGGGGTGGTTACAAATTTAATTACAGCTTTTGCAAAGGGTTGTTTGAAGGCTCATATAGATTCCAAGGGTGACAGGCCTGCAAGTCTTCTCCCGGAGGCTCTGTTACAAAGCTGACCCTACTGGGCAAAGCGGACCACAGGCCACGGGAGATAAGTGTGTGACCCTTACAAAATGCCATTTGAACCTGACTCCCTGGGATGGAACATGGGGCAGCCACATCAAAACTGCTCTCGTATGGACGAGCCGTCCCTTAGACAAGGCTCCTGCCTCGGCGAGCCCCCCGTACGCCTGCTCCCTTGAGAAGCCGCTGGAGAATCAGCTCCGTGTGGTCTGACTTGTGGACTGCGCAGCAGTCACCAGGCAGCTGGCTTTGCCCTTCTCCACCCTCACTGCTGCTAAGTGTTCATCTGACATCGTCTCAAGAAGTCCACGCTGGTGTAAACACAATTCAGCAGGCTGGGCGACACGCACGCAGGCCACCTGCCTGCCACTTCCCTGCTCCGTGGCCCAGGGAACCTTCTCAGGTCCTCCCCAGCTGGCCGGCCGTGCCCCGACACCCACCTTTCAGGAGCTTGCTGAAGTCAAAGTTGTACTGGGTGACCACGTGGGGCACCACCTTCTGGTAGAGGCAGATGACCTGGAGCAGCACGGCTTTCAAGAGAATAGTTTCCGCATCGTCTGCGCCAAAGCACATGGCTCGAGTTAGACACACGTGCCCTAGGCCCCCGGTCACCAACAGCACTGGGGCTGCGACAGATTCCCCCAAGAGCCAGAGGAGGGAGGCAATATGGCAAAAAGATGGAGATGTTCAAGGAGCCTGGGTGCACATCCTGTCTCCCTGTGAAGGCCTTGGACAGGCTAAGGTTACGTTGTCTCTTGTGCTTTTGGGCACTGGGGACACAAACCGCGGCCTCCCCTGGCAGGGCTGTGATCAGGTTAACTGTGATGCATCTATAGGAACAGAGCCCATTGCCCAGCCAATAAAGTCTTAGCCAACACATTTTACCCCTGGGAGGCTGTGTAGCCCACCTCCATCTGCAGAACAAGAGTGCCACGCCCCCGCCCCCCTCACCCCCCACTGAAAGGCCAGAGCACCAGGCAGCCGGTGTCACAGGAAACACTGCCCGGCAGAAGGCCCGGGCACAGCCCTCGGGGTATTGACACTCCATCTGCAGGTCCACTCCAACTGTTTTCCCTCAGCAAAAAAGGACGGCCAGAGGGGCCTTGAAACAGGAAGGGTCAGAGGACCCTCTAGATCGCAGCCACCCCAGGCTGCCCATGTCAACTCCAGCCCCCAGACCCTCACCACACCGATGAGCCTCACGGCCCCCGTCAGCTCCGGCCCCCAGGCCCTCACCACAGTGATGAGCCTCACAGCCCCCAGGCCCTCACCACACTGGTGAGCCTCATGGGCCCCCAGGCCAGCTCCGGCCCCCAGGCCCTCACCGCACTGAGCCTCACGGTCCCCAGGTCAGCTCCGGCCCCCAGGCCCTCACCACACTGAGCCTCCCGGGCCGCCGCAGCCCTGTCACCCACTCTCTTCCCTTTCCGGTCATCCTGTTTTGTCTCTTGTTTTTTCAGGGACTGCCAGACCCACACGATAGTGTTCAGGTCTGGCAAGATCTAAAAGGGAAAAAGAAGCAAAGAAATTGGTCACATTAACAATGAAGGGAAACAAATGAGCTGAGCATAAGCAAAAACACAGAGGGGGAGGTGCAAATATCTGAGTGTGTGTGAGTGAGCCTGAGTGTAGGAGAAAGGCTGGGGGGAGAGCAGGTGCACATCCCTCCTACGCTGTGTTCCCAGGTATCCCTTCTAAAACTACACCGGCAAGGATGTGGTGAAAACACAAGCGTGCTAGTGAGGATGACCCGTTTTAAGATCACTCCCCCGGGCACAAGACACTGGTCCACATGCCCACGGTGCTGTCAGAGCAGCCAATCTGCAGGCGCCTGGCCTCCCTCATGAGCAGAGTCAATCATGGGAGGGACCAAGACGGCCTCCCCAAGCCACCCTCCACCCCCAGGGCCATGGGACCATCAGTGTGTGCAAGAGGGCGAGGGGCCACAGGGTCCCCAAGAGCCGTGGCCCCACTACTGTTGCCCCGGGAGAACAAGTGGATCATCTGACTTCTCCCTCTGCACAGGATTCCCGGACTGCGCTCTAAGTGTGACCTCACTGCCTGACCAGAATCACGGGTTTCATCAGTGGGCCCTCAGCACCCAAGCTGCTGGAGGACACACCCGGCCCGCACTCCGCTCCGCAGATGGCTTTGCCCTGCTGTGGTCCGCAGGGGGGTGTGCAGGGCCAGTCCAACCCTGGCCCCGTGCCTACCTTGCTCAGGGCCTCTCTGAAGAGCTGCACAAACTCGTCCATCATCGCGGCCGTGTACACGCCTGGCTCCTGCCACACCTCTTTGTCCAGGCAGTGGTCAATGGTTTTTAACGCTCTTTTCAAAATGACAGAAACAAGGGATAAAGCCGTGTGCTTCACAGACTTGCTGTCCAACTGGGGAGAAAGAGAGTGAAATCCACACGTCTCCAGCTGCACAGTGCACGTGGGCTCCCCCGGCCCTGGGCGGGGCTGGCTCTTGCTCCTTGGATCTCTCCAAGATGCTGTCTCTACATCAGATGGGGTGACCTGGGCTGCCCCCCACCCCTCGCAGACAGCCTGCAGGTCTGACCTCAGCAGGTGCTGGGAGAGCAACTGCTAAAGGCAGAGTCCAACGGTGGCTTCTGCGATCGGCTCATCGGTGAGCCTCCTCTGACAGCCACTCAGCTAACACACACCACCTGCAATAGCGAGACGTGCCCAGAACACACCTTGCCACCGAGGCAAATGCGCCAGGGCCCATGGTGGGAAACCAGCCGGCGGCTCGGGCAGCCAGCGGCTCCACACTCCGCCTCCTGCTGCCACTCACTGCAGCCAGGAGGACTTCCGAGTCCTCACTGGACACAGAGCTGAGTGAGGCCCAAGGACCTGTGCTGCTACCAATAGGAGGACAGAACCCCACCCTGGGTGAGTGCAGCAATGGCCTCTCTCGGCCCCCGCCTAGATCAATGCATGTAGAATCCGTATCTTCACAAGGCCCTGGGGGCACAGGAAGGAAGCCTGGGGTGGGAGGCTGGAGATTCACAGAGAGACAGAACCAAAGGGGTCTCCCACGGACTTTGTTTCACACCCGCACAGCCCAGTGCCCAGCATTCCCACCGGCCGTGGGTTCACCTTACGCACACGTTGCACTGAATACCCTAAGCCACTACGGGCTCCTGCCTCAGAACCACCGGGAAGGCGGGGCCCAAACAAGATGCCTGTAGGATGCCCACAGGGCTCGCAACACCCAAAAGCAGCCTGCGCCCCTGCTTCCAAATACCTTATTTCCCATTTCCAAATTAAGCTTCTTCTTTCTCACTCTAAAAATATATGCTGTTGAGAGTTTTTTTAGACAATACTGCAAGGAATTAAAAATTAAACAGCATGTAGGCCTGTCTGTGTCCCTGGGTCTCTCAAGTATGGAAGCACTGTCTTGGCTCCTGGGAAGGGCACGGCTGTGGCCCACGAGCCCTGGGCCACCACCAAACGTCAGCAGCCACAGGGAGAGGGCTGGATCCTCTCTCACTCCCTGGGCCACTTCGCCCAGGGGCATGGGTCGCTGTCTTGGGGCCCCCCTCCACCCTGAGACAGCACTGAGAGGAGGCGAGGGCCAGCCTTTCACCTCCCAGCCCACGGGGACTAAGCTGGGGCAGGTGGAGGGTGCACAGAAGCAGCCCACAGAGCAGGTGCATCAAACAGGGGCCTTCCCGTTTGGGAAGCAGTAATGTCTCCCAGGAAACAGAGGGGCAAGCTAACTGCGCTCTAGATTTGCGTAGGATCATTTGGCAAACAGAACAAAAGGCCCTCTTGCCTGGTCCACAGGTCTCCCTCTCTCTACTGCCCACACTCAGTCAAAAAACACCAGTCAGTCCCAGTACACAGTCTGAGGAGTCTGGGCCACTCTACAGTGACTGTCATCCGTCACCACTGGGGCCAACATGTGCCTGTGTCACTCGCCCCGGCCTATCTGGTCCACCCCATCACACAACAAGTGAGATGTCACTCTGAATACCCGGCATCCTCCAGGTAGGTCGGAGGCAACCCGGGCTCAGGAGGGGCTGGCAGGACCCAGGAGGTCGTTCACCTGGGCCTGTGGTGAAAGAATACAGCTTCTATGGGACTTGGAGGACTTTACAATAAAGAAAATAACGACATGAAGTGGAAGCATCAATTTTTCTATGAATATATCTTATCCAAATGCCTGAAAACAGCTGGTCCTCAAAGTAAGTGCCCCCCCCCCCCCCCCGAAATCTTAACACTTCCCTACAGGTGCAGCCCTGCCCTAAGTGAATAAGATGCTGCCAAGAACTTTCGCTCCTCTTAGGCCAACCTCTCCCACCCCAGGGCAGCCCCAGGCAGGTGTGGAGGGCTTCAGAAGTCCGGGTAATGGGACAGAGCAGGGACAAGGATGCAAATCTGTCGCCCCCTACAGGGAACGGGTCCCCACTCCGATGTCCTCTCCCCAGGCAGGTAGACCTGTACTCATGGGACCATTGCAAATGAAAGCCCTGTCCTGAAGCCTCAGAGGCTCACTAACAAAACTCAAATACATCCACGTTGATATTCGCAGACCAATCATGCAGCACAGCCAGAAGGTTTAGCGAGAGAACATTCTAGAAGGGGGGGGGGGGCAATCGTCTGGCCTTACATTTAATGCTTGGGTGAACATGATCTTGTTGCAGACCAGGGGCACAGTGGTCACCATCACCATGGCCAGGAGCCGTGGCAAGGGGATAAACTCTCGGGTCTGAAATGCCCGGGAAATCTCCGGCTGGGCCTCGTAGATCTAGAGAGAGCAGAAGAGATCCAGTTGGTGCTGGACGCAAGATTCAAGTCTGAGGCTCTTTGTAAGCTAAAGCCCCTGCAGCAAGGAATCATAGCAAAAAGGAATGACTCACTGCAAGGCGTGGGGCCTCAAGATCAACCCCCAAATCCACTTGTTAAAGACAAGTCAGGGACCTCCAAAGCAGAGCTGGGCCTGTGGTCTAGGGAGCCACTAAAAACCTCTGATGGCAAACAGATCACCGCTGGAACTCACGACAGTCCTGCTTACCAGCCACGGACGCCCAGGTCAGGCGTCTGACGGCTCACAATGCCTCTGAGAAGCTGTGTGTGGGAGACTTTCTAGTAAAAATAAAACGTGTGTATGCATGACAAAATCGGGTGTTAATGAAGTCAGACAACTTCCCTAGGACTACAGACCTAGAAAACAGCCAGGACTGCACCCTGGGCCTAAGGGAGCACACACTTGCCTGTGGCCTGCACCCAGGAGGGCAGTATCCAAAGCAGCTTCCAACAGGGATGCTGGCCGCAGGGCTACGTGCTCCCCAGTGAGGGGCAAAGTGTGTTTTCTTGCCCCAGGATACACGAGAGAAGTGCACACAGCGGCCCTCAAGGAGACCTTAGAGACTCAGGATCAAAGCTTGTTTCACAGACGGCCAGGCCTAGCTTGAGGCCTAAGAAAACAATCTCAGGTATCTCAGCATCAGGCAGAGAGAGCGAGCTCAATGGAGCCTGGCATCACTGCCAAAGAACGAGCAGTAAGTGCCTCCAGGGCAGGCGGGGGGCTGCTGACGTCTGTGACCCAAAGGAAACTGACAGAGGCCTGCACTGTGGCACAGAAGGTTTAGCAGCCGCTGGCAATGCCGGCTCCCGTATGGGTACAGGTTCCAGTCTCGGCTGTTCCACTTCCAGTGCCTGGGAAAGCACAGGAAGAAGACCCAAGTGCTTGGGCCCCTGCCACCCACATGGGAGACCTGGATGAAGCTCCTGGCTTCAGCCTGGCTCAGTCCTGGCCATTGAGGCCATTGGCGCAGTGAGCCAAGGGGATGGAAGATCTCTGTCTCTCTCTCTGTAACTCTTTCAAATAAAGACAGAAATGTTTAAAAAAAAAAAAAAAAGGCTTTCAAAAAGAACTGTCCCACAATTCACACATCTCACTAATTCTGGCCTACCTGCGCTGAGATTCAATAAGATTTTTACTCTAAGCAAAATTTCAAAGATAAATTGGTTCCACAGATTCAAAAGGCAAAAAAAAAAAAAAAAAAAAAAAAAAAAAAAAAAAAAAAAAAAAAAAAAAAAAAACAAAACCAAAAACAAAAACTCAAAATTCAGCTCAATGAAAAGCAACACTATACTTCTATACTTGGAAGATAAGGACTGCAAATTTATATGATCAAAAATACGCTCCTGGTCCCCCAAAGAAGGCCTTCCTATTGTAGTTACTGGGCAAGAACGCCCGGCAGCCCCCGCCGGCTCGCAGGCGGGAGCCCGAGCACCACCTTGCTCAGGAGCCTGATGTTGTTCTGCCACGTGGCCTTCACTCTGGGCAGGAAGGACAACGTCACTTCCTTGAAGTACTTGTTCAGCAAGTCCGGGCACACCCGGAGGATGTTCACCACCAGCTCGGCCACCAGCTCGTCGTCCACGGCGGTTTTCAACCCCAGCAGGAAGTGCAGCAGGGTCAGGTTTCCTCCTCTGTTGGAGAAAGGGGAGAGGGAGGGTCAGCAGGGAAGGCTGCTGCCTGCAGTGCCAGCATCCCATATGGGCGCCGGTTCGAGTCCCGGCTGCTCCACTTCTGATCCAGCTCTCTGCTGTGGCCTGGGAAAGCAGTAGAAGATGGACCAAGTGCTTGGCCTCTGCACCCACGTGGGAGATCCAGAAGAAGCTCCTGGCTCCCGGCTTTGCATCAGCGCGGCTCCGGCCATTGTGGCCATTTTGGGAGTAAGCCAACAGATGGAAGACATCTCTCTCTTTCTCTCTCTCTCTCTCTTTCTGTAACTCTGCCTTTCAAATAAATAAATAAATAGATCTTAAAAAAAAAAAAAAAAAAAAAAAAAAAAAAGCACCGAGATCTCACGCTAACACCACAGCTCCTAGAACGGCCCTGGGGCAGAGCAGGCATGTCCCGCTGGGCATAGGCAGGGGTTCCATGGCTCTGGCAGAGAGGCCTGAATTCCTGTCCCCTTCTTCAGTGGCTGAAAACCAGTCTCCACTTTGTCTGAGGCCCGTCTGTTTCCTCCTTCTCTCCCTGGAGTTCAATCTGACTTCTAAAGAAGGGGAAGAAAACCATTCTCCCTGCCCTCCCCGGCCGCCTACGGGACACTCAGGCTGCTCTAAAGGGGCAAGACCAGCAGAGAGGACGCACTCCTGAGAGCTCACTGACCTCTTTCCTCGAACACACGAAAAAATACGAACATGTATGTGAGGACAAAACATACAAATACGGCATTTTTCTTCGGAATGGATAGTTCTTTTTTAAATATGAAATGCTCCTGAGATCGGCACATGGATCCCCAATGTCGTGAAGTTCTTTCTGAAACAGCCAGGACGGCACGAGGCCTTCTGCTCCCTTTGCTCCCAGCTTATTTCAAATCCCTACACCTCCGTCCAGCAGCTGAAAGAAGTGAGTACAAGAAAAAAACCTTCTGTGGCCAAACAGGCAGGCAAACAGACTTCAAAAGGCTGAGCGGACAACTGCCCTGGCCTGAACAGCACACGGCTCGGACACTAACAGTTTTCACGCCCCAAAGTCTTCAAAAAAATTTATTTGAAGGTCAGAGTTACACAGAGAGGGAGAGGGAGAGGGAGAGAGAGAGAGAGAGAGAGAGAGGTCTTCCATCGCTGGCTCACTCCCCAACTGACCACAATGGCCAGAGCTGCACTGACCCGAAGCCAGGAGCCAGGAGCTTCCTCCAGGTCTCCCACGCGGGGGCAGCGGCCCAAGGACTTAGGTCATCTTCCACTGCTTTCCTAGGCCACAGCAGAGAGCTGGATCAGAAATGCAGCAGCCGGGACTCGAACCAGCATCCACATGGGATGCTGGCTTTGCAGGCGGTGACCTTACCCACTACACCACAGCACCGGCCCCCTCAAGGTCTTAAATGAGCGGCACTAAGGGGGCAGACGTTTAATCTAATTACGGAGTTTGGGAGGTGGGCCTAGAGGGAGGTCCTCGGATCACGGAAGCCACCAGGCCCACAGAAGGCAGTTCTGCTTGCTCCCTGGCTCACCCACAACCCATTCTCTGTCCAAGCGCTCCACCTCACCACTGCCACCCTCACCAGAGGCCACAGCGATGGACTGCAAATCTCCAAAACCCTGAGTTCAAGTCAACTTCCTTCCTTCCCAACGAGCTTTTCTCAGGAACTTTCTTACAACAACAAAACCCTGACCAACACAATGATTAATGTAAGAGGTGGGAAACCTCAGGAAGACCTGCACACGTGACACCTACAATAGGCGACCAATGATCCTGGGATCCCAGCCAAAGCCACAGACGCTGGGTTCCCCCACCCTGAGGCCGTCTAGGAACAGGGGCCTCCCTCCTGTCCCTGGACTCCGGGAATGCCGGAGCTCGTGCATGCCGAGCTGATGGTTTCTGGGATCCACAGTGTCTTATGTCCCCTAGAAATCGAGTGGAACTACCAGGCCATAGAACAGCTCTACGCAATCGAACAATACATTTTTTTTTTCAAAAAAGAATTAGAGCATAATTTTGACCAGAAAACTATCCTTTAAAAAATGACATAAAAATCCTAATGTGAAATTTTCATGAACTAAGCAAAGGCAGTTTGTACCGTCAGATGAACAGAATGTGAAATCTACAGAGTGCTAAAAATACTGCACCCACGCCCGATTTCCATCAACAGCAACGTAATAAACCAACAGCACCGACGGCCGTGTGCCAGATGCTGCTCACGGCACGCAGCACCCCCACCTCTCCGTGGCTGGCACGAGTTTTCTCTCCATTTACAGAGGAGGTTTGTAACCTGCCCAAGGGCTCAAACTTAGGACTGAAGCCCACCGTCCGACTCGCGTTATCTGCTCTCTTCACCTCCACGCTACACCCACCGCCTAGCTTTGTAAACAGCATCTTACTGGAATCCAGCTGTTTCGTTTTGTGTGTTTAAGATTGACTCGTTTATTTGTCAGGCAGACCAACAAAGAGAGGGACAAAGAAGATGACTACCCACTGGTTCACTCCCCAGAGAGGTTGCAATAGTCCAGTCTGTGGGAACTCCATCCCGGTCTCCCACATGGGTGCTGAGCCATCTTCCACTGCCTCCCCAGAGTCATCAGCAGGGAGCTGGGTCAGAAGTGGAGCGAGCGGGACTCCAGTTGGCATCCTGATGCGGGAAGCTGGGGCTGCGAGCAGTGGCTTCATCCACTGTGCCAGATGCTGGCATCTGCTGACCCCCGGGGCCTCTTTGGTGCTACAATGCACAGCTGAGTACCAACAGAGACTGGGTCAGCACCACGCCTGAAGTACCAGATGGTGTTTTATAGAAAAAGTCTGCCGAGCCCTGCCCTACACTGCAGCGTTGGCCTTCCATCAACACCTGCTTCACGCTCTGGGAGCCAAAACAACCAGCAGAGCAACAAGCATGCAAGGTGGTGGACGGCGGTCAGAAGCGCGGGCCAGGCAGCAGGACAGCGACAGCGGGGTGGGGCGTTACTTCAAAAGGATTGCTGGGAAGGGCTCCCTGCAGTGACGATGTGGGGCTGAACGCAAGGAGGGAGTCACAGGACACTGGGGAACCCTGGATTTAAACTGTCTCAGCACTTCTGAACGCTGCCCACAAACACAACTCACTTCCTCTCCCCTAAGCACAAACATTTGCGTTCGCCCATGGTTTCACAAAACACACAACCCCCATGGCACACTCCCAACAGTGCCCACAACGACACGGTGTTTCAGTAACTCATCCGTGACCACGTATGTCATGGGGCGAGTCAGGAGGCGTTGGGGAGATGCTTGTGTTTTAAGTACAGGGCGCTGGACTACGAAAGGTTGCTGTGGACATCTCAGGAGGAGAGAGTCCATTCTTTCTGATGAGAGAAAAGAGAGACAGGACAGAAATGGTGGGCCGAGAGGCGTCCTAGCAATCTGGGTTACATGCAAAGTTACACGCAGACACAGATTCTCCCCACCGGGGCAAACCAGTGGTTTCCTGACTAGCTGAAATCGGAAGTAAACCCAACTACATGCAACTCAATCCGTCTAATAATGCTATGTGGTCACGGGGCAAGAAATAAGCCATTCACAACGATCAGAAAAAACATCCATTAATTAAAGAGACTGAGGACCAGTAGTCTACTTTGGAGATCAAAAAAATATAACAATATGTACAGGGGTCTTCAAAGACTTCATGGAAAATGTGTATTATGAAAAAGCTACACAAGGATTTCAAACATTTTTTGCATCAAAATAAACCTAAATTTTTTAAAAAATTTATTTGACAGAGAAAGTAAGAGAGAGAAAGTGAGAGAGAGTGAGACAGACAGAAACAAGGAGCAAGCTCCCACCTGCTGGTTCACTCCCAAATGCCTACTATGGCAGGGGCTTGGACCAAGCGGAAGCCAGGAGCTGAGAACTCAATTCAGGTTTTCCCCAGCGGTGCCAGGGACTGAGCTAGCTGAACTTGCACCATTGCTCTCAAGGTCTCCACTGGCAGGAAGCCAGAGTCTGGAGCCAGGGCCGGGTGCAAAAGTCAGCTACTCCAATGTGGGATGTGGGCATCAACTGACATCTGAGGTGCTAAACACTTGCCCCTATGCTTACCACCTTTTTAAGATGTATTTACTTATTTATTTGAAAGGCAGAGGGATAGAGGGAGAGATAGACAGAGAGAGATCTTCCATCCACTGGTTCATGTCCGCTGGCTCACTCCGCAAATGGCTCCAATGGCTGGGACTGGGCCAGGCCAAAGCCAAGAGTCTAGAACTCCACCTGAATCTCCCATGTGGGTGTCAGGAACTCAAGCACTTGGGCCATCTTCCACTGCTTCCCCAGGGGCATTAGCTGGACCACAAGTGGAACAGTAGGAACATGAACTGGCGCCCATATGGGATGCTGGCACCATAGGCGGCAGCTTAACCTGCCGCACCACAACACCAGCCCATCAGTGTACCTCTTAATGCCATTTTCCCACAAACTTCTGGAAGTATCCCTGTATTATAAAGAAAAAGTCTAAAAGAATGTAACACAAACCATCAGATCTGGACTTGACCTCCCTACTGATGAACCATTATGCTAATTAAGACATAAGAAATCAAATGCAAGAGCACAACTCTGAAATCCTGCCTGCACCTGTCAGAGGAAGCCTGATGCAGTGAACCCATCCTGACTCCGTCCACGCCACTGACTCGAAGCAGTCAGGTGCAGCCCCTCCCTGGGCGAGCAGCGTGTCCTCTGCGGCCTAAATAAATTGCTACCATGCGATCTCCACCCCAGGTGGCGTGGAATGCACACGAGTTCTCTGGGTCTCCCACCGGTAACATCCACCACTCTGGCTGTAACCTACTACAACTCCACCATGTGCTCGGTTTCCACTAGGAAGACAAGTACGTGCCGACATGTAAGGAACCCCCCAGGGTTCATACTCGGTACGTCCCACTCACCTGCCAGAGGTGCCCAAAGACGCATCATAGAAGTTAATGCCATGCTTGAGTGAACAGCACAGATCCAGCAGGAAGCTGTGCACCAGCTCCCGCACCATGGCCTTCCCGGCCTCTTCAGCAGACATCTAGAAGGGGTTAAGAAAAAAAAAGACTGAATCCCAGGCCTTTACAATAGCTCCAGAATAAAAATGGGCAACTTCAAGAACATATTAAACACTTGGTGTCGGTCTAAGACACAGAGGAGAAAAAAAATCAAAACACAGATATACCAATCAGGGCAAAAGAACACTAAAGAGGAGCACGTTTAAACCTGTATTTTTAAAAGCTTAAAAATGACTTAATTTCCCTTGCTCTTGCAAATAAAATCCCCCATTTGGGCGTGTTTTTATGAAGCCCCTGAGGCTTCCTGGTAATGGAGCATACAGAAACATGTTCAAAACAAGAGGACACAGGCGAGTCCCCAAGATGAAAGCCAGTGAAGAGTGGGCTCCCGAGAGGTAAATTATCAGAGTTAACAGGAAGTCGGAGCCGTCACTGCTCTGGCCAAATCCACGTTCAGAAACGCCCCAAGGAAAACGAAAAGGAGGAAAATTAAAACACCCGCTGGCCTTGGGTCAATGTGAAAGCAACTGTTTTAATTTGGCACTTGAATTAACCATTACAAAATAAATTATGCATGTCCGCTGGATGAGGCCACGTGAGGCCCCCCAGACAGTTAAAAGCAAACCTTGAAACTTCAAAGACTTTACACAGGAACGAGGGCAGGGGTCTGGCAAGGTCAGAGGAAGAGGGAGCCCGGCTGATGCTCAAAGCTCTGGGCAGGCATCCCAGCGAAGACAAGATGTTGCTTACTCGACCACAGGGACCAATCGTTTTCCCATTAATAAAAATGAAAACAAATACAGATTGCACTCGTGATAACCCAGAGAGCAGAACAAAAATCTTAGTGCTATAATTTTTTGTTAAAAAAATCATATTGCACATAGCAGAGAAAAATACGACCACATAACCATAAGCCGAAAGAGATGGATCACACAAGGAGGGCGCTGGTTTTTTATGGAAGTGCAGCGTACTGTCAAGGTTTCTGAGTCTCTCAGCTGTGGCGGTCACACCCCAGAGCCGAGGCCCACTGAGAGCCAGAAGTGACACGCACCTCTGTGTTCTCCGGGTTCACGTCGACAATCCCATTCCAGGCGTAGAGAGACGCTATGTGGCTCAACAACTGTGCGGTAAAGAAATGCACCTTCTGGGTCTTCGTGATACTTTTACTGTGAACTACCTGCAAGCAATGATAAAACTCAGTCACCCTTCAAATAACATGTATTGTGTTTTCAGTCCTATAAATTCAACATGTGACAATTGCAGAAAGCTTGATTAAAAAAAAAGGAAAATACAAATATAAAATCCACCAACATTCCCATTCCCAACCTCAGGATATCCATTTACCATTTTGGTCTATTTCTTTTCAGTCTCCTGTGTGTGTGTGGGTATTCATATGTATATATATATATATATGTATATATACATTGGTTATCTCTTATTACCTTAGATTATATTTACATATGGTTGTGTGTCTCCTTTACTTATGCAGTATAAGCTGCTTTTTCCACATCATTAAATATTCCTTTAGAACAGAGGGTGGGTAATCTTTTTTTTCTGCCAAAAGCCACTGAACATATATAACATCATTTGCAGCCATACAAAATTATCGACTTAAAAAATCAGCGTAGGGCCAGTGCCATGGCGCAGTAGGTTAATCCTCCACCTGCAGTGCCAGCATCCCATATGGGCGCCGGTCCTAGTCCGGCTGCTCCTCTTCCGATCCAGCTCTCTGCTGTGGCCTGGGAAAGCAGTAGAGGATGGCCCAAGTCCTTAGGCCCCTGAACCCATGTGGGAGACCCAGAAGAAGCTCCTGGCTCCTGGCTTCGGATTGGTGCAGCTCCTTCCGTTGCGGCCATCTGGAAGTGACCCAGTGGATGGAAGAGCTCTCTCTCTCTGTCTCTACCTCACTCTGTAACTCTGTCTTTCAAATAAATAAAATAAATCTTTGAAAAAAAGTCCCCTGAACAGGAAAACAGGCTTCTGGTGGACTTCCAACAACTTTACATGCGGGAGGGTTTCTAACTGATCACTTCAGGTGCTTCTGTATTCAAATCAATGACCCTTTCAGCAAATTGTAAGTTTCTATAAAATATGGAAAATGACATTTTGCTAGGTGTGACAAGGAAGAAGTATTTGTAACTTACAGCTCCCAATCATCACACTGGGCAACTGTGCAATGTCAATCCGCGCTTTTATCCCGCCGTTGCTGGGATGGACGCAGCTGCCAGTCTTCAGCCTCCCGGGCCCAGGCTTTGCTCATCACCCCAAACAAGCCTGTACTTAAGAAACTGCTTCCCGTTCAACTCACACAACCATAACCCACAGACGGTGTCCCATAAAACGCCAGGGGCTCTTCACTGACAAGGAGAAAGTGAGGAACAGAAATGCTGCTTACCAAACACGTACCTTTGTTTTCAATGTGGACAACAAAATATTGATGGTAGAAATCCTATCTTCCTTTATGCCGGAGCTAAAAATGCAAGGAATAAACTCTGAAAATAAAAGGTTCAAAGCATTAAACTCAGAAATATTTGAAAATAGAACAGATGTGAGAATGTTACTATTTAGCAAGCAATGTCTCTTTTTCAGTTTTAATTATACAAGTTCAAGGTACAATAATAACCCCTTTCCTGACAAAGTAAACCAAAAGTACTTAAGCGTGAAGCAATGACAGAATTTTAATTCTTTTTTCTTTTCTCTTCTCACATCAAGTAAAATCAATACTGATTGAAAGAGTGTGTGTGTGTTGTAACAGTTTTCTAAAGCTCTATTGCTACAGTTATGCTCATGGTAGGAGTGACTTCTGTGTGACTTGGTTTGCTTCTGGCTTGCTGTGTACCTTCCGACCCGGGGGGAGATGGCCACCAGAATGTGGTGCTGTGTCCCTGCTAGCACACGGTGGCTCCAGGCTGAAGCATTTGAGATGTAACATCTAGTGTTACTTGGTCTGCACATCTTTAGAGGTGTCACATAATTTCTACAAAAGCAAATTTCTTATTCTTAGAAAAAGAAAATCGGCCGGCGCCGCGGCTCACTAGGCTAATCCTCCGCCTAGCGGCGCCGGCACACCGGGTTCTAGTCCCGGTCGGGGCACCGATCCTGTCCCGGTCGCCCCTCTTCCAGGCCAGCTCTCTGCTGTGGCCAGGGAGTGCAGTGGAGGATGGCCCAAGTCCTTGGGCCCTGCACCCCATGGGAGACCAGGAGAAGTACCTGGCTCCTGCCATCGGATCAGCACGGTGCGCCGGCCGCAGCGCGCTACCGCGGTGGCCACTGGAGGGTGAACCAACGGCAAAAGGAAGACCTTTCTCTCTGTCTCTCTCTCACTGTCCACTCTGCCTGTCAAAAAAAAAAAAAAAAAGAAAAAGAAAATCAGAGGGCCGGCATTGTGGTGTAGCAGGTTAAGCTGCCACCTGCAGCACCGGCATCCCATGTGGTCGCTGTTTCAAGTCCCGGCTGCTCCACTTCCCATCCAGCTTCCTGCTGATGCACCTGGGAAAACAGTGGAAGATGGCCCAAGCGCCTGGGCCCCTGCACCCACATCAAAGTTCTAGAAGAAGCTCCCGGCTTCGGCCTGGCCCAGTCCCAGCCATTGCAGCCATTCAGGAGATGAAAGACCTCTCTCTCTGTCTCTCCCTCTCTCTCCGTAACTCTGCCTCTCCAATAAAGAAAATAATTCTTAAAAAGAAAGAAAATCAGGAAATACCAAAGCAAAAGAATAAAATTCAAAGTCAGCCATCCTGCCACGATGCAGAGGTGGGCCCCGCTGCCCCATGAGAGAACTGCCAGCCCTCTGACGCAGTCAGCCACTCCCCTCAACCTCCAGTGAGATGGGAATCACCCTTCTGCAGCTGGTAACCAAGGCTACGCCAATCACGTATCACAAGGAAACCCGGATGCCAGCAGCGACATCCCCACGGCATTTCTGGTAGCTGCATTGTCCTCTTATGGCTGGTGCTCAGTTTGCTCAACTAATCCCTTACTGATAGATAGTTAGGAGCCCAATTTTCAGCGAACATGAAAAAAAAATCTTCCCTAACAAAACCTCTTCGCACACCCTTAATTCTTTCCTTAGTACAGGGACCTGACATGGGACTGCCGATCAAACAGCCTAGGCATTTTGACGCCCATGGCCAGACTGCCGGCGGAAAGCCCACACTGCTGGATGTGCTGCCCCTTCGGCACGTAAACGAGAGCTCACTGTCCTTCAGCAGCAGGCGCGAGGGCTGAGAGGGCCGGGGGAGCTGCGAGGAAACCTCAGCCCCGGCAGCAGCAGGATGTCCTACCCTGGGTTCCTGGCAACCAGCAGTGGAAACACTGCCTGCTGTGTCTTGCACAGAGAAAGCAACTCCTCCCCAGAACTACTCCCAGGCCAGGCGGACAACACACAGGGGCCCTGCACCTGCACCCTCACATCCCGGAGGAAGCTCAGACCCCCGCCTCCTTCAGAGTGGACAGCTGACCACACTAGGCCCGGCACCACGCGCCTCCTCCTCCAGCTCCCAGAGCTCTGTCCCGTGCCAGGGCAGAGGCTGCCACTCATCAAGCTCCTGAACCTCCCGACCAAATGCAAATGGCCCTAACAGGTCACAGGACGCCAAGCCTCTCTCTGGAGACAGCCCCAGAAGGCGGCCAGGCTGGAACTCCCTGGAGCCCAGTTACGGACATTCCGGCACCACATGGCACAGCCCCCGAGGCGGTGAGGCTGTATTTTATAACACACTAGCCAAGGAAGGCCAGGCAGCTGGGCCTCCTCTGTTCACCCCGGTTTGCCTCTCTGAGGCCGGCACTTGTCCTGGTGAGGGGTTTGCCGGGCATCCAGATGGCAGACAGGAACACCTGTGTTCATTCTGACCAGTGGGGTCAAACCTGCACCACCACTGCCAGGCCACACGCACACACATTCTCAGCCTGTGAAAGAGGCTGCGGCCTCTGGTCACCCGGGAAGAACGGTGGGCAGCGGATCTTGGAGAGCGATGACGAGCGGGCTTTCTGAGGGACACAGGGGACACATACCTTTCAGCTCCAGCACCTGCGCTATGGTGCTGTCGTCACCAGCGATCAAGAAGGACAGAGCAAACTGGATGTAGGCCAGCCGGACGTCGGGCACTCCCTGAGGACCAGAGACCACATGTCACACGCAGAGTCCACGCAGCGCCGAAGGAGACAAGAGTGCACTGCCAAGGACAAGTCAGTAGCAGACAAGGACTGGACGCCTGGGAAGACTGAGGGGCAGCCCTGCCTTCCACATGGCCCTGCTCCCCTTGACAGCGGCAGTGGCGATGATGATGAGAACCCTTGAGTGTGGACTGTGTGCTAGGCACTATTCTGAACGCTACCCCATCTAGTCCTCAGGACAACCTGAAGAGGAGATGCTTACCGCACCCACTCTACAGATGAGGAAACTGAGGCTTTAAAAACTCACGCAGAGGCTGGGCACTGTGGCACAGTGTCCCATACCAGCGCCTGGTCCAAGTCTCAGCTACTTCACTTCCTATTCGGCTTCCTAACGTGCACCCTGGGAGGCAGCAGATGATGGCTCCAGGAGCTGGGTCCCTGCACCCACTCGGGAGACCCAGGTGGAGGCCCTTGCTCCCGGCAGCCTGGCCCAGCCCCAGCTGTTGCGGGCATCTGGGGAGTGAACCAGCGGCTGGAAGATGTCTTCCTCCTCCCCTCTCTCCGCCTTTCAAATGAATTTAAATAAATAAATAAAACTTAAAGAGAAAAAGCTCGCTCGGAGGCACGCAGCAGCTATGGCCAAGAACTGGGGTCATAATAAGACCGCACAAAACCCCACTGCCGCGTGTGGGCCTCACAGCCGCTCTGCTTCTCACGGCCTCGGCTCGTCCATGTCACCTCCTCTCAACCGGCGCCAGCTGGGTCTCCGTGTAAGGCTCTCCCCAGTGCCTTCCTGGTTTATGGGGGAAGGTGCTTCTTTCGGAGAAAGACGAGCATATCCACCCTGCTGCCTCAGCGGGGGATCGAGGCCTCGCACACTCCTCACTTCCTGGGCCCGCGTCTGCCCGTGTCACGCGCACTCCTCACTTCCTGGGCCCGCGTCTGCCCGTGTCACGCGCACTCCTCACTTCCTGGGCCCGCGTCTGCCCGTGTCACGCGCACTCCTCACTTCCTGGGCCCGCGTCTGCCCGTGTCACGCGCACTCCTCACTTCCTGGGCCCGCGTCTGCCCGTGTCACGCGCACTCCTCACTTCCTGGGCCCGCGTCTGCCCGTGTCACGCGCACTCCTCACTTCCTGGGCCCGTATCTGCCCGTGTCACGCGCACTCCTCATTTCCTGGGCCCGTGTCACACACACTCACTTCCTGGGCCTGCGTCTGCCCGTGTCACATGGTATTTCAGCAAGCCCTTCTTTGACCAATGCCAGCCTGTTACAAATACATTGAGAGCTTCAACGAGCCCCCTGCTCTGGGGACGGATCTGCGGGCCTCCTCACAGTGCAGAGCTAGAGTTTGGTGGTAACCAGAGCCGAGAACCAGCTGCAGCTCCCATCGCCCGCAAGTGTTACTCACCGATTTATAAAACACCCAGCACATGCATGACCCCATGACGGGCTGAGTGAGGATGCAGTGACTAGGGTCCTGTCCTTGCCCCCGCTCCTAAGCTACCTGGATGTCTCCGTGTTCAACTAAAGACGGACTGATCCAAACGCAGCCACTGCTTGGCCCAGTCTACCTATGCCCTGTGCAGCAACTGACTGCTGGCAAACGCTGGCCTGGCGGATTAAACCGGGCTGTAGCTTCTCCCCACAATGGTCTGACTTCCTGCTGAAGCAGCAGTACTTGGAACCAGGGCCCTGGAATGCTGGTCCCAATTTCTCCTGTTCTAGACCTTTCTATCCTGCTCGTATACAGCAGAGTTGGACTAGACTGCTTTGTGGGTCCATCCAGTAATCAAATCCTGACTGCAAAGGAATGTAGCTCTCTCAGCTCCTGACTTCCACCTTGTAAATACCAGACCCCCCGATTTCACCCTCCTGACCCTGACACACAGCTGCCCGCTCACGCTGGCCTTGGCCAGGGCATCCACACAGCCGCACACTCCTCCACCCAAAGCATCCCACTCCCCGGGGCCAGCACCGTGGTGCAGGGGGTTAAGCTGTCACCTGTGATGACAGCATCCAATATGAGCGCCAGGTGGAGGCCCCGCTGCTCCCCGTCCCCTGCGGCTCCCTGCTAATGCACCCAGGAAGGCAGTGGGAAATGGCCCAAGAGTCTTGGCCCAGTCTGCCACTGGCGTGGGAGACCCAGATGGAGTTCCTGGCTTCGGCATGGCCCAGGCCCAGCCATTGCAGCCACCTGGGGAGTGAACCAGCAGGTAGAATATCCTTCTCTGTATTTTCTTCTAACTCTGCCTTTCAAATAAATCAATAAATAAATCTTTAAAAACAAAAAAGGATCCCACTCCCAGCAAAAGCAGGCCCCGTGCCTACTCCTCATTCCTCCTGTGTGACCTCACAGGGTGACCAGCCCAGGAAGAAGACGTCCTGAGCCCTTTAAGGCTTGTTTTGCAAAACGCTGTCTAAAATAGACCAAAATATATTTGGCAAAACTGCTCTCTGGCACAGGATTTTAACAACGCTTTGCTCTGGCCGGGTGAGTCCACCCATCATCCTCTTGTACATGAGGCTTTTATCATGCTCAAATGCACTCATAAAAAAGAAAAAAACCTTAACCAACCTCTTCCACAAATAAATGGCAAGAAAACAAGCAAGGGGGGTTGGGTGGGGCAGGACACAAACAAAAACTCAGAAGACCCAGAAGAGGTTTAAGAAACACATCAGCCTTGGGGGCTGGCGCTGTGGCGCAGCAGGTTAACGCCCTGGCCTGAAGCGCCGGCATCCCATATGGGCACCAGTTCTAGAGTCCCAGCTGCTTCTCTTCCAATCCAGCTCTCTGCTATGGCCTGGGAAAGCAGTAGAAGATGGCCCAAGTCCTTGGGTCCCTGCACCCGCGTGGGAGACCTGGACGAAACTCCTGGCTCCTAGCTTCAGATCGGAGGAGCTCCAGCCCTTGCGGCCATCTCTCCCTCCCTCTCTCTCTCTCTACCTCTCCTCTGTGTAACTCTGACTTTCAAATAAATAAGTAAGTCTTTGAAACACATCAGCCAAACACAACATGTGGACCTTGTCTGGATCCTGACTTGGACACTTCTGAGATCATCAGGAAAACCTGAGGCCACACTGGGTGTCAGCGGATACTGGGAATTTCTAATGGAGCTGGGTGTGATAACTGACAACGGCTGTGAAAGATCTTAGACTGTCAGAGCACACGCTGAGATATTTAAGGGAAACGCTTCTGGGCTCTGCTGTGTACACTGCCCCAGACACACAGAGGGGGCAGGGACTGAAGCAGGACCACTGGGTGCTCCTCGTATTGTTCCATTTTTTAACATCCCTGACATTCCCTGTATTTAGAAACAAGTCTAATATCTAGATACCACTTCTGTTTAAGACATCTGATATGGAAGAACCCAGAAAGGATGGTAGAAACGCTTCCATCTTGAAGTAACTCCCATTTTACAGATCCCTGAGCGACGAAATAACCTGCCCTGGCCCCGGGATGGAAGTCCAGGAAGGGAAGGCCCTGGTGGGGCTGCCCTCTGCGTGGCCCAGGCACCTCAGTCTACTTGCATGACTGGAGGGCTGAGGTCCAGGGAGTTGGGCCAGCCTGACACCAGCTAAGGCCAAAGAACCAGGACATCTGCCCTAGAGGTGGCTAGGACAGGCTTCTCTGGGTGTTACACATCACTACCTCAGTCTCTCAGCTGGCCAGAGAGCTCAATTCCCAGAGAGAGCGTGGCTGCAGCACCAGGTACCCGCAGGGGCCGACTGGCAAGCGGCACGGGCGCTCTGACAGCCTGGAGCTGGCAGGTGCGTGGGGAGCATGGCCTTTCCCAGGCACGAGCGTTCTCCAACTGTGCTTTCTCCCCAAGCCTCCCCAAACCCAGATGCAGCTTCTCCGGCTGCCAGGAATCTTGTTCACTCACACCCCACTTCTGTCCGGCACGGCCCAGCCCCACCCACTACAGGACAGGCACCGGGGCGGCCTCACTGGTCAGCACTGCGAGGGTTTCTGCCACGGGAGACAGGACAGCACAGAGGGCTGGGACACGGCAGCCTCAGGGTCAGAGGCGTGTGGAGTTCTCTGGTTACTTCGCAGAGAACACACTCACAAGCCATGTCATCCCCACGCCAGGGAGGCTGCGCCTCCGAACCCCAGAGCCCTCCGGATCAGCCTCTGCCTCCTGGACAGACGCCACCGCCCCACCTAGGTGGGACCAAGGTGTGAGAGAAGCAGACAAACCAACCTTGGGCCCCGCCAAAGGAAGGGACATGGGAGGAACAAGACGCGTGGGGCTCTCACCTTTGAATCCCTCTTGGTCACCAGGGTGTACAAGGTCTTCTTATTCAAATCAAAGTGGCCACAGACGTCCCTGGCAGCTTCAGGACCCTGG
Organism: Lepus europaeus; assembly: GCF_033115175.1. Classification (NCBI taxonomy): domain Eukaryota; kingdom Metazoa; phylum Chordata; class Mammalia; order Lagomorpha; family Leporidae; genus Lepus; species Lepus europaeus. Next base: position 12,562,626 of record NC_084828.1, on the reverse strand, counting down.
GTCACCATGGCGGCCATCATGTTGAGGCAGGCTCGAGCCATCCTGCACGGGGACAGGGACGGTAGGCCTGTCAGGAGCAGCTCACCAGGGAGCCAGCCACACCACGTGATCTGCTCTCCCCCCGGGCAGAGAACGGAAGGAAGGAGCCATGCAGATGTGCTCTGTTTTTAATAAAAGCAAAACAAGAGCCCAGAATGCAAGATGCAAAGATGTTACGGGTCCCTGGAGGAAACCAGCGTGTGGCCGAGGGATCCCAACTCAGTTCCGGCATGTGCAGGGCACCGAGAGAGACCTCCTCACAGTGCCTCACAAACCTCCTCACTTTCTCCAAAAGTGAGCTCTTGGCGCCCTCTCCATCTGCAGTTACCTGCAACAGGTGAGGCATGGGGCTAGGGCATGGGGAGGCGCCATCCCGAAAGACAGGCTAGGGCCCTGGCCGTGTGCACCCCACATCTCATCAACAGACAGACACAGAATGTTCTGTGCAGAAGGACAGCCGTCTCTGGGAGAAACACAGAGCAGGCTGAAGGGACAGAGGGGACAGTGCAAGTGCTGTGGGATGCAGTGTGGTCAACGGATGTCCTGCCCAGTGACACTCCTGCACAGTCCCCAGGGCACAGAGAACCCCGCGCCGAGAGGCGAGCCACCAAGGCAGGAGGGAAATGGGTGGTACAAGCTTGTCTGGGGTTTTCCTAGGGCACTGATGGCCAGGGGCTGCTCTCAGAGGAAGGGGGGCAGAGACATGGCCCAGAAGCCCTGCTAACAGCTCAGCTGTCCTTCATGGGCGAAGACAAACGTCAAACACTCCTGCCGAGAGCAAACCCAAAGGCTGGTCCTTGCCAGGCGCAGGCGCGCGGCGGCTTACCTGTACCCCGAGGCATACAGGGACTCACAGATGAGCTTCATGTGGTTGTTCAGCAGCTTCTTCACGATGTTGGTGCCCGCGACGTGAAAATGCGACAGATCGCTGGCTGTCCTCAGCAGGATGGCTTCAAAAACTTGAAATATTAACAGCATCTGCAAAGGCAGGATTCAACCACGGATGAACCACTGAATCCCCATTCCTCCCGCACAGAAGTGCGCCTCGGTCTGGGCCATGGTCACTTGCAGGCTCAAAACCCCCAACCTGCAGGATCAGGCCTCCCCAGACCCTGGGCCGAGGCAAGGAAGCTGGGAGGGTGCCGGCCTAGCAGGCCAACCCGCCAAGACCAAGCCCTCAGTCTGCCCCCCCAGTCTAGCCAAGCAGACGACAGCCGATGTACAACCGCACAGCCTGAAACCGAAGAGGAAAGAGACGCTGAGGAGCGGGCCCCACAGCTCGAGGACATTCAGTTACAGCGCAAACTCCGACGTCTCAACAGGTCCTCACATGTTCAGGAGATAATTCAACCTGTGTTCTCAGTCTGTGACACAAGGCTTGTGTCCCCCGTGCTGAAACCAAGCACGTTTTGATGAAGACCCTTTGCTCCACCATTCGCCAGGTGCTAACAAGGCCGTGTTTCAGGGACCATGAGGGCAGGGCTAAACGTGCGCCCGGGGCACAGGCGCAAACGTGATTGTCTGAGGAAGCTGGGGCCGTCCAGGAAACCCCCAGCACGCTCGCCAGGCGGTCAGGGACCACATACTTCACTTTCGGGCCGCTTCTCCCCACTCAGGAGCTGGAAGACCTCGGCGCACTCGACGGAGATCTTTATGTACCCTTCCACCACATCATACACGTCCTCGCTCGGCAGCTTCCGGGCAGCGGACACGAACGCCTCCAAGGCTGAAATGAGAGTTGCGTCCAATCGTGAACGAGGGCAGCCTCCTCTGACACCGTCCCGGCCACGACGCCCCCGGGCCCCTGCAGGACGCAGCGGCGGTGAACGCTGGAGACCCGGCTGTCCCCACCGCCCACGTGCACGCGCTGACGCCTTAACCCCCAGAGACGGCATGGAGACAGGGCCTTCGGGGGGGGGATCACAGTCACTGAGGGTGAGGCCAGTCCAGCAGGTCTGGGGTCCTCTTAAGGAGGGGAGGGAGACAACAGAGCTGTGTGGGAACAGGGAAAGAAGGCAGCCATAAGCAAGCCGGGAAGAGAGCCCCCACCGGAGCCCCGGCTTAGCCCTGCCTCCTTCAGAACCGGGAGATGACCATCTCTGTGCGTACCCCACCCAGGCTGTGGCACTCCGTTACGGCCAACCGAGCAGATGAACCCACAGGGACGTTATCAAGGCACCCAGGAAAGACGACGCAGGAGAGGAACAGAGCAAACCGCCCGCCCACACTCCCGGGCTTGCTCCTGGCTCCTGCAGTTACTCCCCTGGACGCTCTCCGCCCCTCAGCTTGCCTTCCTGAAGCCATAAAATGGGCTCACAGCAAGGTAATGAAGCACTACCACAAGCCTTACCTGTTTCTATCAGTTAAGTCTCACTGTGACCCACTGCCCTCAGCGCTAGTAGGTCCTTCCATTTTACAAATGAGAAAACCAAGGCCCTTGTGCAGGGCGACACAGCCGGGAAGTGGCAGAGCCAGGACTGCAACACAGACAGCCTGGCTCTGGAGCCCAGGGAGCATCCTTTCACGCTCATGGAACTGATCCCTGGGACTCGGGCGGGGGGTGGGGGTGGGGGGGTGTCCGAGTGGGGCCTGGCCCTCTATCGGCACCAGGCCCGCCAGCTGACCCAGTTCCACACGTGTAGGGCTGAGTTTGGAGACTTCTGGGGCCACAAGCAGGATTTAACACTAAGAACGTAGCAGGCAAGAACGTAAACTCCGGAGCAGTTGCCTGGCCGTGCACCTGCGAGCTCTGGGGAGGTGAGCGAGTCACTGCTGTCCGAGTTTCATCACCACACCTGAGAAACGAGAGCCATGACGGGACCTACTTCCCAGGGCCCGCGGGAGCACACAGCGGAGAACTCCCACGGAACACGCCTCAGCCTCGCGCCTAGCACAGAGCTCCCACGGAACGCGCCTAGCACAGAGCTCCCACAGAACGCGCCTCAGCCTCGCGCCTAGCACAGAGCTCCCACGGAACGCGCCTAGCACAGAGCGAACCCTCAGAAAAGAGCCCTGGCTGTCCTCAGTGGCAGGCCATTCAGCCCTCTGCTGGCCTGCAAAGGTCTTTTTAATTTTTTTTTAAAAGATTTATTTTATTTATTTGAAAGGCAGAGTTACAGAGAGCAGCAGAGACAGAGAGGGGTCTTCCATCCACTGGTTCCCTCCCCAGATGGCTGAGCTGATCTGAAGTCAGGAGCCAGGGCTTCTTTCCAGGTCTCCCACATGGGTGCAGGGGTCCAAGGACTCGGGCCATCCTCTGCTGCTTTCCCAGGCGCATTAGCAGGGAGCTGGACTGGAAGTGGAGCAGCCGGGACTGGAACTGGCGCCCATTTGGGATGCCAGCGCTGCAGGCTGGGGCTTTAACCCACTGTGCCCCAGCCCTGGCCCCAGTGCAGTCACCATGTAGGCTGCGGTGCAGCACTCCCCAGCAGCTACACTCACTCCCTAAACACGCACCAAGCGCCTGCACCTGGGGTGCGGCAGGTGCCACCAAGGCTCTGGGGCCAGACCCCACTGCTGCCTCCAGCTCATGAGCAGGGGCGAGGCTGCTCTGGCCCGGTAGCTGTGATTCACCTGAGCACTCACAGGACCCCACTGCCTCCTTCAAGAAAGCAGAACACCAGGGAGGGCAGGGGTTGCTAATGCAGAGGGTAGTCAGTGCTAATGTTTCTCTTCAAGGACTCATTTGCCACACTCTCACTTAACTCTGGGCAGTCCAGGTACAGCAGGTGGGGACTGCTGGCCCAGTGCACCTGTCCTCTCTCTGCACGCACCACTCCCTGAGGACGCAGCCCGCACTACAGGGGGTGGCTGGGATGTGCTGGTGAACAAACTGGCAAGGCCTCCACCCACGCAGTATCGGCAGAGACCAGTCCATGCCATGAATATTTATGAGGCACTCACCATAACCTCTGTGATAGGCAGGGACCGCACAGTGCAGGAAGAGGGCTAGGAAGCAGGACACAGGGGTGCATGGGGTGTGGTTTCAACTGGGGAGCAAGATTTACACCGGAGGGCTGGGAAGGTGTTCTCTACAGAACACTGTAACCGACATTGCTAAGAGTAAGAACGAGTCGGAGGGCTGCAGGCCAAGGATCTGCCAAGGCCCCAAACTGGAGGGTGCAGAGGGTGGGGCCCAGTACGTGAATGAGTGGGGAGGGTGATCTGAGACAAAGACAGAGAGGTGGGAAGGGCAAAGGTAATAGTAATGACCTTGTATTTTATCCTAAAGACCCTGGGACATCCCTGGAGGTTGTCATGAGAGAAGTGAAACGATCAGATCTGAAGTTCTAAAAGCTCATGGCGGGGGGGTGGGCGCGGGGGCAGCGTTGTGGCATAAAGCCGCCACCTGCAACACGGGCATCCCACGTGGGTGCTGGTTCGAGTTCCGGCTTTCCCACTTCTAATCCAGCTCCCCGCTAGGAGAGCAATGGAAGATGACCCAAGTGCTTGGGCCCCTGCACCCATGTGGGGAGACCCTGAAGCTCCTGGCTTCAGCCTGGCCCAGCCCTGGCCACAGCAGATGGAAGATCTCTCTCTGTCTCTCTGTAACTCCTTTAATAAATAAATATACAAATATTAAAAAGGAAAGCTCATCCCACTGCTGCACATAGAGGGCACAAGGGTAGGAAAGGGAGAACGACCCCGGGCAGCCCCAGGCACAGGCCCAGCAGGGACTGACGGCACCCAGGCTAGAACGAGGATGAGGACAATGGAGGGGACCAGAGACTCAGGAGGGGATGCGCCCAGGCCCGGGGGGACAGAGGCAGATGCACCTGCAGGAACACCCAGGTGACCAGAGTTAGCCCTTCCTGTCATGGGACACAGAAGCAGAAGGGGATGGGACTTCCACCACAGGACCTTTTCTGTATTGCTGGTGGAGGCAGCGGCAAAACCATCCCAGGAGCTGGCCTGAAGCACACGGCTTCTCGATGCAGGATCCTCCTGATGCTGACACCAACGCACCCCTGAGCCCTCGGGGTCTGCACCGTGTGACACCACAGCCCTTTCCTCCACTACACGGTAGGGAGCGGCATCAGAAACCTTCCCCCAACTTGCACCTGTTGCACCCCATCTCCCAGCGATCCCACCTCAGGAAGTCAAGAAATCGTATCAAAGGGGAGACCCAACAGAGCCTCCCACGAGGGAGTCACACTTCCATCCAGTGCCGTCGGCCTCGCCCAATCTCCCCGCCCTTCACCTACACCGACGCCTATCAGCATGAGGCAGCTGCAGGCCGTGGCGGTCTCTGTGAAACAGGGCATAGGACCTTTGCAAAAATGACTGCTGGGGCCGGCGCTGTGGTGTAGTGGGTAAGCCGCCACCTGCAGTGCTGGCATCCCATCTGGGCGCTGGTTCAAGTCCCGACTGCTCCTCTTCCTATCCAGCTCTCTGCTATGGCCTGGGAAAGCAACAGAAGATGGCCCAAGTCCTTGGGCCCCTGCACCTGCATGGGAGACCAGGAAGAAGCACCTGGGTCCTGGCTTTGGATCAGTGCACTCCAGCCGTTGCAGCCAGTTGGGGAGTGAGTGAGTCATCGGATGGAAGACCTCTCTTTCTCCCTCTCCTTCTATGTAACTGACTTTCAAATAAATAAATCTTAAAAACAAACAAACAAACAAAACAAAAAAAAACGTGACTGCCTCTGCCAGAAATGCTCCAATCCCTGCCCCACCCTACAACGCTCCTGAAAAGCCGCTTCCTTCTGGGAGTTTTCTCTGATCCCCCGGGTTGAGCTGCAAGCAGCGTAAAGCAGGCTCAAGCTCCATGCACCTCTGCTCTGGAGGACCCGGGCTGGGGACGGTAAGGAATGTGACATTATGGACTGCCCTCTCCCTCCCCCACCCGACTGTGGGCCCCACAGCGGCAGAGCCCACGTCAGACTTGTATTCATCCTTTTACCGCTACCCTACCAAATAAAAGCCCCTAGTACTGAAGAGTGAGTGAGTGAAACGTAGAATCTTGTACTACCACTGGCCATTCAGTGTTCAAATGCTTTTTAAAATCTGTAGGAGGGGTCAGCATTGTGGTGCAGCAGGTTAAGCCACAGCCTGCGACACTGGCATTCCATATGGGCACCCAGCTCCTTGCCAAGGCACCTGAGAAAGCAGCAGCAGAAGGTCCAAGTCCTCCGGCCCCTGCACCCATGGGGGAAGACAAGGATGAAGCGCCTGGCTTCGGCCTGGCCCAGCCCCAGCTGCTGTAGCCATTTGGGGAGTGAACCTGTGGACCGAAGATCTCTCTCCCTCTCTGCAACTCTGCCTTTCAGATAAATAAATCTTTTATTTTTTTTAAAAGATTTATTTGAGAGGCAGAGTTACAGAGAGGCAGAGGCTGCTGGTTCACTCCCCACATGGCCGCAACGCCCAGAGCTGTGTTGATCCAAAGCCAGGATCCAGGAGCTTTTTCCAGGTCTCCCACGCAGGTGCAGGGGCCCAAGCTCCTGGGCCATCTTCTACTGCTTTCCCAGGCCATAGCGAGGAGCTGGATCGGAAGTGGAGCAGCTGGGACTTGAATCAGCACCCATAGGGATGCCAACACTGCAGGTGGCGGCTTTACCCACTATGCCACAGTGCTGGCCCCAAAATAAATCTTTAAAAAAAGAAAAAAAAAACCTGTAGGAGGGGCCAGCATTGTAGAGCACAGGGCTAAGCCACCACCTGCAACGTTGGCATTCTATATGGGTGCTGACTCTTTTTTTTTTTTTTTTTTTTAATTTTTGACAGGCAGAGTGGACAGTGAGAGAGAGACAGAGAGAAAGGTCTTCCTTTGCCGTTGGTTCACCCTCCAATGGCGGCCGCGGCCCGTGCGCTGCAGCCGGCGCACCACGCTGATCCAAAGGCAGGAGCCAGGTGCTTCTCCTGGTCTCCCATGCAGGTGCAGGGCCCAAGGACTTGGGCCATCCTCCACTGCACTCCCGGGCCACAGCAAAGAGCTGGCCTGCAAGAGGGGCAACTGGGACAGAATCCGGTGTGCCGGCGCCGATAGGCGGAGGATTAGCCTGTTGAGCCACGGCGCCGGCCTGGGTGCTGATTCTTGTCCCGCCTGCCCCACTTCCGATCCAGCTCCTGGAAAAGCAACAGAAGATGGCCAAGTCCTTGAGCCCCTGTCACCCAGCGGGAGACCTGGAAGAAGCTCCTGCCTCCTGGCTTCGGCCTGGCCCAGCCCGGTTATTATAGGCATCTGGGGAGTGAACCAGCAGGTGGATGCTCTCTGTCTCTCCCTCTAACTCTGTCTTTCAAACAAATAAAAATAAGTAAACCTTAAAAAAAAAATTCTGTAGGAGAAAAATCGCACATCGAGGCGAGTCTGACCGCTACACTTCATCATCCCGTTAACCTGGGAGAAATACCGCCCTGTTTTCTTTTAGCACTCTGACCACGTTTGCACACAGCCCGTTCGCTGCTATTTCTTCCCTGACAACCTGCACCTTCCCAAGTGACGCCAGGCAGCTGCGAAGGGCAGCCGCGCTGTACAGGAAGCCACCCGGCCCCTGGCCCAGCTCTGGGCTCTGCTGCCCGGGAGCGGTCAGCACGGGGCTGGAGGCTCCGGGTGCTCCCGACGGGCACCCTAGCTTCTCGTTCCCGACAACAGCAACCGCGCGGCCGGCCGGCTCCCGGCGAGGAAAGGTGCGGGGCCCAACCACCGGGGCCCGGGTGCCCCGCACCCCCGGAGGCCTGGCGCGCACCCCGGCACTCGGAGAACACCGGGCAGGCACGTGCTCCCGGCCCGCACTCACCCGCAGCCGCGCCCTGCGGGTCCCTCAGCTGGGCCTTGAACTGCACGCCCGTGAGCTCTTCCTGGCGGGCCCGCTTGGCTGCTCCCGCCGGCAAGGCCGCCCCGTCCTGGCGGCCCCGGGCCTTCCTCTTGGGAACCCCCATCGCTGCGAGGTTGGGGCGCGACGTCGACCACGCACCTGCCGGGGCAGCCCGGGGAGAGGGCGCGTGCACAGGGCTGACGCGCACCAGGGCCCCTACACATGGCCCGGAAGGGGCGGGGCGGGCGGAAGACGCTGGGCCTCTGGCAGCCGGGCTCGGCGGAAGGGGCGGGGCTTGATGACCGAGCCGGCGGAAGGGGCGGGGCCCGAGGAGGGCGGGGCAGCGGGTTGCTAGGTTACGGAGTCCCGCCGCTCCGGTGTTCCGCCGGTCGCTGTGGCTGTGGCTCACGCCGGAGCCTCGGAGCCCCGTGGCGGGAAGACTCCCAGACCCCTTCTCCTTCCGACCCTGTGCGCCGTGGCAGGGACTTAGTTCGCCACCCGCAGGCGCCTGACGGTGTCACCTGGAGACCCTGCCTCACGCGCCCGGGATGCGCCTGGGAGTGGGTTCCCTCTGGCTCGCTGACCAGCAGGCCTGGTTAGTTGAGCTGGGAGGTCCTCCGGCCCCGACGCCTGGCCGAGGACTGTGCAGGTGCCCTCCACCCCCGCCCCAGGGCGGCCACCGCCTAGAGCAGACCGCCTGGTCGGGTAGGAGTCGCTGCGCTCCTGGGACCGCGTGGGTGGACGGAGGGTCCCGGGGAGGGGGACGAGGGTGGAAACCGGCGGGGCACGGCCCGGGCCTCCACACCGAAAATCCGTCGGTGGAAGAGACGGCGAGGAGCTGGCTGCCTCCGGGCGCCCGCGTCCCGCGTCGGAGTGCGCGGTTCCAGTTCTCTGCCTCCGATCCGGCTTCCTGCTGACGCTCAAGTCCGGGCTGCCGCACTTCCCATCCAGCTCTCTGCTGTGGTCTGGGAAAGCAGTAGAAGATGGCCCAAGTGCTTGGGCCCTGCACCTGCATGGGAGACCGGGAAGAAGCTCCTGGCTCCTGGCTTTGGATCAGCACAGCTCCGGCCGTTCCGGCCATCTGGGGAGTGACCAGTGGATGGAAGATCTCTCTCTCTCTCTCTCTGCCTCTCTTCTGTGTAACTCTTCCTTACAAATAAATAAATATTTTTTTAAAAAATTGAATGTGGAAACAGGCAGGTGCATTTTTAAAATACGACTTAATACTTGAGTATGCAGTCAAATCAGCTAAGAGCCGATGAGTTTGATGATTCCTGGAATTCTTTGCCAGGCTGTCCTCTAGGCCAAGCAAATACGGACTTTTGCTCTGCAAGTGGATGTTTTGTTTTGGTAAAATTTATTTATTTATTTGCAAGTCAGAGTTACACAGAAAGAGGAGAGGCAGAGAGAGAGAGAGAGAGAGGACTTCCATCCAATGGTTCACTCTCCAATTGGCCACAACTGCCGGAGCTGTGCCAGTCCGAAGCCAGGAGCCAGGAGCTTCTTCCAGGTCTCCCATGTGGGTGCAGGGGCCCAAGGACTTGGGCCATCTTCCACTGCTTTCCCAGGCCATAGCAGAGAGCTGGATCGGAAGTGGAGCAGCCGGGTCCCAAACTGGTGCCCATATGGGATGCCGGCACTGCAGGTCAGGGCATTAACCCGCTGCGCCACGGCAGCGAGGACAGTGAGCATCTGAGGACAGTGGCCTTTTGGGACCTGTTGGGGTTTCCAAGACTGTACTGGAAAAAGGCACCCAGTGTTGACCACAGCCGCTGCCTACGGGAATGTCAGAGAGGGAGCTGCCCCTGCTGATTTGAGCGGAGGCTGCAATATTAAGAGAATGGGATATGCTCACAATCAGACTGCAGAAGACACCACACTTTTTACTCTTAATGAAAACAGACTTCTGGTCCACATCGGTTCTCTTCTCGGGTGCGTTGTCAACACCAGCTTGGTTTTCTGCCAGGACGAATCGACCAAAAGAGGCAGCAGCATAGTCAAAGCTTCAGTTTCTGACTCTGTAACCCTGGGCAAGTTCCGGTTGTTCTGGACTGATTTGCCTCACAAATAATTAGTGCCAGGAAGTCGCCAGGACTGCCCAGCTAAAGGGGAAGCCAGAAGTCACCCAGTGTATCTAGCCCCAAGTTCAAGAAACCGGAGTTGGCAGTGCCCATCCCAGCCTCAGCCAGGGACAACCCTGATTGGCAGGAGATGGGCAAGAAAGCCCAGGCAGATGCTGCAGGAACACCACCGGGTGCCAGCAATCATTGGCACCAGGTCACAGCCCTCTGCCCAGACTCTGGCTCAGCACCCCACCTCCAGGGAGTGGCGTGGCTCTGCATAGAAAAGCCCTGCACGGGTTAGTCCCCAGGGGCTGAGCATCCCTGTTCCTAGGCTGCTGGAAGCTGGAATCCCACTCCGGGCGTTTGCACTTGTTCCCTCCCCCTGAAACTCTGCCTGGGCTCCCTTTGGCTTAGCCTCTCCCTTGAGAAAGCCGTGATCTCTCCATCCTCCATTCTCTATCTCCTTACCCTCCTCCTTTGACTTTTGACCTTATCACCCTGTGATAGTAGATATTCTTTATTAAAATGTGGACTGTAGACTGGCACACAACAAAATTCAGTGCTCGCCTCGCACTGCCCAGACCACACACCATAGGATTCAAGAAATGCTTGCTAAGTAAATGTCTATAGAGATATGACTATGAGTGAATGGACACATCAACCTGGGTATTGTGCTTGATTTCCCGTGAGTCTACCCTAAAGGACCAATTCACTCCTAGAACAGTGTCCAAGACCCTTGGCTGCAGACTTCTGAATGGACCCCTGGACCTCGGTGAATTAGCCGAGGGAAGCGTCCCACCCGAGGAGCCCACTGATTCCTCTCCAGAGGCCACACTGCACATTCACACCTGTTCGTTGTGTTTCTTGCTCCTTTCCATCTGCAGTGTTAGACTCAAGTTCTGGAAAGGCGTGAAGGGAGACGCTCAGGATGCACGTCAAGTTCATGTTCAAGTTCATGTTAAATCGCATCCATCATAGACTCAGAATGTGAGAAGAATGCACTGCTGGACACAACGTGACGTCGTTTTGATTGCTTTGTCCTGCATCGTTTCATCTGGGTAAAGGCTTGCTAATTCAATCCCACGTTGAGGCGAGGTATAGCATTGTTTATGCAAATTCTGATCTCTGTAATTTCAATTGTAAGAGAGACTCAAACTGAGAAACCACCAATATTTTAAAATTTTATTTATTTATTTATTTGAAAGGCAGAGTAGAAGAGACACAGAGAGAAAGAGACAGAAAGAGAGATCTTCCATCAGCTGGTTCACTCCCTGAATGGCTGCAACAGCCAGGTCTGGGCCAGGCTGAAGGCAGGAGCGAAGAACTCCATCCTGGTCTCCCACGCAGGTGCAGGGGCCCAAGCACTTGGTCCATCATTTGCTGCCTTCCCAGGCACGTGAGCAGGAAGCTTGAGCCTCAGCAGAGCAGCCAGGACCTGAACCAATGCCAGCACTGCAAGCGGCAGCTTAACCCCCGTGGCACCACATTGCCAGTGCCAGTAGTGAGTGTTTTAGTGTGACATTTGCACAAATCAAGACGGTTCTCAATTATCTGCTTGTCTAACAAGGAAAACAAGGATGGATGATTTCAAAGACAGTCATTGTGAACTTCAGAAGTAGCATCAGAAAGTGAGAAGGATTGGAAACAAGTGAGCTAATCAAAAATGTTCAAATCAAGAAATTGGAAAAAGTGCAATAACCTAAACAGGTAGGAAGGGAGGAGAAACAAAAGTAAGCTCAGAAATGAATTACAAAAGAACAGAAAAAACCCACTAAAGAATATTCTTAGGCCAAAAATTGATTGGTTCTGGTTTTTATGTTCTAGGGACAAAGCTGGGAAGATAAAAGGAAATGATGCAAAAAAAATGCCTTAAAACATAAAAGAACTAAATTAGTATACAAACACCACAGATTTTAAAATAATAAAAAGTATTATAAACAACTATTCATCCAAAACCTTGAAACTAAATTCTGTTGGAGGGTAAAAGTCCCAACATCGACACAAAAAGCACTAGAAAATCTAAATACACCAACAACTAAAGAAAATGACAAGCCAATCAAACCTTTTCCAAAACACAGATGATTCATCAGGTGAATTCTAATGATGTTCTTAGAAATAGAAAATCCTTACCTAGCTCAGTTTGTTCCACAAAACAGAAAAGGAAGAAAGTATTCCAACATCTTTTATAATAGGCCAATATAACCCTAAGGTCAAAACCAAAGAGAATACAGACAGAGGAGAGGAGGGAACTACTTCAATGATGGATACGGATGTGTGTACATAAATACAAACAAATAGCCACAATTATGGATTAAAGGAGAAAAATAAATTATTATTTGAATAGATGGAAAAAGGCATTTGGGGCCGGTGCTGTGGCATAGTAGGTTAATCCTCTGTCTGCGGTGCAGGCATCCCATATGGGTGCTGGTTGGAGACCTGGCTGCTCCACTTCCGATCCAACTCTGCTGTGGCCTGGGAAAGCAGTGGAGGATGGCCCAGGTCCTTGGGCCCCTGCACCTGCATGGGGGACCAGGAGGAAGCACCTGGCTCCTGACTTCAGATCGGCGCAGCTCTGGCTGTTGAGGCCATCTAGGGAGTGAACCAACAGAAGGAAGATCTTTCTCTGTCTTTCCCTCTCACTTGTCTGTAACTCTACCTTTCAAGTAAATAAATAAAATCTCTTTAAAAAAGGCATTTGAAAAAATGCTTATTTATAATACTTTAAAATTCCTTAAAACTAGAACTGAGAGGAACCCCTTAACATGACAAAGACCTGCAGAAATTGTCATGCCTACAGGAAAAACTTGAGGGACCCTTGCGTTATGGCTGGGAGCAATAGAAAAGACAGAGCTCTCCACTATCTACGCTCTTATCTATTACTGGAGATCCTGGCCAGTGAGATAAAGCAAGATGAAGAAAAAAGAGGTGGAAGGATTGGAAGACCAGCTGAGTGCCAGTGCCACTCCATCATCATCATCTCCCTTAACGTCTCCTCTCAGAGTGCATCACGACAACTTCATGCATTGGCACTCTTCGCTTTGGTCTTTACTTCCTTTTCATGTATTAACATTCGAATTGCATCAACACGATCACTTTTCTTTGTTACATTGAAGTAATCCTGAACTGCTAATGTTAAATGTAATCATGTCTTCAGAGAGATTCGCTTTGGGAAACCCACCTGCTGAGGTGCAGGAAGACAGACAACATGGCAGACAGGTCAGCATGAGTGCCCCAAAGGGGAGTAAGATGGGCGAGGATCACTAGCATGGGCAGGAGAGAGCAGATGCCTGAATGAGTTAGCGGGGCGGGAGGTGAGGCCAGACAACCCACGGGGACTGCATTCCAAGGAGAAGCCAAGCACAGGCAAAGGCACTGAGGCAGGAACTAGATAGACCAGAGTGGCCAAGCAACAGCAAAAAGGCCCAGAGTATCTGTGTATTATTCTGATTTCCATTCTTATAGCAAAATGTCCAAGGCTGGGCAAAAAGAAAAGAGGTCTATGTAGCTCACAGCCATGGAGGCTGAAAGCCGGAACAGCATGGCGCTGGCTCTGGTGAAGGCCCTGCAGCTGCATCCCATCATGGCAGATGGCATCAGCATGAGAGCCTGTGTGAGAGGGAGAGATGACATGGCGAGACAGGGAGCCAGAGCCTGGGAAGGCACCAGACTTGCTGTTTTGTGACAACCCTCTCTGGAGAACCATATGGATCTCTTTCCGAGAACAGCGTCCCAAATGACCCAACCACTTCCCAGTGGGCTCCAGCTCCTAGAGGTTCCACCCCCTCCCATGTCTCTACCGTGGAGCCCAACTGCCAACACGTGGAGCCTGGAGGGACACTGAACCCGTAACCAAACCACAGCAGCAGCAGTCTGCAGCAGGAGGGCAGGCGTGGTAAAATGAGATCTATGGAGAGTCAGACAAAATGATTCGTGTGGTGCCCATGACTTGAATTGAATTGTCTGGATTTCCAGTTCTGAAACTGGGCACCAAAGGGCACCGTGCCCCAAGAAGCTTACAGGTTTATTCTGGAATATTCTGCTAAGTTGAGGGGAGTACAGAGATTCTTGACATCCATTCCTTGCCAGGCAAACCACTGGCTCACTGGAGACAGTTCCTATTTTCTTTTTTTTTTAATTAAAAAAAAAATTTTTTTTTGACAGGCAGAGTGGATAGTGAGAGAGAGAGAGAGAAAGGTCTTCCTTTTTGCCGTTGGTTCACCCTCCAATGGCCATCATGTCCGGCGCACTGCGCTGATCCGAAGGCAGGAGCCAGGTGCTTCTCCTGGTCTCCCATGCGGGTGCAGGGCCCAAGCACTTGGGCCATCCTCCACTGCCTTCCCGGGCCATAGCAGAGAGCTGGCCTGGAAGAGGGGCAACCGGGATAGAATCTGGCGCCCCAACCGGGACTAGAACCCGGTGTGCCGGCACCGCAAGGCGGAGGATTAGCCTGTTAAGCCACGGCGCCGGCCAGACAGTTCCTATTTTCAACATTAGATTGTACTACTTGCTTTTTGATGATGTCACGGCTTTGCGAAGCTGAGCTTTCAGTAGTTACTGTGATCAAAAAGAAAAAGCAAGTAGTACTAAAAAACCAACATGGGACAGGAAATGAGGGGGCACAGGGTCCAACCTCAGTTCAAGGTTGTACAAAGAGTGCCATGCCCAACGGGTACACATACCTCACTAGTAAATAAACATGGTTATTTAAAGATAAGATTAAAATATTTTTTCTTTCAATTTAAGTGTATTTTTTCAAACTTCTGCTTATTAAAACAAATACTCATTGAGTCTATCTATTTAATAAACATAGTGGTTAAGAGTATGTGTGTGGCCGGCGCTGTGGCTCAATAGGCTAATCCTCCACCTTGCGGCACCAGCACACGGGGTTCTAGTCCCGGTTGGGGCACCAGATTCTGTCCCAGTTGCTCCTCTTCCAGGCCAGCTCTCTGCTGTGGCCAGGGAAGGCAGTGGAGGATGGCCCAAGTGCTTGGGCCCTGCACCCGCATGGGAGATCAGGAGAAGCACCTGACTCCTGCCTTCGGATCAGCGCAGTGCGCCGGTTGCGGCGGCCAATGGCGGGTGAACCAACAGCAAAGGAAGACCTTTCTCTCTGTCTCTCTCTCCCACTTTCCACTCTGCCTGTCAAAATAAATAAATAAATAAATAAAATAAAAAATAAAAAGAGTATGTGTGTGCCTGTATTCTGTCTTTAGACATTATGAAAAATTATTGAGAGACATGAACAGAGAAATTTTGGGAATCTCTGCTCTAGGTCATACACCAGACTGGTTTTTGTTGATTCTGAATTCTCTTTGGTGAAGTTTGGTTTATATTCTTTGTGGTAGCTTTAAGCTTTCCCTTAAGAGTGATCATTTAGGGGCCAGTGCTGTGGCTTAGTGGGCTAAGAAAGACCTGGCTCTTGGCTTTGGATCAGCTCAGCTCCAGCCATTGCAGCCCTTTGAAGAGTGAACAAGCAGATGGGCCGGCGCCGCCGCTCAATAGGCTAATCCTCCACCTGCGGTGCCAGCACACCGGGTTCTAGTCCCAGTCGGGGCGCCAGATTCTGTCCCAGTTGCTCCTCTTCCAGGCCAGCTCTCTGCTGTGGCCAGGGAAGGCAGTGGAGGATGGCCCAAGTGCTTGGGCCCTGCACCCGCATGGGAGATCAGGAGAAGCACCTGACTCCTGCCTTCGGATCAGCGCGGTGCGCTGGCCGTGGCGGCCATTGGCGGGTGAACCAACGGCAAAGGAAGACCTTTCTCTCTGTCTCTCTCCCACTGTCCACTCTGCCTGTCCAAAAGAAAAAAAAAAAAAAAAAAAGAGTGAGCAAGCAGATGGAAGACCTCTCTCTCTCTCTCTCTTGTCTCTCTGCCTCTGCATCTCTGTACCTCTGCCTCTCAAATAAATAAATAAAATTCTTTTAAAAAATAAAAGAGTGATAATTTAACTGCTGGCATTATGGAACGGTGCAGCTCCAGCATCCCTTACGAGCACCGATTTTAGTCCCTGCTGTTCTACTTCCAGTGCAGCTCCGTGCTCATGTGCCTGATAAAGTAGTGCATGGGGCCCTGCACCCACATGAGAGACCCAGAGCTCCTGGCTCCTGGCTTCGGCTTGGTCCAGCCATGACCCTTGCAGAAATTTGTGGAGTGAACCAGCCGGTGGAATATCTCTGTCTCTCTCTGTCTCCATCTCTCTCTCCCCTTCTCTTTCTGTATTTCTGTTTTTTTCAAATGAATAAATAAACAAATATTTAAAACAAAAACCAAAAAAAGGTTATCTAAATATATTTTGAGAAAAAGAAAAAAATAAAAACTTTGATCACTTTGTATTTCTATGTTCGGAACAGCGTTATACACAGCAGCCCAGAGGTGGAAGCGGCCCAGTCGGTGCCCATCAGTGTAAACAAAGTGTGATACACAAATACATACCAGGGGTGACATTTTAGCCTTAACAAGGAATGAAATCCTGACCCAAGCCGCAATCTTGCGAAATAAGCAGTCACAAAAAGACACGTGCTGTAGGACTCCACGTGCATCAGGCACCTGCAGCACTCAGATTTGCAGAGACAGAAAGCGGAATGGTCCACTGCTGTGGGCCAGGTCTCAATGCACAGGGAATTTCAGCCTGGGGACATGAGCCGCTCTGGATGGGTGTTGCCAATGGCCCCACAACAATGCAGATATACTCAATGCCACTGAACCGCAAGCTGCGAACGGCTGAGATGGCATACGCTACGTCATGCATGTTTTACCACCATTTAAAAGAAATTAAAATTTGAAGTTAGGAGCCGCTCACCAGTCCCAGACATAAACTAAAATTCCCACCTACAGAGGGCGCCATTGGCAGCACCTCGCCAGCATCTGTGGTCGGATGTGCAGGAGCGGCTTGACCCAGGGCTTCCCTCCAGGTCTTCGGCGTGGGCACCAGGCCTGGGCCTTTCTGCCATGCCCTCCTATTCCAGAGACTCTTGCTAAGGGTTTGCTTGGCTTTGTTTCACTAATCTGCTGCTGACCTAGGGGAGATCCTCTGGGTGTATACATGCCCACCTTCTTTCCAGGTGAGAAGGTCACAGCCGGGGCCCAAGTGGCACAGACAAGCAAGGGACCTTTGTTCATCCTGGGCAACAGGTGGGAACCGGAGGCTGCCTCGCAGAACGAAGCAGCAGCTTCTAAAGGACACAGGGCAGATGGCTCCGCACGCAGCCGAAGTGGCACAGATGGAAAGTGAACCTGTGGTTGGCGCCAGGGGCGGGGGAGAGGGGGATGGGGAGTTGTCCAGTTTTGCATGATGGACAGGGTTCTGGAGATGCGTGATGGGGAGGCTTGTGCAGCAATATGAATGCACTGAGCACTGAACCGTATTATTATTTTTTAAAAAGATTTATTTATTTTACTTGAAAGTCAGAGTTACAGAGAGGCAGAGGGAGAAGGAGAGGGAGAGAGAGAGAGAGGTCTTCTGTCCATTGGTTCACACCCCAATGGCTACAACGGCCAGAACTGTGCCAATCCGAAGCCAGAAGCCAGGATCTTCTTCCAGGTCTCCCATGAAGGTGCAGGGGCCCAAGGACTTGGACCATCTTCTACTGCTTTCCCAGGCCATAGCAGAGAGCTGGATCGGAAGAGGAGCAGCCGGGACTCGAACCGGCACCCATATGGGATGCTGGCACTGCAGACGGTGGCTTTACCCACTATAGCACAGCGCCGGCCCCTGAATCATATTCTTAAAACTGGTTGGCATGGTGCATTTTATGTTATGTGTATTATACTATAATAAAACATTTTTAAAAGAAAGGGAGATATATATATATATTTATATTCATATATTTATATTTAGCCGTCCATATCCCCAGGCCTCGGAGCACTTGAAGCTAAAGTCAGACTTGGCTGGGATTTCATAGGAAAGTCAGGTCCCAGAATGCAAGTGTACCTGTCAATCACAGAGGGGAAGAGGGTGAGGGAGGTGGCCAGGTCTGAGGAGGCCACAAGAGGGAGGGAGGGAGGAGGGGGAAGGGGGCGTTCAGAAATGGGAGTCCGGGAGGTAAGAGCCACTGTCATTCAAAGGGACTCCTTGGAAGCTGTTTCTGTCACCACCTTGCGGTTTGTTTGAAGAGTCATTTATATATTTGGAAGGCAGATCTTGGAAAAGAGATCTTTGGTTGGTTCACTCCTCAAATACTGGCAACAGCCAGCGCTGGGCCAGGCCTCAACCAGGAGCCAGGAGCTCCATCCAGGTCTCCCACGTGGGTGGCAGTAACCCAGATCCTTGGGCCATCACCTGCTCCATCCCCAGGGCATTAGCAAGGAGCCAGGTCAGAAGCAGCTCTCTGATACAGGATGTAGGCATTGCAAACAGCGGCTTAGCGTGCAGCACCACAATGCCTACCCCAGCAAAGTGTGTTTGGTCATGGACATAAGTAGGGGTTCAAATGAAAGTGGAGTAGCATCCTCCGCCCAAGACATCATAATATACCAAGTCCACGAGTCGACCTCGTCCCTCCTCATGGTGGCGCCTGTGTGAGCCTTCCATGCCGAGGGCCTTCTCACTCTAAGTGCTACCACAACCCATAGCTCCAGTACCGATCTTGGCAGAGCCAGGGTTTGAACCTCTGGCTGCCGAACCATTCGCCACCGCTCTGCACTTAGGGAAGCT
Organism: Lepus europaeus; assembly: GCF_033115175.1. Classification (NCBI taxonomy): domain Eukaryota; kingdom Metazoa; phylum Chordata; class Mammalia; order Lagomorpha; family Leporidae; genus Lepus; species Lepus europaeus. Next base: position 12,544,119 of record NC_084828.1, on the reverse strand, counting down.
TGGTTTCCTGGAGCCAGAGCCACCTCCCTCCGACACACAGCCAACTCCTTCCACCAACACACGGTCCTGTCTGATGACAGAGAAGCAAGAAGCATGCCTGGTCCCCAAGTGGAAGGGAAGAGAGAAGGGGGTAGGGAGGGGACGGGGGTGTGGTCCTGGAGACAAACTGCCCCTTGCCTTTTTTTTTTAATAGAAAACTTTTATTTAATAAATGTAAGTTTCAAAAGTACAAATTTTGGATTATAGCGGTGTTTCCCCCCCATAACCATAACCATCCTCCCACCTGCAAACCATCCCATCTCCTACTCCCTCTCCCATCCCATTCTTCATTAAGATTATTTTTAAATTATCTTTATATGCAGAAGATTAACTCCATACTAAGTAAATATTTCAACTATTTGCACCCACACAGACACACAAAGTATAAAGTACTGTTTGAAGACTAGTTTTACCGTTAATTCTCATAGTACAACACATTAAGGACAGAGATCCTACATGGGGAGCAAGTGCACAGGGACTCCTATTGTTGATTTAACAATTGACATCAATATAACAATTGACACTCTTATTTATGATGTCAGTGATCGTCGGAGGCTCTTGTCATGAGCTGCCAAGGCTATGGAAGCCTCCTGAGTTCACAAACTCTGACCTTATTAGGCAAGGCCATAATCAAAGTGGAAGTTCTGTCCTCCCTTCAGAGAAAGGTACCTCCTTCGATGGCCCCTCTTTCCACCAAAAACTGCCCCTTGCTCTCAGGAACCCCCAGGCTGGCGCAGCTTCCTGTAGCATTGCTGAAGGCACTGAGTTAGTGCCCAGAAGCCTCAGGGCTCCGGGGGGGAACCTAGCCCCATCCAGCCTCCAAGGGAAAAAAGATGCCTTCTTCCAGAACCGGTGCTCACCCCTGGACACTCAGGAGTCCCCACACTGAGAGATTCCTACGAATGGGAAATGATAATTCAGTTATTCAGAAGAGCCCCCCAAAAACTTGATTATGAAGCTGCTGCCTGCTTTTACGAACAAGAAAACAGGAGTAACATTTAACCACGTGGAGGGCTTATGCACAAAATAAGTGAAAAAAATATATGTTTAAGAATATAGTAAGGCATGTCAAGGAATCTATATGGATTCAGACCAATTTCCTGAAATGCTACATCAATTTTAAATAGGTCACAGGTTTCTAAAGCCAACAGGGACTTCAGTGTGGAACTTCCTGGATTTGCAGGTTGCAAAGGCGAGAGGCGGGGAGGTGAAGTGTCTCCTCCATGGCTGGCTGCCTCCAAGTGGCAGAGCTGGGACTTGACACAAAGGCATCTGAGTGGCAACTTGAACTTGAGTGGACACTATTGGACAAGACGCTTTTGACCTTGGATGGACTGTTGGTATGGATATCAGTTGAATGCTGCTCACATAATTTTTTTTTTTTTTAATTTGAGAGGCAGACAGAGAAAGAGAGAGAGCTCTCATTCACTGGTTTGCTACCCAATGGCCCTGGGCCAGGTGTTGAAGCCAGGAGCGGGGAACCCAATCCAGTTCTCTGTCTTGGATCTCGGGAACCCAATCTCTGGAGCCATCACTGCTGCTTCCCCGAATCGGCATTAGCAGGAAGCTGGAGTCAGGAGCACAGCCACGTTCAACCCTGAGCATTCCAGGAGGGCAGGTGAGCCTCTTTGCAAACACCTGTATTTGCTCACTTAGCATTCACAACCTCCTTCCATGGGTTTTTGGGTCAGACATTCCCCAGGCAAATTTCTAGGACGCCCCAGCTCGGTCTGTCCTCACCAACCGGCTCTTTGCTATTGATGTGTCTCCCTAGTGCCAGCTCGATAAACAAAGCTCCACTTGCTGCCTAAAAACCAGCCTTGCTGATCCTGCACAGCATTAGGCCTCACTCTCCCGGGCTGCAATGCTGGATTCTTGGAGGCTGACATGTGGTGGCTATGTCTGCTCAGAATGGCTTCGGCTCATTTCTGTTGGAAACCAAAAACCTGCCCTTTGCTGCAACATACTCAGGACTGGACTTTTTTTTTTTTTAACATTTTATTTATTTATTTGAGAAGTAGAGTTACAGACAGAGAGAGGGAGAGACAGAGAGAGAGGTCTTCCATCCCCAGATGGCCACAATGGTCAGAGCTGTGCTGATCCGAAGCCAGGAGCCAGGAGCTTCTTCCCAGTCTCCCATGCAGGTACAGGGGCCCAAGCACTTGGGCCATCTGCTACTGCTTTCCCAGGCCATAGCAGAGAGCTGGATGGGAAGTGGAGCAGCCAGGACTTGAACCAACGCCATATGGGATCCCAGCACCTCAGGCAGAGACTGAGCCCACTATGCCACAGCGCCAGCCCCTCAAGACTGGAATTTGAGTGCAAAGCACAATATTATCTTCCAAAACAGGCTGGGCCGTATGAGGAAGGAAGCAACCAGGATGCTGAGCAAGGGGGAAGATAGAGCTGGAAGTCGCCTCTCCATCACTCTGCCCTTTAAATAAAGAAATATATATATTTTAAAATTTGATGTATGTACCGGCGCCGCGGCTCACTAGGCTAATCCTCCCCCTGTGGCGCTGGCACCCCAGGTTCTAGTCCTGGTTGGGGCGCCGGATTCTGGCCCGGTTGCTCCTCTTCCAGTCCAGCTCTCTGCTGTGGCCCGAGAAGGCAGTAGAGGATGGCCCAGGTCCTTGGGCCCTGCACCTGCATGGGAGACCAGGAGGAAGCACCTGGTCCTGGCTTCGGATTGGCACAGCATGCCAGCCTGTAGCAGCCATTTGGGGGGTGAACCAATGGAAGGAAGACTTTTCTCTCTGTGTCTCTCTCTCACTAACTCTGCCTGTCAAAAAAAAATTGATGTATGTTTCACATACAAGTGTACACACGGGCTGATGGTGATTTCACACACTATTGTTAATATGCCACCTGTGGTTTGGCTGCCATCTATCGTGTGAGGTCAGGTGTAAAACTTCCCACTTGCGAATGTTCAACCTGTAGTTAGTTTTCTTGCCAGATGACAACATTCCTCTTAAGGTATTGTATGTGTAACACTCAAAGCATGTTTGTTGTATTCAGACTAAATCTTTATCAAGGTTTTTGTTAATTTATTTGAGAGACAGAGACAGAGGGAGAGTGCACCCATCCACGGGTTCACTCCCCAAATGCCCACATTGCCTAGGACTGGGCCCCACTGGGCCCAAGCAAATCTGGGAACCCAATCCAGGTTTCCCTTGTGAGTGCCAGAAACCCAGGCACTGCCTGCCAGGGTCTTCATCAGCAGGAGACTGGAGTCAGAACCCAGAGCTGGGAATCTGATATAGGTGTTCTGATATGAGATGTAGGCGGCCCAACCTGTGTCTTAGCAGCCGAGCCAAGCACATGTGCTTGAAAAAATTCTTAAATAGATCAGATGAGGACTAAAGTCATCTGATGTGACAGCAAGGAGCTGAGAGGGGCCAGGCAGAGGGAAGCCAGGGCATCATCCCCCAGGCTCCTGCCTCCTGCCCTGCAGCCACCAGGCCACACTGCCCTGTCCATTGCCCTCCTGAACGTCTGTCCCATTTGGCCACTTCCTTTTCCCTCAGGGCTTGAAGCTCCCCAACCCTGAGCCCAATCACCCGCTCCTGACGGCCTCCCCCCCCCCCCAATAATGTCCCCAGGCCCACTCTGTTGCTGTTTGATTAAATAATTTTTTTGTGTTTCATTTCATTTTAAAGGAGGAGAGAAAGAGACAGAGAATCTGGCATCTGCTGGCTCACTCCCCAAATGCCCACAGCAGCTGGGACTGGGCCAAGTCAAAACTAAAGCATGGAAATCTGGGTCTCCCACAGGGGTGGTGGGGACCCAAGTACTTGAGTCACCATCTGTTGCCCCCCAGGGTGTGCTGGGATCAGGAACAGAGCTGGGATTTGAACCCAGGCACTCGGACATGGGATGCGGGTGTCCCAGGTGGCTAACTACCATGCCAAATGCCTGCCTGTTTGATTTTTTTTGACAACTTCATTGAGACATAATTCACATACCATACCACTCATCCACTTAAGTGTATAATTCAGTGGTTTTTATATACTACATTATTGACTTTTTTAAAAAAACATTTATTTATTTATTTGAAAGTCAGAGTTAAATACAGAGAGAAAGTGAGGGGGAGAGAGAGAGAGAGAGAGAGAGAGAGAGAGAGAGAGAGAGAGAGAAAGAGAGGTCTTCCAGCCACTGGTTGACTCCCCAATTGGCCACAACGGCTAGGGCTGCACCAATCTGAAGCCAGGATCCAGGAGCTTCTTCCGGGTCTCCCATGCAGACGCAGGGTCCCAAGGTCTTGGGCCATCTTCTACTGCTTTCCCAGGCCATAGCAGAGAGCTGGATTGGGAATGGAGCAGTCGGGACTTGAACTGGTGCCCATATGAGTTACCAGCACTTCAGGCGGCAACTTGCTACATCACAGCTCTGGGCCCCGGCACTCTCTTGTTTATCCATTCACTCACTGATGGACTTGAGGTCCAAAGGTAGCCTCTACCTTTGGCTACCGTGAGTAATGCTGCCATGAACATTAGTGTATATGGATCTGCTTGAGTCTACTTTCAATTCCTTGAGGTCTACACAGTTGGCCTTCCATCTGTGTTGGAAACTGAAATTTACTGGAAATGTATTTGGAACCGTACCCAGTGAAATATATTTGGGGGAAAAAATCTGCATTGTACTGAACAAGTAAAGATTTTTTTCTCTTAGTCTCTAAACAATATAATAAAACAACTACTTATATAATATTTACCTTGCATTAGGTATCATGAATAATCTAGAGTTGATTTAAAGTACCCAGAAGGGTGTGCATAGCTTTTCTTTAAAGACTTATTTATTTGAAAGGCAGAGTGACAGAGCGAGAGGCCTAGAAAGAGATCTCCCATCCGCTGGTTCACTCTCCAAATGGCCGAAATGGCAAGAGTTGGGTGGATCTGAAGCCAGGAACCAGGAGCTTCTTCTGGGTCTCCCACATGGGTGCAGGAGCCAAAGCACTTGGGCCGTCTTCTACTGCTTTCCCAGGTGCATCAGCAGGGAGCTGGTTCAGAAGTGGAGCAGCCAGGACTGGAGCCAATGCCACAAGGGATGCTGGCACTGCAGGCAGCAGCTTTACCTGCTCCTCCACAGTGCCGGTCCCTGAACCTACTTTTGACCTCTCCAGTCCATTGGCACTCAGCAGCCAGAGCGTCCAATCATGTCACACTGCTGCTGACAACCCTTTGTCACCTGCAGGTAAAGACAGAACTGATCCCCAAGGTCTCCAGGGACCTGGGCTCCGGCCTGCCCCACAGCCTGCTCCTTGCTCTGCTGCAGCCATGCCACACTTCTCTCTGTTCTTCCACAGGGCCACACTCCTAATGGATTTCAACATGCCGGCCCCTTGGACTCAATTGTTCATCTGCTGCAAACACCTGGCTTGAGCTTGCTCTTGCTGGGCCAGCTCTTCCCAGCTCTCTCCCTCATGTTGCCTTAAAACGTGTTCCCTAGCATCTCCCGGGACTCTCCTTTGCCTCCAAGACCCCTTGTGTTGCACAACCCCCATAAAAGCGCATGGTGGGTTCAGTGTGTGTCTTCCTGGCTGTGATAATGGCCAACACAGACCGCGCACTTGCTGTGTTCCAGGTCTTGTCTTAGGAACATCACTAAGTCCTCACCGCCTACCCCGGATTGTTCCTTAGCCGCTTGACAGGTGCACCCACTGTCAGTAACAGCGCCCCCGCTGGCATCTGGAAGCCAGCGCAGACGCCCAGCCCTCAGGGACCTCTCCCTGGACCAGCAGTCCCCACCCCTAGCAGTGAACGGTCACCCGCAACTGGACGGAGGAGTGGACAGAACAGAAAACACAGAAGGACCCGCGTTTCTGAGCAAACACGGTTTATGAACGGCTCCCAAGTGCGGGCATCCTCGCCTGACCCCTCCAGGCTCAGATGCCCCAGCCTAGAAAAACGCACGCTACGAGCTAGTCTTGTTAATACAGATTTTCCAAACCACTGTGCATGGCGCCCAGGTCCCCAGCCCACGGTCGCCCATGCTCCGCATTTGCCGGCTCATCCCCAGACGGATGGAAGGGGCTGGGACCCCGCGTCCTGCGGCCCCAGCCCGAGGCGAGCACACAGTGGCACCGCCGTCATCCACCCCTCCGCAGCTAGGCTGCTCACCTCCGGCGCGGGCGCGGGCGGCGCCTCCGCTTTCGCTCTCCCGCGGCCTCGCCGGGGCCTTCGTAGCCCTGGGGCCGCCGGGGCCGCGCGCCCGGCCCCGCCCTGGGGCCTCATTATCTACGTTTCCGCGTCAGACCCGCCGCGAACTTGGCAGGCCCTTGGCGGTGCTCGGGAACACTTTGTGCCCAGCGTCCGCCCGCCGGGCCCTCCTCCCTCCCGGTGGCGCCGCCCGGCCCGGCCCGGTCCGGGCCTCAGGGTTCTGGTCTCATGGGGGTCCCAGGGCGCGCGGTCGCGGGGCCCCCGCGCTACACTTGTCATGGACTCCCGGGTGCCAGGGCCTCGCAGGCCCGCTCCTCGCCCCGGGGTTCGGTGCCCAAACGTGGGTCACCCTGCGCGGTAATCGAGAGGTTCAGAAAGATGCTGTGGCCCATTTTAAAGAACAAAGCCCAATTATGAGCGCCGGGCGGCTGTGTGCGCCCGGTCAGGTGTCACATCTCCCAGCTCTGAGGACAACCAGCACCCCCGAAGGAGGCGAGAGAGAGAGAGAGAGAGAGAGAGAGAGAGAGAGAGAGAGAGAGAGAGAGGAAACCCGCTCGGGAGCCATCAGCCCCGCGTGGAGACCCCCGGCTCGTTCCTGTCCAGGTTGCGCGAACCTGGGTTAAACGCCGGGGCTCAAGGTGGCTTTCTGGGACATGGGATGAGTGCGCGCTCCGGCACCCCGCCCGGCCGGAGCAGGGGTGGCGGCGCCGCGACCCCACGCCTCCAGGACCCCACCTTCCCGCTGGCCCCGCTCCGCCCCGCCCTGGAGGCGCCCACACTGCACGCGCGGCGCTGGCTCCAAAGTGCGTCACGGGCACCGGCCGCGCTCCTGCCGCGGCCGGGGTGAGCTGGCACGCAGCCAGCGCGGGCCGGGCACGGGGTGACGGGTCGTCTCCGGGGCTGCGACCCCGGCCTGGAAGGCGCTGGCGTTGCCCGGCCCTGGGACGCTATTTTGAGCGCCCTTGGCGGCGGCGGGCAGCGCGCCAGGGACCGGCCTCGGCAGCCGTGGGGGCTCGCGAAGGCGACGCTTTCCCTGCCAGCCCCCTCGCTTCCTCCGGTGCGGCGGCGGCGGCAGCGGAGATTTCCTCTCGGGGAAACTACGCGGATCCTTCCCGGGGCTCCTCGCCCCGCCCCAGGTCTCCGCCCCCTCCCCTTTGCTGGGGAGCCGGGGCCCGGCCGCGCGGGGAGGAGACTCGGGCAGCCTGGGCCGGGAGGCGGCTGGGGGCCGCGGAGCCGCTAGCCACCCGCTCGCCCCGCCATGTGACGCCACCCAGAGCCCGGCAATCCCCCGCGCGCCCCGGGCCCGCGCCCCGCCGCGCACCATGCTCCTGCTGGGACACGCGCGCCCGCCGCCCGCGCCCCAGCCCGCGCAGCATCCCGGCCTCCGCCGGCAGGTAGAGCCGCCGGGGCAGCTCCTGCGCCTCTTCTACTGCACCGTCCTGGTTTGCTCCAAAGAGATCGCCGCGCTCACGGACTTCTCCGGTAAGTGCGCGCGCTGTCGTCGTGCGCCCCCCGCGCCGCCGTGCGCCGGCGGAGCCCTTGGCTGCTGGCTCCCAAGGGCCACGGCCAAGTTGAATTAAAGTTGAGGCGCGTTCGTAGTCTCCTTGCCTGATGTGAGCCCTTGGCAAGGAAGCATGTGTGGTGTTGTCAGGGCTTCTCGCCCCGCCGCTGACCTTAATTTCCCAACATCGCGGATCTGGCCTGGACGCGCTCGCGCGTTCGCTGGAGGCGCCCGAGGTTGAGCCCTGTACCGCGCCCCGCTTTTTGGAGTACACGTGTTGTGGTTGGAGGAGTTGCGTTCTGTTTGCCACCCGCGGAGTCTGGGGCGTCCCAGCCAGCCTCCCGGGTATCCGTGCCAGAAGACTAGCCCGGAGCGCACCGGGCCTGAAGCCCGTACCGGGAGGGAAGGAGGGAGCCCGCAGGGGCCGGGTGTCCGGTGGAGCAACCCACCCCACTCACCCAGGGCCGTGCCTGTGCCTGCGCAGTGCGCCAGCGCCCCCTCTCCAGTCCCTTTACAAGAAACAAGGACCTCCTCCTCCCGAGTCAGCGACGGGACTTTTCTTTCGGGGGAATTCTAACTCAGGCCCTGGAAGAGGATCTCAGATTGTTCTGGGGTTACAGAAGCGACTGTGCTAAAAGGAAGGAGTTTCAGGGTTGGCCATGGCCACAGGAACACGTGCTGATGCTTAGTGGTTGCACTTGCTTCTGGTACAAATGTCCTTGCAACTGTAACAGCTCTTTCTCTCCCCTCTTTCTCTCTCTCTGGCAAGGCCTGCACCCTGCCCCATCCCATCCCAGCCCAGCCCAGCCGAGACACCCCCCACCCCACTTCTCCTTCCCCAGGAATCTTCCAGGCTTTGCATATGTCCTGCAGGTACTGGCCACGCAGCATCTATTGCAAGATACTCTGGTAAATGAAGTGAGCCCCTGGTGCTGTTGGTGCGGGAGACTAGTACGCGGTGAGGAACACTGGCCAGCTGGAAGCTGAGCTGGGCTTCTGGTTCACTTACAGAGAATGTCATTGTTAGCCGAGAGCCTTAGGTCAGAGGTGCTTTGCTCTGAATATTTAATATCAAGGCAGGGATCCTGCCTAGTGAAGGGAGCCAAGATATGCCTATTTGGCAAGCAAACCTCAGCTCTTAAAACCCAGCACCGCAAGATCAAGCCTTTGTGGTAAAAATGCTGGGTGAAATGCATCTCGCCTTTCAGATGCTATTGACTTATTTTTGTTCCTAACAGAACTTGCTTGGCTGCGAGAAAAGCTCTGTGTCTGCTGATTTGAGCGATGGAGAGCAGTGCTGGGCTGAGCCACCACCTAGCTCTGACTAGTGTAAGAAAGAACTGGAATCCGACAAGCCCAGTGACAGCGCTGCAACTGAACAAATATTGCTTTAGGCCAACTGCGATGTAACCATTAGGTTGTTTTCATAGATTATGGACGAGTTTGTTTCTTTAGGGAAGTAGTCCCAATATTTTAACACTGTGTAGGTCACCACCCACATTCCTGAGGGGGACCCATGCTTTGACAGAGGTCTAAGTCATATGATAGAAGCCATTTCCTTCTGCCTTCCCCATGGAAGTGAGCTCCAGCTGTTTTTTGTTTTGTTTTGTTTTGTTTTTTTAAGATGTATTCATTTATTTGAGAAGCAGAGTTACAGAGAATGGGAGAGACAGAGAGGAGTCTTCCCTCCGCTGGTTCACTCCCCAAATTTCTGCAAGGGCCAGGGTTGGGCCAGGCTGAAGTCAGGACCCAGGAGCTTCTTCCGGGTTTCCCACGTGGGTGCAGGAGCCCAGGCACTTGAGCCATCTTCCAATGATTTCCCAGGTCATCAGCAGGAAGCTGAATCAGAAGTGGAGCAGCCAGGACTCAAACCAGTACCCATATGGGATGCTGGCGCCACAGGTGAAGACAACCCAGTATACCACAGCGCCAGCCTGCAGGTCTAGTTTCTAAAATGCCCCTGTGACAGCAGTAGTTGGTGAGGATGTCAGATCTACCCACAGCCCGGTCCCATTTTTCCTCTGATCAGTGTTGTCCGCCAAGGAGAGAGTTAGCAGGGAGCCTTTTTGGGAGAAGGAAAGAAACATAAATGTCCTCCCAAACCTCAGGCACACTCATGCTGAAACCTACATTCTACTAGAGCATGGGGTGGGGGGAGAAAGAGAAAGATAAGTCTCCCAAAGTTGGCTGATTGGAATGAAAACTTAACGGACTCTTAGGGGCCCCCAGCTACGTGATGAACAGCAGAAAAGGGTGACGTCCCAAACTTTAAAGATGTTTGGGCGAATATTTTGGTTGAAGCAGTGGATCTGATCACATTGCTCCGAGCTCCCATGGCCTCAAAGCTGACTGCCTATTTATCTGGGGACAAGAAGGCTCCTCCTTCTCGGAGGAGTGTATACACACCAAGCACAGGTCCATAAAGAGATAGTAGGCCCCTCCCCCACCAAGCCTTGCAGCGGTAGCAGAGGGCTAGACAGCAGCGCTCAGCAAAGCAAATACCTGCTTGATTTCTAAGTAAGAGGAACACAGCAAAAACTGGCAGAGAATGGAGCCAGCTTGGGACCCCTTTGCCCTGCAAAGGAGGATCGGGGTGGTAGATCCTTGTAAAACAAAGCGGCAGAATGCCGGGGTCCCAGCCATTGTCTGTCCAGTATGGGGATGGGGCAGAGTTTTGGAAAGTAACTTAAGCCTTTCTCTTCTTTGCGTCTCTTTCCGAGCCTTTCCCTGGGGCTGTCAGCTGGTGTCGTTTTCCTGGGTCATTGATTTTTTTGCCCTAGGGATTCCAGCATCAGATCTCACTCTTAATAACCCAGAAGCGGCATGGTGGCCTCCCCCTCCCCCTACGTGCTCGTGACTTGTGCTAATCACCCCCAAGCCTGCGAGGAAATAGGCCCTTAAACCCCCTCTTCTCTCTCCTCCACAAAGATGTTGAGAGTTTGCCAGTGGCCACTGGAAGGCTATCATCACTGCATTAAAAACACATCCCGGTGAAGGCAAGAGCCGTTCACGCAAAATTAGTGTCTCTGATCCTTAATCCTACACTCAAAATGTGCTTGGCTTCCACCCATCTCCCTCTTTGGGACGGAGCTCTGTTCTTTTGACTGCGTTCCCAATTTCAGCATTTGGCCCGAGAGGTCCAAATTGATCACTGATCTTTTTTAAAGAAAATGACAACAATAAAAGCGTCTTGTCATCCTTAGCATCCTCTTTGTCCGGACAGCTGGAGGGCAGATGAGAGCTGAGAGAAGGGAGGGGTGTTCTTTCTGGTTCTAGCCATGGTGTGACCAAGGGATCGTCTCCATTTTGCTCTGCCTTCAAGCGTGGTGTCCATGTGTCTCTGGCATGGCCCCTTGGGACTTGGTTTTTGATGGTTGGACTGTGTTGGTTCTCGGCCGAGGGCAGGCTGGGGCTCCCTTTCTCTGCTTCTCTTTCTCTCCTGTTCTTTGACTTTCTCATTTCACAAAGAAATGCAAAGCGATGGACAGGCTTATGCGTAGGAGTGGGGAGAGAGGAAGGAGAGAGTGGAAAATGGTTCTCGTTCCCACTGGAATTCCTGGGGCACTCCTGCCACTTGGACAAAGTGGTGCTGACCGTGTGTTTACACGTTTGGTTTTGCCCTGGGACGCAAAGTGTGAATGAGGGAAGCGGAGGGGAGATTGGGGGCAGCCCTCAAGGTCCTTCTTCTCCTCCCAAATGTCCCCAGATCTCAAAGAAAAGTCACTGTGACGCAGGTGGCCCGGGATTCTACTAGTGCCATCGGTAGCCGCGCGCCAGCAACACGTGGTTCTCTTTGTTGGACTGTGTTCACGAGCTCCGGCTGCCACAACAAAGGCACCACAGAAAAGTCTGTTCTCACAGATGGGGAGGCTGCAGGTCCAAGAGCAGATCGATCCTTCTGCGGTCTCCCTCGTGGGCTCACAGAGACCCTCCTCGCTCTGCGTCTCCACGGGGTCTTCCTCCTGCAGACATACTGTGTCCAGTCGCCTCTCAAAAAGGCCAGCATCCCCTTGTGCTAGGGCCTGCTCTAATGATCTCATTTTGACTCAATCACCTGTTTGAAGCCCCCATCTTCAAACACACTATGGAGGTCATAGGGTAGGGTCTTGGAGGCCAGGCCTGCAACATGTGTGTTTGGACAAAGATCGCTGGCAGCCCAACCCTTGAACTTGAGCGGCAGTGCTTTGTTGTATCGGCCAGGCATTTCAGAACGTCGAACTTCAGGTCCCCAGGGAGGCAGCACAGGTGGGTTGGACAGCTTGAGCCTTCCCTTCCTGCCTCTTCCTCCCGATAAGCATCAAGCAGTCCTGGTCGCACATGGGATGACGTGGGGGGTGTGCAGGTCCCACCCTACGGCCTCTGGTCTCATGGGCCAGGCACTGGAGACTTTTTGAAAGTTCCTGGATGTTTTGAATGTGCCACAGAGAGGGGGGCCCCTGTGCTGGGGCCCCAAGGAGAGGGCTGCCTACTGCCCCACACCAGTTCTTGCAGAGCCACAGCCCTGGCAGGGAGACCAGGGCAGCTTTTTCCCAGCTCATCACCTCCTCCCAGCACCTGTGTGCACACACACTCCCCTCCGCACTGCAGTCTACCTTAGCCACATCATCCTTTTTCCTGTGGTTATTTTCTCTCTCTCTCTCTCTCTCTCTCTCTCTCTCTCTCTCTCTCTCCCTTTCTTCCAAAGATTTATTTTATTTATTTGAAAGAGAGAGGTAGAGTCAGAGAGAGAGAGAGAGAGAGAGAGAGAGAGAGAGAGGGCTTCCATTCCGCTGGTTCACTCCCCAAATGGCTGCAATGACTGGAGCTGGGACAGGCTGAAACCAGGAGCCAGGAGCTTCTTCCAGGTCTTCCAGACAAGTGCAGGGGCCCAAGCACTTGGGCCATCTTCTGCTGCTTTCCCAGGAGCATCAGCAGGGAGCTGGATTGGAAGTGGAGCAGCAAGGACTCAAATTGGCACCTGTATGGGATGCTGACACTGAAGGTTAGGGCTTTAACCCACTGAGCCACAGCGCTGGCCTCTCCAGGGTATTTTCATCTTAAAATGTTTTTATGGCGTGACAAGCCAGCCAGCAACCCAAGAAGAACAGAGCGAATGTCTTCAGGGCTTGACCAGGCATCTCAATCTGCACGTCCGTTTCCACAGAAATGCCCACGGCTGGGAAATGTTCTGCCGGCTGTTCCTAAGGCAGAGAGGGGGCGTCTGGGCGCTCAGTGCTCCTGTTATTGATGGCCTCGGGCTCCCAGGTGCTTTATAATAGGAAAGGGCAGCCTGGCAACACTTCAGGGAAGGAAGAGAATGGACCAGAGGAAACACTAGTTGAGCTCAGTGTTATCTGAGTTCACTCTCATAGCAACCCTACGCAGTCAGTATTAGCCTCACTTATATACATATATATTAAAGATTTGTTTATTTATTTGAAAGGCAGAGAGAGAGAGAGAGGGAGAGAGAGAGAGAGAGAGAAAGAGAGAAATTCCATTTGCTGATTCACTCCCCAAATAGTGACAATGGCTGGGGCTGGACTAGGCCAAAGATGAGAGCCTGGAACTCCATCCAGATCTCTCCAAAGTGGGTGCAGGGCCCCAAGCACTTGGGCCAGCTTCTGCTGCTTTCCCAAGTGCATTAGCAGAGTGCTGGATTGGAAGTGGAGCAGCCGGGATTCGAACCGACATGCACATGGCATGTCAGTGTTGCAGGCGGCAGCTTAACCCTCTGCACCACAACACTGGCCCCCATTCTCACAGATGGGAGCTCATCCCAGGGAGGATCGCTCACTGATCCTAGGCCACTGAGCCAGGAAAACCAGGACAGAGGCAGCCTCCACCCAGGGGTCTGGCCAGACGGAGAGATTTGGCCTTCAGGGGTACTGAGCTGGGGAAGAAGGCCGGAAAAAGAAAAAAGTGCTACAATTTGCCTGAGCTGTCTAGACAGGGTCACAGGTCACTGGATGAAGGCGCACATTCTGACCACTGCGGCACTGGGTGATTTAGCTGTTGTGGGGATGTCACAGTGTACATGCGCACAAGCAGTGATGGTGTGGGTCAGGCACTCGGCGTGGCCTCTCCATGCAACCAGGAGACTCAGTGAGCACGAGATGGATGAGCCACTGTCATTCTAACGTGCATACTCCCTTCCAGTAAACTAGGACCGAGACAACGGTATACATATAGTGCAGTGAATACATGGCCTGGTGACATAGTGACTTCTTACATAATGTGCGTAATCGGACGTATTTTTCTATACTGGCAGTGCAGTGGGTGTCACGCCAGCATCACCACAAACACGTGAGGAATGCCTTGTGTTAGGATGCTTTGGCAGCTTCTGTGTCACTAGGCAATGAGAATTTTCCAGCTCCGGTATAACCCTGTGGTCCACCCGCGTCTGACTGTAGCTGATGGAAGGTGTACCGCTGTTTCAGGCACCCACTGAGTAGTCTGCCCTCTTCCCATCCGTACCGCCCACCTTTTCCTCACAGTTATTCCGAAGTGGATGCACTCCTGTGGGATCCAGAGGAATGGAGGAGAAAGATGTTAGAACTTGGTGTTAGGGGACAGGCATTTAGCCTGGTGGTTAAGATGCCCACATCCCACGCTCGACGACCTGGATTCAGTTCCCAGCTCCTGCTCCTGCCTCCAGCTTCCTTGCTAATGCAGACCCCAGGAGGCAGTAGTCCCAGTTCAAGTAATTAGCTCCCTGCCACTCTTGTGGGAGGCCTGATTGGGGCTGTGGGCTTCCAGCTTTGGTCTGGCCCAGTCTTGGTCATTGCTGGCATTTGGAAGAGTGAACTAGGAGATGCAGATCTCTCTGTCTCTCCAAAAAGTAAATAAATGGAGTTAGGTTTTGCTTCTATGGAACACATGAGTTGACAATAGGATAGCATGTAATTTATAAATAATTGTATGTATGTTGAAGATGTGTTCTTAAAATGTTTTTTACTGATGGGGTTCATATTATTATTATTATAGATTTATTTATTTATTTATTTGAAAGGCAGAGTTACAGAGAGGCAGAGGCAGAGAGAGAATCTTCCATCCACTGGTTCACTCTCCAGATGGCTGCAACAGCTGGAGCTGTGCTGATCTGAAACCAGGAGCCAGGAGCTGCTTCCAGGTCTCCCATGTGGTTGCAGGGGCCCAAGCACTTGGGCCATCTTCTACTGCTTTCCCAGGCCATAGCAAAGAGCTGGATCAGAAGTGGAGCAGCCGGGACTTGAACCAGTGTCCACTGTATTCACAGCTTAATGCTCATCACATTCTTTTTTTTTAAGATTTATTTGTTTATCTGACAGGCAAATTTACAGACATGGAGGGAGAGACAAAGAGATATATAGAGAGAGTCTTCCATTGCTGGTTCACTCCCCAAGTGGCTGGACCAGGCTGAAGCCAGGAGCCAGGAATTCCATCTGGGTCTCCCAATTGGGTGGCAACTTTAAGTGCTTGGGCCATCATCTGCTACTTTCCCAAGTGAATTAGCAGGGAGATGGATTGGAACCGGAGCAGCCGAGACTTGAATGGTACTCTGATATGGGATGTCAGTGTTGCAGGCAGAGGCTTGGTCAACTGTACCACAACACCATCTCCCCTGCAATTTTTCTAATACCGAGGCATAAAATAAGTATGTTGCGAATAGTTTAAAGTAATGGCACTTAGGTACTGTTTACCTCTTAACCTACTACTCAAATCTTTTTTTAAAGATTTATTTATTTATTTGAAAGGCAGAATTACAGAGAATCGGGGGTGGGGGGAGAGGAGAGAGAGAGAGATCTTCCATCTGCTGGTTCACTCCCCAATGGCTACAATGGCCAGGGCTGGGTCAGGCTGAAGCCAGGAGCCAGGAGCTTCTTCCAGGTCTCCCACGGGTCCAAGTATTTAGGCTGTCCTCCACTGCATTACCAGGCTCATTAGCAGGGAGCTGGATTGAAAGTAGAGCAGCTGGAACTCAAACCTACACCCATATGGGATACCGGCACTGCAGGTGGCAGCTTTACCCAGTAGGCCATAGTACCAGCCCCTGGAATTAACTCTCTTTCCCATCACTTACAGGTATTGTTCATTCCATGTCTTGTCTCAAGATAACACCATCCAGCTCCAAAGAATTAATTGTAGATTAGTTTTGGTAATATGTTTTTGAAAATATGGAGGAACTGGTGACCAAAACAGAAACATCCTTTGAATGTGGAAGGGAAAGAATATAAGAAACATTTTGGGAACAAAAATGGGGAACAGAGAACCAGAGGAGTTAGCTGGTGCTGACCAAGTGGCTACCCTAGGGTTTGATGGTCTTGACAACCAGGATTTAACAGGTGCATAAGGGCAGGAGATGACACAGTAGACCAGTACAGACTAGAGTTGGAATAAAGATCTCTGTATAAAGCCAGAACCTTGAAGGAATACTATTTAATAAAAAGATAAATTAAAAACAAATCAGTGTTCTTACAAAGAAAATGACTAGAACAATTGTCTCAGCTTGGGTTCGGATTGGAGAAAACAATGATGTCCTAGGGCTAGTGTTGTGACGCAGTGGCTAGAGCTGCTGCTTGTGACAGCAGGGTCCCTGTCGGAGTGCTGATTGAGTCCCTGCTGCTCAGATTCCAGCCCAGCTTCCTGCTGACGTGCCTGGGAAGACAGGGGAAGCTGACCCCTGCCACCCATGTGGGAGGCCCTGAGTTCCTGGCCCTTGGCTTTGGCCTGGCCCAGCCCTGGCAGTTGTGGCCCTCTGGGGAGTGAGCCAGCAAATGAGGATCTCCCTTGCTGTGTGTGTGTGTGTGTGTGCCATTGTCTCCTTCTCTGATGGTCTACCTTTCAAATAAATATATCTTTAAATTTTTCCCTTTAAAATCCCTAATCAGGGCCTTTTTGAGAGTCTAGATTTTGAATGCACACTACTTTTCTTGGGAAACCTAAGCTAAGAAACTAACACAGTTGTCACAGCATATGGCAAAACAAACACATGGGATCCAGTGCTGTGGCCTAGTAGGTTAAGCTTCTGCCTGTGGCATTGGCACCCCACCTGGACAAAGGTTCAAGTCCTGGCTTCTCTACTTCTGATCCAGCTCCCTGTGAACGGTCTGGGAAAGTGGTGGAAGATGGCCCAAGTGCTTGGCCCCTGCAACCATGTGGGAGATATGGAAGAAACTCCTGGCTCCTAGCTTCAGATTGGCCCAGCTTCAGCCATTGTGGCCACTCGGGGAGTGAACCAATGGATAGAAGATTTCTCTTTCTGTCTCTGTCTCTGTCTCTCTCTCTGTAACTCTGCCTCTCAAATAAATCTTAAAAAAAATGGATACTCCCTGTATGGAAATGTCGTCAACACAAGGCTCTCAATATTTCTATGGGAGAAATCCTGCTGAATATGAATTACAATTCTAAATTACATTGTAAGAGCAATGGTCAGCAGCAACACCAGAGTTCTTAGGCCATAGAGAAAAAACAACTATGTTGAAAAAGAAATGAGTATGTCTATATCCATGGAAAAGCATATTCATTGAAATTATATATATAGAATATTCATGAATACATCTATATCCATATGTTCATTGAAATTAAAAATAAATTAGATGGGTTAAAGAGCAGATTAGATATAGCTGAAGAGAGAAACAATGAGCTGGAAAATAAAACTGGAGGGAAATTATCCATAATTAAGCAAAGGAAGTAATGACATGGAAACTGTGGAAGAAAATTTATAAGATGTAAGGGATAGATGAAGGTTTAACATATATTTGATCAAATTCCAGCAAGAGAAGCCAGGTAAAACAAGAGGCAGCACTCAGAGTAATGGAATCCTAGAACTTGTTTTCAAGAATTGATGATATATTCAGATTCAAGCAAGACAAATACTATAAATTTATACCTATGTGTAGCCTATTGAAACTAGAAAATACTAAAGACAAAGCAGTAGTATTTTTTATTTTTAAGATTTATTTACTTATTTGAAAGGCAGAGAGAAACATCAAGAGGAGAGACAGAGAAGAGAGGGATTTTCCATCCTCTGGTTCACTCCCCACATGGCCACACCAGTGAGGTCTGGGCCAGGTCTCCCACATGGGTGACATTCACTGCCTCCCCATGTGCATCAGCAGGGAGCTGGATCAGGAATGGAATAGCAGGAGCTAATACTTTCCGCTTCTTAGGAAAAAGTACAACTGTCTGTCCACACACACACACACATACACATCTCCAGTTAATGTATTTTTTAAAGATTATTTTGTTTATTTTCTTGAAAGGCAGAGTGACTGAGAGAGAGAGGAGAGAGAGGAAAGAAAGAGAGAGAGAGGAGAGAAATTCCATCTGCTGTTCATACCCTTAGTAGCCACAATGGCTAAATTTGAGTCAAGTTGAGGTCAAGAACCTGGAACTCCATCTGGGTCTTCCACATGGGTGCAGGGCCCAAGTACTTGGACTTCCCAGGTGCATTAGCAGGGAGCTGGAAGGAAAGTATGTTTGTTTTGTTTTTCCAGTGAATCTATTTTTAAGGGTGAATATGAAATAAATACAAATTTGCCACTAATAACTCTTTTCTGAAGGAATTACTAAAGGGCGTACTTCATGAAGTAGAATACTGAGTCTAGAATGAATGCAAGAAAAAGTAAGAAAAGCAATGGTGAGCAAAGAAATCATATAACTTCTAATGCACATTGCCACCATTTTTCTTCTGTGTTCCTACTTGGAGCATGTCATCCAAGAGAGATGTTTTCTAAGATATTTTGTTTGAAATTCAGAGAGAAGAGAGATCCCCAAATCTGCTAGTTCTCTCACCAAATCCCTACAAAAGCTGAAGGTAGGCTAGGCTGAAGCCAGGACCCCAGAACCCAATCCAAGTCTCCCACAAAGGTAGCAGGGATCCAAGTCCTTGTGCCATCACTTGCTGCCTCCTTGTGCATTAGCAGGAAGCTGGAGTAGAGAGCGGAGCTAGGACTTGGACCCAGGCACCCCTGCATCAGCTGCCTGCACCCATATGTAGTTCCTTGGTCAGCTGAAATGATGAGACATTTTGCTGAACCACCCGAGCTCTTCCACCAACCTCTGACTTCCAGCCAGAGGTACCCAGCAGTGTCCTCCCCTGGTTGGGTAAACATTCTGAAGTTTCTCAGGCTCCAGCCACCATACTGGGTCTGATACAGGGACTACTCCAAAGAAATCATTTTTGCCCTGGGGATCCTTGCTTTTTGGTTGGTTCCTGGATAAGACAAAGAATCAGCGAGGCGTCTGAGGAAGGTCACAGTCTCCAAAACCAGTAGCCAAGCCACAGCCCTGGGAGCTGAGGGCTCAGCAGCGTGTCCGCAGACCTTCCGGATAACTCTGCTCACGCTGAGATTTTGCACTTCCATGTGTGCATTTCTGAACCATATGTCCTCCGACGCTTGGCTCGCTTGCTTGCCCAGGCCCTGGACACTGACTCTCTTCTGCATTAACGAAGTGATGCTTGGGGTCAATTTTGACCCGAGAGCCAAGGTTTCCATGCACAGCAAACCAGGCAACACGAATGCTGGGAACTCAGTTCCCCCGCGTGTGAGGTGCGTGTTTGTGAATCGTCTGCCTTGGATGCTCCGTGAATACAAATCGCCTCATCTCAGGGTGGAGGAGCAGGGAGGAAGAAACCCAAGAATGATCTCCAAAACAAATCTTTAATGCGGATGAGTATAATAGAGTGTAATCCCGTTTCAAGTCTGTCAGCATTCCTTTGATGATTACAAATGAGTTCCTTTCCCCTGCGATGTGGGGGAATAATCTGGATAAAATAACCCTTTTTGTCTGCAGGGGCCCGTGCCGTGCATACCCGTGACAGCTTTCAGAGTTGTGTTTCAGACTCTGGGAAGAACACACTCCAGCCAGTCATCTCCTTTCTTTCTCTTGACTTGGGAGATTTTTCGCTCTTTTCATGTCCAGCGGCTTCCGAAATTCTCAGGCTTAGGAATCATAAATCATCGCGCTGGGCTGAGTAACAGGAGAGACCCGGGTCATTGAGCCCGTTTCCCTCTCTGCCTGTTGGACGGGAGACAGGGGAAGGGGAGAGTGCATGATCTTATCTGCGAGGCCAGTTTGTACAGCTTTTGAGGTCTCTCCTCTAAGGACTGCACGTGAGCGACGGATCCTTTCTCTATTAAAAAACTTGTACGGAACCCGAGTTCAGCTTCCGTGGCTGTCTTCATCTGACTGGCTGTGAAATGAAGGGAAAGTCCATTTTTTTAAACACTTCTTTCCCAAGCGAAGCCTGGGAAATGCTTGGTGGACAGGCAGACAGAGGGCAAAGACTCAACCCCATCCACAGCCTCCGAACTAAAAGGGAGCTGACAGGTGTTTGTGCGGCAGCTGCCAGGGTGCAGAATTACAGATCCTGTAGTCTTGCCTGTTCTGCCTCTTTTACTGCTGGGGTTCAAGTGCAATGGTCAATATCTTTTTTTTCTATTTTACATTGGGTGTCCCAGGATTGTTTTAAAATAGGGCGATGGCTCCCTAAAAGCCACACACCCGCGTTTCGAAGCTGAAGGTTTTCCCTTGTCTCGGCTTCTGTGCTAACCTTTGGATATCCAGGGCAGGTTGGTCGGGTTTGGCAACTTTCGCCCCAAAATGCTGTCTGGTTCCTACAGCCGGTGGCTATCTTTACTCGGTGAAAATGTAGCTTTTCTGAGCAGTTAGTCGAAACCAGTGGCTCTCCATCCAGGGCGATTTTGTTCCTGGGGAATATTTGGCAATGTCCAGAGGGGGTTTCACCTGCCACAGCTGCTGGAATCCAGTGTGGGAGCCAGGAATGCTTTTGGGCACCGTGGCTAAGACTCTGTCCTTGTGCCGAGGTTCAGGGCCCCAGGCTAGACCAGCGCACTTGTCCTTGTTTAATTTTGTGTACTTTGGGACTTTTTTGTCTTTTTAAATATTTATTTATCTACTTGAGATGCGGAGTTACAGACAGAGGGAGACACAGAGAGGAAGATCTTCCATCTGCTGGTTCACTCTCCAAATGACCACAGGGGCTGGAGCTGAGCCGATCCAAAGCCCAAGCACTTGGGCCATCTTCTACTGCCTTCCCAGGCCATCAGCAGGAAGCCAGATTGGAAATGGAACAGCCCGGGTTCAAACCAGACTTATTGTCCGCCTGCGGCACCGGCACGCCGGGTTCTAGTCCCGGTTGGGGCACCAGATTCTGGCCCGGTTGCTCCTCTTCCAGGCCAGCTCTCTGCTGTGGCCCGGGAAGGCAGTGGAGGATGGCCCAAGTGCTTGGGCCCTGCACCCGCATGGGAGACCAGGAGGAAGCACCTGGCTCCTGGCTTCAGATGGCGGCCATTTGGGTGGTGAACCAATGGAAAAAGGAAGACCTTTCTCTCTGTCTCTCTCTCACTGTCTAACTCTGCCTGTCAAAAAGAAAAAAAAAAAAGACATATTTGGGATGCTGGTGCTGCAGGTGGATGCTTAACCTACAGGCCACAGTGCCGCCCTCCACCCCACTCCTTCTTTAAAAAAAAAATAACAGATGAAACAGACTTGAGTCCCAGGAGGCCTCCCACAGGTGGAAGGAATCTTCAGTCTCTTGAAGCCAAGGAAAGGGACATCCAGCACCCCTGGTGCTGCTGCTCCCCACTCCCCAGCCCCACAGGGTTCCGTTTGGGCTCTTCCCATCCTTCCCTTCCTCCTAGGAACTTGTCTTTGGTCCCTCTGCCGGACCGTTTGCCAACGTGAATGTCAAACTAAAACACCCCGCTGGAGAGGTGTTCAGACTTGAAGTCAGTTGCTCACTTCTGCGAGCATGCATTTGCAACACATCTCCGTTATTTCCAAATCACACTGAAACAATTGCGTGTGTGGGGGGGTCAGGGGTAGATTTAGTTTAAGCTCTTAAAAGGCAAAGGGTGGGGCCGCAGCCCTGGCATAGTGCATAAAGCCGCCGCCTTCAGTGCCGGCATCCCGTATGGGGCGTAGGTTCGAGTCTCTACTTCTGATCCAGCTCCCTGCTAATAATATGCTTGGAAAAGCAGTAGAAGATGGCTCAAGTCCTTGGGCTCCTGCACCTGCGTGGGAGACAAGAAGCTCCAGGCTCCTGGTTGCAGCCATTTGGGGAACCAGCGGAAGGAAGACCTCTCTCTCTGCCTCTGCCTCTTTGTAACTAACTCTGCCTTTCAAATAAATAAATAAATCTTAAAAAAAAAAAAAACAAACTAGAAGACTTCATCACCCACGACCTCACCCACCTTCCCGCTTCTTCTGCTCTTGTTCTTCGAACGCCTCTGTCCACGAGCCCCGCCACCCCACCCGCCTCCGTGCCACGCACACCTGGTGTACACACACACGCACTCACGTGTGGCTTCCGTGTAATAGTGCGTGCCTTCCCCTGTCTGTGCTGCGTGAGACACGCTGCTTCGGGCACTTGTGTGGTGCTGAGGCTAAGCGTGCGGAAGAGCTCACATTGGGAAACCTTCCACAACGGATTCCCCTGAAGATGGTGGCCATCGCCGGCTGCCCCTGGACAACTCCCACTTTCAGAGCGGGCCCTGCTCCGTCACCCCCTCTTTGAGACAAGTTGCAATGCTGCTTAAAAGTCTATCTTTCCTTCTGCCAACCACAAAGAAAACCCAGATCGCTTCCAAAAGAGCAAGCAGGGGCACCACAAGGATGGGTGTGCAGTATTTGTACAGTTTTGTGACTCAGTCCATCTGAATTTCCAAGTATTTTAAGAGCTTTGTCCAAAAAAAAAAAAAAAAAAAAGGTCTATTGTGTGGCTCTTGGCACCGAAGAAAATAGCAGGCCTGTCAGAACTCTGTTTCAGATTTAATTTTCAAGTGGGTGGTGGAAGAATGCCGTCCAACAGGAGGGCCTTACTCACTTCCCCCTGCTGATCTCTGCCTCCCCACGGAGCTGCGCTTTGCAGAATCAGCTCATGTTCAGAAACCCAAGCATCTTTGCCTTTGGCCCCCTTTTAGGAGCAAGGCATCATGTTGCTAAGTAGAGATTGCTATGTCCTTTACTTGAGTGGAGCTTCCTCAATAAAAGGAAAAAGCTATTTGACCATGCATATTATATATATATATATATATATATATATATATATATATGAGTTATATATTTTACATAACATAATATACGAGGGTACTTTGAACATCGTGGTACATGGAATTAAAAGAAGTTTACTTGGGGGGAGCCAGTGCCATGACATAGTAGGTAAAGCTGCGGACTGCAGTGTCGGCATCCTATATGGGCACCAGTTCGAGTCCCGGCTGCTCCACTTCCGGCTCCTTGCTAATGCACCTGGGAAAGCAGCTGAGGGTGGTCCAAGTGCTTGGGCCCCTGCACCCAGAGGAAACTCCTGGCTCCTGGCTTTGGCCTGGCCCAGCCCTGGCTGTTGTGGACATTTGGGGAGTGAACCAGCAGACGGAAGACCTTTCTCTCTGTCTCTCTCTGTCATTCCCTCTCTCTCTGTAATTCTGACTTACAAATAAATAAATAAATCCCTTTCTAAAAAAAAAAGAAGTTTATTTTGGTGTAAAGATTTTTGAAATCTGTGCATATGAGGAGTTTATGGGCAATGTATATTGTGAAACCACTTCATAGACTTCAAAAATTTCTTAGACATAAATAAACTTCTCATTTAATTTCAATTTCCATGCACTTTCTGAAGTACCACTGTATATAAAAATCTACAGCATCCTTCGGAATCCATGGGGTAACCAAATTCATGGATGCCCAAGCCCCTTGTGTCAAAACAAAACACTATTGCATGGAACCCAGAGACGTCCCCCCATCCACTGTAAATTATCCGTGGGATGACTTATAACACTGAATGCAATGTAAACTCTGTAAAAAGTTTATGGGGCCGGAATTGTGCAGCGGGCTAAGCTGCTGCTTGTGACACTGGCATCCCATATGGCCGCAAGTCTGAGTCCTGGCTGCTCTGCCTCCAGTCCAGCTTCCTGCTAATGTACCTGGGGAAGCAGCAGAAGATGGCCAAATGCTTGGGCCTCTGGCCACCCACGTGGGAAATCCAGAGGGAGGTCCAGGCTCTTCTTGGCTTTGGCCTTGCCCAGCCCCAGTCACTGCAGCCGTTTGGGGAGCAAACTAGAAGATACATCTCTCTCTCCTTCTCTCTTTCCTCTCTCTCTCTCTCTGTGTTACTCTGCCTTTCAAGTCAATCAATCAATCTTTAAAAATTGTTATACTCTATTGTTTAGGGAATAATGACAAGGGACAAACAACTACAAAGGACATCTCCATAAGCAAGTTTTTCCTGCTTATTTTTTTAGAATATCTACTCTTAGAAGTCAATACTGACAGCATGAGGCATTTTTGGATGGTTAAACAACATCTAGCCCTAATGATAAGAAGAAATGGTCTGTATGTGTTGAGAATAGATATAATTTTTTTTAAGTTTTCCATGCACAGTTGGTTGAATCGTGTACGGCCTTACTACTCTTTCTCAGTACAGCCCTAGAGACAGTGTGGATCTTCCCAAATGGCCCATGTAGTCAGTGCTTACTTCTGGATATAGTTATTATATGGAGTAAGCAGGAAAAAAACATGTTTATAAAGACGCCACGTTGTAGGTTGTTCGCCCTGGACACTGAGCCTTGAGTAGTGAGTTTTCTCATTGCATATGTATGTTATGTAGCCTACACATTCTGTCCTCATATCTCTGTCTTCTCTTGCTAATCATGATTATTACTATCTGTCTGTTAAAAAGAACCCATGCAGCTGGGGCTATGGCATAATGGGCTAAGCTTCTGCTCGCGGCACCGGCATCCCCTACCGGCACTGGTTCGAGTCCCGGCTGCTCCTCTTCCCATACAGCTCTCTTCTCTGATCTCTGATCTGGGAAAACAGCGGAAGATAGCCCAAGTGCTTAGGCCTCTGCACCTGCGTGGGAAACCTGGAAGAAGCTCCTGGCTTAGGATTGGCTCAAGCGACCATTTGGGGAGGAACCAGTGGATGGAAGACCTCTCTCTGTAGTTCTGCCTCTCAAATAAATAAAATCTTTCAAATAAAAGTAAAAAGAACCCATGCCTGCTATTCCACTGCCAGGTCCCTTGGAACTGGGAGTAGATGAGCTCTGGGCTGGCTGAGACGTTTTCTCACAGTGTTGGCAAAGCATCAGCTCCTGCCGTACAGGAACTTTCTCCAGAGGCACTCATGCGTGTGCGGCGTCCAGTGTCACCCTTCTCAGCAAAACAGCCTCTATTTCCTTCTTCCTGGTTTCTAGAAAGTTCCGTAAACCCCCAAAGAATCACTGAATGTCAAGTGTTTTGGGTTTTTTTTTGTTCCATATTGGGGAATTTGACGTGGAACACCCCTCACCACCATGACCATGGATTGCCCTGGGTCAGGGTCAGGATAAAACCAAACTGTGGACAAAGTCTGGAAACAGAACACAGAGGAAACCCACCTGGCTCTCCGCCGCCCTGGGTCTGTTATTGTGAGGAGGGCCTGACCGAAGGGAATGCCTTACATGGAACCTTCTGGAATACTCCCATTACCACCAGGGCTCTCTGATGAAAGTATTGTGTGTGTCCCTTGTCTATTACCCACATGGCTTCTTCCGTGGGAAGGTGAATTGTTAGGTCTGATGTGTTGAGAGTGTTCCTTCGAAGGAGGTTAAATGTTTGTGATTCAGTCTCATAGACTGGGTTAACATTGCTGCAGAATGTTAGGGAGTGAATTAGGATAATTATCTTTTTTTTTTTTTTTTTGACAGGCAGAGTGGACAGTGAGAGAGAGAGAGAGAGACAGAGAGAAAAGTCTTCCTTTTCTGTTGGTTCACCCTCCAATGGCCGCCGCGGCCGGCGCACTGCGCTGATCCGAAGCCAGGAGCCAGGTGCTTCCTCCTGGTCTCCCATGCGGGTGCAGGGCCCAAGGACCTGGGCCATCCTCCACTGCCCTTCCGGGCCACAGCAGAGAGCTGGACTGGAAGAGGGGCAACCGGGACAGAATCCGGTGCCCCAACAGGGACTAGAACCCCAACCAGGACTAGAACCCCGTGTGCGGAGGATTAGCCTATTGGCCAGGATAATTATCATTGTAATTATTCAAGCAAGTGGTGAGAAATGAACCCTGCTGACAATTGACTGGCGTGCAGGAAAGTCTGAGAACCGTGGGGATTCTCACCGCAGAGCACTCATGCCCAGGGCTGATTTCATTGCATACCAAGCCCCTCCTCAACTTGAATTTTAGTAAATCATCGCTGGAGGAATAAGTCATAACGGAACCACGTGCAGAATTTGGAAGAGAGAGGTCTAATAGTAGCAATGTAATTCACATCCCAGGGTACTTTGAAAAGTTCATGGAAAATGCAAGCTATATAAAAATTACACACAGATTTCCAAGTTTTTTCATACCAAAATAAAGTCTAATTCTGTTTCCCATAAACTTTTTTTAAAAAAGATGTATTTATTTATTTGGAAGGCAGTATGTGTTCTTCACGTCGGGCAAATGAGTTTCCCACATCCTGATGCCTGGGGTGAACTTGATGCCTGGGGTTTCACTCCAGAGTGAACCGAGCCTGAATCCCTGGGCTGGGCAGGGCACGGAGCATCTGCAGAGGCTCTGGGGACGAGATGTGCACCAAGGGTGGCACCTGCTGGGAAACATCGCCCTTTCCTTTTTTTTTTTTTTTTAAAGAATTATTTATTCATTACTTGAGAGTCAGAGTTGCACAGAGAGAAGAGAGGCAGAGAGAGAGAGAGAGTGGTCTTCCATCCACTGGTTCACTCCCCAATTGGCCTCAATGGCCGGAACTGCGCCAATCCGAAGCCAGGAGCCAGGAGCTTCCTCTGGGTCTCCCACGTGGGTGCAGGGGCCCAAGCACTTGGGCCATCTCTGTTGCGTCCCAGGCCATAGCAGAGAGCTGGATCAGAAGAGGAGCAGCCGGGATTAGAACCGGTGCCCATATGAGATGCTGGCGCTTCAGGCCAGGGTGTTAACCTGCTGCGCCACAGCGCCGGCCCCAACATCACCCTTTTCAAATCAACCTGCTTATTCAGTATTTAATATCTCGTGTCCATTTTTCCAGAGGAAAGTTGCAAGAACAGTACAGGTGGAGACTCCCTTTTCCGAAATGCTGGGACCCAATTTTTCAGATGTGGGAGTTTTTCAGACTTTGAAAGATTTGCACAGACTTTCCTGGTTGAACCTCCCTAACCTGAACATCTGAACTCTGAAGTGCGCTGAAATCCAAACGTTTCCGAGCATTCTGAACTTTGAATCTTGAGATTCGGGGTGAGAAAGCGTGTGCACCCTTCACCCCGTTCCTCAGTGCTCCCAGGTACCCCATCACCTGACTCTTCCCCGCATAGCAAACGAGATGTCCAGGACTCTAAAGTAGCCCCTATGTGGTCCTTAAGAGCCCAGACGTTCTTTTTCTTTTATTTAATTTTAATTAATTAATTTTTTTATTTTTTAAAAAATGTATTTATTTGAAAGGCAGAGTTACAGAGAGGCAGAGGTAGAGAGAGAGGTTGGTCTTCCATCCACTGGTTCACTCCCCAATTGGCTGCAATGGCCAGAGCTGCGCTGATCCAATGAGGGTGCAATGAGGGTGCAGGGGCCCAAGGACTTGGGCCATCCTCCACTGCTTTTCCAGGCCATAGCAGAGAGCTGGATTGGAAGAGGAGCAGCCAGGACTCGAACCAGCGCCCATATGGGATGCCAGTGCCACAGGCAGCAGTTTTACCTGCCCCTGACAATCTCTTACAAAACCAACATGATGACCAGAACTAGGAAATGACCACGTTCTAATACACAGGCCTTGTTCTGATTTCTTTTTTTTTTTTTTTAATATTTATTTATTTGAAAGTCAGAGTTATACAGAGAGAGGAGAGGCAAATAGAGAGAGGTCCTCCATCCAATGGTTCACTCCCCAGATGGCTTCTCTTACTGCTTTCCCAGGCCATAGCAGAGAGCTGGATCGGAAGTGGAGCAGCCAGGACTAGAGCCGGTGCCCATATGGGACACCGGTGCTTCAGGCCAGAGCGTTAACTCACTGTGCCACAGTGCTGGCCCCATCTGATCTCATCAGATGTCCCTAAAAAATGTACTTAAGAGCAAAAGAAGACCCCAGATCATGCATTATTGCATCATCAGCAGCTTTTTTTTTTTTCTAAGCTTTTTTAAGTTACAGAGAGAGAATGAGAGACAGACAGAGAGAACGGGGAGAGAGAGAGAGTGAGATCTTCTATTTGCTCGTTCACTTCTCAGGTGGCTGCAATGGCCAGAGCTAAGCTAGACCAAAGCCAGGAGCCAGGAGCTTCATCTGGGTCTCCCACATGGGTGACAGGGGCCCAAACACTTGGGCCACCTTCTGCTGTTTTCCGCAGGCTGTTAGCAGGGAGGTGGATCAGAAGTGAAGCAGCTGGGACTTGAACCAGTGCCCAGATGGGATTCCGGTGTCGCAGGCAGAGGCTTTACATGCTATGCCGCAACACTGGTCCCCTTTCATCTCCTGTTAACCTGGAACAGTTCCTGGGTGTTTATTTGTCTTTTATGATAACGGCATGTTTGAAGAACGCAAGGCGGTTACCGTATAGAATACTCCCAGTGTTCCTTCATGGGTAACACGCGTGCCCTGGGGCAGGGTGTCGTGGCTGTGCTGTCTTATTCTCCGTGCTCCCCATCAGGAGGAACAGCGGGTTGCTTCACCCCGTTACCCCGAGGGGAATGTCGATCATTTGTTTAAGGTGAGGCACAGCCCGCTGAGGATGCAAAAGCCATCATCAGCCGTGCTCAAGTTCATCGATTATCTTACTCAGCCATTACTTAGCCAGGCTGCAAGGATCTTGAACTTGGATAAGCAATTACCACAGCAGAAGAGGAGAGAGGGGAGGTTCCGGAACCTGGAGCTTCGGCAAGGGCGGCGGGGCCAGAGCAGTCAGCGTCAGAGGTGCTCCTGGTGCTGGGATGAGGCGACCGGAGAACGCTGGTCCTGGGAGGGACTCTGGGTTGGGGTGTGAGGCACAGGAGAGTCAGCCTTTGCTCCTCTGTGGCGCAGCTGAGGCCTCCGTCCCTGCTTCCAGACCTTCATCCCCGCACTGACAACGCTTCCTTGTCAGTCTTGCATCCGAAACAGAGCAAGGGGCACATTTGGGCACAGAGATGAAACTGTGCCTGGGACTCCCGCATTTCACGTCGGAGCGCCTGGGTTGGAGTCCCGGCTCGGCTCCCGAGTCCAGCTTCCTAATGGACACTCTGGGAGGCAGCAGGTGATGGTTCCCAAGTCGATGGATTCCTGCCACCCACTGGGAGACCCCGATGGAGCTCCTGGCTCCTGGCTTCAGCCTGACCTGGCCCTGGCTGCTGCAGGCATTTGGGGAGTGAACCAGCAGAGAAAGATCTCTGTCTGTCTCTGTCTCTCGG
Organism: Lepus europaeus; assembly: GCF_033115175.1. Classification (NCBI taxonomy): domain Eukaryota; kingdom Metazoa; phylum Chordata; class Mammalia; order Lagomorpha; family Leporidae; genus Lepus; species Lepus europaeus. The sequence continues at coordinate 12,515,100 of NC_084828.1, read as the reverse complement.
CCTTTCCAATAAATAAAATAAAATATTTTAAGCTCAAACAGCAGCTCCCTTTTTCTAAGCTTTGGCTCGCCTCGCAGCTCCACCTGTCTTTTCTCTGGGACTGCCGACTTCCGGATCGGCCTTGGGAACCAGTTCTGTTAAGGTGAGGCTCAGCTGGACACTGCCCGTAACTCCACTTGTTTGATCGGTTGCTCATCTCCAGAGACTATACCTGATTCTTTTTTTTTTTTTTTTTTTTTTGACAGGCAGAGTGGACAGTGAGAGAGACAGAGAGAAAGGTCTTCCTTTTGCCGTTGGTTCACCCTCCAATGGCCGCCGCGGCCGGTGCGCTGCAGCCGGCGCACTGCACTGAGCCGATGGCAGGAGCCAGGTGCTTCTCCTGGTCTCCCATGGGGTGCAGGGCCCAAGTACTTGGGCCATCCTCCACTGCACACCCTGGCCACAGCAGAGAGCTGGCCTGGAAGAGGGGCAACCGGGACAGAATCCGGCGCCCCGACCGGGACTAGAACTCGGTGTGCCGGCGCTGCAAGGTGGAGGATTAGCCTATTGAGCCGTGGCGCCGGCCTTATACCTGATTCTTAGAGTGTACGAGAGCATGTCAGCCAACAGCAATCCCACGCTGCTGCCCAAAGAAGACCTTTCCCCACAAGTGAAACGGTCACAACATGGCTTTCCTTCTGTGTGTGTGTGTTGGGAGCACTGTGGTGGCTGAGATGGAGAGGGCCGCATTTGTTCTGTGCACCTGCTGCCTCGGGCCCCCTGCAGGCCCTGGAGCTGCAGCATTAGGACTGAGCTGGGAGCCGTCCTCCTTCCGGGTGTTGCGTTGGTATTTTGGCCTGAGGTTGTCTCTGGCTCATCTTCAGCAGGTGTCTAATTTCGTGTGTGTATTTTCACCTGGGCTCTCCAGTGCTGTGGGAGAAACATCGCCTTGTTGTGGTGATGGTGGCCAGGGTGATTTAAGTCTCCAACTTCCGGTTGTCCCAGGCGTGAACTTGAGCTTCTGTGTGGAGCTGTCGCTGGGCGGAGCAGTTGTAAGGGGTTGAATCGCGCTTCCTCCCCAGATGCCCCAGAGATACGTTGGAGTCCTGACCTCTGTGGCCTTATTTGGAGACGGAATCCCAGTGAGGTCATTAGGATGGGTGCTGGTCCAATAAGGCCGTGTTGTTGTGTGAATGAGGAGGGGCTTGGACACAGGGACGTGCTCACGTGGAGCCTGCAGCCAGGCTGGCTAGGGGCTGCCTGGCGCTGTGGACAGGTCCGTCCCTAGCCCTCACAAGGGAGCCTGATGCCTCTGCAGGGCGAAGCAGCACCGCTCTGTTCTAAGTCACCCAGGTGCCTCGTGGCAGCTCTTGGAACGCGAGAGAGCAGAGCTCTGACCATGGGTAAAGTGCTCATTCATTTCTCCCATGGCCCCCTGAAGTAAGTGCTATTTCTATCTTCGTTTTGAAAAAAGTGTATTTATTTGAAAGGCAAAGCAACAGGGATAGAGAGAGAGCGAGAGATCTTCCATCAACTGATTCACTCCCCCAATATCCATAATCCAAATAACTAAGCCACCATCCACTGCCTCCAAGGGTGAGCATTAGCAGGACACTAGATTGGGAGCCAAGGTGGAAATCCATCCCAAGTGCTCTATGGAGGATGCACCCCTAGTGGCGACCCCAAGTGGTGGCACCCCGAGTGCGACCCACTGCGCCCCAAGGCCCACCCCCAAGGCTGCCCTTGGATACTGGATTTCCCAGGCAAACACCACCACTAGCTCCAAACCTGGCTGCATCCCTACGACCCCCTCGCCCCTGCCGCGTATCCCTGCCGCTGGCTGCTGCCAACTGCACAGCTGGATCTGTCTCTAGCGTTAGAACCAGCTGTGTACTTTGCCAGATGTCGACCCCCGTTGTCCAAAAACCAGAGGAGAAGCTCCGTGACAGCCACTAACCTACAAAGCTGCTCCCTTGTCTCTGCGGGCTGTCCGTCTCTCGCCTTGCCAGGACGCGTTCTATTCACTACCTAAGTGAAGACCTGAGTCCAAGTGAAGACAAACCCACAGTGTAAACGATTAGCATGGCTTTTACGTTTTTCCTTTCTATTCTGTGCCACGCCTGATGTAAATGCAAATATAAGAGCGCTAGCCTTGGAGGTGACCTCCCAGGGCCGACACAATTGCTGTGCTTCACGCCTATATCTTGTTCTCACTCCAACCGTGGGAGCCCTGCAGGAAGTGAATCCACCGTTTTTATTTCATGTTTCCATCCTTGTGCGCTCTGCTCCCAGCATCTCTGCCTTTGGCTTGATGAGGTGTGAGGGAGGATGGAGAGGAAAAACAGCCAAGGGCTCCTCTCTCTTGCCTCTCCTTATATGTCACGGTTTTCAGCATAAGTGTGTGCCAACGCAGGGGACTAACGTGAACGGGAAGGGACAGGCAGGAGCAGGCATTTGGCCTGGAGATTGAGACAGCAGTTAGGACATTTCATCCCGTATCGGAACCGGGTTCTCTTCCTGACTCCAACTCCTGACTCCAGCTTCCCGTTAATGTGCACCTGGTAGGCAGCAGGTGGGGGCTCAAGTAGCTGGGTGCCAGTCACCTACGTGGGCGACCTGGATGGAGTTCCTGGCCCCGAGGGCATTTAAGAAGCAAGCCGGCAGACAGGAGCTCTCTGTTTTTCTCTCTCCATCTCTCAGATAAATAAATAAAGGTTTAAAAGGACAAGGCAGGACAGGATGGAACTGTTGGTTGTGCCTGATTCTTAGGATGCCACTGCCAGGAGCTGGTGTTGTGGTACAGCTGGGTAAGCTGCCTCTTGCAACGCCAGCAACCCATATCCGACACCAGGTTGTACCTCAGTTGCTTCTCTTTGTATCCCAGCCGCTCCTCATCCAATCCAGCTCCCTGCTAACGTGCTTGGGTAAGCAGAGGAAGATGGTCCAAGTTCTTGGGCTCCTGCCACCCACGTGGGAGACCAGGATGGAGTCCTGAGCTTCTGGCTTCAGCATGGCCCAGCCCCTGTCATTGTGGCCAGTTGGGGACTTAACCAATGGGTGGAAGATCTCTGTCCCTCCGTCTTTCAAATGCATAATTTTCTTAAGGCAATGCCATTGTCTCCTTCATGCATTAATGTAGATTCTGATTCCAGCAGAAAGCAGGGCCTCTTGGCGCCGTCAGCATTTCTCGTGGCCTCAGTTGTAGACCTAATGTGCTTTTCTGATGCTTGCTCTGGGTCTCACTGGATTCCCATGCACAGTGGGTCCACCGAGATTTTGTGGCCAGGGCATGAGGATTCGGTAGCCAGGTACTGGGGTGACTCATCATGTCTGATCCACCCACACACATCCTCCACTACCAGTTGGATTTCACTTATGAAACACAGGTGCAGATAAAATCACCAAGAATTTCAAGATGGTGACATCAGAGCAGTAAAGCAAGTTCAGGGGCTGGTGCCGTGGCGTAGCTGTTAAAACCGCTGCTTGCAGTGCTGGCACCCCATAGGGGCGTTGGTGTGAGTCCTGGATGCTCCAATTCCCATCCAGCTCTCTGCTATGGCCTGGGAAAGCAGTAGAAGATGGCCCAAGTCCTGGAGCCCCTGCACCCATGTGGGAGACCTGGAAGAAACTCCTGGCTCTTGGCTTCAGATTGGCGCAGCTCTGGCTGTTGCGGCCAATTGGGGAGTGAACCAGCAGCTGGAAGACCTCTCCCTCTTTCTGCTTCTGCCTCTCTATAACTCTACCTTTCAAATTGAAAAAAAAAAAGAAAGAAAGAAAAAGAAAAAAAGCAAGTTCAAGGCCCTTCTGAGTGCAGGGTGCTGTCTGGCTGTCCGAGCTGAACACCCAGGGATTCGACCCTAATATCAGTCTGTTGGACCCTACCCCCACTGCCATGCTGTAGTCGGAGCCTTCTCATTTCTCTCCTGTGGACTGTGACTGCGCTGAGGTCTTCCCGGTCCCCCCCATCCAGGAAAAGCCCCCGGAAGATTTCTCTGCATTGTAAACCCTACCAGCATCCCTCCCTGGCTGCAGCCTGCAGTGGCTCCCATCTGCCCTCAGGTTCAAAGTCAGACTCCTAAGCAGGGCACTGCTTGCTTCTGCAGCCGCTGCTCTGACCGCACACCAGGTGAGCTGGAGGAGGTCCCTGCTGCCGAGGTCACTGTCACCTGTCCTCCTGCTCTCATCAGGGCTCACCCCCCGGCTGGAAGCCCTCCTCGCCTCTCAGCTGGCTCAGGAGCGAGTTGGTTTTTGCCTCTCCCCCCCACGACTGCCTACACCCTGTGCTTCCTGCATTCCGGCGTCCCCTCCTCCAGTACAATAAGCAACAGCATGTCTTGTCCTTGAGGCCAGTCCTCGTGGTGCACCCGAGAGCAGGTGAGTGCTCTTGCCCTCTAACGGCGTTTGAGAGTCGCTGGTCCAGGGCCAGGCTGTTCCAGTGCGGCAAGCAGTGTCTCACGCCCCCAGTCTTCCTGTTTCCACTTCCAGGCTCTCGAGAAAGAGCAACCGGGGTTTAAAGCCCTGCCTCCCTCCCCACACTTAGCTCGTCCCACCCAGCAGGGCCTCCGGACCCACATACTTGATTTCCTATCCGCTCGGCTTCTCACCAAGTCAACCTGAGTACGATTGGGTCCCTATTCTCCCTCTTTCTTCGTCCTCCTCCAACCCTGATTCTCCTCTTTCTGTTACATTGTAAAAATTAATTTTAAAGTTTTTTTTTTTTTTTAATTTGAGAGACAGAGATCTCTTGCTTGCTGGTTCATTCCCACCAAATGCCCATAACAGTCAGGGCCCAGGCTGGGCCGAAGCTAGGAGCTGGGAATGCAATCCAGGGCTCTCACATGGGTGTCAGGGACCCAGCTACTTGAGCCATTGCCTGCTGCTTCTCAGGGTGTACATTAGCAGGAAGCTAGAGTTTGAACCCAGGCACCCGGATGTGGGAGGCGGGCCTTTTAACCCACTCCTCTGTTACAAGGAAGACAACACATTATATCATATTATAATGAACTGGACACACAGGGTGGTGGGGGGTTCCTCTTTATCCAGAAGTCCTGACCCGAGGCTCAGGGAGGTGCCCTTCAAACTGGAAAGAGTTTGGACCAGGCTCCAAGTTCATGAGAACTCAGGCCTTGACTGAGCTTCCCGGTGCCTTCTTACTCCTAAGGCCCCTCATGGTTTTCTTGTGCTACCTGGGAACACTGGACAGCACAGCAGTGCTCCACTTGGGAGCCATTTTTAACATTTATTTATTTGAAAAGTAGAATTACAGAGAGAGGGGGAGAGAGAGTAAGAGAGAAGTCTTCCATCCGGTGGTTCACTCCCCAATTGGCTGTTAACGGCCAGAACTGAGCCGATCCGAAGCCAGGAACCAGAAGCTTCTTCCGGTCTCCCACACGGGTGCAGCGTCCCAAGGCCTTGGGCCATCTTCTACTGCTTTCCCAGGCCATAGCAGACAGGCGGATTGGAAGTGGATCAGCCAGGTCTCGAACAGGCACCCACATGCGACTCCAGCACCGCAGGCCAGGGAGTTAACCTGCTTCGCCATAGCACGGGCCCCTCCCCTGTTTCTGTAAGCTCACGGTCACACATGCTGTGACCCCTCCATATTCCACGGGGAGGCCGGGCAACCTGTCCTAACCCCTCCACGATGCCCAAGAGGAGGCTCTAACAGATCCAGGGGTCACCCACTCTGTTCTCCTGGCACAGCCTCTCCGAGACACCATTCACCACTTTCACAAGCCTTAGAAACTTCTAGGCTCTGGTTTTGTTCTCTGCTTAGGGAACGAAGTGTGTTCGGCCCGGAGTAGAGCAGAGCTGTCCTCTCTTACAGCTCAACGTTTTCACCTGCAGAACTGCTTTTGGAAGTTTCTAGATCTCCTTGCCAAAGAGCATCCTCCTTCAAGTGGGGGTGAAGGGGTTGCGCCATCACGAGCGGTTCAGTGACGGTGTAATTTTCCAATTAACTGAGTAAGGCACAGAACACATGCCCTCCAGCCTCAGTTTCTACCTTGATCATCCCACACATCCCGGAGAGTGGGCCGAGGGAAGGAGCCGCCCAGAGTTGAAAGGCTGTCGGAGCAGGTGGTGGGAGGCAACACCTTTCCACCCCCCGGGGCTGTGTGGGTCCTTCTGGTTGGTCCCAGGGCCCCTGCGTGTCTCTGAAAGCCTTTTGGTGTGCTGGGGGGAGAGAGCCACGAATTTGCCCAATTCCAAGCAGACAAGCGCAAGTGTCAATTTCATCTCTGAGTGTTAAGTGCTGGTCGGAGTCACATGAAGCCTGGGTTGCCTCGCCAAGTGGCTCTGTCCCTTGGGATTACTCTGCATCCCCAAGAAAAAGGAGAAGTGTTCCCGCTGAGATGCTTGGGAGCAAGCAGGCTCGATTCAGTTACTTTCCAGATAATCTCGGCCAGACGGTGTTCTTGGAACAATCTAGAGGTGGGTACCTGATCACCACACAAGGTGTTCGTTTTTATAGGGTTTGGAATCGTTGGTGGAAAAAGCACGAAGGAGGCCGGCGCTGTGGCTCAACAGGCTAATCCTCCGCCTTGCAGCGCCAGCACACCAGGTTCTAGTCCCAGTTGGGGCGCCGGATTCTGTCCCGGTTGCCCCTCTTCCAGTCCAGCTCTCTGCTGTGGCCCGGAAGTGCAGTGCAGGATGGCCCAGGTCCTTGGGCCTGCACCCCATGGGAAACCAGGAGAAGCACCTGGCTCCTGGCTTCGGATCAGCGCAGTGCGCCGGCATCAGCACGCCACCTGTGGCGGCCATTGGAGGGTGAACCAACGGCAAAGGAAGACCTTTCTCTCCGTCTCTCTCTCTCACTGTCCGCTCTACCTGTCAAAAAAACAAAACAAAACAAAACAAAACAAAAAAGCACGAAGGTGCTCCTATCAGACTTGCTGGAAATAAAACTGTGAATGTAATCTAAGGGTTGTCATCCAGGCCAGCTGAGCCCATCTAAGCCATTTTTAGTTGATTGGTTCACACCCTCTCTCTCTCCATGCACACACATGCATGTATATACACATAACATCGTTCTACATCCACTGATGTAATCAAACACAGCTCAAAAATACTAGAAAATTGATGTATGGTGTAGGAGGTTAAGTGTTCACCTGTGACTCCGGTTCGAGCCCTGGTGGCTCCATTTCCGATCCAGCTCCCTGCTAATGCACCTGGGAAAGCAGCAGAAGATGGCCCAAGTGGTTGGGCCCCTGCACCCGCATGGGAGACCTGGATGAAGTTCCTGGCTCCTGACTTTGGCCTGGCCCAGCCCCAGCCGTTGTGGCCATTTGAGAAATGAACCAGCAGATGGAAGATCTCTCTCTATCTCTTTCTCTCTCTTTCTGTCTCTTCCTCTCTGTCTATAACTCTGCCTTTCAAAGAAATAAGTAGATCTTAAAAATATATAAGTATTAGAAAAAATTTGCACCTGTCCTGAATATATGCAGACTTTTTGCCTCGTTGTTTTTCCCTGAACAATACAGCGTCACACTATTTGCAGGGCATTTACTCTGTCCTGGGTATGGTAAGAGGTCTAGAGATGGTTTAAAGGACCCTAGAGGGTGTGTAGGGGTTACATTCAACAGCTGCACCATTTTAGGGAAGGGACTTGAGTATCTCTGGGTTTCAGTATCCGAGGGGAGCCCTAGAACCCATCCCCCAAGTTCCCAAGGAAGGCGGCTGTGTGGGCGCACACGTGTGTGTGTGTGCAGGTGTGTGTGTAGCGTGTGCAGACTTCTCTATAGAGAAATCTATCTAGAGTTCTATCCTGAGTGATATTGGTTGTTTGTGACGATCGAACAGATGGGGCCAGTGCTGTGACCTAGTGGGTGAAGCCACTCCGTGCAGTGTCGGCATCCCATGTCGGCATCCCGAATGGGAGCCGGATGGAGTCCTGGCTGCTCTGCTTCACGTTCAGCTCCCTGCTGCTGCGCCTGGGAAAGCAGTGGAAGAGTCCAAGTCCTTGGGCCCCTGCACGCACGTGGGAGACCCAGAAGAAGCTCCTGGCTCCTGGCTTTGGATCGTCCCAGCTCTGGCTGTTGAGGCCATTTGGGGAGTGACCCAGTGGATGGAAAACCTCTCTGTCTCTGCCCCAGCTTCTAAATCTCTGTAGTCCTGCCTTCCAAATAAAAAAATAAATCCTTAAAATAATAAAAAAGAAAAGAGACCGAGCACACCCTGCTGCTCCCTCCTTGCGCTCTGTCTGCCTTGCTCTGCTGGTCTAGCTTAGCCTCTCGCTCAGTCACTCGTTTGACAGTGACTCACTGTTCTCCTGCTCTGTGCCAGGCTCGCTCCAGGAATGAAGGACACAGCAGAAAACAACATCCCCACTTACCTCCAAAAGGGGAGAAGCAGAGGCTTGGCCTCCACGTGAGAACACGGCAGGGCCAGGGTGGAGGGACAGGAGCTGTGCTGTCCCACGGAGCGACCAGGAGTGGGTGAAGGATGACGCTGTGTTTGCACAAAGGGTGCAGGGAAGGGAGGAAGCAGAAACCTGGAGGGAGATCCCTGGTGGCCACGAGGACCGAGGACCGCAAACGCAAAGGCCCTGAGGCAGATTGGGCTACTGTGGCTGGAGCCCGGTGTGGAGGGGCGTTTGGTTGCAAAAGGACTTTGGGCTTTTGTTTGAGGGAGTTGGGAAGCCATCCAGTAGATGGCGTGTGTAGACGAGTGGCTGGGAGCACACATGGATGCACACGTGAGCGTCTACACAGAAGCAGCCCACTTGCCGCATACGTGAAGTTACACAGTGCTGACTGGGCTCCCTGAGTCACAGTCTGTGAACAGGAGAGAGGAGGGAGCTGTTGCGGGGAAGTGAGATTAGAGAGGTCTGGGGGAGGGGTACAGGAGCCAGCCCAGGAACCCAAAGTCCAGGGACAGCAAAGGAAAGTCCCCCTGCGTGGCTCGGAATGGCCCCAGCTGCCACCAGGGACTCCCAAAGCATGCGGAAATAGTCCTTTCTCAAGGCAGATAAGCCACAGAGAGAGAGAGAGAGAGCCGTGTCTTGTCACGTTACTTGTTAAAGGTCAGCACCCAAGGGTTATGTTGTCCGTTACTGAAGAAATCTGGAATATTTTTTCAAAGATTTATTTATTTATTTGAGAGTCAGAGTTATAGACAGAGAGAGGGAGAGGCAGAGAGAGAGGTCTTCCATCTGCTGGTTCACTCCTCAAATGGCCGCAGAGTCGGAGCTGCACTGATCCAAAGCCAGGAGCCATGAGCTGCTCTGGCTCTCCCATGCACATGTGGGTGTCCAAGCACTTGGGCCATCTTCCACTGCTTTCCAAGATGCATTAGCAGGGAGTTGGATCAGAAACAGAGCAGCCGGGACTCAAACCAGCGCTCACAGGGGATGCTGACATCCCGGGCGGTGGCTTAACCAGATCCTCCACAATGCTGGCCCCCGAATTCTGGACTATTTCACTCACGTACGCTCAGGGATTTCTTTAAATGTGTTTGAAACAATGGCGTGTGCAGAAGGAAGGCTTGTACATTTATGCCTTTGGAAATACAGAAGTATCGTTATTCCGCTGTGAGAAAACCAAGCAGTTTTGTTGTGTTTGTAGCGAAAATGTCTCAGAGCCTGGACTTCAGACATTTGCAGGCTCGGAAGCCAGCAGGCTCTTCCAGACCCGCTCTTAGCTGCTGCTCTTTCCGGGAGCTTTATGCTCATTTCTTCTAAAAAGGCTTCTGCTGCAACCCCAAACCTTCCGGCATAATCCCCATGGTGACCCCGAGCCCTCCTCTGGGGCGGCTTTATGGACCATCTGCTTTTCTTCCAGATGTCACAGTGCTAAAGCCTAACCCAGGAAGGCAATGGACTTGGGGTTCTCCTTGCTCCCCCCCGGAGCTCCCTTTCCCAGAGATTGGATGCCCAATCTCTTCCTTCTTGTCCTCTCATTGTATAAAAGGGCTTCAGAAAGTTCCCTGGGCAGGGCAGGGTGGGGGGGGTGTGGTGACAGGAGGTGGGCACAGCAGTTAAGACCTGGCTACAGCCCGTGTCCCAGCGCCTGGGTTTACGTCCCAACTGCACTGTCCGTTCCAGCTCCCTGCTCATGGGCTCCGTGGGAGGCAGCAGGTGATGTCTCAAGTAGTTGGGTTCCTGCCACCCACATGGGAGCCCAGCTTCAGCCATGCCCAGCCCTGGCCATGGTGGGCACTTGGGGGGAGCTGACCAGTGGATGGGGACTCCCCCTTGTCTTGGCGCTGTCCAGGCTCTCGGTTCACCTGCTCCACTCCTCTGCTTTGGGACCAGGATCTGAGCTCGTCCCTTTAGAGCAGTGACAGCTACCCTTGGTCACCCCTACCCTCAGAGACCTAGGGAACTGGCCCTGGTTGTCTTTCTCATCAATCTCCCTGCTCGGCTTCTTTATGCCAAGTGTGGGACTGGAGAAATGACTTAGAAAGGTTCAACCTCTCTTTGTGGTCTTTGTGCCTCTGGCTGTGTGATGCCCTGGCCTGGGCTTTTCCTGCTTCCTGGGGCACACTGACTCATTGCTCTCAACACGCTCACCAAGGCGGCAAGAGAAAAGCAGCCATTTTTGGAAAAGGACCTCAAGCATGTAGCAACACCTTTGAGCAGGCGGATAAAAGGGTGTGGTCTCTTATCTAAAGAATTAATAAGTGAAGGGCGGCACTGTATTTATTCTTTAAGGGGGAAGGGGGAGACCTAACAATTGAATTCCATTCTCTTCCCAGCAGTAAGATCGTGACATTGCAGCCCGCCCCCGCGGGTGGAGGACTTCAGCACACGGATGTGGGACCAGGGACTGAGGTCCCTATGCTGAGCGTGACGCAGGCAACCGTCAGCCCCCTGGGAAACTTGGACTTCACAGGGGGGCCCCTGGCGTCAGAAAAGATAAGGGAGAATTTATAGCCCGGTTGGAATGTCTGAAATATCAGCGACTTAATTATTGGGAAGAAAGAAAGAGCCCTTCATCATTGGAAAGAAGGAAGGAGGAAAAGGGGTGGTGTGTGTGTGTTGGGGGGGCTCCCCTTTCCCTGCCAGCCTGGCAGTGACATCGTGGGACCTAGGGGCACCTGTTCTGTGCCTCTAGGGCTGTGCGCTGGCTCTGGCCTGTCCACACTGAACACGCTCAGAGCCAAGGGGGTGCCTGGGACTGGAACTTGATGATTCAGCGTGCCTGTGGTGGGAACTGCTGCTCTGGTGGCTGCGTGGTTTGTTATAGGGACAGGGATCCCCAGATGATATTGTGGGGGTCGAGAGGCCTGGCTGGACTCAGAGAAACCCTGTGTAGACTTAGTATAGGTTGCTGTCTTCACGTCTAAGAATACAACCCAGAGACGTAGACGCAGGTGAACACAGAGCAGGCTGTACTGAAAGGCAGAGGGGCAGTAGACACTCAGCAGTGCGTGTGGGCAGCCTCTAGAGACAGAACTGCCCCCATCCGGGCTGAGCTCAGCCTTTCGTAGGGTAGGGGCAGTGCTTGGGTAGGGCCTGGAGGGAGACCCAGGGGAGACAGGATGTGGGGTGGGGCTGCTGTGTGCATGGTGGCCTCCAGGAAGGTGTCATGGAGGGTGGCTGTGCCAGGTCCTCAGCCATGTTGAGTCGGCATAGGTGGTGATGGGATTAGGGTGGTGCACATGGCTAGGGTGTGGTTGACTCCCTGCCCGACCCACGTCAGTGTGGGGTGGATAAAGGGGGCCTGTGTCCATCGTGTCATTTTGTCTTCACAGAGATGAGATCTTCAGCAAAGCATGAGGACACCCTCTGGGAGGCTACCCTCCCAGGCGCCCATTCTCATCCCACTTTGCACCTGTGGTCTCGAAGTTTTCAGCCCTCTGCCGCCTCCCCTCCATCTCGGCATGACTGTGATTAGATGTGTGTTAGATGCAGCTCCCGGCCCAGGCTCAGGTGCCTCTTAAGGAAGCCATGTTTCACACACACCTTCGGTGCTTCCTGCAGAACCAGCCGGGGGCAGGAGGGTGCTGGTCAGATCTCTGGGGGGAGGGGGTCTTGCCTCGGTGTCCACTCCTGGAGTCCTAAGCACGGTGGCATGTCTATGGCCCTGAGCAGTCTCCCAGGGGAGAACTTCGTTGACCTTGGTTTAAGCTGGGACCTTACAAGCTCGTTTTGCCATAGAACCTTCTCTCTGGCCTAACACCTGCTACTCCCATAGAACACTTTGGGGCACAGCCCACAAATCTCTGAAAGTCAGCCATTGCCCATTGCTGTCCTTCTGTGGCCCTGGATTTTTTTTTTTTTTTTTTTTTTTTTTTTTTTTTTTTTTTACAGGCAGAGTGGACAGTGAGAGAGAGAGACAGAGAGAAAGGTCTTCCTTTGCCGTTGGTTCACCCTCCAATGGCCGCCGCGGTAGGTGCGCTGTGGCCGGCGCACCGCGCTGATCCGATGGCAGGAGTCAGGTGCTTCTCCTGGTCTCCCATGGGGTGCAGGGCCCAAGCACTTGGGCCATCCTCCACTGCACTCCCTGGCCACAGCAGAGAGCTGGCCTGGAAGAAGGGCAACCGGGACAGGATCGGTGCCCCGACCGGGACTAGAACCCGGTGTGCCGGCGCCGCAAGGCAGAGGATTAGCCTAGTGAGCCGCGGCGCCGGCTGATTATTTTTTTATAAATAGGTTCTCATTGTAAATGCAACTGGGATGAAGACCGCCCCCTCCCCAGAGCAACTTCCCCAGCTCTTTTGAAGACAAGAGTTCCTGCCACTCTGGCAGTTTGTTTTCCAGGAACTTTATTTACATTTTATTTTATTTTATATTTTTAAGATTTATTTTATTTGTTTGAAAGTGTTACAGAGAGAGATAGAGCCAAAGAAAGAGAGGTCTTCCATTCCACTGGTTCACTCCTCAAATGACTGCAACAATCAGAGCTGGGCCGATCCAAAGCCAGGAGCCAGGAGCTTCCTCTGGGTCTCCCATGTGGGTGCAGGGGCCCAAGGACGTGGGCCATCTTCTACTGCTTTCCTGGGCCATGGCAGAGAGCTGGATCGGAAGTGGAGCAGCCGGGACTTCAACCGGTGCCCACATGGGATGCCAGTGCTGCAGGCTAGGGCTTTAACCCGCTGCGCCACAGCACCAGTCCCATCTACATTTTAAAAAGAGACACATAGAAACCTGTATCTAAACCACTCAGATTTGCCCAGCCTAAGCCTTTCAAGTTCTTCCTCTGGGGAGGGTCCCAGGCATGGCCACAGCCATAGGGGCTGGTTCTGGGATCATTCACCCTAACCCTAACCCAAACCCAGAGGTGGCGTCTGTGGAGAATGGCTCCAGGCTCTGCTAGACACTTTTAGCTAAGTGTGCTTGTCTGTCTGTCTTCAGAACAGCATGAGCTTGCCTGCAAAGGTAGAGTCACACCATAAGACCCCAGGCTGACACAATGAGGATATGAGGCAATTTTGGCTGAGCCAACGTGAGGCAGAATTTGCTCCAGAAAGCACCGTTAGCACCAAGCTGCATTAGCGGTTGTTTCTTTAAAAGGTTCTCTTCTGAACCAGCCAAGAAGTTGAGGCGTGGGGAGGCTGAGGCATGTGTTGACTCTGCCTGGCACGTGGCGAAACATGTGCTCATTCCCGGGGGTAGCGGATTTGCACCGGGAAGGGCATCCGACTGGGAGTGGCTCGTCTGTCATCTGCCCTTTGTCCAAAGACAACCCTGGCAGCAGGCTCCTGCCCCACCCCACTCCTGCCTTCATCCTGGCAGACACCTAGTCCCCAGGGCATCTTCCTTCTCTCAGTTCCGGCTTCCTCATTTCCTGCTGACATCGCCGTGTGCCTCTTGCCCCCTCGTCCATGGCCCTCTTTGAACATTCCCATTGCCTGCGACTGCTTCATCTTCAAATGACCATTGCAGGGAGCCGGCATTGTGTCTCAGCGGGTTGAGCTGCACCTGTGGTGCCAGCATCCCATGTGGGCACCAGTTCCAGTCCCAGCTGCTCCACTTCCCAAACGGCTCCCTGCTGATGCACCTGGGAAAGGAGCAAGACATGGCCCAGTGCTCGGGCCCCTGCCACCCACGTGGGAGACCCAGATGAAACTCCCGGCCTTGCCTTGGCTGTTGCAGCCATTTGGGGAGTGAACCAGCAGGTGGAAGATCTGTGTGTGTGTGTCTCTGCCTCTCTCCTTGTAACTCGGCCTTACAAGTAAATCAAATAAATCTTTATAAAAAAAAAATGACTGCTGGGCACAGCCTTCTCCTGTGATTGCCCACATGGGCCTTGCTGGCCACAGCAGAACTTCTGAGCCTGCCCCCCAACCTCCACCCGGCTCTGTTTCTTCCCTTCCCTGTTTTGAGCTTGGATCCCGCCAGCCATCATTTCAAGCAGCCTCTTGCTAACCCTTTCAAGCTTGTTGGAACACAGTCCACACTAAGAAACAGAATTTGCATGTGTGTATGGCCTGGAACTCATGTGCATGTGTGTTTATATATACACACGTGCATACACACAGTGCTACAGTCTGAATGTGCCCATCCCTCCTACACTCCTGTGCCGGAACTTAACCCCCAAGGTGATGGTGTTAGAAGTGGCTCTCTGAGCGGCGATTAGCCCTGAGAGGCCACTCCTGCAGATGGGGTTAATGCCTTTATAAAAGGGGCACAGCATTAAGTCAGCACGTGGGACACAAGCACGTGTGTCAGAGTGCTGGTTTGAGAACTGAATTCTCTGCTTCCCACCCAGCTTCCTACCAACGCAGAGCCTGGGAGGCAGCAGGTGATGGCTCCAAGTACCTGGGGTGATCGACAGCACTAGGCTTGCTTTATTAGTCTAAAAGTATCAGTCAGGGGCCAGCATTATGGCATAACAGGTTAAGATACATGCCACCAGCCCGTATGGGCTCTGGTTCGCGTCCTGGCTGCTCCATTTCCAATCCAGCTCCCTGCTAAAAGCACTTGGGACAGCAGCAGAGGATGCCCAGGTGCTTGGGCCCCTGCACCCACATGGGAGATGAAGCTCCCAGCTCCTGGCTTCAGCATGGCTGAGCTCTGGCTGTTGGGGCCATCTGGGGAGTGAACCAGCGGATGGAAGATCTCTCTCTCTCTCTCTCTCTCTCTCTCTCTCTCTCTGCGTGTGTGTGTGTATGTGTAACTCTTTCTTTGTAACTCTACCTTTCAAATAAATAAGCTAAATCTTTTTAAAGATCTATCTATTTTATTTGAAAGTCAGAGTTATATAGAGGGAGAAGGAGAGGCAGAGAGAGAGGTCTTCCATCTACTGGTTCACTCCCCAAATTGGCCACAAAGGTCAGAGTTACGCTGATTCGAAGCCAGGAGCTTTCTCCAGGATTCCCATGTGGGTGCAGGGGCCCAAGGACTTGGGCCATCTTCCACTGCTTTCCCAGGCCACAGCAGAGAGCTGGATTGGAAGTGGAGCAGTCGGGACTTGAACTGGTGCCCATATGGGATGCCGGCACTGCAGGCAGCAGCTTTACCCTCTACGCCACAGTGCCAACCCCACTAAATCTTTTTTAAAAATGAAAATATTGTCAGATACTTGCAGACTAACTTTTTTTTAAAGAAAACCTTTTAATTTATCGATCTACAAAAAAGTATACAACCTGTAAATGGGTGGCTGGGTGAGCTTCTGCAAGGAAAAGATGTGTCCACCATTCAGGTTGCTGGTGTACCTGAGTCCCGTGGGTCCCTTCCACATCACTAACTCCTCCCACAAGGAACCATTGGAATTTTGTGCATGGGTGGCATTTTTCCCTCTTAATCAGACTTTAAAAAGGGATTTATTTTAGTTATTTCAAAGAGTTATACAGAGAAAGGGAGAGACAGAAAGAGCTCTTCCATCTGCTGGTTCACTCCCCAGATGGCTGCAATGGCCTAGACTGGGCCAGCTGAAGCCAGGAACCAGGGACTCTATCCAGGTCTCCCACAACGGTGGCAGGGGCCCAAGTACTTGGGCCACCTCCCACGGCTTTCTCAGGAGTAGTAGCAGGGAATTAGATCTTAAGTGGAGCAGCCGGGACTCGAACTGGCACTCAGATATGGATGCTGGTGTTGTAGGCAGTGGCTTAATCCACTACGCCACAATGCAGGCCTCTAAATAGACATTATTTCTAAGAGAAGATTTAGGTTCAAAGCAAAGCGGAGCAGGGAGTACAGTGTCTGTAGACGTCTCTCCCCACTGCTCACACAATCAGAGCCTCCCCGACATCAACATCAAACCAGAGGGGTGCATTGGTGATAACCGGTGGGCCTGCCAATCTGTGCTTTACCTTAGGGTTCAGTCCTGGCTTTGTACATCCCGTGAGTTTGCAGAAATGTATACGAACCTGAACTCACTGTTCCAGCATCCCGCAGAGCAGTTTCACTGCCCTAAGAACCCTCTGTGTTTCCTCTCTTCATTCCTCCCCTCCCCACGTGCCGGCAGCCACGGATCTGTTGTTATTGTCTCCCATGGTCTCATCTTTTCCAGAAGGTCACATAGTTGGAATCATTCCACGTGGGACCTCTTCAGACTGTCTTCTCTCACTTCATTACAGGCACTTACGGTCCCTCCCTGGCTGCCTGTGGCTCGATAGCGCATTTATTTTTGCCGTTGAACGTATTCCATCGTCTGGCTGGAGGCGGGAGCTTGTGCAGGGCAGGGGGGCTGAGTCTGGAGCCGGTGTTGGCGCATCTTTGGTGCACCTGCGCTGCATTGGTACGGCACGCTGGGCGCAGCACGGATCCTCCCCCTCGGCGTGCAAAGACCCTGAATCAGCTCGTGCTGGGGGGTTCTGTGCATCGAGCGTCTGCCCCCAGGATAGCGCTCTGAGAATAAAAATATGGTACAGGGAGAGGTGGCTGGGGGCTGAGGTATGGTTGCCAGGGTTCCCACAGAGATCAAGCTCTGGACAGACCATGTGACAAGTACAAGTAGACCAAAGAGGAGCCTCGATCCAAACGTAGTGGATGCTCCTCTCACTCAGGCACCAGCCTGCAGAGCCGGTAGCCCTTCTGTCCAAGAATCCGTCACCCAGGCCCCTTTCATCTTGTGGCCCCGTTCCCCACGGTCACTGTCGTGTTCTTCATCTAGCTGGGGTACCATCTTTCAGACAAACCAAAGGTCACGCCGAGGTCCTGGCTTTGATTGGCTGATTGAACTGACTCGATGCTGTAGGCAGCTACTCAACGAGCTTGGTCCTGGACAATGGCGGAGGATGGACAAGGAAGTTGGAATGAGGAGCCTGAAGGGTCTTCCAACCTGGGGGACCAGCAGCAGGGGGGCGTGGTCACCTGCAGTAGCCATCGGGGGACTGTGATTCCCTGGGGACAGGACTTGGCTCCTAATGGGGTGCTGAGCTCGCACACAGGAGGCTAGAACTTCCTTCCGGTTCTCTGTGTCAGGGGCCACTTGTGTGCCTTACAGGAGAATATTGACCAGAGGCCCAGGACCCCGGGGGTCTCTGTGCCTGGAGGGCGCATGGTCAGAATGACACTGTTGCCCGCGATGGACAGGACTCCCAGCCACACTGGTGTCCTTCGGCTGCTCCTGTCAGTCTTTGCTCTTGCACGTGAACTTGCTCAGGGCAGCTGATTCCCGGCCATGCTTCCGATGGCTTTGGGAAGCTGATTTCCCGGCCGTTCTTTCAAGGGAGGGATATCAGCAGAGACAGCCCAGGTCTGGCTTATGAATGCCGGCTGCTCACAGCCTTCCTCCCCAGAGCACTCTGGATGGGCTTGGGGGATGGCACCAGGGCTGTCACGGTCCCCCTGGCCGTGAGTTTGTGGGAAGCCCTGAGCGCTAGATTGGGAGCCTTATTCTGAGACTTGTTTCGCAGGCATTTTGAGACCTACACAGGAGTGACTTCAGCCCCTGGTTAGCCACGTGGGAATCAGGGAGTTCTGCCTCTGCCCTCCCTCGCTCCACCTCCTCCCTCTTGGAGGCCAAGGCCAAGGTCTGCCAAGCCCGTCTCCCACGCACCTCTGCAGAAAGTCCCTGGCTCTGCTCCCAGTCGCCTCCATGTTGACCCCGGGAGGTGTGAGAAGGCGGAGAGGAATCCACTTTCCGGATGAACCCTCCTCCCTGGTTTCTGGGAGGCAGGGCTGGCCCCCGCACCTGCCAGGTCATCCCGCAGCTCCTCGGAGAGAAGCAGCGAGGAGGAGGCTGGGACTCAGCTTCCTGGGGCTGCTGAACAAGTGGCCCAGCCTTGGGCACCTTTCTGCAGCCGGACGTCAGCCCGACTCGTGATGCCTGCACCCAGCTTCTTTCTAAGCCAGGCCACATGCTGAGGCTCCTGGCGCACACGAGTGGCAGGAGCACCGTACACCTCCAAAAGAGCAGTGCAGGCAGGGCGCCAGGCTTTCCTCTCCAGCGGGGAGCCAGGCCCTCCGGAGCAGCCTCCTGCAACAGAGCTGCATCCCCTCACTCCAGGGAGCCGCGGCCTTGCTGCCGGCGGGAGATCAGACAGGCGTCAGGACAGGCATCGGCGTGCCCGCGGGACACCCACTCAGAGTGATTTCCCGCTTTATAGAGGTGCTTCTGGACTCGGTGGCTCCTGGCCAATCCCTTGGAGCTGCCTGCCCTGCAAAGAGCCCTCTACTACCACTCCCCCACCCCCCTCCCCATCCGCCTTAGAACGGACCAGCCCAGACCACAGGGGTTCTGGCCCACGAATGAGAGCTGGCCCACTCCCGGCCTGACCCCACCCCCCACCCTCACCCAGAGCTGTCTGGAGGCGAGGCCCTGCGTCTCCCCCACCCAGCAGCCCCTTCCCCACTCGGGGAAACAGACGTCCTGACCTCCTGCTCCGGGACCTGTGCAGGACTGTGGGCTCCTGGGCCCCCTGGTAACCCGGCTGTGTGTTTTCCAGGCTACCTAACCAAACTCCTGCAGAACCACACGGCCTATGCATGTGACGGGGACCACTTGACTCTGCAGTGCCCTCGGCATTCCACCATCAGTGTCCAATCGGCGTTTTACGGGCAAGATTTCCAAATGTGTAACTCCCAGCAGCCAGCCCCCGAGAGGGAAGACAGCTTAACCTGTGTGGCACCCACCACCTTGCAGGTACTGTCTCTCGTACACATGGCAAGATGCTCTCTCTCTCTCTCTCTCTGTTTATATATGTTTGTGACAATGACAGATCCCTCAAAGCATACCTAATCCATGAAAACCCAATTGGCTCACGTCACCAATTTGCAAGCGAACTATTATTTGCTTCTCTATCAAAACAAGGTGAACTAGAATCCCTACCTGTTGGGGAGCTCCCTTAGTACACTTGCAATAGGATTTGGTTTCCCCCAGACTATCTCCTTAGTGCAGAAAAGCCAAGTACAACTGTGGGGGACTCCACAGCCCCCAGCTCCCATCACTACTCCAGGAAAGGTAGGGGGTTCTCGAGTGGAGACCTCAAGGCTCTCTGCTAGGCGGAGGCCGCGCACGACCAAGTTCTTAGAGAATGGACTCGGGGAGGAGAAATAGCAGCCGTTGCCTTGCTCTTCTTTTAGGGTGCGCTTCTTCAGTTGTAGGGACCTGTGCTCTTTTCGGGCTATTCTACTGAATAGTATCACAAGCTGGTGGGGAGCAGGACCTTTAACTCATTCTTGTTTTGGCCGGCCTGTCTGGGGAGACGTTTGATGCGGGCAGAGGTCAAAACCAACCTTTCCATGATGGTTTTAGCCCATTCGTGACTTTCAATTCACCAGCGAGCTTCTACTCTGCTGTCTCTGGCCCCTTAACACTTACAGCTGGCTGGTCAAGGTCACACCAGGGTACAAGGTCATACCAGGGTAACCTTTTTTTTTTTTTTAAGAAGTCTCCCTAGTTCCCTGTGAATGTGTTGAAGGAGGGGTGGTCAGAGCAGGTGGTGAGTGGAGTCAGCTTGGTTCTGTCTCCATGGGAAGGAAAGTATGGGTAGAGAGGAAGGTGGGAGGGGGACTAAGGAGAAACAGAAGTGGATTTAATGGTGTCTGACCCTCTCCAAGGCCCAAAGAGGAGAAGCACAAGGAATTAAATGATGGAAGGAGTTTTCTATCTCTCACACCATTTACTGGTTCCCATCTGAGAACCGGGGACTGGGTAGCCGTGTGATTGGCAAAAGCACCCATCGAGTGGCCCAAAGGAATGTTTATGAGTAGATTCTCTTGACGTGGCTCTGATGAGTGACAACGTGTTTCTTCAGGTAGTGAGCAGTGTCTCTCCATGTGTGCCTCACCCTACGCCCAGCTCTTCCTCTTGGGTGCTCCCCAGAAGCGAGGACCCCTTGGACCTTCCCTTGTCCCCTCACCCATCTGCCTGCCCACCCATCCCTGGTACCCAGACCATCTCCCAGGTATCTAAAAAGAGCACTGGCCGGGGCCCAAAGGGTGGAAGTGCCTCCTTGATGGAAGTATGAATTCCTGGCACACCAGAGCCCTGCCTCAGCCAGGCACCCCCGAGGCGAGGGGATGTTCCATCAGGCCGACAAGTTAGCATCTGTGAGCACAGAGCTCATGTTGCTCAGAGGCTGCTTGGCCAGAACTTCCCCGTGTGCTGCTCTTTCATCCAGGGATCAAGAGTCCCGCCCTTCGGGAGTTTTGTGCTACCTGGGAGCCCAGGCAAGGTGCAGCCTCAAGACAGGGAGAGGACGGGCTGGTGTCCAGACAGGAGGCCACAGCTGACCTGCCCCCTCTCTGCACTTTCCAGCTCGCACACAGTTTGGTCACAGCCTGCCTCAGTTGCGATGGTGGAACCATCCAGGGACCTCCCAGTCTCCCATGCCTGTGCAGGGGCCCAAGGACTTGGGCCATTTTCCACTGCTTTCCTAGGCCATAGCAGAGAGCTGGTTAGGAAGTGGAACAGTGGGGTCTTGAACCGGAGCCCATATGGGATGCCGGCACTTCAAGCCAGGGCCTTAACCTGCTGCGCCACAGTGCCAGCCCCAAGGAGTTGTTTCACTAGGACTCTTGTCCTCACTAATGGGCACTGTCATCTGAAAGCCAAGCCTCTGGGGCTCCAAGGGTTTCCTTAGGCAGTCTTCTTTTTTTTTTTTTTTCTTTGATGTTTCATTCACTTGAAAGGCAAAGTTACAAGGGAGCAGGAGGAGAGAGAGAGAGAGAGAGAGAGATCTTCCATCTGCTGGTCCACTCTGCAAATGGCTACAATGGCTGGGGTGGGCCAAGCTGAAGCCAGGAGCCTGGAACTCCATCCAGATCTCCCATGTGGGTGGCAGGGACCCAAGGACTTGGGCCATCTTCTGCTGCTTTTCCCAGGTCCATTAGCAGGGAACTGGATCAGAAGCGGAGCAGCCAGGATTCTAGCAGGTGCCCACGTGAGATGCTGGTGTTGCAGGCGGCAGCTTAACCCACTGTGCCACAGTGCCAGCCCCTTCCCTGGGCGTTCTTCCTAATGGATGTGCAGCTGTGGGGATGGCCACCCCAGTCTTGGGGCAGAGGTGGCACCTGGCAGTGCCTGATCCTTCCCAGAAATATTCCTTGGGCTACTGTGGGAGCTTGGCCACTCCGAGAGGCTGGAAACCCAGTCCTCCGGCAATAAGTAGAGTCTTGGGAGCTGTTTTTACAGTCCGTGGTGTTCTGTTTTCCCCAGAACTAAGTCCAGGGCCTCCCAGTGTATCACAGGCCAGGTCGGTTGTGTTTGGGAACCAAGAACAACAGCAGCCCAGTGCTGGGGCCTGTCCATGACCCAGCGTGGGAAGTTCCATGAGCCACCACAGGGCAGTTTTATTAATAGATGAGGGAGGTTCCTGGAAGAGAGAGAGAGACAGAGGCAGAGAGAGAGAGAGAGAGAGAGAGAGTCTGGGTGTTCGGCTAAGAACATTGCTCCACGAGGGAGCAGTGGGGCCTGTGCTCTCAAGTCTGGCCAGGGCAGGCATTGGCTTCTTAGCTGTGCTGTGCCAGCCCCAGTGGAGGGTCATGAACTGACAAGGGCTCAGAGCTCTCAGGCTGACCCCCCCCGACCCCCTGCTCACCTGTGGCCCCGTGCAGGGCTCTCTCCGAGGGTGAGGAGCCTTGACCCTGGCTCCTGACCGCCACGGCTCGCTCAGCTTTACAGCTAGGGGAGTATCTTCAAACAGCCCCTGGATACCTGAAGGTGCCCCCGTCCCGCCCGTGTGCCCTGGAATCCCCACAATGCATTGCTTCTGTCAAAGGCTTCGGCAGCCACGGGGGTCATGGAAGTGGCCTCCTGGTGGGGCTGGTGCTGTGGGGTCAGGTTGCCACCCCTGGGGACGAGTAGGGGGGCCGGGGCACCCCATCACCCTCATGCACGTGCGTGCGTCCCGCCCCAGGGTCCAGCGCAGCCCAGGTGTGGGGTCAGGCGACACCGTGTGCCTTTTTCAAGCCTGTCCCTTTTCTGCCCTCCTTCTAGAAGGTGCTGGATGAGTGCCAGAACCAGCGGGCCTGCCACCTCCTGGTCAATAGCCGTGTCTTTGGACCTGACCTTTGTCCAGGAAGCAGTAAATACCTGCTGGTCTCCTTTAAATGCCAACCTAGTAAGTAACTTCCGGGGAGGGGGACCGTGGGCTTGGGATGCTGGTGCCTGCGTCATTCATGCGCTGGGTGAAGTCCCCCGCTGGGCAGCAGGCACTCTTGTTATAGCAATGTCAGGGGCCCACCGCCCCCGCTTTTGAGGGTGGGGAAGGGAGAGGGTTGGACGCGTGTGATCCTACAGGTGCCTGCAGATACCTAGACCTCCGCTGCTCCAATGCTGAGCCTATCGGGGTGGAGAGACGCCACGGGGGCTCCTTGGGATGACCCAGAGCTGCTCTCCAAGGCCGCCTGGCTGTGAGCCCAGTGTCCCAGGGGACCGGGGTGCAGGGGCCACCACCCCCAAATGCTTTTGACAGTGGTCGGGGCTCTGTCGGCTGAGTTTGTTCCCTGGAGGAGAAAGAGAGGGTGTGGTCGAGCGAGCTCTTTTATTCTGGGCGTCGTCCTTTTCTCCGTGCGCCCTCGCCATTTCTGCTGTGCACCAGTTTCATGATTAAAATGTCCGCTAAAAACAGCTGCTCCCGGGGGAGTGGGTCCCGCTTGCCGGCAGGAGGGGCTGCCTGGGAGAAACACACAGAGTTGTAGCAGCATCGCAGCGGCTTGGGCGATGGGGTGAGAAGAGATGACAGCGGAGACGGTGACCCAAAACGCAAGGATGATGTCTTCCGAATCCTCCCCGCCGTCCGGACGCAGCCGTGTTCCCACTGCTTGTGTTTGTCCCCGGACGTTCCTGCCTGGAGCCCAGCATTCCTGAGACTCTGGTCGCCGAGGTCTTGTAGCTTTCAGTAAACACACAGGTCCCTGTGGCTCTGGCTGACCCTGCAGGTGCACACTCGTGTGCTCACACACTCACACCCCCACCCACACTCACACGTGGGATATGCACACTGTCACACGCACACCTTCATACAACATGCACGGTACTCACACACATAGCTTCATACAATATGCATGGTACTCACACACACCCCTTCATACAACACGCATGGTAGTCACACACTGTCACACACACTTTCATACAACACACATGGTACTCACACACACACCTTCATACAACACACATGGTAGTCACGCACACACTGTCACACACCTTCATACAACACACATAGTAGTCACACACTGTCACACACACACTTTCATACAACATGCATGGCACTCACACACACACACCTTCATACAACACACATGGTAGTCATGCACACACTGTCACACACACACCTTCGTACAACATGCACAGTACTCACATACACACTCATACCACATGCTCAGCATACACACACTGTCACACACACACCTTCATACAACATGCATGGTACTCACACACACCTTCATACAACATGCATGGTAGTCACACACACCTTCATACAACACATATGGTAGTCACACACAGTCACACACACCTTCATACAACACGCATGGTAGTCACACACTTTCATACAACATGCATGGCACTCACACACACACCTTCATACAACACACATGGTAGTCATGCACACACTGTCACACACACCTTCATACAATATGCATGGTACTCACACACACCCCTTCATACAACACACATGGTAGTCACACACTGTCACACACACTTTCATACAACACACATGGTACTCACACACACCTTCATACAACACACATGGTAGTCACGCACACACTGTCACACACCTTCATACAACACACATGGCAGTCACACACACTGTCACACGCACACCTTCATACAACACACACAGTACTCACACACACTTTCATACAATACGCATGGTAGTCACATACACTCATACCACATGCTCAATATACACACACTGTCACACACACACCTTTATACAACATGCACGGTACTCGCACACACACTCATACCACATGCTCAGCATACACACACTGTCACATGCACACCTTCATACAACACACATGGCAGTCACACACATTCATACTACATGCTCAGTATTCACACACTGTTACATACACCTTCATACAACACACATAGTAGTCACACACATACACACTGTCACACCACATGCACAATGGCTATGCACAGTGTCACACACACACATTCATACTATATGCTCAGTATTCACACACTGTTACATACACCTTCATACAACACACATAGTAGTCACACACATACACACTGTCACACCACATGCACAATGGCTATGCACAGTGTCACACACACACATTCATACTACATGCTCAGTATTCACACACTGTTACATACACCTTCATACAACACACATAGTAGTCACACACATACACACTGTCACACCACATGCACAATGGCTATGCACAGTGTCACACACACACATTCATACTACTTGCACAGTAGCTACACACTGTCATCTAACACGTTTGGTAATCACACACCCACCTGTCACATGTACCTTTATACAACATTCAAGGCATTACACAACACTGTCACATGCACACCTTCATACAACATGTGTGGTAGCCACACGCACACTGTCACACCCCTACACCCTATGAGCATCATACCCTGTCACACGCCGATCACACTCATGCACTCACTTGCGTGTGTACACACATGACCCTCTTGCACACTCACACGTGCTCACACAATCACACCCACAGGCAGCCCGGCCATTGCAGCATGGCTGGCTCTCCCTTTGTGCGTCCCCAGGAGTTCTCACCAACACCTGCTTCTGCCTGCGGACCCAGGACACCCACCTCGAGGTCTCTGTGTTCAAGGCGTCCTCCATGGGGGTCTCCAGGACCACAACCTCCTTGTGATGCCCTTGGCCGCTCTTAGCTTTGCCTTCTTTTCTTTCTTCTTCGCTCTTTCACACCCCAGTTCCCTCCTCTGGTGACAATGGAAACCCTTTTATAAAATGGCCTTTGTTCAAAATATTGACAGCCAGCGACCTCCGGCTGTTTATTGTGATAGTCTTTCACTGTTCTGCGTGTTTGACATTTTGCATAATAAGAAGTAGGGAAAAGCCAGCCTCTGAGAGAAGTCCGGGTCCTTGTACAGTTGCCTGAACCTTGGCTAAGTCGCTGCTAGGCCGCGGCTTCCCTAGCACAGCATGCGGTCGGGTTACTCATTTCCTTTCAGCAAGCGTGTGTTAAGTGCCTGCTGTGCGCTGGTGTCGGGCCAGGGGCCACCTGCCCTGCGGGGCTCCTGTGCCTTGGGCAGATGCCACGCCCACTTCTGGGCACATTGCAACCTCCCAGCACTAATGGGATCCTCACAAAGTCCCTTCCTTACGCTTTCGGTTCCAGCCCAAATAGCTCCTTTCCAAAGAGACCCGCCCTCTGTGTCCAAAAACTCAAATGATGCCCCCAGAGTCCCCATCCCTCTTTATTGTCCCCTGCCTGCAGCTTGCTCATTTGTGAGCCCCCCCCCCATCACAGCCTAGGCATCTTGAGTGCAGGGATGGTGTTCTTCACCGCTGTAACCCCAGAGCAGCAGGTGCACAGATGTGTCTATGGCATAGATGCTCACCTAGCAGGGGCCAGGTGCTGTGCTCAGCACTTGGAAACATGGGCGAGCTCATCCCAGGTAGCCAGATCTTACAGTCTAGGGGGCCTGACATTCCTGTGGAATCACAGAAACACATACGAGCTTCCAGGTCGGGGCAGGGCTTCCACAGAGAACCCCCTGTTCTGTGCAAGGAGCTCACGGAAGGGATCAATCGCAACAGAAGAATCAGCAGAGACTTCCAAGCAAGCAATGGCAGAGTGGAGAAGGCAGGGCTGGGGACACAGAGAGAGCGCTCCCTGCACAGCCTGCGGCTGGAGGACACAGGTGCACTGGTGCAGCCAGTGAAGGGGTGGGTGGAGGCGCTGCAGTCAGAGAAGAAGGAAGGAGCTCCGGCCAGGAGCTGCAGCAGGACCCAGGGCGCTGGGGGCCCAGGAAGGAGTTTGCAGCTCATCTGCAGGGAGGGGCTGGGATGAGGTTGTAAAGCTCCCAAGACTGCCCCGTGGGGAATGCGCTGGGAGGCAGAGCCCTTGTGTCACCAGGGCCTTGGCAGGTGGGTCCCGTGGCTGTTACCAAATACAGGGGGAGGGGACATTGTCTCCACGTCCTCCCACCTCTTTTTATGCCGCCCTGCCGCTTCCTGAGGCTCCCTCGTCCGGCTCCCTGCTCTCCCTGGTCTGGTCCGTGCAGGACACGGATGGTCTAAAGGCTCCCCTGCCTGCTGCCCCAGTGCCCCAGTGCCCCAGTGCCCCAGTGCCCCAGGGGTGCACGGGGCCAGCTCTTACTGTGCAGGTCCATCATCCCCAGCTGCTTGCAGCTTTGCCCGTGTTCCGTGAACACTACCATGGTGGAGATATTTACACGTGGGAAACGCAAACATGACACATCATGGTGGGCTGGATTTTTTGAAGAGTGCTTTTTCTCCCCCCCCCCCCCCCAGCAAACATCACCAGCATCTTCTCTTCCCTGGTGTGTACCACTCTTATCTGTGCGCCCCCTGGCCCTAGGCTCATCCCTCTAGTGAATTTGGGGTTGAGTGGCTTCAGATTTCGGCAGCTCTGGATCCACATGTTTTCCTGACGGGCGTTTTGGGCAGAGAGGAGGCGTAGAGACCCTTGGCTCTGCCATTGATTGTAGAATAAAGACCGGGCCCTTCTGCTTAGGGATGCTGCTGTAGAGACTGAAAATACAGCACTGTGCGTGACACGCTTATCGTAGGACCTGTTGGGGAGTTGAGCTCGGTCGTTGCAAGCTGGTATTCCAGTAATTGGAGCAGATTCGGGTAATTCTTGCTAACGCGGAGAATGACTAAAAGGCAGCGACAGGCAGCGGCGGAGGCCGGGGTGGAGGGGGTGGCGTGGTCAGGCCCGGCTGCAGACAATAGCAGCGTGTGTTGTCTGCCGAGGACTGAGAAGCACAAAGTGACCGACGTCTGTCTGCACTTCATATCACCACGCACTGGCATTTGTAGGAGCTATGGCAGTCGCGAAAATCTCTCCAAGGCAGACGCCTCCCTCTGCCCACCCCACAAAGGCCCCTGCTGAGATGGCGCAGGTGCACACAGGGTCCCAGACTTAGGAGGGTTAGAAATGGGAGTGTGACTTTCCCATGGTGCCCGGGTGATGAGCAGGCAGCGGCAACCATCCATCAGATTTTGAATTTGGTCCGGAGAGGACCCAGCTGTCAGTGAGCTGTGAGGCTGGGCTATCCTGTCTGGTGGGGTAAGGGCACTCAATGCATTTGCAACTCAGACTGTTTTCCACTTGCCATGGTGACACAAGGGGCTTCTGGGAGGACTCACGCACCTGCTGACTGGTAGAACCGGGAGGGAGAATGTTGTTGCTGGTGTCTTTAAGCTGAGTCGCAGTGCTGCCTTCCACGCACCTGTGGCTCTCCCCCACCTAGGCCAACAGGAGTGCTGGCGACCCACTCCTGGAAGGCTGCCCACTCCCTCTGTAAGCCAAGACCAACTGAGAAGCCTAATCCCGCTCTGAAACAAGTTCTCATTCTCAAAGAAAAGGAGCAATTTCTGGAAGCCAGAAATGTCACTCTTAGGTGACAGTGAGTTAGTGTATTCCCAGGGAACCGAGTGACTCCACAGTAACCCCGAGCATGTAATGGGACACGCTCAGGCCCCTTCGGCTCCAGGAGATGATTTGCCCGTAATCTGGGGACCGAATCGCTGGAGACCTCGCATGCGGGTGTTGGGTTGCTCTGGGTGGGTTTTGCTGGCGTCCAGGCTACCTCGAATGAATGCACTTTAGTAAATCAAGGAGAAGTGGCTATTAAAACGCAGTTCATGATGTGCCTTTAAAAAGTATAATATTTTGGCTGGCACCGTGGCTTAACAGGCTAATCCTCCGCCTTGCGGTGCCGGCACACCGGGTTCTAGTCCCGGTTGGGGCGCCGGATTCTATCCCGGTTGCCCCTCTTCCAGGCCAGCTCTCTGCTATGGCCCAGGAGGGCAGTGGAGGATGGCCCAAGTGCTTGGGCCCTGCACCTGCATGGGACCAGGAGAAGCACCTGGCTCCTGGCTTCGGATCAGCGCGATGTGCCAGCCGCAGTGGCCATTGGAGGGTGAACCAACGGCAAAAAGGAAGACCTTTCTCTCTGTCTCTCTCTCTCACTATCCACTCTGCCTATCAAAAAAAAAGTATAATATTTTACAATTCTGATTTTAAAGGGGGGGGGAACCACTTTCCTACACAAAAAAAAAGTCTCTCTGAGCTGAAGCTCGTTTCTCCCGCCCTCTCCCACCCAGCTGCAAGGATTCTTGAGATGGTTTGCAGTTGGGAGGTGCATCAGCTCTGCTTGCCGGCTCCCGCATCAAAGAGCAGCCTTCACTGTGGCCCTTTGAAGTCCGGCAAAATTTCAGCGTTGCTGGTCCCGAGCACTGCCCGGGAAGTCAGGGCGGATGTGACTCACCCAAAGGACTCCAAGCCTCCGAAGCCGGGTCAGACCTGCTGCTCCTTTTATTCAGGGAAAGAAAACCGGACTCTGCTTGGCTCTGAGTTGCTGAGGTTTTTCTGAGATGTGGTGGGTGGGGAGGGGCCTGCTGAGTGCGCCCTGGGTCGTCACCGTGCTGCCGAGGTGGTTCATGTGTTGGGGAGGTGGGGATGCCGTGTGCACCTGTGACCTGTTTTCTGCTCCACGCTTTGGCTGGTCTCTAACGCCGACGTCATCCCGTCCAGCTGTGCTCCTTCTCTGAGGATGCCTGAACCCAAGGACAGAGAGCACTGAACCCTATGAGCCTGTTTGCTGTGTCTTTTTCCTATTCGTGTGTATCTATGACAAAGATTAATTTATCAAGGGGTAAACATTCCTGCAACACCCAGGGCTGGGCCAGGTCAAGCCAGGAGCTTGGAGTTCCATCTGGGTCTCCCATGTGGATGACAGGGACCTACGTGCTTGAGCCGCCCCCAGCGGGCACCCTAGCAGGGAGCTGGGACAGAGGGCAGAGCCCGGACTTGAACCCAGACATTCATTCCCAGCTGTGTCTTAACTGCTGTACCAAACGCATGCCCCATAAACATCTTTTAACTCCATTTCCCCCCATGAACTTAGTTGTGCATCCAGAGAGAAGAAAACTCACTCCCTCCTCTCTCCCTCCCCTACTCATATCTCATTCACTCACATTTGGAGAGTGAACCCCTGGAGAGGAGATGAGATGTCTGTTGGTCTGTCTGTTTGTCTCTCTGCCTTTCAAATAAAAAAAAAAAAAAGAAAAAGAAAATGTTAGTGAAGTTGTTTATTTTGGTGCAAAAAAAAAAAGTGAAATCAGTGCAGCTTTTATTTAATACACATTTTCCAGGAACTCTTTGAAGATCCCTCATATACATGGACTTCAAAACTCTTTTGCACTAAAATAAACTGATCTTTTAATTCCATTTTTCATAAAGTTCTTGAAGTCACCTCATAGTTTTTTTTTTCCTAATAAAGATTTATTTTATTTATTTGAAGGCGGAGGGACATAGGGAGAGATCGTCCATCCACTTGTTCATTCCCTAGGTGTCCACAGTGGCCTGGGCTGGTCCGGACCAAAGCCAGGAGGCCAGAATTCATCCAGGCCTCCCGGATGGATGGCAGGAGCCCCAAGCCATTGGGGCATCTTTTACCGCCTTTCCAGCCCCCGCAGGGAACTGGGTGGGGTCAGAGCAGCCAGGACTTGGACTGGCACTCCAGGATGGGGTGCTGGTGTTACAGGCGGGAGCTCTACCTGCTGTGCTACAACACGGGCTGTCATCTCATCCTCTCCTCCCTGGCCCAGGCCAGCCCAGGGCCGCCTGAGAAGCTTCTGCCATCCACTTCCTATTTGCTCTTAGCTCCCGTGTCCCTGTCTACTATGCGGCTGGCATGGCAAAGTGAAGCAACCCATGGCCGGTGGTGCCGGCAGAAAAATGCTAGCACTGTGGTGGGTGAGGGGAGAACCACATATGCAAACAGATGAACTTTATGTTTTGCTTTGCACTCATTTTGCAAAGCCTAAGAGACATGACCTGGGGACGCAGGAGGAGGCACTTAGCCTAGTGGTTAAAGATGGTGGTTAAGAGGCCAGGGTCTCATGTTGGAGTGACTGGTCTGGCTCCTGACTTTAGCTTCCTGATAATGTAGACCCTGGGAGGCAGAGACACAGGGCCTCAGAGAGAGGAAGTGCTCATGGGATGCCGATGTCCTCAACCTAAATTTTCCAGCTTTGGGATGGTGCAGAAGTAACCCACATTCGGTAGAAACCGTGCCTTCTCTTTTGAATTTTGATCTTTTCCCAGTACCATCCTCTCTTGCAAGGTTGGACAGCAGCAGTGGGTACAGCTAACAGGCAGCCTGTCCCCAGAAGAGACTACTGGCAACATTCTCCGGGGTGCTGTGTGCTGTGGGGTATTCCGCAAATCATAGGAGATGTCCACATCTTATTACAAAATGGGCTTTGTGCTGGAGGATTTTGCCCAACTCTAGGCTACTGGAGTGTTCTGAGCATGTCATTTATTTAGTTGAAAGTCTGAGTTAGAGAAAGAGAGAGAGAGAGAGAGAGAGAGAGAGGAAATCTTCCATCCACGGACTCACTCCCCAGATGGCCTCAAAGACCAGAGCTGGGCCAGGCCAAAGCCAAGAGCCAGGAGCTTATGCCAGGTCTCACCCATGGGTGGCAGAAGCCCGAACACGTGGGCCATCTTCTGTTGCTTTTCCCAGGCCATAGCAGGGAGCTGGATGGGAAGTGGAGCAGCCGGGACTTGAACTGGCGCCCATATGGGATGCTGGTGTTGCAGGCTGTGACTTTACCTGCTCCACAATGCTGGCCCCTCTGAGCAAGTTCAAGGTGGACTGGGCTAAGCTGTGAAGTTTGGTGGATTGGGTGTATTTAGTGCATTTTCCACTGATGGTATTTTCAACTTAGGGTGGATTTGTTGGGACATAACTGCCGAGGTTATGTGAGTCAAGGAGCGCCCGTACTAAGTATTATTATTTAAAACTGTCTTTATGAGATATAATTTACACAGCACGAAATTCAGCTTCCGTGCTTACCATGTGTGCAACTTGATGATTTTCAGCTCATTTACTAAGTTGTGCAATTGTGACCGCTGAATTAATCCGCTGTGATTCACTGCAATGGAAGACCGGGGGCTCCTCCCTTCCTAAGTAGAGCAAGTTTATTTAGCTCTCAGTTTTGGAAGCTGAAAATCCAAAGAGCATAGCACAGGTTCTCGAAGAGCACATGGTAGACGGTGGATGACGGGAGCCCACACAGAGCGAGGATCGCGAGGCGAGCCAGGCACAGAGCGGACGGCCTGGGACCACGCTGGCTCCAGGAGCTGAGACCTAACTCCTCCAGGGACCCACGGATCTCCCACTACGCCCAACTCTTAAGGGCGCCACTGCAGCTCCCAAGAGCGCCACCCAGGGGACCAAACCCTTAATCACATGCGTCTGTTGGGAGCCGCTGTCTACTCTGATCCAAACCCCAGCAAGCACAGTCCAGCTGCGGAAACGTCCCCTCCTCCCCAGGAGTCTCCTGAGCCCATTGGCTGTTGACCCAGTCCTCATCCTCATTCTGCCCCATGCGTTTGCCTCTTCTGCTATTTTACATTTCTCAGGTGATGTGAGACTCTCTGTGTCTGCAGCCTTAGTTGTTATTACTTTTATTTCTTTTTAAAATTTATTTATTCGAAGGGCAGAGTATACAGAGAGAGAGAGAGAGAGAGAGAGAGAGAGAGATTTTCCATCTACCAGTTCACTCCCCAGATGGTTGCAACAGCCTGGCAGGCCAAAGCCAGGAGCCCAGAACTCCATCCGGGTCTCCCACATTGAGTAGCAGGGGCTCAAGCACTTGAACCATCTCCTGCCACTCTCCCAGGTGCATTAGCAGGGAGCTGGGTCAGAAGTGGAGCAGCTGGGGTGCCAGTGTCACAGGCAGCAGTGGCTTAACCCGCTGTGCCATAACAACACCCCTTATTATTAATTTTCAAAATCAAATAAGTGTTGAACATCTTTATTTGCTGAGCGGCTGGAGGAGTATATCCTTTGCAGAATGACCACAAACTGTGTTTTCCTCTGCAGTGCATTTGTCACGTCAACTCCGTAGGACATTGCAAAGAAAGATTTCCCAACAGTAAGAAGATTAAACAAACAGAAACTTTTCCCTGAGTTCTCTGGGAACGGATTATCCTAACCCAGAATACACCACGCGCCTCCAGGCTCCCCGTTGGTGCACCGCAGGTTTGGGGTGGCCTTCCCACCCCCATCTACGGAGCGATTGCCCCGTCTACAGGGGCAGTGTCCTGATCACGCCTCTGTTCTGGCAGAAGAAAGACTTTACTTTCGTGTCATCTTTCTCTTTCTCTTTTTTAAGCACATAAGCGAGTTGTGGAGCCCGGTGAGGTTTCACTAGGCCATCTCCTGCTTCTGTCCGAGGCCCCGTACCTGTGTGGCTCCCAAGGCAACACCGGGGGAAAGCTTCATGCCGGGTGCACATCTGGGGGCTCCCCCGCCACTTCCTGAAGATCCCCTGGGCAGGCAGGGCCATCCTGTCTTTCCCTGTCTCTTAGGGTGCAGTCCCGGGTCGGGGGATGAGCCAAGGGGACTTGGCCGGCTGGGGCTCCCTGATTCCTTCTGAAGGAAGTTCATGGTCCTGCCGATGTCTGTTTCAGACGAGTTAAAAAACAAAACCGTGTGTGAAGATCAGGAGCTGAAACTGCACTGCCACGAGTCCAAGTTTCTCAACATCTACTCCGCGACCTACGGCAGGAGGACCCAGCAAAGGGACGCCTGCGCCTCGGAGGCCGGGTGGCTCCCCCCGTTCGGTAGGTGTTGTCACATGATTATCGTTAAGGTGCTGTCTGATGTCTCGGGGCCCAGGGCCCCCCAGGGAAGGAAGCCGTACAGGTGGCAGGCACCTGGGTCAGAGGGAAGGTCAAGGGCAGGGAGGGCGCATTTACGCTCCATATCCGTGAGTCTCAGTTGTTCAGCCAAGTAGCTATTGAGCACCTGCTGTATGCAAGGCCATCAGTGACCCATACAGAGTCCATTCCTTGTGGGGCTGATGTCCAGCACTGGACAGCGAGGCTGTGGGCAGACAGATGGGAAATGAGCCAGTGCCGTGGGCGGTGCATAATGACCATAATGATACGGTGAGCGGTCCATGTCCGCAGGCTCTGCCTGTGTGGGTTCAACCAGTCGGACGTATTGTGTCCGTTGTCTGCAATGTGTCTGTGTTCTCTTGTTGCTATTCCCTAAACGACACAGGCCAGCAGCTGTTCACATAGCACATGTGCGGTGTTAGGAGTTACGAGCAACCTAGAGATGATTGAAAGTGCACAGGGCAGTGTGCGTAGGCCCTGCTCCCTGCTCCTGCCTTAGGCAGAGACCAAAGCCGGGGCCATTCCGGGAGTCTGCCCACGCCCGCACTTGCTTCTCTTTCCTTCTGAAAAGCAGATCTGTGGCTGCCCTTCTCGGCGTCCTGCTCCCTGGGTGATCTGGGGTCCAGAGCTCCAGGAGGAGCCGCTGGTGATCTGAACTCTCGCTGCGGAAAGAATCTCACTCCTTTCTTCCTCTCTGTTTGTTTGCTTTCTCTCTTCCATTCGTTCTTTCTTCTTTTCAATCCTTTTTCTTTATTCAAGGAGGCCTTTCTAGAACGTTCCTGGGGATCGTGCAGGTTCTTTAGGGGTTCTGCTACCTGCTCCGTCCACCATGTCTTAATTTGGGGGCGGAGCTCCCCGTTTCTCAGGTGTACACCAGTTTCACCTGCTACATCTGTTTGGGAAGCGGGACTAAGTGACTGTTTCGGGTACTCTGTCCAGCGGAATTCATTCAGCCACGTACATAGATGTGTTGGCTGAATGCTCTGTGTTCGCCTTACATCCCTCGTGGGACGGGGGTTGGGTTTCAGTGGGAAAAGTGACCCGACAAGGACAGTGTCAGCAGACACCATGGCTGGAGACAGACTTCATGGAGAGTTGGAGGGAGCCACTGGCAGTAACCAGCCCTCGCTGATGCTGCAGGGATGGGCTGTGAACGGGAGACTGGTCCTGGCTTAGCCATTCAGCTTGAAGATTTTATTTATTTATTTGAGAGGTAGAGTTACAGTCAGTGAGAGGGAGAGACAGAGAGAAAGGTCTTCCATCTGTTGGTTCACTCCCCAAATGGCTGCAACAGCCGGAGCTGCACCGATCCAAAGCCAGGAGCCAGGAGCTTCTTCTTCCTGGTCTCCCATGTGGGTGCAGGGGACCCAGGACTTGGGCCATCTTCCACTGCTTTCCCAGGACACAGCAGAGAGCTGAATTGGAAGAGGAGCAGCTGGGACTAGAACCGGTGTCCATATAGGATGCCGGCGCCACAGGTGGAAGATTAACCTACTGCGCCGGCCCCAGCCATTCAGCCTAAACACCTTGAGCTCTGGCTGGAGACCCAGGCCAGACTGCCCTGCTGCTGTTTCTCGCTCCCTCCTGCTCTTCCCCACCAAGTGCTCTGTGCATTGCCACTGGGGGCTGTGCGAGGACGAAGACTCCACTCTGCACACCCACGAGCCGCTGTAGCCCTATGCTCTGCCGTGCACAAGGCTCTTGGGGGCGCCCAGCTCCTGCCAGCCCTCAGCCTCACAAGGAAGGCCCAGCTGTGTGCTCACTTTTCCGGGCAGGGCTGTGGGCGTGCAGTCAGAGTCCCGGGCAGTGCCAGTCCGCGTCCGCCATGGCAGTCCCCTAAGGCGACTTGGCGGGCCTCTTAGCTGTGTGAGCACACTCCATGGTGCGCACACAGCTGCCACGTTGGCTGATGACACATTTCTCAGGTGGTGTCCTGTCCACTCATGATTGGCCAAATCTTTCTTCCACCCGTGCTGATGCATACTCTCCGTGTAACCCGATGTTAGGAAGTGTGTTGCTCCTTGGCCCGTGGGAACTGCACTTGATGGGTTTACATGGCACTTGGCATGCTCTAGCCACAAAATCATGGGGTTACCCCTCTTGCACAGACCTACCTGCAGGTCAGCTGCCTGAAAAAGCTCACTCCCGACACCCGTCTCATACCTGCTCCCCGTCCCTTCTGCCCACCTGTCCTGCGGGCTCCCCAACAGAGGCACCTCTCACCAGGCCACGATGCTCCCAGCTTGCTCTGAGCACCTCTCACCTGCTCCCCTGGGGCTGCCTTCCTTCTTCACTTGGGGATTAATTTGAATGGACTGGACCACTCACCCCCTGCTGAGAGCCTCCCTCATCCTTCCCAGTCTTCAGCTGTGCTCTGTCCCCTGTCTCTCCCCTTCCCTTACTACCTCCGGGCCTTTGCACAAGCTCTGTCTTGAGCCTGAGCTGTTCCTATCCATATCTCAGAGAGCTTTCCCGGGACACCTGCCAGCCCTTGTCCCTGCCGACTCTCTGGAGCCATCGCTCTGTCCGATTCTCTTCCTGGCTGGATAGAGTCCATGTCATATGTGTCCCCATCTCCCTGGAAGCTGAGCCCTGCAGGTACTGTGTTTGTGGAATTCCCAGTCCAGCAACTGGAGTGGTGCCTGGCACAGAACGGGCACGCACGCCAACCTGGAAGTGCACGAATGAATCAGGGCCCCTGTGGGGGTGCCCACGCTGGGTTCCTGCAGAGACGTGGGGGCCAGGTCACGGCCTGGGAATGTGGGTCTGGTGTTGTCACAACTTCCAACCTCCCATGAAATGCTGGAAATCTGTGTTTTTTTTTTTTTTTCATTAAGTGAAATGTTCCAACTTTTAAAACACTCTGGGAGCCAAATAAAACATACCTACAGGCCACATCCGGGCCCCAGGCTGCCAGTGTGTGAGCTGTGCTTTGCATTCCCAGTCATCACTGCAGCTCAGCCGCATTGCTTTGCAGATGGAGAAGAGCCATTTATACCTAACCAGAGACGCTGGGGCGGGTCTGATAGGGCGACGGCAGAGGGGCGGCTTGTCGGGGCGCTCAGCGGTCGGAACCCTGGAACTTCTGGTTGCAGAGGGTGATCCTTGTACTTTTCCGTTGCCTATCAGCTAACGTCTGGCCAAGCCTCACAAGCTTCAGAATGTGGGTACTCCTTTGGAAGCATATTTGGAGAAACCAGCTGGGCCTTGGTGAATCGCTCCATGGCCAAGGGACCCCTTTGGTTTGCCCAACAGCTGGATTTGGCTTTAGCACTCAGCTACCAAGAGAAGGCACTTCCGGTTCTTTCTAAAATCCCACCATCATCATGTGATTGCTCTGCAGAAACACATGGTAACATTTAGTACAGACAACACAGAGTTCACCCATCCGGTGAGAAGATTTGGATTTTTCTGGACTTCATCCAAATCCAGGTGTAGGGCTAAGAACAGTTTTACGTAGCAGGCAACTCTAACTTTTTTCCCGCAAATTTATAGCATGGGTGTTTCCCTGTGTGGCCAACAAGATCCTAAGAGTGTTTGTCACTTCCTAATATCTTGTTAAAGGGATATATTACACAACTTATGTAACCCTTCCCCAGTGGATGGGTTTTGTGTTGTTGTTTCCAATTTTCAGATATCATAAATAATATATAATGATCTCTTGCTTGTCTTGCTCTCTTCTGCCTTATTGCTTTGGGATACAGTCCCAGAAGTTTCATACCAGGAGAGCACATGGGGATGTTTATAATTCTTTGTACACATTGTCAGAGTTCTTTCCCAAAACTTTCTGTACCAGTTTATCTGCGTAAAACGTGATACACAACTTGGGTGCCCAAGCAACTCTGCCAGCCTTTCTTTTTTCTTTTTAAAAAGATTTATTTTATTTATTTGAAGACAGAGTTACAGAGAGATCTTCCATCTGCTAGTTCATGGCTGGAGCTGAGCTGATCCAAAGCCAGGAGCCAGGGCCTTCTTCTGGGCCTCCCATGTGCAGGGGCCCTCATACTTGGTCTATCCTCTGCTGCTTTCCAGGGTGCATTAGCAGGGAGCTGGGTCAGAAGTGGAGCAGCCAGGACTGGAACCGGCACCCATATAGGATGCTGGCTCTGCAGGCTGGGCTTTAACCCGCTGCGCCACAGCGCCGGTCCCGTGGAAGCCTTTCTTGTGCGCGTTTCAGAATGCTTCCAAATCAAGAGCTTCAGAATGGTCCGCCAGTGCTGCCTGCATCGGCCTTTCCCGGGTTGTGAATGAACTTCCCTGTTTCCCTGGGTTTTGTTACTGTTCCCGTAGCTGTGTTTACACTTGCTCTCATCATCTCTCCAGCCTTTCTCC
Organism: Lepus europaeus; assembly: GCF_033115175.1. Classification (NCBI taxonomy): domain Eukaryota; kingdom Metazoa; phylum Chordata; class Mammalia; order Lagomorpha; family Leporidae; genus Lepus; species Lepus europaeus. The sequence continues at coordinate 12,477,617 of NC_084828.1, read as the reverse complement.
CTTGGGGATCTTCATGTGTTTGTTTGTTTATTTTACAAAATTGTATGAGCTCTAGGCAGAGTAGAGACAGTAACTCTTTGCACGCTTTCTTGGCTGTCAGTCTCCTACTCCTGCAGCCTCTGGCCTTATCCACAGGGGATGCGTCCAGGACTCCCTGTGGGTGCCTGAAACCACAGAGTCCCAAACCCTATAGGGAGGGACTTCAAAAAGTTCATGGAAAATTTGCATTTTTTAAAAAAAAGATTTACTTATTTATTTGAAAGTAAGAGTTAAGAGAGAGAGGGAGACAAGAGAGAAAGAGAGAGAGAGAAAGAGATCTTCCATCTGTTGGTTGGAAGGGCTGGGCCAACTCCAGGAGCCAAGAGCTTCTTCCAGGTCTCCTATGTGGATGGTAGGGGCCCAGGCACTTGGGCCATCTTCTGCTGCTTTCCCAGGCACATCAGTAGGGAGCTGGATCAGAAGTAGAATAGCTGGGACTCAAACTGGCGCCCATATGGGATACCAGTGTCATAGGCAGTGGCTTTGCCAGCTACACAACAGCGTCAGCCCTAGCACTACCTCTTAATTCTGTTTGCCATGAGCTTTCTGAGGTCCCTCTGTATGTGCAGTTTGTTTTCCTGTATAACCGTGCCTATCTGTGATGGAGGGATGCTGAGTTAACCACCGAGCTAGACAAGGATGGTTCACATGCTGAGCGGGATGGAGTGGGACCGCGTGAGATTTCATCCCGCTCCTCGGACAGTGCACAGTTGAAAACTTAGGAGTTGTTTGTTTCTGGAATTTTCCATGTATATTTTTGGACCCTGGCTGACCGTGGGTAACGGAAACAGTGGAAAGCAAAGCTATGGATGAGGGGGAATGACTGTATTTTTTGTCCGAACTTATAGTTTCGGTTCGGTGTGTGAGGCTTCTTACTTTGGTTCTGTGGAGGTCACGTGTAGAGTAAGTGCTGAGGGCCACCTGGTACAGTCAGGGTTGTAGCTATGACACCACTGTACCCCATAAGCACCTTCAGGGCTGCCGTGGCCTGCTGTCAGTACCCCCAAATGGGAGGTTCACTCTTACTAAACAGGACAAGAGGGTGCTCACACTCGCCTCCAAGGAGCCTCTGGGTGCCGGACTGGGAGGAAGGAGGGCAGGGTCACAATGTCTGTGTCCGGTGCCCCAGCCTGGTTCCACCTGAAATGCATCAGGGCAGGCCAGGCCGCGGCAGGTGCAGAGGTGACCTGCGTTGGTCACACACCACACCCTTGTCTCACACAGTGCTTCCCAGACTCCTCCCCCTCCTCCTCATCACACACACGATGCACGACTCAGTGGGGTAAAGAGACAGCTGTTCAAGGCTAATATCAACGGCCTGTGTACACTCACTAAGCTGAGAAGTCCTTCCTTGTGGGTGCCCTTGGCTTCAAGGTGTAAGGATCACTGACCCTTAGACTCCCCCTAACTCTCCCCTCAAGTTCTCGCCAACCCGTGCCCACAGGCCCAGCCCAAAGCCACTCCCGTTTGATTCAATCCAGCGATCCACTTCCAGGTACTAAGTTGGTGTTCATTTTCTGTTGCTAGGTAATAAAACGCTCCTAAATGGGATAGCTTAAAACAAAGTCTGTCTTATCTCAGGTTCCTGTGGGATGGGGATTCAGGGCTGGATGGGTCTGGCATGTCTTGCTCAGGGTTTTGTGGGGTCTCCTGGGTGCACCTCCTGGGGGGCCAGCTCACAGACGATGGGTCAGTGCTGGCACTGGGAGTTCCTCCCCCATCTGGGTCTCCTGAGTGTCCTCAGACTTGGTGTCTAGCTCCCTGCAGAGAAAGTGATGCAAAAGAATGATCAGAAACCGTGTGTGCGCGCCTCTGCCATGCCCCATTGGTTACATGGAGCCGCTCTGCTCACCATGGGAAGAGGCCTCTTGAGGGTACCAAGTCCAGGATGCAAGGATCATGGGGGCCATCCTAAAGGCTATCAGGTCTAACTCTTGTCCCCTAACCTCCAGGAAGTCAGAATGTGACCTTGCTTGAGAACAGGGTCTGTAAAAATACAACTAAGTGAAATTGAGGTCATATGGGTGGGCGCCAGTCCAATACGATGGATGGATGTCCTTGTAAGAAGAAGAGATTAGAACCAGACACACAGAGGGAAGACCCTGGGAAGGCATGGGAAGAAGACGTTCATCTACAAGCCAAAGAGAGAGACCTCAGCAGAAACCAGCCCTGCCTACACTTGAACTTGGACGTCCAGCCTCCGGGAGTGTAAGGAAATACGTTTCTGGTGTCTCAGCCACTCGGTGTGGGTACACGTTGTAGAAGCACAAAGACCGATGGCCACAGCTGTCAGACACCTAGGAAGAAGCCGCAAGATGAGTGCACAAGCTAGTCGAAAAGGGATGTCTCGCTGCCCTGCAGGTTCAAAGACAGACCTGAGGACCAAGGTTAAGGGCAGCTGACCCAAAGAACAGCATTGTCCATCAGAACGGAGCGGGGAGAGAAACTGAAGGGAAGGCCTGATGGTGGATCGTCTCGATTGCCAATGAACACGGAGGGAAACAGCGCTTTGACAGACGGGAGTGAGGTTTCCCAGACCTCTGGGGGTGAGGACACAGGCTTCAGGAGGTCCCCCTGCTGGGCGTCCCCTGGGCTGCAGCATTTCCTGCTCAGTTACATTCCCCAGTGGGTTCCAGGGACACTGCTAAAACCACACAAGGTGCCTCCATGGCTGGGCCAAGGCTGGGCCAAGGCCACGTGTGGGCAGGCCTGGACGCTTTAGCCAAAGATCAAGGTGCCTGGGGCTCCCACTGCCGAGACAGGACCACTTAGGAGCAGCCCCGGCCCAATTATTGAAACAAACGCAGGCTGAAAAGAGCGATTAGCTTCATTTTCAGTGCCCGACAACGGCCAGAAACTTAGAATTGGCATGGTTGAGTACCTTGCTATCACAAGGTTGGGGGCAGGGCGGAGTTTGCCAGAAAGAGTGGATGCAAGCAGCATTAGCCCGGGGGCGGCAATAATGGCTTAAAAAACAAAACAAAACAAAATCGTGCGAATGGTTCAGAGCTCAGCGTCAACAAGGAGTGGTCAAACTTGAGCGAGAGCTGAGTGACCGCCTCCTGAAAACACGCTGGGCTCTTCACCCTCGTCGAGGGGAGTCCTTCCTCTCCCAGGGTGCCCAGGCCTGCAAACGCTGTCAGTCACCCCTGGTGGCGAGGCCTCCTGGGACAAAGAGCTTTGTGGTCTTGGAAGCAGGAGTGGTTTTCCTTTGCCTTCTTCTGTTTGCCTCAAAGAATATGGTCAGACTCTAAGAAAACAGAGTTTCCAGGCGACTATGTAGTCTAAGGATGTTCCACACAGTGTTGCTTACCAATGGGAGCCAGTGTTTGGCACAGTGGTCACAATGCTGCCAGGGCTCCCGCATCCCACAGCAAACTGCCTGAGCTCCAGTCTGGGCTCAGTTTCCCATCCAGCTTCCTGCCGGTGAGCGCCCTGGGAGGCAGCAGGTGAGGGCCCAAGAGCTGTAGTTCCTGTCATCCACGTGGGAGATCTGGATTGAATTTCCAGCTCCTGGCTTTGGCCTGGCCCAGCCCCAACTGTGGGGATACTGGGGGCATGAACCAGTGGGTAGAAGATCTTTATCAATCTATCTCTGTCTCTCTGCCTTTCAAATTAACTGAAAAGTTAATTAAAAAAAAAAAAAAACCGGAAGAGAGGAGTTAGCCTTTCCCATTGGCCTAAAGTATCCTCTACTGCCATCTTGGTGATTTTCCTACCACAAACGCTGACCCCCCCTCATCGATTTTAAGGCATTTTCCAGATTTTGGGGGAGTTACCGCTGCTTTGAACTGGAAGAGTTGAAAATGAACTTTCTTAAAACGTAAGAAGTTAGTGTCTGAGTAGAAGACAGTTTTGGATGGAGAGTCTAAAGCAATTTTTTTCAGAGATACAATACTTTCTGTAAGTATTAGAATAAACCATTCTTGGGCTGGCGCCGCGGCTCAATAGGCTAATCCTCCGCCTGCAGCACTGGCACACTGGGTTCTAGTCCCGGTCGGGGTGCCGGATTCTGTCCCGGTTGCCCCTCTTCCAGGCCAGCTCTCTGCTGTGGCCCGGGAGTGCAGTGGAGGATGGCCCAAGTGCTTGGGCCCTGCACCCCATGGGAGACCAGGAAAAGCACCTGGCTCCTGGCTTCAGATCAGCGTGGTGCACCGGCTGCAGCGGCCATTGGAGGGTGAACCAATGGCAAAGGAAGACCTTTCTCTCTGTCTCTCTCTCTCTCACTGTCCACTCTGCCTGTAAAAAACAAAACAAAACAAAACAAAAACAAAAAGAATAAACCATTATTTTGTATAACTCAATTCTACATACGGCTTGGGCCGTGATATTTAGTTCTGATCGCATCCATGGTTGTTTTCTTATTGCATAGGTGGGATCTTCAAAAAGTTCTTGGAAAGGGTGTATGATTTCAAACATATTTGCATCAAAATAAGCTCATCTTTGAATTCCATTTTCCATGAACTCTCTGAAGCAGCCTCATGTAATTTAGACCACGGGTTTTCATCGTCCCAAAGGACTTTCCCCAAAGTCCCACTTTCCCATCTTAAAACCGATGGCAATGGTGGCAGCTCACACGCGCTGGGTGCTGGCTGCAGACACTGCACGCCGGCCTGGGAGCCAGCTCCTGGTACCTTCCCTGTGCTAATGCAGAAGCTGCAGCTGAGAGGGGACTGAGCTGCCACAGGCAGAGGACGCTCCGGAATCCTAACCTCAGCAGAGTTGTCACTCAAGCTCAGAGACCGCTAGGAGAACAGCTAGCATTTATGTGGGCCTTCGCTTCGGGTGCACCTGCTACAGACGTCACAGAAATACAGTGAAAAAAGGAAACAAGCCTGGCATAGAGAAAAATATTGAATGTTCTCACTCAGATGGGGAGGCAAACAGATGAGTTCATCTCAGGAAGCAGTGGTTATCAATGCTGGGAGAGGGGAGAGAGGGGTGCTGATGGGGTACAAAATACAGCTCGAGGGGCCGGCGCTGTGGCCTACGAGTAAAGCCGCCACCTGCAGTGCCAGCATCCCACATGGGTGCCGGTTCAAGTCCTGGCTGCTCCACTTCTGATCCAGTTCTCTGCTATGGCCTGGGAAAGCAGTAGAAAATGGTCCAAGTCCTTGGGCCCCAGCACCCACGTGGGAGACCTGGAAGAAGCTCCTGGCTTCAGATCAGCACAGCTCTGGCCATTGCGGCCAATTGGGGAGTGAACCAGCAGGTGGAAGACCTCTCTCTCTCTCTCTGCCTCCACTTCTGTATATGTGTAACTCTGACTTTCAAATAAATAAATAAATAAATCTTTAAAAATATATATATATATAGCTCAAGAAGAAGAAGCTCTAGGGCTCCGGAGCACCGTGGGTGACTGGGGCTAATAATTTATTAGATTTCCAATTTGGTAGAAGACAGGGTCGAATGTTCTCAGCACAAGAACTGAAAAGTGTTTGAGATGACAGACATGCTAACTGCCCTGACCTGTGCACCTGTGTTGAAATAACATGCTGCACCCTAGAAACTTGTCAACTAACACATGTCAGCTGAAATAGTCTGTTAAGGCTGTTTGAGGTGTTCCTCGTGCTGCCTGGGACAGAGTCAGAGTCTCAATGAGTCCAACAGACGCCGAGTGCGAGAAAACAGCGGTGCAACCATGCTCCTGGCCCTCCAGGGACTCGCGGAGATCCAGGCACAAAAGCCAGAGCAATCCCAGCTCTGTTCCGCGGCCTGTCCACCGGGCTCCTGCTCTGTGTTCTGGGAACCATGCCCTGGCCCCTAATGCTGGGAGGTGTAACATCTCTGCTGCTCCCAGCCTGGGCCCTGCGCCATCCCCTCGGTGTTCTAAGCCTCCTTCCATCCCACTTTTGCAGTCTCTTTGTTAAATTCCGATTGGAGTCACGGGTGGCCTGCCAGGAGCCAGAGGACGCACTGCCCAGTGCTCTTCCCACTGTTACAGGTTGAGCATCGTTCTTTATCCAAGTGCTTGGGACCAGAAGTGTTTTGGAGATGGACTTTTTGAAAATTTTGGAATATTTGCATATAGATATCTCACGGATTAGAGTTTCTTGGGAATGAAACCCCAGTCTGAACACAAACGTCACTAATGTTTCATGTACACCGTATACGCACAGCCCGAAGGTAGTTTTAGACAATATTTTTAATCATTTTGTGCATGAAGCAAAGTTGTGTGGCATGGAATTTTCCATTTGGGGCGTCTTGTTGGCATTCACAGAGCTTTGGGTTTTGCAGCATGTTGGATTTGAGATTCGGAGACCAGCTCTGCACAAAGTAAAAGAGGTGATTGTATTCTTCCCATGATATTTGTTTTTTTTTTTTTAAGATGTATTTGTTTATTTGACAGAATTAGAGAGAGACAGGGAGAGACACAGAGAGAGACAGATCTTCCATCTACTAGTTCACTCCCCAAATGGCTGCAACAGTCAAGCTGAAACTTCTAGTTCTCCCACATGAGTTCAGGGCCCCAAGCACTTGGGCCATCTTCTGCTGCTTTCCCAGGCGCATTAGCAGGGAGCTGGATTGGAAATGGAGCAGCCGGGACTCGAACTGGTACCTGAGTGGGATACCAGCATGGCAGGTAGCGGTTTAACCCATTGCACCACAACACTGCACCCTGCCTGCCCCCCTCCCAGGGCCTTCCTGGAGAGCAGCCTCACCAGGGGCCACCTGGACTGTAGCACTCCACATGCAACCTGCACACGTGGGGGCCTCTCGTCAGTGTCCACATTTGGGCCCCACGCTTCTCCCCAGCTGCTGGGAGGTTCTAGAACCTCCTGTGTCTGCTTTTCCATCCACATAACTGGTGTGTGTGTGTGTGTGTGTGTGTCACAGGGTCACTGGGAACATTAAATCAGGTAGCATCCAAGTACTGAGAGCTGTGCACAGCATCCCGTCAGCTGTTAGCCCGTGATTGAGCTTTGCACGGTCTCCCCAACTCCCTCCTTATCTGCTCCCCATTCATCATCCCCTGGCTCCTCCCAGTGTGTTTTACAATCAGTTCCAAACTGCACTCCCTGCCTCTGTCTATGTTTCTCCCCAGGGCATCCTGTCCCTGCCCCCCCAAGGATGATGGGGCCTGGCCATTTTTTCAGGCTCCCTTGTGGCTTGCCGAAGAAACCCCAGATGCTTTAGCTGAGCACCGGACGGCCTTGTCTCGGTTTACTCTTCCCTTCATTCACCGTGGCTGGCCCCCACCCTTGCAGCCCCCAGCCTGCCCCCTGCAGGTGCTCCTGGTCCACGTGCTTTAGTATTCATGCATTTCTTTCCTGCCTAGTTCATGCTTTTTCTTCCCCCACCAAATCTGTGTCCTCCCCTCCGGCCCACGGGGACCCCAGCACCTTCAGTCTGGACCACTCCCTGCTGCCACTCAGTCACTGTTTCCCGCTATTCGACAGCAGGGCTCCTACATGGGTCGTGCCTCTGCAGCTCCCTGGCACACACGCAAACCCTGGCACAGCATCTCATCTGCCACAGGTGTCTTAGTCCACTTTTCTGTCGCCAGAACAAAATAGCTCATAACTAGGTGATTTCTAAAGAATAGAAATTTATTTGGGTCATGGTTTGGGGGCTGGGTTCTGGAATCTGCCTGAGATATGGTGGAGGCTTCCTGCAGCATCACGGCCCAGAGAGGCGGAGCAGGTGCACCGGCCAGGTCACCTCTTCTTCTCACGAAGCTACTAATGCCATCGCCCTCACGACCTCAGCTAATCCCAATATCCAACCACGGGCTCCACCTCCCAATACTGTTGACTTATGAATTTGGGAATTCAGTTTCCAACACATGAACTTTGGGAGATAATTGAAACCGTAGGAATAGGTGTTTAAGTAATATTTACTAATTATGACGGCATTGTGTCAGGATGTGGCGAAACCCGTCCCCCTGTTTCTATTATTAGCCCATTGATTCATTGGTTATTGTTCGGGTTTCCATACTGGGCCAGGCAGTGGGATTTAGATGGCGAGCAAGATAGAAATAGTTCCTGGTGGAGCTTATGTTCATGTAGGGAAAATGGATTCTCAAAATAAACAAAGAAAATATTCCCAAGAGTCATGAGGTCATAAAAGAAGCTGGAACCTTTCTTCGATGCTCTGCACCTTTTGCCTGTTCTAGTTTCAGAACCTGTGGCATGATTTGCAGGGCCCAGGGCGAAAGGAAAATGCAGGGTCCCCTGTTCAACAATCTCAGAAGTTCAAGGTGGCCCCGCAGAGCGCTACACCCTTCTGGTACGGCGGCCTGGAAGCTGGCTCTGCCCCCTGTGCATCCCCTGGGAACAGGCAGAGGCATGGTGTCTCTGATCTGCAATACCGAGAGGGCGGCGAGCTGTGCGGTGGCCCGGTGTGGACTGTGCGCCAGGTTCTTATTGGTGTCTCCTGCCTTTCAGACTGCTTGTCTTACTCAGCTTTACCCGTATTGTCCAGAAGGTGCTATGGGAAGCAGAGATGCAAAATCCTTGTCAACAACCACCATTTCGGAAGCCCCTGTCTGCCAGGAGTGAAAAAATACCTCACTGTTACCTACGCCTGTGGTAAGAGCCAGCCCCCACCCCAGCCCCTGGCCCCATGGAAGACCCTGCCTCCCCGGATGGCAGTGGTCGCAGCCACAAAAGCTGTGGAGTCAGCCAGAGACCCAGGAGCCCTGTCTGCCCCCTCTTCCCAGCTCTATCCTTTATTCTTGTTTACGACACTCACATCAGATAAGCACTACAATTTTCCTTGGTCAAAATGAGGCTTAACAGAGCTCTTGGTGATCAGATTGGCAGCAGGTGGAGTGGGCGGGGACAGAACAAGCAAATGAGGACAAAATCGATGTCGCTGGGAACGGGGGTTGTCACTTGTGGAGGCTCTGAAACGTATCCGTGTGTCATGCCAGTTCACGGAGGTATCGTGTGGCCCCCACTTAACCTCCCAGAAGTGCCTTGGGGCCCTCCGTGACTAGCTCGCTACACTGCCACCAGCTGTCTTATCTACACACTCACAGCGCTGCGTCAGCACACCGAATGCTCACCCCCCAGACGAGGAAAACCGAAACACGCCAGCGTTCTTTTTCTGTGGTGTCTTTAAATAATCAATTGAGACGCCTGCTTTGTTTGGATTCCAGTTTCCTGGAGTTCCTTGTTGGGTACCACGAACTTCCGGTTTGCAATCCTGCCTTGCGTGCTGTTTTTTTTTTTTTTTTTTAACACAAACACGAGAGGCGAGGAAAAGCAAAGAGCACTCGCCGCCTTTGCCCTTGAAAACACCATTCTCCCCGCCAAATATCTCTTGCTTTTTTTGGGTGGGGGTAACAGTCATTTAAACATAATTTATGACTCATTTAAATATAATTTATAGACCAAGTATTTCACCTGTTAAAAACCTACAAGTCAGGGCTGGCGTCTTGGTCCGGATCCTTGAGCCCCTGCACCCATATGGGAGACCCGGAAGAAGCTCCTGGCTCCTGGCTTTGGATCAGCACAGCTCTGGCCATTGTGGCCATCTGGCCAGCAGATGGAAAGACTTCTCTCTCTCTCTCTCTCTCTCTCTGCCTCTGCCTCTCTGTAAGTCTGCCTTTCCAATAAATAGATAAATCTTAAAAAAAAAAAAAAAAAAAAGCTCTACCAGTCACCCCTGACACACACCCCGGGCGGCCACCTGTCCACTTCCTGTCTGTGGCTCTGCCACCCCTGGGGGCAGCCACACAGTCTGCGGTCTTTTGTACCTGGCTTCTTGAGTGGTCCGTGCCTGCACATTTGTTTGTTTTTTTTTTTTTCCATGTTTGATACATGTGTAGCGAGAACTTTATTTTGTAGCAACTACTTTACTCCTTTCTATGGCCTAGTAATATTCCATTGCCTCCCTCGGCGTTTATACTCCGCACCAAAAAATCTGTCACCTGCAGTGTCAGGGCTGTGACAGGTATAGTGCTGTGACCCCAGACAGGTGGTCCCAAAAGGGCAGCACCCACACTGACCTTACAGGAAGGCTGGCCTCGCTTGCTCTCCATTGGCCGGGTCTCAGTGGTTCCTGGGGAAGCCCGTTCTGGCCCGGGCTCCCTAGAAGCCAACAGCGGTCACTCTGAGGCTCCGGTCACTTCAGGCCTCTCTTGCTGAGTGTGGATAGAGCAGCCAGACTTTAGCCCACATGTAAGGTCAGTTTGCTGTGTGCTTTCAAGGATGAGCTAAGCGCAGTGCAAGGTTCTCTGGCATTAAAAAAAAAATTGTTTGAAAGAGAGAGAGAGATCTTCCATCCTCCAGTCCACTCCCCCAATGCTTGCTACAGCCCAGGCTGGGCCAGGCTGAAGCCAAGAACCAAGAACTCTACCTGGGTCTCTATATGAGTGACAGGGGCCCAGTACTTGAGCCATCACCTGCTACCTCCAAGGATGCACATTAGCAAGGAGATGGGTCAGAAGTGGAGCCAGGACTCTCACCCAGGCTCCCATAGAGGAGGTGGGCGTCCCAGGCAGGAACTTCACTGCTGAGCCAATGCCAACCCCCTTTTTAAAACGTGGTTATTTATTTGGAAGGCAGAATGACAAAGAAAGGAGAGAGTGAGAGCGAGAGCGAGCTTCCATCTACTGGTTCACTCCTCAAATGCCCGCCATAGCTGGGGTTGAGTCAGGCTGATTCCAGACGCCCAGAACTCCATTAGGGTTTCCCACGTGGGTGGCAGGAACCCAGGTACTTGAGCCATCACCTGTACCTTATTCAGGAAGCTGTATCAGAATTGAAGAAGCCAGGACTCTGCTATGGGTGTTCTAAGTGGGTGCCTAACCCTAATCTACACCCAGCCTCAAGATGGTTCTTTTTTTAAAAAAAAAAAAATTATTTTATTTATTTGAAAGACAGAGTTACGGAGAGAGGTAGAGACAGAGAGAAAGGTCTTCCATCTGCTGGTTCACTCCCCAGATGGCCGCATTGGCTGGAGCTGTGCTGATCCGAAACCAGGAGCCAGGAGCTTCTTCCGGGTCTCCCACACAGGCACAGGAGCCCAAGGACTTGGGACATCTTCTACTGCTTTCCCAGGCCATACCAGAGAGCCGGACCAGAAGAGGAGCAGCTGGGACTAGAACCGGCGCCCATATGGGATGCTGGCGCTTCAGCCCAGGGCTTTAACCCACTGCGCCACAGCGCCGGCTCCATCCAAGATGGTTCTTAACTGTGAAACCTGAATGATTACAAAGCAGTTGGCAATATACATGTATTTTGTAGGTCACTAACGGGGCATAAAAGGTCTTTTACACACATATACACACACATTTAAACTCTCCCAGCTGATAAGGAGTTGATACGCAGGTTCCAGAGACATGCATAATGAATTTCTAAGTGAGCCTGTCTTTCTGAGGACTCCGTGGGTGTGAGTGAAGGGGCTGATCTGAGCTGGTTCAAGCCAAGGGCGATGGGCGGCATCGTGGCTAGAAGGCCATCTTCACAAGGCAGAGCAGGAGAGCAGGGCCTCATGCTGGGGCGGACACACACGTCCTCAAGGCCATGGCCACCATCTCTCCCTCTCCCCTCTTTCTCCCCCTCTCCCCTCTCCCTCTCCCTCTCCTCCTCCCCCCTCCCTCTCCCTCCCTCTCCCTCTCCCTCCCCCTCTCCCTCTCCCTCTCCCCTCCCCCCTCTCCCACTCCCTCTCCCTCCCCCTCTCCCTCTCCCTCTCCCCTCCCCCCTCTCCCACTCCCTCTCCCCCTCCCCCTCCCCCTCTCCCTCTCCCTCTCCCCTCCCCCTCTCCCTCTCCCGCTCCCCTTCCCCCTCTCCCTCTCCCGCTCCTCTTCCCCCTCTCCCTCTCCCTCTCCCCTCCCCCTCTCCCTCTCCCGCTCCCCTTCCCCCTCTCCCTCTCCCGCTCCTCTTCCCCCTCCCCCTCTCCCTCTCCCCTCCTCCTCTCCCTCTTCCTCTCCCTCTCCCTCTCCCTCTCCTCCTCCTCCCCTTCCCCCTCTCCCTCTCTCTTTCCCCCAACTGCAGGCAGCCTTCCTCCAGCCTGAGCTATGTGGGCCAGGGCATCCCGACAGCCCTGAGCCATGAAGACGTGCACTCTCACCAGGCTAATTCCAAGTTTTTAACAGGGGCCCAGTTCCCTGGCTGGGCTGGGGTTAGGTGGTGTGCTCCTTCCGTCAGCCCTGGCCAGAGACTGTGGGAAGTGATGACCGCCCGCCCGGGAGAGGCCCAGGGAATCCCTCCAGCTAAGGCCAGGCGTCCTTGCATACAAAGGCCCACGCATGCTCCAGCACTGCTCCCTCCCGGCTCTGCCGTTCTCCCTAGCAGCCGTGCTCTGCCACTCCAGAGCACACTCCAGCTGGCGTCCGCGCCACGGGTGGGATGAGCTGAACCTCATCAGGCAGACCCTGCGAAGAGACCCAGGCCACCTGTCTCTGAAATGACCTGGGTGGGCCAAGCTGGTGTGTGTGGCAGGGGTTAGGGGGTGCAGGGAGCAAGCATTTGCATGTAAGAATGGTGCTGGCGCTCACCGGCCACGAACCACTGCTCTGTGGGCCACTGTTCTTGGGCCACAAAGGGGTGGGCAGTGCCATTGCCTTCATTCGTGGCACTCATGTTAATTGGGCACAAGCACCAAGCCAGCCATGGCGGTGGGGGCTGGGGAGACTGTGGTTGGATGGAGTCCTGTGTTATGGGGCTGTGAAGGGGGCCTCGCCATGGCATGGGAGACGTGGGAGACTTGACGGCCGTGTGGGCGTCGGTGAAGTGCACCTGGGGAGGACGGGGCAGGCAGAGCACAGGCAAAGGTTGGGAGCTGAGCCCCCGAGCAGCAGGGAGCTTGGAAGAGGGCAGCTAAGGCTTGGCAGGTGCCAGAGGGCCGAGGGCAGCCCGTGATGGGTTTTCACAATGGACGCAAGCCATCTGCACTTCAGGAAGACGTCTCCACCTGTCCTACCGGCCCGCTGCTCCTGCCTCTGCGGTTCTCCCACAGGGCCGGCCGAGGGCTGGCTCGGGGTTTCTGGCTGGGAGGAATGGTTTGGGTTGTGGGGCCTTTAGCATTTCCACTTTTTCCCGAATTTTTATTTCTTGTTCTTTTCATTTTATTTAAAAGAGAAAGAGCTCTTCCATCAGCTGGTTCTGTTCGCTTCAACAGCCAGGGCTGGGCAAGGCTGAAGCCCGGAGCTCAGCATTGGATCTGGGTCTCCTACGTGGGTGGCAGGGACCCAGGCACTTGAGCCAGCATCACCTGCTGCTTCCTGGGGTGCACATTAGCAGGACGCTGGAATGGGAGCAGAGCTGGGGCTCGAACCCAGGCACTCCATGTGGGATGCAGGCGCTTGCCCCAGCCTGTATGCCTGACTGATGGCAGAGCGTGGAGCGTGTGGCCATGCACGGGCTGTGAATATGCATTCATCTAGAATGTGATACGGAGTGAGGGCTCCACTCTCTCTACTTTTCCTTCCAAACCTTACAATGAGCTAAGCTGCTTAGAAATTTCGGATTTGAGGCTTTCCTCCAGCCCGAGCCGGCTTCTTCTCCCCCCCCCCCCCCCCCGGAGGGAAGGCCCCTCCCTGTATCCGTAGCCCAGAGGCCTGGGCAGTGTCCCTGTGCTGGCAGTTTCTGGGGTGCGCACTCCTCCTCCTCCCGTGGACAGGAGCCGGTGGGGCGGGCGGGGCAGGCACTGGCGTTGGGCACCTGCAGGGGAGGGGACACCGAGAGCAGAGATCGCCTGTGCCCTGCCGTGAGGAAGGGTTTGGACACAGACTGGCCTGCGGCGGTGTGCTTCTTAGAGTCTGCGCTGACTCAGGCTTGACATGGGAGGGTCATTAGGCCAATAAATAAAGGTGAGGGCTGTGCCCAAATTTAGTAAACTGCTGCCGTCTTGTCGTCGCCTCTGCTTTCAGACGGACTCAGCGGGACTGCCTGCGCGGGAGTCGCTTGGTCATCTTTAGGATCCTTTGCAATCATCGCTGTTCCGTTCCCAGGGACTGACTGCCCCATGCAGTGCAGCATCAGGGCAGGGCCAGGGCCGGGCTGGGGCGTGAGCCACGCCAGGAGGGGGAACCTCATGAGCAGTGCATCCTGGAGCCCCCACTCTCCCGCCTGCAAGTGAGGGAATGAGCCTCCTTGTCACTGGGCCATGAGGAGGTCTATGTAAGGTGCTGCGAGTCGGAGAGACAAACGGAGTGGGCTCCCGTCTGCGGGTTCACCCACCCCTCACATGCCTGCAACAGCCTCTGTTGGCAGCCAAGGGCTCAGTCTAGGTCTCCCATGTGAGTGACAGGGACCCCACTCCCTGCACCATCACGGCTACCTCGGGGTGTCCGTGATAGCAGGAAGCTGGAATAGAATGTAGAACCGGGACTCGAACCCAGGCACGCCAACGTGGGATGCAGGCGTCCCAAGTGGTTCAACCACTGCACCCAAGATACCCTGGGTTCCAGCTCTGTATATTAGCAGCTCTCTGGAGAGTGATTTGCTAGCGTTTTCGCAAATGTCTCCACAGTGGAGAGGGGCGGTTTACAGACGATGACAAACCCCATCCAGGTTCTCCACCCCAACCCCACGCAGAACCACTTTGAAACTTGGAGCAAGGATCTGACGGGGTTGTTGACACTTGATATTTAAAAAGTCCTCAAACAGGTCTGGCGTGGTGGCCTTGTGGGTTAAGCCACCGGCTGCGACATCCCATATGGGCGCCAGTTCAAGTCCCGGTTGCTCCACTTCTGATCCAGCTCCCTGCTAACGAGCCTGGGAAAGCATCGGAAGATGGCCTGAGTGCTTAGGCCCCTGCCACGCATGGGGGAGACCTGGATGGAGTTCCAGGCTTCTGGTTTGGCCAGGCCATTGTGGCCATTTGGGGAGGGAACCAGTGGGGAGATCTGACTGTCCTTCTTTCTCTTACTCTGCCTGTCAAATAAATAAATATAAATCCTTCTTTAACAAATTGTAAAAATAAATAAATAAAAAGTCCTCAAAGTGTCCCCACTGGCCGAGCCGTGAACAGGTTTCCTGCCGTGGCCCGTGCCCAACACAGGCAGTTCCGTGTTTTGAGCGCCTGACTATTCTGCCAAGCTCACCCAGGACTGCCCTTGCCCGCTCCTCTGTGCAATGCCGATTCTCTCTCCAGCTGCACACAGCTTCCGGCCCCTGCAGGCAGCCGAGACCCGCCTCCCACCATATTTTGAGAAGGTGCCCAGAGACAGACGCCAAGTTGCCACCTGTGACGCCAGCATCCCATATGGGCACCAGTCATGTCCCCGACTGCTCCACCTCTGATCCAGCTCCCTGCTAACGTGCCTGGGAAAACAGCGGAAGATGGCCCAAGTGCTTGGGTCCCTGCACCCACGTGGGAGACTCAGAGGAAGGTCCTGGCTCCTGGCTTCAGCCTGGGCTAGGCCTAGCCCTTGAGGCTATCTGTGGGGTGGACCAGCAGATGGAAGACCTCTCTCTGCCTCCCCCACCCCTCCCCGCTCTGTAACACTGACTTTCAAATAAATAAATAGATCTTAAAAAAAAAAAGGGGGGGGGGAGAAAAGCAGGCCTTGTGTAGCAGCACAGCCAAGCTCCCTGGGTGTTGTCGTGGTCCCAGGAGACGTGGCGTGCCCCTGGGCCAGCCAGGGACTCCTCCTTGAAGACCCTGGACAGCTTCAGCCACCTGTGCCTCCTTGCTGTGAGCCCAGGAAAGTGACCCTTCCTGGCACAAAAGCGCCAGGGCCTCCTGTCCGTGGAAATGTCACAACTCCTGGGACATCCCCAGAACTGAGTTAGGCAGAACTGAACAAGGCAGCGAGGTTTCTCCGCAGCGGGCCGTGTCCCACCCGGTCTTTCCTTACACAGTGCAGTGGGGCGCGTGTGGTTTGCCTTGGCTTTGCTTCTGTTTCCTGTTGCCTTTTCTCCCAGATGTCAGCTGGGCTAAAGAACAAACAGAAACCAGCAGTCTTCTGCCGCAGGGATATCTGATTTCCTCTCCCTTCTGCGGGCCACACAGCGGGCGCTCAGCCTTGGATCTCTCCCTTTGTTCCGTGTTGCAGCTGCTACTGTCACCTGTCCAGACCCTGACACCTGAGGCCGTGCTGTCCCCGCCTTCCCATGTCTCTTCCTCACATCCAGCCAGTCACTCTAGCAAGATCTGAGAATGTTCTTTGGGTTTATTCCGGGAGCAAGGAGACCCAGAGCTGGGGCTGGGAGAGCTGAGCAGGAGCTGGCCGTGGTCATTTTACTCTACTCTGTCCCGAGGGAGCTCGTGTTCCCAGTTACAGGTTAGATATTCGCCTTGACATTCACCCACTTTCAGTGAGTGTAGTTCAGGGGTTTTCAGTACACGTAAGAGTTATGCAACCATTGGGGCCGGCACTGTGGCGCAGCGGCTTAATGCCCTGGCCTGAAGCGCCAGCATCCCATATGGGCACCGGTTCGAGTCCCGGCTGCTCCTCTTCCAATCCAACTATCTGCCTGGGAGTTGGCCTGGGAAAGCAGTAGAAGATGGCCCAAGTCCTTGGGCCCCTGCACCCGCATGGGAGACCCGGAAGCAGCTCCTGGCTCCTGGCTTCAGATCAGCGCAGCTCCAGCTGTTGTGGCAAACTGGGGAGTGAACCAGCGGATGGAGGACCTCTCTCTCTCTCTCTCTCTCTCTCTCTCTGTTTCTGCTTCTAAGTCTGCATTTCAAATAAATAAATAAATCTTAAAAAAAAAAAAAAGAGTTAATGCAACCATGGCCGCGCTCCGATTTTAAAGCATTCCCACAGTCTCCAAAAGTTTCCTTGTGCTCAGTTACAATCACTTCCCCTTCCGGCCCCGGTCCTAGGACACAGTCATCTACATCCTGTCCCTGGGTTTACCTTTTCCGGCTATTTCCTGGGAACAGAATGACAAGGACAGTGGAGGGGTTTGTGGGCGTGGCTTTTGTGGGCGTGGCTTCTTTTGGCACACACAGCGGTTCTGAGGTTCAACGCTGTAGTGTGGCTCACCACATGAGTCTTTCTGTTACTCAGCGGCGTTCCATTGGACCCATGGACCGTATCTTGTATATTTCTTCTATATATTTAGGCAAAATGAGCCTAGGATTCTTCTGGAATACTGGATGATCACATGTGATCACGTGCAGTGGGTATATGCGTGTATATCTAACAGGAAGAGTGAGTGATAATATAACAGTTCTTTTTAAAGATGTATTTATTTATTTGAAAGTCAGAGTTACACTCAGAGAGAAGGAGAGGCAGAGAGAGGTCTTTTAAACAAAAAACCTTAAAAAAAGATAAAAAAAAAAAAGTAAGAACACATAAAAAAAGAAAAAAAGAAAAAAAAAGAAAAAAAATTTAAAAACTATAAAAAGTACATATAAAAATAAAAAAACTAAATATGAATAAAAAAAGAAAAAATAGAATAAAAGAAAAAAAGAAATGAAATAAATGAGAGAGGTCTTCCACCCGATGGTTCACTCCCCAATTGGCCACAATGGCCAGAGCTGCGCAGATCCGAAGCCAGGAGCCAGGAGATTCTTTCGGGTCTCCCACACAGGCACAGGGGCCCAAGGACTTGGGCCATCTTCTACTGCTTTCCCAGGCCATAGCAGAGAGCTGGATCAGAAGTGGAGTAGCGGGGACTCAAACAAGCACCCATATGGGAGGCTGGCACTGCAGGTGGCAGCTTTACCTGCTATGTCACAGCTCTGGCTTCTATAACGATTTCAAAATGGGATTTTTAAGCCCTTTTTACATCACACTCGGCAAATATAAGATGCGTATACATTTTACAAATAGACCAAGTGTTTAAAATCTTTCTCTGGTTGCAGTTCCCAAGAGCATACTCTCAGCGATTGACCCAGCCATCGTTAACCTCAGACCGTCTCCGGAGCAGGAAGATGGTGTTCACGGTAATGTTTATGCCTTACTCCCAGCATTCTCTTTGAGGAAAGGTAAACTCCGCCCCCCCCAAATCCCTCCTGCCCAGAACCACAGCCAGGCATTGGTTAGAGGGGCAGGGGATGTCGGGAGGGGGCTCTGAGCTGCTCCTTCTGGTCATGGCTGTGCTGCGGCTGGTAGTTGCTATTGGCGACCGCCATTTGGTTTCCCCCGCAGTCTCTTTTGCACTTTCCGAAAGAAAAGTCGTTTTGTGATCGGAAGGAAGCTTGGGGCTCCGGGATCACAGGACGAACTCGTTGGAAAGATAATTCCGCTGGGCCCTGGGGTGGACCCACTGCACCCATGCATGGGCTGTCTCCATCCCTGGTTCTTATTTTTATTTTTATTTTATTTTTTTGACAAGCAGAGTGGACAGTGAGAGAAAGAGACAGAGAGAAAGGTCTTCCTTTGCCGTTGGTTTACCCTCCAATGGCCGCTGCGGCCGGCGCATCTCGCTGATCCGATGGCAGGAGCCAAGTGCTTCTCCTGGTCTCCCATGGGGTGCAGGGCCCAAGGACTTGGGCCATCCTCCACTGCCTTCCCGGGCCATAGCAGAGAGCTGGCCTGGAAGAGGGGCAACTGGGACAGAATCCCGCGCCCCGACTGGGACTAGAACCGGAGTGCCGGCGTCACAGGCGGAGGATTAGCCTATTGAGCTGCGGCGCCTGTCCCCTGGTTCTCACTTCCTTACAGCATTTTGCTTTCTGATCAAAGCCAAGAGGCCATTCAGACCACTGGGCTTCCTGGTAGAAGCCTCAGAGGCCCAGTGCAGCACATGTTGTGTTAAGCTTTGGGAGCAGGAATTTTGTCTTCTGTGACTTTTATTCTGTTTATTAGGGCTGCCTCCTCTAAGCATAAAAGTGAAGACAGGTATCCATCAGTGTGTGTGGGGTGGGGAGTGGCATCAAGGCCCCTCCCCCCATGCCAAAATCCTCAGGTGCTCAAGTCCTTTCCATCACATGGTGTAGCATCCGCGTATGATCCACGCACTCCTTCCTGTGTGCTTTGACTCATCTCGAATGACTCACAGAACCTTGCACAACGCACATGCCCCGGGAACAGCTGTCATACCGAACCGCTTAGGGAATACAGCAAGGAAACAAGTCTGCCCGTGATCAGTGCACACACATCTGAAAAAATGACAGGTCCGCCCCCTGGTTGAGTCCAAGGAGGTAGAACCCAGCCACAGAGAAGGTGATATTAGCTTTGCCTGTACGTTGACTTCCTTAATAGGAAACACACAACAGCGAGCCGCCCACGAGAAACCACCTGTGCCCAAAGCTTGGAGGCAGCTGCTGTTGACATTCCTCTACCCTCTCCTCGGTCCCAAGGGCTTTCCCCGTGGCTCCGCCTTTCTCCATCCCACTTCCCTTTCTCATGAGGCCCCACCCAATCCCGGGAATAGCCTGGTCCCTAGTGAGGGCATGCGAGCCCTGTGCTGCCCGTGGCCAGCTCGCGCGGCTCCATCCAAGCCATGCTCCAGCATCTGGAAGCAGATCTTCCCCACACGTTGCGGTCATCTCCCAAAAAGTAGCCCCCCGCAGCTCCCTGCATCATCCGAGGTGCGTCTGGTCCTTGGTCCGTGGAGCTGACAGCAGCTCGGGGTGGGAACCAGGACCT
Organism: Lepus europaeus; assembly: GCF_033115175.1. Lineage (NCBI taxonomy): Eukaryota > Metazoa > Chordata > Mammalia > Lagomorpha > Leporidae > Lepus > Lepus europaeus. The sequence continues at coordinate 12,458,137 of NC_084828.1, read as the reverse complement.
TATGTGTGAAGCCTCCGAGAGGCACGGTGAGGATGGGACGCACATCTGTTCCCGCTGCCGTGGAGTGGAGGGGCCATGCCCAAGCAGCACTTTCTAAACATCTCCAGTCCCCTTTGGCATCTAATATTGTCAAGGGCCACCTCCCACGCGCTCTCGCTGGTTTGTTTCCCATGATCCCTTTCAGTGGGTTGTCATGATTCCAGCGGGGCTGGGGTAGGGGCCGCAGGAGTACTTAGGACAGGCGAGCTGTGAGGAGCTGTGATTGACTGGTCTTGCATTTCCGATGTGACAGGTGTCACCTTTGGCCCCAGTGAGTCGAAGATTCTGCGGAAGGATGGAGTGATTGTCAGCAACTCTCTGGCGGCGTTTGCCTACATCCGGGGTAGGTGAAGGGTCCGAATCCCAGAATGCTGATGGATTCCTTAAAGTCTCCTTAATCAGGGTGCTGCTCCATTACGACATTCAGATAATGACGGGAAAATGACTGTTTAAAAACAAAATTATTGCACTTTTTTAAAAAAGATTTTATTTATTTATTTGACAGGCAGAGTTACAGACAGTGAGAGAGAGACAGAGAGAAAGGTCTTCCTTCCATTGGCTCACTCTCCAGTTGGCCACAATGGCCAGAGCTGTGCAGATCCGAAGCCAGGAGCCAGGAGCCAGAAGCTTTCTCCTGGTCTCCCATGCGGGTGCAGGGGCCCAAGCACTTGGGCCATCCTCCACTGCTTTCCCGGGCCACAGCAGAGAGCTGGACTGGAAGAGGAGCAGCCAGGACTCGAACCGGCCCATATGGGATGCCAGTGCTGCAGGAGAATTAACCTAGTGTGCCACAGCACCGGCCCCTGCACTTATTTGAAAGGCAGAGTTGGGGGGATGGAGACAGAGAGATCTTCCAACTGCTCTGGTTCACTCCTCAAATGACTGCAAAGGCCAGGGGTGGCCAGGCCAAAGCCAGGAGCCTGGAATTCCTTCCAGGTCTTCCGTGTGGTGGCAGGGGCCCAGGCACTTGGGCCATCTTCTGCTGCTTTCTCGGAGCATTATGAGGGAGCCGGATCCGCGGTGGATCAGCTAGGACTTGGGCCAGTGCCTCTGTGGGATGATGGCGCCACAGTGTCAGCCCCAGAATAGTGACTTTGAGTTTGACGCGGCAACACAGACTTCTGAGTCTGATGCCCAGGCTCAGGTTCGGTGGTAACCAGGCAACCGAACAAGAGAAACCATATCCACAGATGAAGGCACATGAGTTAGGACTTGGGCTCCACGGATATCTTTCCCTTTGGAAAGTGGGAGCCTACGGGGTGCGTTTCCCAGTCTGAAATGTGGAAAGGGAATTGGACGATCGAATTCCACTTGTGCTGGGGAAAAAAATGAGCCAGGAGATTGCTCAGTCAACAAAATGAAGACAGAGCCCCTTTCTGATGGATGGTGCTGGTTCCCATGGTTCCCATGGTTGCCAAGGTTTCCCTGTTCATCTTGCTTGCAAGGACCAGCAAGGCACCACCCCCCTGACTCAGTGGGGCCCACAGGACAGAGCAAGCTGCAAAAGTGTGGATAACCTTTCCTTGCCATCTGCTCTGCAAATCTTTTTGTTTTTAATATTTTTTATTTTATTTTGTTTGAAAGGCAGAGATACAGAGACAGAAGGAGAGAGAGACAGAGAGACAGAGAGATAGATATCTTCCATCTCCGGTTCACTTCTCAGATGGCTGCAATGGCCAGGGCTGGGCCAGGCTGAAGCCAGGAGTCAGGAGCTTCTTCTTGGTCTCCCATGTGGGTGGCAGGGGCCCAAGCACTCAAGCCATCTTCCCTTGCTCTCCCAGGCCATGAGCAGGTGCCAGAACGGAAGTGGAGCAGCCAGGACTCGAACTGGTGCCCATATGGGATGCTGTAAGAAGAGGCTTAGCCTTCTCTGCCATAGCACCCACCCCAGCCCTGCAGATCTTAAGAGAAACCCTATTCTGGAAATACTGACTGTTAGCATCAGCGATACCTGCCTGGCTTTAGGGAGGCAGAAACCTCTGAGACCTCTGGTCAAATATGCATAGATAGAATGCACCCCAGACCCACTGTCAAGGCCTGTTGGAGTTAGGGCTACCTGGGGTTTAGGAGGCAGCTTCATGAAGTTCATGGGCAAGTGAAACTAAAAGAGGAGTTCATTTTGGTGCAAAACATGCTTGAACTCCGTGCATGGTAATTTTTATAATACGTATTTTATTTCTCTTTTTTAAGATTTATTTATTTATTTGAAAGTCAGAGTTACACAGAGAGAGAAGGAGAGGCAGAGAGAGAGAGGTCTTCCATCTGCTGGTTCACTCCCCAATTGGCTGCAATGGCTGGAGCTGCGCCAGTCCGAAGCCAGGAGCCAGGAGCCTCTTCTGGGTCTCCCACGTGGGTGCAGGGGCCCAAGCACTTGGGCCATCTTCCACTGCTCTCCCAGGCCATAGCAGAGAGCTGGATTGGAAGAGGAGCAGCCGGGACTCGAACCGGCGCCCATATGGGATGCCGGCGCTTCAGTCCAGGGCATTAATTTGCATTTTCCACGAACAATCTGAAGACCCCTCAGGTCTTAGTATGGGAGTGTTCAGTCTCATCAGCTCCTGCAGTCCCATCGCCTTCCCATACCCATCTTCCTCCCGGGGTTTGTCACCTGGCTAGGGTTTGCTCTGTGAATCTGCGCTTTTCTCCCCATCCCCCCACTTGTGCGTCTCGCTATTCCTGATCATTGCCAGAGGGGCCATAGGTGAGGATTTTTGTTGTCAGGTGTATCCTGGTGTATCCTCCCATTTTCACAATCCCCAAAGGGTCTCTTGGAGAAAAGGCATCATGACAATTTTTCAAAGAGAGAATAAGGAAGGAAGAGGAGCAATAACAGTGCCACTCGCTGAGCGGTGGCCAGGCCGTGGGCTTTAGTGCAGGTGCTCTGCGGGTTCCCCGGACAGCTGACTCCGACTGCCAGGAGGCTGGAGACAGGCGTTTGTCTGCTCGCAGCCGTGCAGGCAGAAGTCCGTCCTCAAGGCGCCGGCTGATGCGGGTTCTGATGAGGACTGTCTTCCCGTCTTGTGGACGGCTGCCTTCTCGTCATGGACTCATGTGGCAGAGAGAGGTGGGGAGAGAGAGAGAGACCTCTTCTTGTAAAACCAGCAGTCCTCTGGAGACTAAGACTCCAGCCTCGACCGCCTTCACCCTTCATTAGCTCCTGAGAGGCCTGGCTGCAGGTGCAGCCACGCTGGTGATGAGTGCTCCCATGCGTGAGCCAGAGAGGCAAACCCCACTCAGGCCGCAGCGACAGCCCCGAGAGGTGAGACTCGGACTCCCATTCTGCACTCCAGCAAGCCGAGGGGCGCACGGGCTGAGCCGTTTGCCTGTGGACACCATGGACAGCGGCAGGGTGAAGCCCCACACGGAGCCCTGCTCTGGCCTCTCTGAACAAGAACTTGTGCCCCTGAGAACTCTGAGGGCCGGGAACCTCCTGCCCTTGAGGTGTCTAACTCAGCTGCCCTCACCCCTCCATCCTTACCCCTCCATCACCCCCAGGGACCCTACAGGAGATTCGTTGTCTTAGCACCTGTCCCTCCAATGAGACATTAAGCTCCCTAGGACAGACGTTTTTGCATTTTTTTAACTATAATAGGCTGTAATTATTAAAATAGCCAAGACACAGAAAAGACCGGCAATCATTACAATAGTTATCAAAAATTGAAACTGTGCAAAGAGGAAACCAAATAACATGATGAAATTTACCTAAGAGTCCTAAGCAGGAAAACATTAGGGTACTGATTTAAGTAAGCTGCATGTGTCCAGGGATCGGGGTTTCCCAATTTGTTGGTGTGCAGCTCTTTGTAGTAATTCCTGATGATTCTTTTTATTTCTGTTATCTGTTGTTACCTTTTCGTTTTCATCTCTCATTTTATTGACTTGGGTCTTCTCTCTCTCTCTCTCTCTCTCTCTGTCTGTCTCTCTTTCTCTGTCTCTCTCTCGTTAATTGGGCCAATGGTGTGTCAATTTTGTTTATTTTTTCAAAAAAACCAGCTCTTTGTTTCGCTGATCTTTTGTATTTCTCTGGGTGTGGCCAGGGAGCTCTGTTCAGGGTTCCAGGGTGAGGGGAGTAGGACAGGTGTCCTACCTGTTGTCACCACGCCCGCCTGGGCTGGGTGCTGATGTGGGAGTATTTAGTGAGTGACCGAGTGGTGGATCCTGATCTGTATTACACATGCTTTCTTATCACCCACTATTTGCTTTTTTTAACTTTTTTTTTTTTGAGAGGCAGAGTGGATAGTGAGAGAGAGAGACAAGACACAGAGAAAGGTCTTCCTTTTTTCCGTTGGTTCACCCCCCAATGGCCACTGAGGCTGGCGCGCTGCGGCCAGTGTACCGCGCTGATCCAAAACCAGGAGCCAGGTGCTTTTCCTGGTCTCCCATGCGTGCAGAGCCCAAGCACTTGGGCCATCCTCCACTGCACTCCCAGGCCACAGCAGAGAGCTGGACTGAAAGAGGAGCAACTGGGACAGAATCCAGCGCCCCGACCGGGACTAGAACCCAGGGTGCCAGCACCGCAGGCGGAGGATTAGCCTACTGAGCCACGGTGCCGGTCCACTATTTGCTCTTCGTAGAGAATTGCTGGTTTTTTAAGATGTTTGGTTTTGGCTGGCGCCGTGGCTCAATAGCCTGTGGTGTAAGCACACCAGATTCTAGCCCCAGTCGGGGCACCGGATTCTGTCCCGGTTGCTCCTCTTCCAGTCCAGCTCTCTGCTGTGGCCCGGGAGTGCAGTGGAGGATGGCCCAAGTCCGTGGGCCCTGAACCCCATGGGAGACCAGGAGAAGCACCTGGCTTCTGATCAGCACAGTGTGCCAGCCGCAGCGCGCCTGCCACAGTGGCCATTAGGGGGTGAACCAATGGTAAAAAGGAAGACCTTTCTCTCTGTCTCATCTCTCTCTCTCACTGTCCACTCTGCCTGTCAAAAAAAAAAAGGTATATATTTTTTAAGGGCCTTGCTGGGCTGTTCTTTGGTTTTATTGAGGGACAAGGCACATCTATCTCAGCAAACCATGGCCAAACCCTGGAACAGGGTCCAAGACAGTGGCTAAAAAAATCTCACCTCAAGAAGCTCACAACTGAAATCACCAGATTCTAGTGGAGCACCCGCCCCTGGCCTGGACTGCAAACTTCCCAGGTGTGACTGTGTCGCTCTCTGGGCGGCTGCTTTGGACATGGAAAGCTCACAGTGGTTGGCCAGTGGCCAGTGTGGCTATCAGGCCGAGTCATGTCAGCCTAAGCAGATGGCGAGCCAACCACGAGTGTGGGCGCCACATGCCATCCTTGCTGCTGGCAAGAGGTGCCTGGCCAACTCGCCAATGCACCACTGGTGCCCCTGCAGGATGTGACCCACGAGTTGGACCTGGGTCCCTGGGGAGGGACCAACTGGTAGGAGACCACTGACAGGTGCATCTGGGAGTCAGGGGTGTGAGGAGGGCAGGGACCAACCAAGCCAGCTAAATAGTTGCTAACCTAAGAATCCACTGAGACAGTTCCCCAGGTCTGGCTGTGTGCTTTACACAATCAGGTACACGTGAGGACAAGTAGATGAGAAACCGCTGTGGATGGTCCGTCCTGTGACACTGAAACAGAGGTTGGTGGGAGGGACCTCGGAATGACCCTCGGGAACCGTTTCTCCTGTGACCACCTGAATGATGTGGGAGGCTGTTTGCCCAACAGTGGGACCCCTGAGGGGTGTTTGAACTCACTCTTATGTCAGTGAAACAGACCCACGCTGTGAATTCGTTCTAGAACAGAACGTTCTAGAAGGCAGCTGACCGGCCAGCTCTGCACGAAGCCTTGGGCCTTGGCAGGGTGCCTAGGGGCACCTGTTCCAGGGCAGGGGAACTTTTTTTCTGCCAAAGGCCATTTGGATATTTATCTATTTATTTACTAATTTAAAATTTATTCAATTTATTTGAAAGGCAGAATTACAGAGAGGGGGAGAGAAAGAAACAGAGAGAGGTCTTCTATCTGCTGGTTCACTCCCCAAATGGATTGGGCCAAGCCAAGAGCTTCATCCGGGTCTCCCACATGAATGTAGGGGCCCAAGCCCTTGGGCCATCTTCGGTTTTCTCCCAGGCACATGAGCAGAGATCTGGTTAGAAGTGGAGCAGCCGATGGGGCCGGTGCTGTGGCTTGGTGGGCTAAAGCCCTGCTGCAGCACCAGCATCCCATGTGGATGCTGGTTCAAGTCCCGGCTGCTCCATTCCAATCCAGCTCCCTGCTAATGCACCTGGGAGGGCAGTGGAGGACGGCCTAAATCCTTGGGCCTCTACCCCCATGACCCAGTGACCTTGTGGGCCTCACCCCTTAGAGTCCCACTTTGAAACGCGGCCTCCCACATTTTCTTGGCCACTGGCTGTGTGCGTTTACCTCATCTGTGCACCCAGACCCCTTTGGTGAACGGATATTTCTGTCACTGCCCTCACTCCTTGGGACTGTGGCAAGTGTGTGTCTTCGGCCCTTTGGCAAGTCTTGCTGTGGACTTTGGGGGTGCCTGGGGTACTGGGGTCCCAGGTGAGGAAGCCGAGGCAGAGGGGCCGGGCTGCACCATCTCCTGGGCTGGAGAGGCATCCCTGCTTCCTGTGAAAGGCCCACTGGAAACAGAAGAGCACCTGCACCGTCCAGGTCAGCGTTCCAGGATCCCCCAGGGAGCACAGCTGGAAATGAGCACAGCCTTGTCACCCGGGGGTGGTTCTGATGAGTTCCATGGGCTCCACGACAGCAAGTCACTGTCACAGCCTCAAGGCTGTCAGACCAGGCCCAGGACACCCCCGTGCTTTCTCCTGGTCCATCCCTAACTGGAGAGGGGCTTTAGAGGCACTGGCCACCGTCCTGGGGCATAACTGCCGACGAGAAAGTGAAAAGCATTTGCTTTAACCTTTGATGAACCAAGGCTAAATTGAGGACATCACCAGCAATACCCACGTGTATGTTCAACCACATGAAGAACAGCTCTGTTTTTCTAGAACATGTAATAGAAAAGGGGTCGCAGAAACCCTACTGTTACCCAACTGCTTCTGGACAGCAGATGCAGTGCCCCAGCGTATAGCCAAGGGCCGGGGAGCGAGCCCTGGCCTGCTGAGCTTGGGCCCCAGCCAACGTGGCTTGCCCACCACAGGAAGGGTTGGCCCAGCTCATCTCTAAGATTGCACCTGACTCCCATTCAGAGATGCTGTGACTTCAAACAGCCCACCCGGATGAACCCTCCTTCCAGTGGGCTTGCCATGTCCTCCATCTTTGCTCACTGGCTGGCAGTGGATGTGACCCGGAAGTGATACCTGGCAGGAGGCGAACCTGAACCAAGAGGACCTGGAGGTTGTCCTGGCAGAAGAAGCCAGACCTCCACTTCCCTGGAGAAGAGGGAGAGAGGGAGAAAGGCAACTCATCTACAGGGCCCCAGGCTCAGTGCTAGATGCACAGTCCTCTCTTCGTGCCCCCAGCCAGTATTTGGGTAACAGCTGCCACGCCCCAGACACTGGGCGCCAGGGACTTGACAGAACAAGTCAGAGAAGGGTGGGCCTGCACAGGGAGGTAGTGACGAGGGCAATGGTGCCACAGGGTGGGGGTGACCCCGGAGTGGGGTCAAAGGGCACCTCACCGGAAGTGGGAGTGCGAGCTGCCCTCCACATCACGGGCGCCATCGCGGGATGATGACCAAGGGCACGCAGGCCTACGCACGCTGCCCGGCCGTGAGAGCGGAAGCACAGGCACCCCAGGAGGAAAACCGGAAATGACGCAGCCGGTTGTCTGGCGAAGAGGAAGTAATCCGCGTGGGAAGAAATAGCGCACGGAGGCGTGACCAGGAAATGCCAATCAAGGCGACCGTCAGCTGTAGTCCGGTGCCCGTGGGCCTGGAACGATGACCGAGTCCAGGTGCTGGGAGGCGGTGAGGAGTCACGGGGTTGCCCAGACATCCAAGTCAAAGCTTTGACACCGCTCCAGCAGGGTTTGCTGAAATGGGGCCCGCAGACCCTGAACCCTGCCCAGCTGCCCTCCAGGGCGGTACCCGCGTGCCCCAGGGACAGGGACGGGCACAGGCACGCCCGTGGCTACGTGTCCCCGGCAGTAGAGCCTGGTGGCACCCCAGGTGCCGTCAGGATGGAGGATGGCTGCACAGCCGTGCAGGATTGAAAACAAAGCCAAATCCCAGACACCACATGTAACGCTCCGCCCTTGAAACATGTTTATAGGAATACGCGATGGATGCCATGAATGTATGAGTCGCGAGGCGGGCGGGCAAGGCATGCTCCATTCCAATCCAGCTCCCTGCTAATGCACCTGGGAGGGCAGTGGAGGACGGCCTAAATCCTTGGGCCTCTACCCCCATGACCCAGTGACCTTGTGGGCCTCACCCCTTAGAGCGGGCAAGGTGGTTGCCACCTTGGCTGGGAAGGCAGGGGAGCACAGGTTGTGGTGGAGGTCACTTAATACAGGGGTATTAAGGGTAATAAGTAGGCAGCACGCAGGGAGGGACACGCGTTGGCTAATGAATGTCTCTGTCCCAGGGACTATGACCAAATTAGCTCCAGTCACCTGAAATCTGGAAGATGCATACGTTAAAAGGCACAGCAAGGATTGTGGCGGAATCTGACCTTGAACCCTGCTCTGTGTGTCTGGAGGAGGACCTGGTCCTCCCGCTACAGCAGCGCCGGGAGAGGAGGGAAGGGGTTCGTGAGTGACCTGCGCTCCTCAGAAGCTTGATGGGGATGGAGTTCTCCCTGCCTGCCCCGACCGTGGGCGGCCGGAAAAGCATAGGATGAGATCCCCCCGCATCGCTGCCCGCGGGCTCCAGTTTGTTTTCCAAGGAGGAGGAGCTGCAGGTGGCTGCTCTGAAAGCCAGCACACAGGACAGGATTTGGGGTGGGGTGTGGGCTGCGCTGGGAGGGGACAGGAGGCGATGCAGGGAGAAAGGGCCGTGAGAGTGGAGCAATGAGGCTTTGATCTTCAGCTGGAGGAGAGATCCGCCCCCACCCCGGGAGCAGAGCCCCTGTCCTGAGCCTCCCGTGGCGTTTCACGGCGTCACGACTTGGTCCCGAGGGCCAGTGTCTCCGGATCCCATCTGCCACCACGCCCCGAGGTGGACACAGCCCGTCCTCCTCTCAGAAAGGAGGCTTGTCTGCGTTTGATCACACTGTCCAAATGCCACGGGCCCGCAGCACGCATCGGGCTCAGAGGCCCAAGTGCCATCTCTGAGTACACAGGTTCGATTCCTGGCTCCACTCCTGACGCCGCTTCTTGCTAGGGTGCTTCCAGGGAGGCAGCCATGATTGCTCAAACAGTTGCATCCCTGCCTCCCATTCGAGAGCCCTGGATTGAGTTCCTAGCTCTCAGCTTCACCCCTGCCCAGCCCCGGCCATTGCAGATATTTGGGGAGTGTCCAGGTGGATGGATGCACTCTCTCGCTCTCTGTCTTTGTCTCTCCCTCTCTCTCTTGTTTTCTGCCTCTCAAGTAAATTCCTTGGCCCTTAGGAAACATGTTGTTGTTATTAGCATCACAGACACAGCTTGCTGCCCTTGTTCCAGCCCAGGTAAGTTTTTAATTAGGACGCCTGTGTGGGCACAGGCGATGGCCACACAGAACAGCCTGCTTGAGGCCAGTGGCTCCAGGGATGGCTTCTCTGTGAGCAGAGAAGGCTGGGAGGGCAGGTCTCAAGTGTCAGCAAGAAAAATGTCGCAGCTGGACCTCCCCCGTGCGATCAGACAGCGCCTGGACGCCCTGCCTGCACGTGAGCTCTGGCCTTCCGGTCTGGACCACGGGGGAGGAGAGTGAGAAGACATCAGTTCTCAATGCCCACCTGGGACAAAGGGGCAGGCCACGTGCCTGCACGAGGAGCCGCTCAGCCGAGAAAAGGCCACGGGGGCCCGTGTGTACCCCGCAGGATCTGGGTGCTGGTCTTGGCTCTTCCCAAAGAGGTCAGCTGACTTTGGGAACGGCTTCCTGTCCTGGCCTCAACTTCAGCATCTACAGCAGGGCTCAGCCACCCACAGCCCCTGCGCCGCCCAGGCCCGGCTCTGTCATCAAGTCTCACGGGGACACAGCCGGGCAGTGTGGTCGACGTGTTGTCCGTGGCTGCTTTTGAGCTCAAACCGCAGAGCGGAGTATTCGCTACAGATAGGGCGTGCGAAACTTGGGTGTCTGCTATCTGACCTGTTGCTGGCAAGGCATGGCAACTCCTGATCTCGATGTCACTCTGGTTATCGGGCCATTATTTCCTGGGCGGAGGCGCTGATGTCCCAGGGGGCACACAGCAAAAAAATGGGGCTTACAAAATAAAAGTGAAAGTGTCCTTTCTATGTGGGGTTAATGGAAGGACTACCCGGCCGTGTGGTACGTACGTGTTAGCATTATTTTTATTTCTGGCTTTACCATATGGAAAATGCATCTGTGTGCAGAAAAAAAAAAAAAACAAAACATCAGAACCTTGATTTCTATTTGCTGTTTCTACAAGAGAAACGGGATGAAGCTGTGCTAGCATCTATTCCATGAGTCCTTGAGTTCGCGTATCTGCTTCCTGCTTCAATTAATTCTTCATCGTCTCCTACTTTTGCTAGCTAGCACTATTAATTACTTACGGGAGTTAACTCAGTTCATCATAACAGCGCTATCACAGAAAGGTGCTATTAGACCCATTTTACAGGTAAAGAAACCGAGGCACAGAGAGGTCATACGCCTTGCCCAAAGGCACTTGGCTGCTGAGTGGCAGATCTGGGTTTAAACTCTGATCCTGAGTCCCCCGGCTGGTTGATTTCCCATAGACACAGATCTGTTGACTGTGTTCAATGATTGTGACTGTGACCGGTTAGGAGTGGATGTTCCACAGCCCCTGTCCAGGACTGGCTCTCTCCATCAGTCGCTCTGCGTCCTGGGACAGACGCCTGGTCCTCTGGGGGGCCGGATGGGTGAAGGCTGACACTGGGCCAGCGTCTGACCTGCTCCCTTCCCCCCTCCCACAGCGCACCCCGAGAGAGCCGCCCTGCTGTTCGTGTCCAGCGTGTGCGTCGGCCTGGTGCTCACCCTGTGTGCCCTGGTCATCAAGCTGTCCTGCGCCAAGGACTTCCGGGAGCTGCGGCTGGGGAGGCAGCACCTGGTGCCGGGCAGTGACAAGGTGGAGGACGACAGCGAGGAGGGCCCCGAGGAGGAGCACTCCTCAGACTCGGAGTTCCCGGGGGAGCTGGCGACGTTCTGTAGGACTTCCTACCCGGTCTACAGCTCCTTAGAGGCCGCAGAACTGGCGGAGAGGATCGAGCGCAGGGAACAGATCATCCAGGAGATATGGATGAACAGTGGTCTGGACACCTCGCTCCCGAGACATGTGGGCCAGTTCTACTGAGAGTGCCGGGAACGTCGCACATCCTCGGGAGGGGAGGACCCGCCCTGGCTCCACATCCGTGCACTGTGCCTTCTATGAAGGAGAAGCTGGTGTGGCGTCCAGCACGGGGAAGCCAGGGCGTTGCCAAAGGGACACCGCACACTGTTTACAACGCATTCCCAAATAAACCGGGAGGGGGGACGTCTTTGCTTTCTGTCTTTATTTGAAGTCGTGCCTGCCCAGCAGCAAGTCTACACGGGGTTAGAACCCACGTGCGTTGGGCTGGGTATTGTTCCGGCTCCTTGTCTGGCACTGAGTCATTTTATCTTCACAAGAAACCTCACGACATGGGATGACTGTCCCCAGCGTGTGAGCAGGAAGTCTCTGGTACCCACAGAGGAATTAGCTGGCGTATTTATTTACTTGAGAGGAAGAGTTACAGACAGAGGGAGAGACAGAGAGGTCTTCCGTCCACTGTTCACTCCCCAAATGGGCTGAAGCCAGGAGCTTCTGGGACTCTCATGAGCACAGAGGCCCATGCACTTGGGCCATCTTCCTCTGCTTTCCCAGGCCATAGCAGAGAGCTGGATGGGAAGAGGAGCACTCAGGACACAACACTGTGCCCATATGGGATGCCGCCACTGCAGGTGGAGGTTTAGCCTACGAGTGATTTTAATCACTAATGTTATTTGTTTATTATTTGTTTAGAGCAAGGGGTAAGAATAATTTTTTCACACCTTGCAGCTCCTATGATCTCTGTTGCAACCACTTAGCTCCACCATGGCAGTCCCCAAGCAACCACAAATGACACATAATGTATGCACAGGCCTTCATCCCAGTATGATCATATTCATGGACATTGAAATTGGAATTTCATTTCATTCTCACATGCCATATATTCTTTTTAAAAAAAATTTTTTTTATTTGTTTATTTGAAAGGCAGAGTTATAGAGAGGCTGGGGGGGTGTCTTCCATCTGCTGGTTCACTCCCCAGATGGCCACAATGGCCAGAGCTGCACTGATCCAAAGCCAGGAGCCAGGAGCTGCTTCCAGGTCTCCCACATGGTTGCAGAGGCCCAAGGGCTTGGGCCATCTTCCATTGCTTTTCCAAGCCACAGCAGAGAGCTGGATCAGAAGTGGAGCAGCTGGGACTCAAACCAGCGTCCATAGGGGATGCTGGCACTGCAGGTGGCAGCTTGACCTGCTATAGCACAGTGCCGGCCCCCATATATTCTTCTTAGTTAACCAGCCACTTAAGAATGTGAAAGCCATTCTTAGTGCAAGGGCTGTGTGAAAACGGGCAGCAGATTGGATGTGGCCATAACCTGTTCTTGTAAATAAAGTAGGATCCACAAAACCCAAAATACATACTTTCTTGCCCTTGACAGAAAAAGTTTGTCAACTCCTGGTTTTGCGTTTACAACTACGGAGCTTCTGGAGGTAAAACCCATCAGCCAGAGCACACAACTGTCCCACAACTGGGAGCCCGATGGAGTCAGCTTCCAAATCGTTCCAATCCTTGGGTCCTACCCTGCTTGGGGTGCGGGTTGGGGGCGGATGAAAGAGGCGAAGGAAGAAGAGTTAGAGAAACCAGGGTTCCTATCAGGAGAGCTGATGGGTTCTTTGGGGAGTCTGCCTCCCAGGTGCCCAAGTGAGCAGGAGGCCTGTAGCTGTGCAGTGGAAAAAGAGAAGATGGGTTCCTGTCTTTGTCCCAGTGGAGCTGAGACCATAAAAAATGATTTCGGGTTCTCTCTTATCAAATGTCTGCTGTAGACAAGTTCTGCCTTCCTCATCCCACATCCTCACCTGGTCCCTGCAAAGACTCGTAGGTGAAGAAGCACAGGTTGGCGGGTTAAGTACCGGGCCCAGATCACATGTTTGGAAAGATCTGAAGCTGACCCAGGCCTGAGTGATCAGGCAGTGCAGGGCCCTCCCTGCAGGAGTTCCGGGGCCCAGACCTGAGCAAGGCCTTGCTCCTTCTGTGCCACTGACCATCCCAGCTCTCTGGTAATTTATTTTTACAAAATTAATTGAAATTTATTTAGCATAAAATTAAGCTTTTATTTAAGATTTATTTTTTTATTTGAAAGAGGTACACAGAGAGAGAAGAAGAGGCAGAGAGAGAGAGGGTGAGAGAGAGGTCTTCCATCTGCTGGTTCACTCTCTAAATGGCCGCAGTGGCTGGAGCTGAGCCAATCTGAAGCCAGGAGCTTCTTCTGGGTCTTCCATGTGGGTGCAGGGGCCCAAGGACTTGGGCCATCTTCTACTGCTTTCCCAGGCCATAGCAGAGAGCTGGATCAGAAGAGGAGCAGCCGGGACTAGAACCAGCACCCATATGGGATGCCAGCACTGCAGGTAGAGGCTTTACCTGCTATACCACAATACCAAAATTAAGCTTCTTGAAGCAAATACTCCATGGCATTTGATCTATTCACAATGTCGTGCAGCCAGCCCCTCTGTCTGGTTCCAAAATATTCTCATCACCCCAAGAGAAAACCCCAGCCCCTTAAGTTGCCTCCACACCCCTCCTCCCTCCAGAGCCTGGTAACCAGGCGTCTGCCTTCCATGGCCTTACCTGCCCTGCCTAGTTCAGACAGGGGATCACACAGTAGGCCTGTCTGTGCCTCGTACAATGTCTTCCGGGTTCATCCACGCTAGGTATAGAGAGTGTTGGGACTCCATTCGTCAATGGCATGCGCCGACCACAACTGGTTCAGCCACTGGGCATTCGGTGGGCATTTGGGCTGTGTCTTTTTGGAATGGTGCTGCCGTGAACACTCATGTCCTTTATCATCAGTGAAGCTGTGCACACGGCACCCATGGCAGCCACATCCTGTGGTTCCCATTCAGTGGCAGGTGGGGGAGGCCAAGGTGAGCCAGAGTGACATCCAACCTTCCACCCTGCATCTGCGCATTTCAGAATGAGCTACCCTGAAGACGGGAGGTCAAGAGAGGCAGCACTGTGGCCAGCGCTGTGGTATAGCGGGTAAAGCCGCCACCTGCAGTGCCGCCATCCCATATGGGTGCCAATCCCAGTCCTGGCTGCTCCACTTCCGATCCAGCTCCCTGCTGATGGCCTGAGAAAAGCAGCAGAAGATGGCCCAAGTCCTTGGGCCCCTGCCATCCAAATGAGAGACCTGGTTGAAGCTCCTGGCTTTGGTCTGGCCCAGCCCCAGCCAATGTGGTCATTTAGGAAGGGAACCAGCAGACGAAAGATATCTCTCTCTCCCTCTCTCTCTCTCTCTCTCTCCCTGTAACTCTTTCAAAAATAGATAAATAATGCTTGCAAGAGCGAGCGAGTGAGGGGTGCCATGCCGAGGTGCTGGGTGGTTTGGGTAGACTTAAATTCCTGGAGACTTCGTCAGGGACCCGAGTCCTCCACACACAGCTCGAGGACTGGGGGAGCCTTCAGTGGCTGGGATGACTTTAGATCTCTCCTTAGGTATGTGTTCTAGATCATAGCAGGGAATAACACGAATTCCACTGTCCAATGTCGTCATAAGGGCTTTGTTCTAATCCAAGAGAATCCTCCTCCTTTCTCTTCCGGGAGCACCCGGATCTGATTCCAGCTCCCAGAGCGGCCCCTCTTCCTGTTGCCTCTATCGCTGGTTCCCCGCAGGTATCTCCTCTGGCTTCCTGAACATAAACACCGCACACCTGCTGGCTGCCTTCGTGGGGCTGAAGACAACATGGCGGCCAAAGGTGTTTGCTGCTCCGGGTAGAGACAGGACCGTGCCCATACCGACCTCAGTCACAAAGCTTTCCGTGATCTGAGTCCCCCGACCACACACACACACACACACACACACAGAGCTCTCCTGGGACCCCTGCCCAGGCATCTGGATGCCAGGCCTGCCCAAGGCCAAGGTCAGCCTTTGGCTTGTGCAAACACAGCAAGTTTTTTGTTTGCAGAGCTGAGCCCACAAGAAGCGTGCCCTGCTCTTCCCGTGGACGCGGCCTGGGGCCCTGCTGAGGCTGTGTTTGGACGGGCGCGAAGCCCGGGAGGAAGACGAGCGAAGCAGATTTGAATGAGGGATTGCCACTGGACCGTGGTGACTGGGAAGGAAACTCCTGGGAAGAAGTCGGCCCTGGGGGCCTCGGGGCACGCACATGGGCTGCTGCTGCTGCCTGGTGCCTTTGTGTCTCCCTCGGCAGCCCCGTCCTGCTGTTTCCAAGCTGGGCAGGGGGGAGGTGGGCTGGTGTGCTGAGAAAAAAGGCCAGGCCACACGGCGGGGTGCACACAGCCACACGGCGGGGTGTGCACACGGCGCCCCTCGCTGCTGGGGCTAACTTTCAAAGCATTCCACTTCTGGGGTCCCGGGCTTCTTAGAGGGACTGCTGGTGCCCACAGCTGCCGTGCCGTTTGCCACAGCTTCAGGGAGAAGCAGTGCACACCTAGGGACTCCACAAACAGCCCTCTGTTGGCCAACACATGGGGCAGTGTAGGATGCTGGTGCTCACCCCACCCCGGCTGCTCCCAGGGGTGACGAAAGGCCTGCAACCTTCCTCTCCAGCAACGACCCAGGCCTCCCCACTTTTGACAGGAGCTTCTCCCTCAGTAAGTTGCTCCTTCTCAAGTCTCAGGACCCTGGATTAACGCAGCCTGTGAGAAGGGTCTGCGGCCTGGGAGCTCTTCTCTCTCTCCCTTTGAAATAATAAAATAAATACAATGGTTGGCATATTTCCCCAGCTTCACCAACCAGCGGTGGAATCAGATGTCAAAGTCCCAGGTACGGGGGGCCTGCAACGTGGGAGCCCAGTCCCACTCTCCCCCCACCTCTGCTCACCCCTCCTGGGGCTGTACTTCGTGTGTCTCCCCAGACCCCAAACCCTAAAGTCCCAGCACACAGGCCCAGGGCCGGTGCTGCAGCTGCCCCTCTGCGGGTCCTGACACCTGCAGAACTACAGTCTCGGGAGCTGCGTCCCCACTCCCCGACCCCCACGCCCACCCCTGCTCCCAGACCCCACACTGCCCACAGCTCCCTTTGGCTCCTGGCCGCTGGTCCTGCAGCAGCTGGGCCGCCAGCATCGCTGCTCTGTGCTTCCCGCCCAATGCTGCTCATGCTGCTGCCTCTCCTCCCCGTGCCCCCTGGGAAGAGTGTGTGACCCCCAGGACCAGTCCAGGGGAACCTCAGCCGGACCCTTCTCACCATACACACTCCCCGGGGCACGCCCCAGGCCCCCCAGGCCCACACCGCCTGCCCTCCTCTCTCTCGCCTTCCCTTCCAGCCCTGCTGTGCCTTCCCTGAGCCCAGCAGTTGGCCTGTTTCTTTTTTTTTTTAAGATTTATTTATTTATTTGAAAGAGTTACATAGAGAGGAGAAGCAGAGAGAGAGAGAGAGAGAAGTCTTCCATCCACTGGTTCACTCCCTAAATGGCTGCAATGGCCAAAGCTAAGCCTATCTGAAGCCAGGAGCCAGGAGCTTCTTCTGGGTCTCCCACGTGGATGCAGGGGCCCAAGGACTTGGGCCATCTTCTACTGCTTTCCCAGGCCATAGCAGAGAGCTGGATCAGAAGTAGAGCAGCCGGGACTCGAACTGGCGCCCATATGGGATGCTGGCACTGCAGACAGAGGCTTTACTTGCTACGTCACTGGTAAGACAACGTTCAGAGCCAGTTGAGGGTTCACAGTCAAGATCGGGCTAGGTTGGCCTCAAACCTTGACCTTCTGTTTTGGAATACTAATTGCTCCTGATTTTTTTTTTAAATTATTTTTGAGAGCAAGAGATAGACAAAGCTCCCATTTCCAAATGCCCACAACCATTAGGGCTAGGCCAGGCCAGCGCTGGGAGCTGGAAACCCAATCTAGGCTTCCCACAGGAGTGGTGGGGACTCAACTACTTGAGCCATCGCCTACTGCTTCCCAGTGGGTGCACTAGCTGGGAGCTGATGGCAGGGGCTGGAGCTGGACCAGACCCAGCCACTCCCGTGTGGGATGCAGGCATCCTAAGTAGCATCTCCACTGCTGTGCCCAGTGCCCTCAGAGGGCTCCTGGCTGGAGGCTGCTGATCGCTGGCCTTAACCCTGGTATCCCAGAAATGATCGCGTTACCCCTCAGTTCTGTCGGGGGAATTAAAAGCATAAAGTTATAAGCTCTTAGAGAGTGATTCTGGTGCCGGACTCCCACGGCTGCTGTAGGGTGCGGTTCCTATCACTGCGTCAAGGCCTGGCAATTCTGCATAGCAGAGCCCCGTGGCTGAAAGTTTCCTGGGCCTTGCTTGGGAGATGGCTCGCCACCTAATTGCATTGCCTTCACACGGGCCCCACAGAAAATCCAATTGGGAATTTTTCTGTCTGCTTTTAGGCGGAGGGCCTGTTAACCCAGCTACAGAACAAAGAGAGGAAAGCTGCTGGCTTCCGACTGGGGGCACGGATCAATGCCCCCCCCCCACCTTCCCTGCCCTGCACACGCGTGCGCGCGCACACACACAGACTCTGTGGAATGAGTCCTTTCAAGGGAAAAAAAAATGGTGCTTGTCATTTCCTATTGTTTCGAGGACAGAACCAGCCTGGGAACAGCTAAGCAGGGGTCTCCTGCTCCGATGACTAAGAGGCTGACCCGGGACAGAGTGCCGAGGAAGGGCGGGAGCGCCGGTGACAGGCATGCGTCAAATCCCGGCATGACCTCACTCACCGGGAGAGGAAGGCAGTCCCCATCGCTAACAATGCAGCGGCCAGAAAATGCATTACGAATCCACGGAGAATTTACAAACGCAGGGGAGTTGCCTCCCAGCTCTGAGCTCCTGAACTTCCTTCCCTAGAACTTGACCTTGGACCCTGGGAGAGTGAGGCGAGTGCCCACACCAGCGAGGGGCAGCCCAGGGTCTTTCTGGCCCAGGCTGGCCTCTGTCGCTGGGCTCAGGCATGGGGCTGGGTTCTTATCACAGGTGTCTGGGAAGAATTCCGGTATTCTAAAACAACGATGATAAGGAGGATGTGTTGTGTTGTGTTTTTAAAAGAGGTACAGTGCTATGTACTGTGTGAAGTTTTGAAATTATTAAATAAGCTCATGATGTAAAGTAACACCTAGATTACGACACTATGGATGTTAAAAAAGATTCACAACCTAACTATATTTTTCCTCTGTGTATATAGAAACCTATAGGACTGCCCTTAACATTTGCAAGGTCTGAGAGAAGCAATGCAGGCTCACATACCACACAGCTAAGAATGAAAAAGTGACCCACAAACCCAAAAGTTACCTAAGAGGTGGGTGTTTGGAGTAGAAGTTTAAACTCTGGGGGCTGGCACAGTGGCATGGCGGGTAAAGCTGCCACCTGCAGTGCCGGCATCCCATGTGGGCCCCGGTTTGAGTCCCAGCTGCTCTGCTTGTGATCCAGCTCTCTGCTATGGCCTGGGAAGGCAGTGGAAGATGGCCCAAGTCCTTGGGCTCCTGCACCCGCATGGGAGACCTGGAGGAGGCTCCTGGCTCCTGGCTTTGGATCAGCTCAGCTCCAGCTGTGGTAGCCAATTGGGGAGTGAACCAGCAGATGGAAGACCTCTCTCTCTCTCTCTGCTTCTCCTTCATTCTCTGGGTAACTCTTTCAAATAAATAAATAAATCTTGGAAAAAAAAAAAAACAACTCTGCTTGGGATGCCGTAGCCCACACCAGAACGCCTGGGTCCAAGTCCCGGTTCCACTTCCTATTCCAGCTCCCTGCTAATACCCGCCCTGGGCGGCCACAGATGACGGATCCCCACCACCTGTGACACCTGCATCCCATAGAGGCACCCCAATGACACCATTTTACTGGGATTCTTAAAATGTGTATTTATCTGACAAACAGAACAACAGGTAGAGAGGGAGAGACAGAGACAGAGAGACAGAGAGAGAGAGAGAGAGACCCTCTACCCGCTGGTTCACTCCCCAAACGGCCTGGGCCAGTGCAAAGCTAAGAGCCAGGAACTCCACTCTGATCTCCTACACGGATGGGAGGGGCCCGTGCACTTGGAACATTTTCCACTGCCCTCCCAGGTGTATTAGCAGGAAGCCGAATTGGAAGCGGAGCAGCCGGGACTCGAACCAGAATCCTGCTGTGGGATGCCAGCCGTGCAAGCAGTAGCTGCCACAATGCCAGCCCTTACTGGTGTAACTTTAAGCAATTGCTTTTAAATTCATTGAGAGAAGAGAGGAAAGGCAACCTAAGGCACCTTCTATTATTATTACCCATGTCATTATTTTTCCTGGAGGTCTTTGCTGTCTGTGTCACGTTGGTGTGTGTTTGATTACGGAACTTTCTGTATTCCACCTCTGCTTCTGAGGATAACCTCCTAGGGCTGCTCTGATGGCTCCTGCCCTGGGAGCAGCCCGGGGCCTGTGCATAGCCCCCTGCAGCCCCCCGGCTGAGCATGCTCCCAGGAGGGCTCTCCTTAGCCGTCTCTCCCCCGTGTCACTTGTGTCTTGGAGCTACCCGTCCAGGATTGCTTAACTGCTCCATCGCCATAATTGAACAACGCTCTAGGCATGAACTTCTCCGTGCTCGGTTCCTAATAAACTCGGATCCCTTGGGCAGAGCTGTGCAGCTCCATCCTGGGGGCTGCCTCTCCCTCCGGACAGCCCCTCTCTGGAGGACACGTGCTCTGGGAGAGCATGCTGGGGCGGGGTGGGGGGGCAGCCCCTGCTGGTCTCAGCTTGCCTCTCCTGATGTAGAATCTCTGCCCCACAGGTGAGCTGGATTGAGAACATTCTGGACCGCATGACTGCGATAGACCCTTTGTTCCGTGAAAGGGAGGAGATGGGAGAAGGAGGCCCCAGGCCTCCCAGTCACACGTTCCCAGAATAGCACCTTTCACATTGGACAAGAGGTGCTGGCAGCCTGCCCTTCCTGGGGAGCCCGAGACCAGGGCATGGGGTAGAAGGAGCCCCTATCTTCTTGGCCTCAGACACCCAGAATGGAGCTTCAGTCCCACGGCGTGGGAGGGGCTGGGAGCCAGTGCTGCCCATTGAAATGTACCCATTCTCGCTGTCCACACTGATATCTGCAGTTTTTCTTAAGTATTTTTTCTGGCCGGCGCCATGGCTTAACAGGCTAATCCTCCGCCTGCGGCGCTGGCACACCGGGTTCTAGTCCCGGTTGGGGCACCGATCCTGTCCCAGTTGCCCCTCTTCCAGGCCAGCTCTCTGCTATGGCCTGGGAAGGCAGTGGAGGATGGCCCAAGTGCTTGGGCCCTGCACCCCATGGGAGACCAGGAGAAGCACCTGGCTCCTGGCTTCAGATCAGTGTGGTGTGCCAGCCGCAGCGGCCATTGGAGGGTGAACCAATGGCAAAAAGGAAGACCTTTCTCTCTGTCTCTCTCACTATCCACTCTGCCTGTCAAAAAGAAAAAAAAAAATGCCACTCTTAAAAAAAAAAAAAGTATTTTTCCACCTGCTGTATGTCCTTAGAACAATTTCCAGAGACTGTAGCTGGAGGTTTTGTTTGCTTCTTTCTTATTTCACATAATTGTCAATAGGGTCCCCGGGGCTCTGTTGCTCTCCCCTTTCTGGAAACCCAGGCAGCACTGAGCTGCACACAGCTGCACCTGATGGAGCTCTGAGCAAGGTACGGCTTCACTTCCGCTCCGCCCACGGAGCCAGCGCAGCTGGGGGCAAGCTTCCTACCTGCAAACCCCTGGGCGGCGAGAAGCTGAATCGTCCACGCGTCCTCCCCCCACTGTGAGGAACTCATAGACTTTGCGGGCTCCACACCGACGCCCTCATCTAATGGAACCCACGTCCGCCACGGTTTGGACGTGTCTGTCCCCTGGAACTCACAGATATTTAATCCCCAACGTCGTATATTAGAGCATTAGGAGAGTGGAACTGAATGCGACCATGGTGTCCGGGGTGGAGAGCTCACGATGGAATCCTGGTGGCTTTATAAGCAGAGGGTAAGACACACAGACACAGACAGACAGTCTCCTGAGCCACCAGACGTATCCCCTTGACCTTGCACCTCCAGAACTATAGCCCAATCAACCTCTTTTCTTTATAAACTAGACTGCCTTGGGTATTTTGTTGTAGTAACAAAAAAAAAAAAATGGACCCATACCATGTCCTATGAAATCCAGGGAGCTCAGAGCAGCTACCGAGAGGATTGAAGGGAAGAAAATGGAAATGTTTCTTTTTTTCTTTTTTTTTAAGGAGTTATTTATTTACCTGAAAGAGTTACATAAAGAGAGAAGTAGAGGCAGAGAGAGAGAGAGGGAGAAGTCTTCCATCTGCTGGTTCACTCCTCGATTGACTGGAGCCAGGAGCTTCTTCCAGGTCTCCCACATGGGTGCAGGGGTCCAAGGACTTGGGCCATCTTCTACTGCTATCCCAGGCCATAGCAGAGAGCTGGATCGGAAGTGGAGCAGCCAGGATGCCCACATGGGATGCCAGCACTGCAGGCAGCAGCTTTACTCGCTACACACAGAGTGCCAGCCTCCCAGAAATATTTCTAATATCTCTTACAAAGAAGCTTAGAGGTCACTGGGCCCATTACAATTTTTCTCAGTCCAGCACATCCATCGTTGACAAAAACATAGGAGCAGGAGCTTTCTCTCTCCCCCACCCCTCCCGGCACAGTACTCGATCCCAGAAACCTATGGGCCAAGGGGCCAAGCAAGGAGACAGACGGGGGAGTCCAAGAGTGCTGATGGCGCTGTCCACGGGTGACCTCCAGCTGTTTCCAGACCGCCTGGCGGAGACCCTGCACGTCGACCCATCGTAAGGCACAACTTCCGCGATCTCACCCTGGTACGAAGGGCCTGCAGGGAGCTACGGATGTCCCCAGTTAACGGGCCCCATGAGCGCCATCAAGACGTGGAATCTGTGTGCACGTGAGAACAGTACGACAGGGGCTCCTGGCAGTGAAGAGGTGGGCACTGCAGCTGGTTTGGACGAATCCCACCCCGGCACGCACCTGCCCATTCCTCCGTGACTTCCGCTTAGCCGCAGACGCTGGGATCAGAGCTCAGGTGCAAGTTGATTTAAACCAACAGGGGATTTGGTCACGAGCCACGACGACCGCTTTGCAGGAGGAGGCCCAGCCACTCCCAGGTTCCACCGCAGGAGACTCTGGCCCTGCCCTCGCTGACTCGCCTTTGCCTGAGCCTGGGTCCGCCCATGTTCCGTCAATTCATTCATTCGCTTACTCATTCATGTATTTCTGCTGCAGATCGGCACTGAGCCCACTCTGGCTAGACCCTGGGAATTCCCTGGAGTACAATGGGGCGTGAAACGTGGCTCCTGCCTTCCGGGAGCCACAATGAAAGCAGGAAGACGCACAAGCAGCACCGTGGGAAGTCTTCTTTAAGAAAAACTGCAGATATCAGTGTGGACAGCGAGAGGCGGCTGCTGGGTGTGGCCCTGCCTGCCTCTGAGCTCTTGTCCCAGGGCCCTCTACATGTGCTCAGCCCAGCATCTCACAGGCTCCCTGTAGACGTCCACGGCCACCCTCTCTGGATTAGCTCAGCTTTCTGATCTCCTGGGGCCAAGGCCCCATTCTGGCCCCCAGCCAAGGCTACCTACAGCCCCCGCCCAGGTCTCTCCAACGCTGGTTCAAGATATCCACAAAATGGGCTTCAAACCCCACCCAGAGGCGCTAGAACCTCAGGGCGTGGGACCCAGGAGGCTGCATTCCTCACGCAAGCTCCCTGGGGGTCCTGCCAGACAGGCAGCTGAAAGCCCAGCCTGGTCCCCCCCTGGGCTGCTAGGACCCCACCCTCCACCTGCTCCCTCTCCACAGGCCTACGGCTCCTGCCACTGGGTTATGGGACAGAAACACTCCCTGTGCTGCCTGATCCACCCTGCCCCCTCTGCCAGGCTTCGCCACCTGCGTGGGCATCCAAACCATGGGCGAGCATCTCCCTGGCCTTCCGCTACCTGGCACGGTCAGCAGTGGGAACCCCAGTGGGAGCCAGTCATGCCATTGGCTTTCTCACCTGCTGTCCCCTCGGCTTCCCCTCCAGATGCATGAACTCTCAGGGCATCCCTGATGCCCTTCCAAACAGCAGTGAACCCAAGCGTCAGCTCTGGCAACACCCGGGGCCTTGGCGGATCTATTATTATCCTGGCGAGGCTGGAGGAGGTGAGTGGACAGCTCCGTGTCAGCAGCGGTCCCGCAGCTTCTGCTGGAGCTGAGCTCTGGCCTGTGTAAGGTGACAGAGAAGAGGCCGATGGCAGAGGTGCGGGGCTGCCTAGAACACAGGGAGAAGGCGAAGGAGAGAGTCAGGGTCGGGGCGTGGGTGTGGGGCAGGGGTGCTGCTGTGCGCGAAGCAGCCGGAAAAAGGAAGCGACAAATGCACGCAGGTGGAACCCTCCTGCTCGCTGGCTGTGCCTGGCGTCGGCCGGCCCTCGGGATTCTTGTTCACCACCTTTGAGGACAGCACTGCCTGCGGTGTTTGCCATGGGGTTCAGGGGTGGGTTGCATTGGCTCCACCAGAGCCTTGGATGTGGCCTGATTGGAAGATAGGGTCTTCGTAGATGAAAGAATGATGCATGAGGACCAGATCGGGTTCTGAGTGCAATGATGGGTTCTGAGATCTGTTGTCCTTGGGAGAGGAAGAGGAGATTCCCAGACACACACACTGAGGAGAGGGCCACGGGGCGGCAGAGGCAGAGATGGGAGGGAGGCAGCTACAGGCACAAAATGCCAGGGAAAGTCAGCAGCCACCAGGGCCGGCAGAGGCGGCAAGGATCCTCCCCAGAGCCTTCAGATAGAGCGGGGCACTCTCTCGATTCCAGACTTCTTTCCTTTTTTTTTTTTTAGATTGATTTTTTTATTTATTTGAAAGATTTAGAGAGAGGTCTTCCATCTGCTGGTTCACTCCCTAGATGGCCACAACAGCCAGGGCTGGACCAGACTGAAGCCAGGAGCCAGGAGCTTCTTCTGGGTCTCCCATGTGGGTGCAGGGGCCCAAGCACTTGGGCTATCCTGTACTGCTTTCCCAGGCACGTTAACAGGGAGCTGGATTGGAAGTGGAGCAGCCAGGACTCAAACCGGCGCCCACATGGGATGCTGGTGCTGCAGGAAGAGGCTTTACCCACTACGCCATGGCACCAGCCCTCATTTCAGACTTCTGGCCTCCAACGCTGCGAGACAATGGGTTTCTGTTGTTTTGAGCCACCTGGTTTGTGGTTGTTGGTTAGAGCAGCCACAGGAAGCTAACACAGATGCTTGTGGGTCATCCCCAGGAGCTGGAGCAGCAGGCCGTGAAGTGTGGACTGTCCCAGCGATCCTGGCAGGAAGCTGGGCTAACTCGGGGAACTTTATCTACAAAGCGAGCTGAGCCTTGTCCGTGCAGGGCACCAGGCTGAGCTGAGGTCAGTGGGTGCTGGGAACTGTGGGACCGCCTACAACCGGAGCGAGGAAGAAGCCCCGTCTGTAGCACCCGCTGGTTTATGTGGTGTCAGCACCCTCCCCTGGGCCCAGGCCACCCACCAAGTGACGTCACAGGCTGCAGAGCAGGGAGGAGACGCCCTGTGGCACTCCATCCCAGAGCCCGTGTGCCTTCCAGATACAGCCGGTGTCAACAACTCAAGAGCCCAGGGAACAGGAAGTGAGAGGTAACTAGGCAGAGATGAGCTTGGAGCGTGTACTGCCTTTGTGTCTAATAGGACTAAGTGTATATTTAACTTCCAATGGGGACTGTGTTTAACACCTGGCTTGCAAACTCTCGCCAGCCAGCGCAGCACACAGTGGTCAAGAAGGGGAACTGTGGTGGAAAAGGTGGGCTCAGCAAACACAACATCAGCCTCCCGGGGACAGGTAACTCAGGGGTCTGGCTCCTGGGACATCCGTGCCTCTGATGGCCGCTGCAACATCACCCAGGGCAAATGTGCTCCACGGAGCAGCTTCCGCATTCAGCTCTCCACTAGCCGGTCCCGCACGACCGTCAGGGGAAGAATGTTAACTGTGCCCGCCAGAACAGCCGAAATCTGCGATGGAGACCTGTTGATCGGCAAGTCCCTAGAGACGGCACAAATGGACAGGGAGAGGGTGGGTGCCCAGGCACGCACAAGCACACACACATACACACACGGCATACACACACGCACACATATGCACACACATGTGTGTGCATTTTCACCATGACCGCTCCCTCCAGTCCAGCAGCCACTCGTTAAGAACCCATCCGTGGCAGGGCCCGCCCAGGCACTGGGAATACTGAGACAGAGAAGGCACAGCCCCTGTCTTCCGGAAGTTCACGATCAGGCGAGAGGCCCGCGGGCACCCACAGTGGCCTGTGTCTCCTCTGGGGGCTGATCTAAGAGCTGCTCTGTCTCCTCGCGCCTCAGCCCCGGTCTCCACTGTCAGCGTCTCATTCCTCCAGGGCCGAGAACTCGAGTGGGAAATGCCGAAGCCCTCGCAAATGCCTGCGTCTCACAGTGCACGTGGCGACAGGTGCAATGTGACGTCGAACTGGCCGGGAGTTCGGTCCCCCGGGGTGGCTTGAGCGGGGTTTTCTGAGTGCTTCTCATGAGGCTGGGACCCTCAGCTGGGATGGCCAAGCACCCGCGTTTGCTCAGCACATCTAGGGCTACAAAGAAGGGGCCCGGCCCGGGGCACACCCATTCTCCCTCCTGACCTCCCAGCTTTGGAGACTCACCCTGGCAAGGACATTTATCTCACGTTGCAATAAACAGCCCGCAGACTCTACATCTCCTTTTCCTCACATTCGTTTCTCTAAGAAATCTTATAGTGCTTGCGCCTTTTCATTTTCTAAGACATGTTGAAAAGTGGCCATTCATGTCCAAATCCCTCTTGTCAGCCACTTTTAATATTCCTTGGAAAAAAAAAAAGAAAGAGAAACCACACTGGGACTGAAACTTCACAGACTTGGACTAAACCCAAAGGCGTGTATTTATTTCAGCAAAATTCACTCAGGGGCTTGAGAGTCAAGTGCACGAATGTGAACACATCTCGGCTGCCTGGGGTGCTGGACTTTCCTGCGCTGGGAGGGCTGCGTGCGAAACGGCAGGCTGACGTCTCCTGCGCCCCCAGGAACGTAGCCCTGGAGAGAGGCAAGGGGCGTGGATGCTTGTGGAGACCGCTGGCCCCTGCCCAGGCTGCCCGGGCCCTCACCAGCCTGGCTTCCAGGAGGGTTTGCCCACCCACTGCCACCTGACATCCCACTGTCACTCTTCCTGCTAGCAGCTCCTGGGGTTCATAGCCTGGGGAGGAGGGTTGGAGAGATTCTCCCTTGCATGCCGGCTGTCCCGAGCTTCAGCCGTGGCCCCTCGAGCTGGGTCTGGTCTCTCACAGGAAGCTTCCTGGGGGTGGGATGAGAAAGATCCTCCGTGGACGCCTTCAGATTCCAGCCCTTGTCTGGGCGGGGATTAGGGCTGTAGAATTAGGGCTTCCATCCTCGCTCACCTGCTGCTCCCATCAGCACCATCAGCTGTGTGTCCCTGTGTGTGCACACACACGTACGTGCACGTGCACTTGTGCATGTGTGTGTGTGCTCTTTCCTTCTGTCTTTTCTTAAAGATGTATTTATTTATTTATTTGAAAACCAGAGAGAGAGAAAGAGAGACATCTTTCCATCCACTGATTCACTCCCTGAATGGCCACAACAGTAGGGGTTGAGCCAGGCCAAGGCCAGGAGCCTGGAACTTCATCTGGGTCTCCCATGTGGGTGGCAAGGGCCCAAGCATTTTCCCAGGCCATTAGCAGGGAGCTGGATTGGAAGTGCAGCAGCTGGGACCCAAACCAGTGTCTTATGGGATACTGGTGCTGCAGGCGGCGGCTTAACCTGCAGCACCACAACACAGGCCCCTCCTTCAGTCCTGAAAGCCTCATTGCTGGGGCCAGCACTGTGGCACAGTGGGTAAAGCCGCCACCTGCAGTGCCGGCATCCCATATGGGCGCCGGTTCAAGTCCCAGCTGCTCCATTTCTGATCCAGGTCTCCGCTAATGGGAAAGCAGAAGAAGATGGCCCAAGTGCTTGGGCCCCTGCACCCACGTGGGAGACCCGGAAGAAGCTCCTGACTTCAGATTGGCCCAGCTCTGGCCATTGCTGCCATTTGGGGAATGAACCAGCAGATGGAAGACATATCTCTCTCTCTCTCTCTCTCTCTCTCTCTCTTTCTATAACTCTGCTCTCTCAAATAAATAAATAAATCTAAAAAAAAGCCCACATTTCTGGGATGTGGGGTGTTGTTGTCACTTCTCAGGTTGCTGCACGTGGTGTGAATGGAGACCAGCCAGCCTGGGGGTCAGAAGGGTGGGTGCCGGCTTCAGCTGCCCTGGGTTCCAGTCGTGGCCCCCCGAGCCTCCATTTGCCCATCTGTGGCATGGACATCCCGGCAGCGCTACTGCAGTGGGATGTGAGGTCAGCAGTGCGGCGCCCCCACCCCCACCCCCGGGGCCTGGGCCTCCCAGCACCTGGTTACTCCGTGGGAGTCCCCGGTGGCCCCAGTCCAGACAGGCGCCTCCCTGTCACACTCTCTGCTTGCTGACAAAGGGGGGCTTTGGTTGACTTAGTGCAAGGTCTTCCTGTCTCAGGCCACCAGCAGGTGGCTCACTCATAGGATTCAAGGCAGTTTGCCCGCTCTAATGAAGGAAGCCAGGAAGCAGGTGGAAGATGGCAGGGGCGGAGGGCAGCAGCTCTGGGCACACCTGGCCAGGCTCTGGGCTCACGAGCCTTTTGGCCTCCTGCCTATCTCTCGGGAGAAGGCACAACTCAGCTTGGGCGCCAAGAACAATTTGTCCAGGGTCCCCATGGCAGGCAGAGAAGTCACACAGAGACAAGCCAGGAAGCAAGACTCGGCAGGGTCTATGCTGGCTTTCCTAACCCACCCTCACCAGAACCAACCCCCCTTGCAAGACCCAACACCCTCTAGGAAGCAGTAACCCCTTCGCAGTGGTGCCCATGGCCTGGTCCTCTTCCGCCCTGTGTGGCCCCTAAAAGAACCTGCACTTCCCGATACCACCACACGGGGGACCCAGCCTCCAGCACCTGACACTGTGGGTGGCAAACCACAGGCAAGCCGTAACAGATGGTCACTTTCATGTTAGGTGTCTTCTCTGACAATCGATGAAGCAGGTGCACCCATATGTGCATAAACATTGATGGTCACACTTGCAAAGAGAACTGTTGACAGCGTGAACCCAAGCCCATGTGTGAGGCCGTCCGGGGCTGGCCCAGGTGCCCTCAGCCCCACTGTGTGAGGGCGTCCTGCAGGACGAAGCCCCTGTGCCGGAACCCACCCGGCCAAGACCTCCCGTGGGGAGTGGATGTGACTGAGCGAGGTGGGAGTTGGTGGCTGTGCGGGGACAGGGGGCCGCGTGCTGGGTGTGATGGACAGGACTTTGAGGCTAAAAAACCTGCACAAGGTCCTTGCAAAATCATAAAGTGTCCTAGTTTATTAAATCATCTTCCATTATTATTCACTCAACATATATTTTTTATTTGTCATCTGTTTAACTTCTTTGATGAGGAATCTATTTCTTCGGGTTATTTTCTTATTTTTGAATTTCAGGGGCTCTTCAATTTTTTGCTTTCAGTTTTGATTTTTAAAGATTTATTTTATTTATTTGAAAGGCAGAGGGACAGAGAGCTCCATCCGGGTCTCCCACATGGGTGGCAGGGCCCCAAGCACTTGGGCCATCCTCCGCTGCTTTCCCAGGCCATTAGCAGGGAGTGGATCGGAAGTGGAGTAGTCAGGACTTGAACTGGCGCCCATGGGGGATGCCAGCGCTGCAGGCGGCAGCTTAACCTATTGTGCCACAGCACGGCCCACTTGATCACCTCTTTAAAGACTCTGTCTCCAAATACACTCACATTCCCAGGCACAGGGATTACGGCCTGAACAAATCTAGGAGGAAAGCATTTCAGTCCGTAGCAGTCGGATAGCTGCTTCAGAATGCGTCCCGGGATCCCGAACTCCCCCACACTGGTCACTTAAGCCGGCCAAAGGTCCCTTTCCTCCTCCATCTCAGCTCGGCGTGAGTTTTCCAACAGAGACGGCTTCAGTGAAACGTTCCCAGGCCCAACTCTACCTGCTAAGTCAGCTTACCGCACTCCTTCTCCAGACAAGCTCGCCCATTTGGGAATTCCATTAGCTTAAACCAACTGGAACCTCACAACCAATGGCCCAAATCAGATTCGCTTCCCCAGGAAACATCGAGAGCTACACGGCTCAAACACGCCCCCTGCAGGTGGGTGCAAACCACCTGCCGAAGCGCCAGGAGCGAAGCTGGACCTGCGCTCCGGTCCAGCGAGACCGCGGTCAAGGTCAGCGCGGCTCTCAGCCTTGTTTCCCGCGCTTTCAACTTCAGAAGCGATGTCCCCATCGCACGGGCTTCTGACGGCAAGAGCTGTGGGTGCATTTATGTTCTGCTTGTTCGTCATTCATGCGCACGACTGCCCTGAGCCTGTGAGATGCACCCCTGCCATTGCAAACGGGACCACAGAGATGAGGGCCCTGCGGGGTAAAGCCGCTGCTGCACCTGCCTGCTCCGTTTTGGACAGGGGACGGGGGCAGTGTGCAGGCCGAGTGCGGAAGGGGGCAGGGGGCGCGGATGACATCCACACACCACAGTCATGCACCTGGCCGCTCCCGCCGGGCTCTGTCTCGTCCCACCGTGTTGTGACGGAGGCAGGGGCAGAGCGAGAGGCACCTTGCACCTCGGGCACAGCACAGCCCCACCACTCAGCCAGCACCGCTCCGACCGGCTGCCTGATGGGGGTTTGGAGAATCCAGCAGAGCGCACGCCGCCATCCCCCCCCCCCCCCCAAGGGCCCAGGGCTGCAGGTGGGCACTGGTGAATTTCAAGCTGTATGGCCCGCTCTCCGCGGAGCAGCTGCCAGAGAACAGGGTAGTCTTGTGCCAGAAGCACGGCCCGGTGCTGTCAGCGTCAAAGCTGTCGCCATGAAGTGACCCCAGGCGGAGAGAAGTTACGTCAAAAGGCAAAACTGCAGACCCGCAGGGCGCCCAGCACCCGGCAGCACTTCCGTCTCCTTTCCACACTGATCTAACCATGAACCTGGGTTAAACAACACCACCCCAGGACCACGCACTGAAGCTGAGCACAGCCTGCACGGGAAGACGGCTCCTGCTCACAAACGGCGTTCTTGGCATGTGGGGCCTCGGGTCCCGCTCACCGCCTGCGGGCTGGATGCAAAGTGAACGCACACACACGCGCGGTGAGCACAGCGCACGCTGGCGGCTGCCCGTCTCCTTCCAGGCGCTGGGCAGAGAGCACGTGGGAAGTTTGAGGGCAGGGGGAGGACGGTCCCTCCCACAGAACAGTGTGATTTCTCCACAGTGCATGACCTGCTAAGCCCTGCTGCTGAGACGAAGCAATGAGAACTACCACAGGGCGGCGCTGTGGCGTACAAGGCTAAGCCTCTGTCTACAGTGCCGGCATCCAACACGGGCGCCAGTTCCAGTCCGGGCTGCTCCACTTCTCATCCAGCTCCCTGCTAATGTGCCTGGGAAAGCAGTGGAGAATGGTCCAAGTGCTTGGGCCCCTGCACCCACAAGGGAGCGCACTCACATGGCCCAGCCCTGGCTGTTAAGGCCACTTGGGGAGTGAACCAATGGATGGGAGATCTACCTCTGGCTTTGAAATAAATAAATAAATCTTAAAAAAAAAAAAAAAAAACTACCACAGCTCCACAGCCACTGAGAGTGCTCCTACCCCACAGGGTCAGGAATTCCCAGTGACACCAAGTGGTGGCTGGGAAGCAGATGGGCTGTCGCCACCTGGCTGGACTAGCCTGTTCTGCAAGTCTGAGCAGGAGTTCAGCGCACGTCAGCTTGACGCTGACAAAGGCAGAATGCTCCTCAAATGCCACCACAGCATCCTGTGGCTTCAGGCTACTGAAGACCGGACACTCCGTGAAGATGTTTGAAATTATAATCAAGGGGCCGGCACTGTGGTGCAGTGGATAAGGCCGCCGCCTGCAGCGCTGGCATCGCACATGTGTGCTGATTCCAGTCCCAGCTGCTCCACTTTCAATTCAGCTCTCTGCTGTGGCCTGGGAAAGCAGTGGAAGATGGCCCAAGTCCTTGGGCCCCTGTACCCATGTGGGAGACCCGGAAGAAGCTCCTGGCTTCGGATTGGTGCAGCTCTGGCCATTGTGGCCAATTGGAGAGTGGATGGAAGCAGATGGAAGATCTCTCTCTCTGCCTCTGCCTCTCTGTAACTCTACCTTTCAAATAAATCTTTAAAACATATATAATCGCTTTTTTAAAAGGAAATAGATGCAAATCCAGTTTTATAAAATTTGACAACCAACGCAGGGAATACCAAGGCACAGCTGAGATGCAGGGCCAGTTGCACCCCACGTGAGAAGAGTTTTTTGAGCTTCATGATTTCCACCAGCCAGGGACCTGCTGACAGCGGGGACGGCGGCTACCACCGCCGCTGCTCCTGCAGGAGCCCATGCTGCCCCCTGGAGGCCGGAGCAGGGTCTCAGCAAGTCTTACTGCTGTGCCCCATTCTACCTCTGACCCCCGGAGCTGGGCGGGGGTGGAAGATCCCTCTTGGCAGGTGCACACTCACCCCAGGCACCCTCCACTGGCTCCCACAGTTCCTCACCCTTGTGGTCCCTATAACCAGGAAACACTGTCCTTGAGACGAAAAGCCAAGGCTGGGAGAACCTTCTAGAACACCCGGGCACCACGGTACAGGACTTGCAGGCGCCTTGCATGGCTGATGGGGGTGCCGCCGTGCAGTATCTAAGATCAAAGGGGCCCAGGAAGCCCCGTCAAGGGTGGTGGGTGACTGAGGCATCCCGAGGCGGTCACAGCAGCAGTCACGGCGCCATCGGTCCCCTAGCACCTCGGCAGGCAGCACGGGAGCGCCGCCCTGTCAGCACCTGCACTCGTCTTCAGGATCTGTTCCAGTGCAGGAGGCTTGGGAATTAGAATTTAAGCGTCGAGGTTGGACTGCTGCGGCTACCCAGCTCCCACAGGCGGGGCAGCCTGTGCTCCCCGTGGTCAAGGCTGGCAGGTGCAGGCCGGTAGCCTGCGCATCAGCGGGATTACACAATCTCAAATGAGATGAGAATTCCGCTTCCAATCGGACAGCATTTCAAAAAGCTCATGGGAAATGGGATTAAAAGATGAAGTTGATAGAAAAACTGAAGTCCAGGCACTTCTTTCACACCAGGCATTGCCACAAACTTTCTGAAAATCCCTTGAATAATGGCACTTCAAAAAATACTCTTGTAAAATTAGAATCAAAAAACCACCTTGGGAAGCATCTTCCCCCAGCTGAGGTTCAAAAGGAAGCAGGGCAGGGGCTAGCGCCCCCTGGTGGCCTCTGACAGTCAGGTTTCACTCAGACCAGACCCGGTTGGCACTTTTCCTCCACCCCAACAGCTGTCGTGGGAATAGAACATGGGAGTCAGGGGCGGGCGCTGTGTGCCTGGTTCCAGGCCCCGCGACTCTGCTTTGGCTCCAGCTTCCTGTTAATGCGTCCTGGCAGGCAGCAGACGGTTCAAACGCTTGGGGCCCTGCCGCCTGCGTGGAAGGCCCAGATGGGGCTCCCAGCTCCTGGCTCTGGCCTGGCCCAGCCCCAGGGCTGCTGCCCGCATTTGAGGAGCGAACACATCAGGGAGTGTGTGTTCTAAGATGAAAATAAACAGAAAACCCAAAGAAATCAGGAAGATGAAGAAAGTCCCTAATTCCACCATTAGTATTTTATTAACGAAAACCCCAAGAAACTAAGTATTTGTCCTGGAACAAAATAATTGTACACCTTCCTAGGAGGATGTACTTATTTGGTTCTAAAAGACCAAATGACTGCTACTGTAAAAACTCAAACCAAAGGCAAACTGGAACTCCAACCTCTTTGGGGAGGGGGGCGACGCTGCCTCGGTGGCAACGTGCTGCCAAGGACAAAGGGGAGCGAGCAGCTCTGACAGCTTCGTCTGCCAAGGACAAAGGGGAGCAAGCAGCTCTGACAGCTTCGTCGGCCGCGCTTCATCTTGGCCTCCACTTGATGTCCTTCACTCCGTGAAAGTGTCTCTTCAAGGCAGTGCTATCCGCCCAGGGGGAATTTAAACAGGAGTCGTCGTCGTCTTCTTCCAGTCTCTGGAAAGCAAGTGTGTTTTCCTTAGGAAGGCGTTCCCCAGGACACTGGGGAGAGGGTCCCCGGCCTCCCCCGCCCCTGGCCTTGCCGTGGCGGGACACAGCAGAGACGCCTCCCCCGCGCACCTGCAGCCCGCGCGCACCTGCCCCCAGCCCGCAGTGTCCCGCCCCTGCCCAGTACCTTGAGCTCCTCCTGTCTTCTGTGATAATACAGCATGAGCTGCTTCTGCTCCTCACTGCTGATGATGGGCTCGCGGGCGGGGGCGCCCTGTCCCCTCTGCAAGACCAGGGCGGGAGCGCAGGCCAGGTTAGGGCACTGCTGGGGGCAACCCAGGAAGTTACGGCCTCCGGTTCACCCCCACCATAGCTGGGCGCCAAAACTAGGCAGCTCACTGCTCTGATCAAGTGAGCTTAGCAGCGCCCGCACCCTGCATCAGGGGGCTGGGGGCCAGAGGCTGTGCAGTGTCACCTCTGTCCCGGCCACGCCTGGGGCATGTGCGGAGCCACGGGCTCTGGCTACAGGAAACGGGGAGGGAACCATCTCCCCCAAACTACAGTGATGCAGCAGCAGAGGAAGCCACGGCCACCTGGCAGGTGACACTCGGAAGGCCTCTGAGCCCCCCCCACGCACAGAGCCTCTGTTTGTCACCCTTGTGGTGCTGCTCCTGCACCTGTATTTTCTTCCGACCGCGACCATGCACAGAGGGTACGGTCAGCCCAGGCCCGCAGGACTGAAGCAGCAGCCCAGGGGCCAGCAGGTGGCGCAGTGGGGAAGCCACCCGTCAGTGCTGGCGTCCCACACAGGAACACCAGCTTCCGCTGGACCCTGCCAGCCACATGGGAGCCCTGGATGCACCTCCTGGCTCATTTGACCTGGGCTGGACCCACCTGTCGTGGCCATGTGGGGAGTGAACCAGCGCGCGCAGGTCTTTTAGGTCCATGGTAAATTTTCATCAGCTTGATGGTGAATCAAATACCCGTCACAAGAGCACGGCACGCACCTGCTGGATCTTGACGATGATTTTGGTTTTCTCGTTCTTCCCCACGTAGTCGGAAAGCTTCTTGCTCCTGCGGAGCTCCTTGGCTGCCCACCACAGCTGTGCCTCGGACTCCTTGATGACGTTCAGTCCCGCCTGGGGCCGAGTCAAAGAACCAGCTTTAAGGGCATCGGGAACTGTCCCGGATGTGGGTGCAGCCGGGCACAGGCTCCCAGCAGTCCCCCCTCCCCCCTGCACCCCAGGGGGCGCCCTCACTCAGACAACTTCCTGCTCAGGGAGGGGCAGTGTCCTGGCTCACGCACACCTCACCCACAAGGAAAGGCCTCTTCCGTGGGTCTGTGGCTACTTCCCTGGTTCTGAATGGAGGCACAGTGGGCTGCTCAGCCCACCCATTTAAGGTGGCTCAGAGCAATGTTCTATCCAAAGGGAAACGGGGCACACAGGTAAGAAAATATGCAGCAAGAGGGGAGGCCGCGGACTGGGTAGAAACGGGCCAACGAGGCTCTGGCTTCTGATGTGTCCAGCTGCTCCGGAGGGCAGGCTCACAAGCCTCCTCCGTGGCACCACCCTCTCAGGTCCTGCCCCGGACCCGGAACTCTGCTCGGTGCAAAGCAGCCTGGGAAGCACAACCTCAGGGCCTGGGGGGCCGTGAGCGACCCCGTACCTGAGTTCCCGACAGGTCTTCCTTGTCCTCAAACTCCATCCGGATGGGATCGTAGGGCGGCAACCCCATGGGGTACACAATCATCACGGCGCCGCGGAGCTGGTCCAAGGCGTCTCTCAGCATCTCCATGGTCACGCAGACGCCGGCCTCCACTTGCCTCTGAGTGGACAGGCATTATGACTCATCAGCTCCATAGCTACTGAGCAGCTTCTACTAGAAGACGCTGCCGGACACTGCCTGCGCCACAAAAGGCAGCCAGGCAGCTCTTGCTCCCGGAGGGACTGCCGGGGTTTCAGAGGCTGGGCGAGTCCAGACGGCACAGCGGGCTCTGGGCAGCACCGAGAGAAGTGCTTGAGGAGGAGGAACCCCAGTGCGGCAGTGCAGCCGGGAGTCAGCCAGCACCGCAGAGGGGCAGCTCACGTGCACCTCGAGGCCCTTCACCTGCAGGGCCTGTGTGAACCTGGGTGGTTTCAGAATTGAGCCGAGCTACAGAACACCTGGTTGGTGTTGGGATGCAGAAGGCTACAGGTGCATGGGGCCGGCGCTGTGGCACAGGAGGTAAAGCCGCTGCCTGCAGTGCCGGCATCCCATGTGGGCCCTGGTTCAAGTCCCGGCGGCTCCTCTTCCGATCCAGCTCTCTGCTGTTGCCTGGGAAAGCAGTGGAAGATGGCCCAAGTCCTTGGGCCCCTGCACCTGCATGGGAGACCCAGAAGAAGCTCCTGGCTTCAGATAGGCCCAGCTGTGGCCATTATGGCCATTTAGGGAGTGAACCAGGGGATGGAAGAGGATTTCTCTTTCTCTTCCTCTCAAATAAATAAACCAAATCTAAAAAAAAAAAAAAAAAAAAAAAAAAGGAAGAAAGAAAAAAGAAGGCTACAGGTGGAGCTTTAAATAAAGTGGCAGCTGTGGACATGAGAGGAGGAGGTGGACTCCATGCTGGATCTGAAGTGCCAGGAAATGGACAGCGGAGGCCTGGTGGTACTGAGGATGACATGGCCCATGGCCTACGGAAGGTCCCAGACAGGACTGCCGGTGGTTCTGGCAGTAGGAAGCATGCAGGATGTGCCGCATCTTGGGTACAGAACAGAGGCGACGAGTGAGGGAACAGCGAGTTCAGTGGTCCAACCCCGGGTCTGAAGGGCTGGCTGGTGTGCAGGCAGAACCACCCGGAGCCAGCTGGGGGCGCCAGTTCCCAGTTAGGGAAGGTGCCAGGGTGGAGGAGAGGGGCTTTGAGTTATCTGCTGAGGGCTACAACCTGCACTGGACAGGAGACAACAAATGGAGGGAAAACGAGGGCCAAGGATGAAGCGCTGTGACACACACATGCACAGAGAAGCCACGGAAGCAGCAGGAAGGGTTCTACAGAGAGGGGGTGGGGCAAAGGGGGCGCAAGGGGACTTCAAAACGTCTGTGCAAAAATGGAATGAAATGCTAAGTTCACTGGGGCCAGCACTGTGCTGCGTGGGTTAAGCCACTGCTTGGAACATAGCAGAGTGCTGGCTTGAGCCCCAGCTGCTCCACTTCCAATCCAGCTCCCTGCTAATGCACCGGGAAAACAGCCTAAGAGGGCCCAAGTGCCTGGGCCCCTGCACCCGCATAGGAGACCCGGATGGAGGTCCAGCTCCTGGCTTCAGCCTAGCCCAGCCCTGGCTGTTACGGCCTTTTGGGGAGTGAACCAGTGGATGGAAGATGTCTGTCTCTCCTCCTCTGTCACTCTAGACTTTAAAAAAGATAATTTTGGTGCAGAAAATTTTGAAATCTACGCATAGTTCACAGTGCACATTTCTATGAACTTTTGAAAAAATTTATGAAAAGAATATGCATGGATTTTTAAATTTTTTGGCACCAAAACAAACATCTTTTAATTCCATTTTTCCGCAAATGTTTTGAAATCTCCCTCACAGAACGAGGCCCAGACCCCTGTGTTCTTACCATGTTCTGACACGTGCTAAAATGACTAGATGTGAGCCATTAATACTGCCCCAAAAAAGGCCTTCCAGTCACATACAGCGTGCAACGTGGACCCAAAGTCTCCCCGGAAAGACTTCACAGAGCCTTAAGTCAGGCACAGGGCTGGGGTGGCGTGGGGGCCTATCCTGAAGCTGTTAAGAGATTAGTGGAGAGAGCAAAGAGTTTGAGAGGCATTGGTTAGAAATACGGTTAGCAGCAGAAAAAGTAGACAGCCCCGGGAAGACCTGCACACGAAGGCGGTAGCAACTGGCATCTATTTATTATGGATAAATACGATGGACAGAAATATCGATCATTTAAAGATTATTTATTTGAAAAGCAGAGTGACAGAGAGATAGAGAAGAGAGTGATATCTCCCATATGCTGGTTCATTCCCCAAATGGCCATAATGGCCGAGACTGGGCCAGCTGAAGCCAGGAGCCAGGAACTCCATCCGGGTCTCCCACATGGGTGGCAGGGCCCAAGCACTCAGGCCATTCTCTGCTTCTTTCTCAGATGCATTAGCAGGGAGCTGAACCAGCTCTCCGATATGGGGCACTGCCAGAGATGGCTTAACCTGCCGCGCCACGATGCCCATGACCTGCGTACCAACAGTATTGTCTATGCTCCTTCTTCTATGAAGTAGTGTTTGTGTATCTTTCAAAAACCAGTTTCTGTTATACATGTACCATGTTGGTCTAGTATCTCGAGAGCTACTCCACAGCCACAAATGCAAATCTCCCCCATGGTGCTTGCCATAGGGTCAAAGAAACACAAGGAGCAGGCCTCGACCCCTATTTGTGCTGGGTATCAACCTGCACGCGCCCAGCCAGCACTGGGAAGGTTCTGGACACGCGCTGTGGTTGTGACAAGGGAAAGCGAGGGTCCACCGCAAACACGCTCCTTTTCCACCTCTGGAAGGCTTTCAACAGCGTGACCCTGGGTACCACAGTTAGCGTACGTATTCCAAGGTCAACCTTTAGAGCAGCATTTTACAAAAGCCGACTGCTTGGCCTGGCAGGTGAGACGCCGGTTAAAACGCCTGCTTCCCACACTGAGTGTGCGTGTTCCAGTCCCAGCTCCCGACTCCAACTTCCTGATCACGCAGACCCTGCGAGGCGGTGGCGATGGCTTAAGTAACTGCGTTCCTGCCACCCACACGGGAGGCCCAGGTGGAGCTCCTGGCTCCCAGCTTCCACGTGGGACAGCCCCTGTCACCGCAGGCAAGGGGGGGGGGGGGGCTTGATTCAGCAGATGAGTGCTCTCCACCTCTCAAATAATGATTTACAAGTTTAACAATTTAACTTAAAAAGAAGGAAAAAAGTAAAAGCTAACCTTAGATATTATTGCTTTGGCTTCTTCTATAGTCTTCTTTAAGACTTGCTTCATTTTTTCATTTGGGGCTACAAAAACAAAAGGGGGGAGGGGGGGAGGGGGAGAGGGGGAGAGGGGGAGAGGGGGAGAGGGGGAGAGGGAGAGAGAGAGAGAGGCATCAGACAGCTCTTCGAAGGTCCTCCTGCACCCCTCGGTCCCTCCTGTGACTTGGGGG
Source organism: Lepus europaeus (assembly GCF_033115175.1). Classification (NCBI taxonomy): domain Eukaryota; kingdom Metazoa; phylum Chordata; class Mammalia; order Lagomorpha; family Leporidae; genus Lepus; species Lepus europaeus. Next base: position 12,419,615 of record NC_084828.1, on the reverse strand, counting down.
TAAGTAAAGTAAGAGGCAGCACCTGCGTGGCGTGCAGTGGCAGAGCCCCGTAGCAGGTGCTGCGCGCCCCTGGGGAGCCAGGGGTGGCCGGCCGGGGCCACAGAGCACGTGCTGCACTCTGTGCGGGGCAGCGGCCCCGGCAGCCAGCCACCGACAACGCGGGCCTTCAACACGTTCATGGGAAATGCATAGCATGGGCTGGAAAAGGCACCAAAAATACACTCAGCTTGTGATTCCATTTGCCACGACCTTTCAGAGGCACCCTCGTATTTAAACGAGTGGGTAGCTGCGTCCCAATAGAACTTTACAGAAATAGGCAACGGGATGAATTCGACATGTGGTCCATCATCTGGTGACCGCCGAGACAAGAAAGAAAAAACTTGCAAGTTTAGAAAAAAAACCAACGGGGATGGGATCCCCAAACCCACGGCAGCTGGGACAAGTGCAAACCGTGCCTTCTTACCAGCAGATCCACTCGACATTGAAACGAGCAGAAATACCAAACCACGCTAGGGTCGAAATGGCTCACTAAAGGCCACACTGGTTTACAGATAAATAATCAACCGTCTGACTGCTTCTTATGGGGTATTTGTCTCCCCGCTGAAATTCCTTCCTCTCCAGACTGAGCACAAGTTCAGGTGTGAGAAGACCAACAACCATTTTTTAGGCCAGAATTCAAAGGAAATGCCACCTGGAATTCCGTCATCTACGTGTTTAAAGATTGTGTTTTGGGGCTCCCAGGCCCTGCCGAAACTCTCCTCTGTCTTCTGAAGAGTGTTCTGGGGACACGGGGGGACTCAGGCTGCTGTAAATGATCCCTTATAGTTCTTTAAGTGGGGCTTCTTGTGCGGGAAAAGATGGAGAAGCCACTGGAAGGATTATCACCATCCTCCTCCCAGTCGCTCACGGCCACGTGCTGAGGGACCCCTCTGCGCTGTGCCACGAGGCGTGTCCTCCACAGAGCCCCTTACCCGGAGATTCACGGCCTTCTCCCTACATAAACCCCGACACCTGCACACAGGCACAACGCACAACCACCACACATTTCCCCAGTTCGGAGCTGTCGAAGTTTGATCAGGCTGAACCAGGTGAGCTCGCCAGGGCTTGGCCATTGCGGCTCTGGACGCGGTAATGTCGTGTGGTTCATCTCGTCTGCTTAGGTGCTGGCCACAGCTCAGCAGACGACGGAAGCTGCCTTGTGTCCCTGCCTCACGGTGCGATCTGACCCCCAGGGCCTGCACAGAGCAGGATTCCCCACCCAGTGCGCACTGAAACGCTGAGGTCCACCTTCCCCGCTCCGGACCTGCCTCCCTCCTCCTCGGTCTACTCAGGCCCACACAGAGGACAGAGACGCGAAGTTACCTTGTCCGTTCCTTCGTCCAATGTCATCCTTTTTAAACACGGAGCCCCCGCTGGGGACACACCTGTCGCCCCACTCGTCCTTCAGTTTCAGCTCTTCGATCTGCTCATCAGTCAGTCCTTGCATATTCGGAGGGAGAAACACGCCATGTTCTGCTAATTCTTCCATTTCTTAAAAACAAGGGGGGGGGGTCAGAAAAACACATGTCACAACCATCCCCCTCCTTACCTCTCCCCCTCCTGGAACGCCAACTCCAACAAAGCAAGGGTCTTGTGTATCCGTATCCGCGGGCCGTTTGAGCTCACACACCTGTGAGCCACTCCTGTCCCCGCCCCTCGCAGCCAGGCCCCGGTGTGCATCTTCCATGCGCAGAGAGGCGCAGGGTGTGGGAACTGGCCGGGGCCAGGCAGGCTGGTTACAGACCTGAGCTCTAATCCCCCCGTGCAGTGCTGGAACGTGAATTCCCATGGAAAGCCGAGTTAATTCATACAAAGCGCTCCTGTTTTCCACCTGTGCTCACACAGGCGACCTCAGGGTTAAAAATAGTTGCCAACACCCCCCTCTTCCTTAATTTACAGCTAATACTTATATAAGAATGTCACAACTGGGACCAGCACCGTGGCACTGCAGGTTAAAGCTATGGCCTGCAGGGCTGGCATCTCATGTGGGTGCTGGTTTGGGTCCCGGCTGCTCCACTCCCAACCCAGCTCCCTGCTAATGCCTGGGAAAGCACCAGAGGATCACCCAAGTGCTTGGGCCCCTGCACCTGCATGGGAGACCCGGATGAAGCTCCTGGCTTTGAATGGGTCCAGCTCCGGCCGGTGCGACCATTTGGGGAGTGAACCAGAGGATGGAAGATCTCTCTGTCTCTCCTTCTAACTCTGCCTCTCAAATAAATGAATCAAAAAGACCTTCACAACTAACTTCTGTGATTCCAGCTCACTCACAGGCCTGGGAGGCCGGGGAGACAGCACAGGGCCCTGGGTGCCCAGTACCAGGCTCACCGTGCAATGGCACGGCTGTACGTTTCTGGTGTAACGGACGAGATGCTGTCTCTCTACCAGACTCTAAGCCGCTGCGACCCCGATCTTTCCCCCCTGGGCTTCCCAAGGGACAGTACCCGGCCTCCTGCCTAGCCGCTCACACGGGCCACTGCACAGCCCGTGAGCCGGCCCGAAGTTCACCAGTGGGGCTCTTGTCTCTCGGTGCCACCCCGAAAAGGCAGCCCCGGGGCCTCTTCTCCCCAAATGCTTTCCTCTTAAAAAAATAACAACTTCACCCGGAGCAACTAAGAAACCATACAGATCCTCCCCGGGGTCCCCAGGAGCCACGGCCGGGGGGCGGGGGGTGTGGGGAGCAACAAGCCACTTCTGTCGTTAGAGCCCGGCACAAGTGTATTACACAGCAATAGAGGTGCTGTGCGTGTGCGGAGCTGCCCCAACTCTCAGGCACATCCCAGACCACACCTGCTGCACGGTCACCCGCTACGAGGTACACCGGACTGCTTAAAACTCCGGCCACGCGCCGAAGGCTCCACGGCCACGCGCGGGCCGCACAAACCCGGCCGTTGCTACCAGGAAACCCACCCGCTTAGCCTTCCCCGCGACCCGGCCAGCACCCCCAAATCCTGGCTCCCCTCCTTCACTCGCCTCTGCTAACTCCCGGGGCCCCCCGAGCCGGGCCGCACCTGAGCAGAGCCGCTGCACCTTGAGCCGCCCGTTGTAGACCCGGGTCACCTGCACCGTGAGCTCCTCCAGCTCGGTGCTCCCGGGCGTCTGCAGCAGAAACTGGCTCTCGTCGCCCCGCTTCACGTGCAGCACAACCATGGCGGCGCCGGCGGCCCGACGCTGGCCGGAGACGCTCCCGGCCGAGCGGAGGCCGGAATCCGGGCCCAGGGCCCCGGGCTGCGCGTCGCCGCCGCTCCCGGAAGTGGCTGTTGTCAAGGCAACGCAAAACACAGCCCCGGCCGCGCGGGGGCAGCTCAGCCGGCCCCGGCCCCGGCCCCCGGCCCGCGACTCCGCCCGGGGAGGTGGGAGAGCCGAGGTGGGCGGCGGCCGGGGCGGGAACAGGCAGCGGGGTTGGCCTCGGCCGCCCCAAACGCTGGCGCCGTTTCCGCCACCGGCAGCCCCACTTCCGGAAACGCCTCCTGACCGCTTCCGGTCCGGCCGCTTCCGGTCCGGCCTCCATGGCCGCTCCCCGCCGGCCGCGCTGGCGGGTTCCGCGGGGCCGAGCGCCTGCACTTGTCTGTGGAGCGTGCGTGCTTCGTGGTCGCGTGTCTGCAGGGGCTGCTGCCGGAACGACCCTGGCCAGCACCCCCAGCCAGTCCTTACCGAGCCGCCGTGCCTGCTCGCAGGAGTGGGTTGGACCCCAGGGAACACGGAAACAGGTGGACCGGGCCGACTCCGGAACCGGCACCCAGGAAAGCCAGGAGGGGCTCGGCCTGCGCGGTCAGCCGACGGTCAGAGCGAGCCCTCGGGGACAGGGCCCTAGCCTCGCCATCAGAGCCGCCCGGGCCCATCGGGATGGAGGGATGCAGCCCAAGGGAGAGGGGCCGACGTGCTCCCTCCGAGTGCCGGGACGCAGGATCCCACGCTGCCCCCGCGGGCAGCCCTGGTGCGGTGGGCAGGTGTCTGACCTCCCCAAGGAGAAAGTAGCTGCTCCAACTTCTGCCCCTGTTCTCCCGAATCCAGTTCACGGCGTAGCCTTCCGGGCATACACCGAACCACCCACCCACAAACTCACGTATTCCGGAGCCGCTGGATAAAGCTCTTAATGACCTAAGTGTGGAAACATGTCCCATAAGCACTGACCGACTTTGCCGAATTAAGTGATCAGAGCAGAAAATGGCCACAGTATCTTTACCCCTGGTCAGCACTGGTATTTATCGTTCCTGTAACTTTATTCGGTTACACATTCGTTCCAGTGTTTAACATTGTTCTTCTCAAACAGGTTATGTCTTAGAAACCTGTGTTTAACTTTTCCTTGGTATATTTAACCAACCTTAAACCACCAAGGCCACCACTCACATGGGTTCTGAATTCAAAAACAAAGTCATCTGGTTGGTCTTGCGCATTCTGGCTCCTCTCCTGAGCACTTTAAATAATGTTGCATTTCTACAGCAAATGACCCCACTCATCTAGTGTGTATCTATCTGTTCATTCCGCCAGAACTTCCTGCTCTGGGTAATGTACGGGCCATTCATGATGGCTGCGGGATTTCAGACAGCAAGGGAGGAAAAATCAAGTTCCACTCTGCTGATAGCGTCACTTGTCTAAATCCTAACACGCTACAGAAGAATCAAAGCTCCTCACAGCCTTCTCTACTCCATTCCCTTCGTCCCCTTCTTTACAGGTTAAACCACCCTGAATTTGGGGTTTATCATTCCAAGTTTTTAGACCCTTTTTTGTTTTTTTGGTGCCGAAACCCGGGACCGAAAGTTTTTATGCCCTTAACACATATACGTAGCCTTCAGAAATGTTTCTGGACTTTAAGTTTTATATACATGGTGTTTTACTGTATTTTATAATTTGCTTTATGGCTCCACAATGAGAATTACTCAGTGATAGGTGGTTTTCATTTATTTCCACTGCTGTCTCTTCTACTGTGTGACTATGCCACCTCATTCCTGCGGACACTGAGTTTGTCAGATTGTCATCGTCACAATGTATGTATTCCATGTATGTTCCACACATACTACTTATCGACTGCCTTGACTTAGGGTCGTTGATAGGGTATATGAACTGTAACTGACATGTCTGAACTGCTCTGTAGAGTTTATGTCTGATTTAACCTCTCACCAACAGTGTATGAGTTCCCACTTCTCCAAGTTTACCAACCCTTGATATAGTCAGACTTACTAACAGTTATAGACTGGTGTTTTGGAGTTGGCGTCGTGGCACACTGGGTTAAGCCACCACTTCCGGTGCCAGCATCCCATACTGAAGACTGATTCAAGTTCTGGTTGTTCCACATTTTTTTTTTTTTTAAAGATTTTATTTATTTGAAAGGCAGAGCTACAAAGAAGCAGAGGCAGAGAGTGAGAGATCTTCCATCCGCTGGTTCACTCCCCAAATGACCACAATGACCAGAGCTGAGCCGATCCAATGCTGGTGCAGGTCCCCAAGGACTTGAGCCATGTTTCACTGCTTTCTCAGGCCACAGCAGAGAGCTGGATTGGAAGTGGAGCAGCTGGGTCTTGAACTGGCACCCATGTGGGATGCAGGCACTGCAGGTGGTAGCTTTACCCGCTATGCCACAGCGGCGGCCCCTGTTCTACTTTTGATCCAGCTTCCTGTACATGTTTCCGAGAAGGCAGAAGATGGCCCAAGTACTTGGGTCCCTGCCACCCATGCAGGAGACCAGGATGGGGTTTGTGGCTCCTAGCATCGGCCTGGCCCAGCCCTGGCTGTTGTGGTCACGTGGGGGAATGAACCAGCAGATGGAAGATCTCTATCCCCCCCACTCTGTTTCCCTCTCTCCATATCCCCCACATTGCCTTTCAAATAAATAAATCTTTTTAAAAAATAAAAGATAAAGTGATGTTTTAGTTTCCACATCAGTTTCTTGTAAGTTTGGTTATCGTACGTCAGTCACCCTTGCTGTGGTTTCTGGGCCTGCAGAGCTTAGGATATGGCTGTGGACCATGTGAAAGGCCTGGGAAGTAAGCTACACTCTAGAGAAGTATTTGCAAATCACGTATCCAGCAAAGGACAGGTAATATGGAGAATACGTAAAGAATGTTCACAAACTCAGCATTCGGAACAGTCCACTTAGAAAACAGGCAAAAGGACACAAACACTCCACCAAAGAAGATCCAAGATAGCAAGTAAGTCCAGTGTCAATAACTATGGGGGAAATGCAAATTAAAAACACAATGAAATGCCTACTAGAATGGCTACAATTAAAAACAACAAGAAAACAGTGACGATGGCAAATGAGGGCAAAAATGCAGAGAAGCTGGGTCACCCGCACCTGGCTGAAGGGCCTGGGAAATGGAGTTCCCTCTGGAAAAGTCTGGCAGTTTTCTTACAAACAGGAGCACGCGCCAGTGTAGCCACCCCGAGCAGTCAGACTCCTCACCATGTGTCCAAGCATGAGAACCTCTGTTCCCATCAGCTGTATCTGTCACAGCCCCAAACTGCAAACAATCCACGCGTTCCCCAGCAGGTGAACTGTTAGCTGTGGTCTAGCCCTACCATGGAAGACACTCCTGATACGCACGACCTGGAGGGCCCTCCAGGGGATTACACTGCGTGAACACAGCCAATCCTGACATTTCAGAAATGGAGAGCAGATGAGGGCCTGCCAGAGGGGAAGGCAAAGGAGGGAATGGAGGACGGGATGGGCAAAGGCAACAAGGAGTTCCTTGCAGCGCTGGGAAAGTCCTGTATCAGCGGCAATGTCGGGTGTGCTACTGGACCATGGCTTTGCAAGCTGTGACCACCTGAGTGAACTGGGTGAGGGTACATGGGACCTGTATCATTTCTTACAATTACATGTAATTCCACAATTATCACGAAATGCTTTTGAAAAGCCTATTACTCTGTCTCTGTAACTTAAAGGTTAATGAACCTGTTCATTCAGCTATTTAAGAATTAAGGTCATTGTTTTGAATATCAATCATAGAGGATTACATTGAAAAAAGACAATACTGCTAAGAACTACTAACTAGGCCTGGTGTCTGACTGTGGTGGCTCGTTTTAGGCAGCCTTTCTGGCGGTTTGTGTCCACGGCCCCCTCTCCCTGTCCCCCCATCCTCACCATTTCTCCGTGGGTCAGAGCATCCTCATTCACGCTGCATGTGTTGTTGTCAACAGGAGTGTGAATGAGGGCCTCTCATGGGCTGAGTGCAGGGGCTGCTTCGTGATGAGTGATGATGAGAGTGCAGGAAATCTCTGGCTTATTTTCAGAGTAAGCAGAATTTGGAGAAATATAATCAAGGAAAATAAGCTCTTGAATTAAAATACCTGGCTGGCAGATGGAAGATACATCCCCCTCCTCCCCTACCCCCCGCCCCCCAACAACTCTGCCTTTTAAATAAATAAAAGTCTTTTTTAAAAAATAAAATACTGGTTTACCAATAAGAATTGATCTATTTTCCCCAAATGCCAGTAAACTTCTGTAAGCACAAGGAAAATGTCTGAGAAAAACTCGTCCCTTTTGAGCAAAGTGGTCAGCACGGTAAATACAGGTGTATTTATTTCATGTGACAGCACATTTCACAGGATATGTACAGAATGTCTGTATACCACTGACTTTAATACTGTACTTCTATAAAGTATATAGTTATAAATATCGTATGCCACAGAAGCAATAAAATTCTTACATACATATAAACAGCAATCTACTACAGAGAACAAAGAATTCACAGAGATCCTCAGTGTCTAATTTCTGCTCTGCTTTTAACAGAACTGGTAAATATTTAATAATACACAGAATAATGACTAGTTATTTGCAGCATACTTTTAACTTTCCTAACTTTGTGCATTTTCAGCAACTTGCCAAATATACTCTTCCTGAACAAGGCGGAGCTGCTGCTGCTATGTGTGACTGAGATATTCAATAGGAAACACTGCTCACAGAACTGCACTCCCTACGAGCCACGTTTACCCAACAATGAATTATCTTGATAATGGAGAGCAAATACCATATACACTAATCACACAGATGTTAAAGCCACAGTTTCAAACAAGTTAATTCACATTTTGAAGCACACTGCTTACGGTAATACTGTTTAAAAGATACTACTGCTGAAATGATTAGAGCCCCCAAAAAGCACAATATTAATTCCCAAGAGTTGTCTCTAACAGCAAATCCTGGCTGTTAGCAGAGAGAGAATTCTATAAATATAGTATTTTGATAACATTTGAGCATTTAGAAAAGCGCCTTTTCCTAGCAGATTTGCTTTAGATCAGAAGTGCAATGCAGTTTGCTGTGCTTTTACATTTTAAGTATTCCTAACCATGAACTTGTCAATATTCTCCAAACACACATCTTTAGAGGTTTAATGCAGACACAGAAATTTAGGTGGACATGTACAGCTCTTCATAGAAAAGGAACATTAACATATGGGTAAAGATGATTTTAAACTTAAAATGACAAGAAAACTATTGCTCAAGGAGTTCTCTGATTGGTTTACTTAATGATATCAAAATACTACATTCTGTAAAAACTCTGTATACGTCTTCATAAAATTAACAAAAGCAGAACCAACTGCATACTGGCAGTGCAGGAGACAAAATCCACAGCTAGTCTGAGGTACAGCCTCCAGGAACATAAAGCAGCATTGGACATAGATGTGTTATGTAGCTTCTTGATGGAGGGAGAAAGCATGGACGGTGCATCCCCAATTCATAGCACTCAGGACAGCTGCTTGTCCCAGAGCAAACGCAGCAACAGCTAAGTGCGGGAGGGGAACAGCGACGCACACCGCAGTGCAGGAAGGCAGTACTTATCTCCAATACTTCCCCTTGAACTTGGTGATCTGTGCCTTCCCTGCATTGTAGGCCCTAGTGCTGTTTTAAGAGCTAGACCATCTGTCCATCTGACAGTGACCACAACGTACGCTGCTGCCAGCTCCAAGAACCTCCTCCCAGGGAAGGGCTAGAGTGTAAAGTAACAAGGGTGTGTGTATTCGAAAGGGAAGGTGGGGGACGGCAGACAACTCCTGCTCTACGGTGGGATTATTCCAATTTTAGAAATCAAGGAAACACTCAAATTACACTTGTGGCCATCTTTCTGGCGATAAGACATTGAGAAAGGGACCTGGTTAGAACTTTAGGTAGCTGGCAGCTCTTTGGCAGAATCTCATAAATGCCAATTGGGAGCAGGCATGACAGCACTGGCAGTCAGGGCAGCATAGGCTGTGTGGGATTTCTGAGGTTCTTCCGAGAAGACCGACAAAGAATTTCTGAATACGGACTATTTTCTAAAGTAGTTTTAAGCACTTTTTATGGCTACTACTGTCTCCTGGTCACCTGGAGAGCAACACACCAAAACTCCAGTTAGAAGGATTCTTTTCCTTACGTCCAATATACACATATTCCAACTTTGTACATATCAAATAGTGGTATATCATAAAGATATCAGTGCACTTAACAATCACTTATTGCACGTAATGAGTAACTAATGCCCAATTCTTTTGGCTTTCCCCTGCCAAAACTGAATGACGACTGTCTCCTACTGTAGAACATTATCTTTCCGTGAAGTCTAGAGCGGGAGACACCTTAGATGCCAAGGCTGTGAAAGGATCCACCGGAGGGTTGGTGCTGGGTTGGAGCGGTGGGACAGGAGGTGGAGGTGGCCTTCTCGATGGTAAGACACAAAAAGAAACATCTGTACCTTTGTTTTGGTTGTCAGTTGTCACGCCGGGGCCAGAAAACCAACCTGGCTGATGACCCAGGGAGTCTGTGTAACAAGCTGACTCCGACTTCCCTGTCACCCCAAAGTCGTCGTCGTCCTCAAAGGTCACCCACCCTTTCGGGTTGTTCATTTTTCCTGTAGACTGGCCCTGCAGATCAAAGCTGTCCTTGAAGCCGTCACGTGAAGAGGAAGGATTGCTTGTGTTCTGACCGAGAGGCATCAGAGGCGGGAAAGGATTGCTGGGAACAGGCTCTTCCTTAGAGAACCATGGCGACGCCTCTGACTCCAGAGAGTGGGCTCTAAAGGGGTTCCCGGGGGCAGCAGTTCTGTCAGTGAAAGGGTTTGTGCTGGTCAAGCTGGTAATAAATGGGTTTGGAGAACTCCGCATATTTTCCTGGGATTTACTCCGGGCTGGAATTGGAGGCATCGTCGGCATGCAACTTACAGAACCCACAGTATTAACATTACTTTGTGTTGCAGAAGGCAACTGAATCAACCTCTTTGGGTCTGTGGTTAGAACGGGTGATGTCTGAACACAGAGCTGAGCCTTTGATACAGCAAGCAGATTAAATGACAGATCTTCAAATGGGTCACTCTTTAATGGAGAGTCTTGTCTCCCACCAGAGACTCCATTTGTTTTTATCTGGAAGAGAGAGAGAGGATACTGAATATTCAGCTTACTTTTATTCTACCTCCTATTTCCCCTGTCTCAATTATTCTTCTTGTGGGGTAAGGATACAAATTTAGAAACTGAAAAACCGCTCTGAGTAGTCTGATACTCCGGTAATTTAAATAAGATGGAACAGAACAGTAGTCTCCACAAACTCCTCAATAAAGAAATCTTTCTATTCAATCCATTTTTAATCCTTCCAAATAAGATAGAACTTACTTCATCCATGCAAATTTTGAAATAGTAAAAACATAAATATACAGAATTAGCCAATTTGTTCCTACCCAGTTCTATCAAATTATAACATGGACTTTAGAAACCCATATTCAAAACTTATGCTAAATCTATCTAAAAGTAAACTTCAAACACTCATCTAATGATGATGATGTGGTTTCACTGTTTTTAAAATAGACTGTCATTTAAAATTAATATTATGCAAGTTCAATTTTATTAGCATATTTATATTCATAAGCTAAAGATTATACTTTCCTCTTCTATTTAGATGAATCTTTGAAGTTCTTTGCCTTTTAACATAAGTTCTCCTTTGCAAAATAAACTCTGTAAATAGTGTGACTACTTTTCTTAATTGACCTTCCTTGTCAAAATATTCCTGAATGGAAATGTTAATTAATGAAACAATTATTTAAAACCAGGGGAGAGGGCCAGTGCTGTGGAGTACTGGGCTAAGCCTCTGCCTGCGGCACTGGCATCCCATATGGGTGCTGATGCCTGTCTTGGCTGCTCCTCTTCAGATCCAGCTCTCTGCTTGTGAAAGGGGAAAGCAGCAGAAGATGGCCCAAGTGCTTGGCCCCTGCACCCACAAGGGAGACCTGGAAGAAGCTCCTGGCTCCTGGCTTTGGATAGGTCCAGCTCAGGCCATTGTGGCCATTTGGGAAGTGAACCAGTGGATGGAAGACCTTTCTTTCTGCCTCTCAAATAAATAAAATCTTACCAAAAAAAAAAAAAGAGGGGAGGAGCCAGTTTAAGCAACTAGCATCCTTTTTGTAATTTTTTTAATTTTTTATTTTTGACAGGCAGAGTGGACAGTGAGAGAGAGAGACAGAGAGAAAGGTCTTCTTTTACCATTGGTTCACCCTCCAATGGCCATTGAGGCCGGCACATCGCGCTGATCCGAAGCCAGGAGCCAGGTGCTTCTCCTGGTCTCCCATGCGGGTGCAGGGCCTAAGCACTTGGGCCATCCTCCACTGCACTCCCAGGCCACAGCAGAGAGCTGGACTGGAAGAGGAGCAACTGGGACAGAATCCGGCGCCCTGACCGGGACTAGAACCTGGTGTGCCAGCTCCGCAGGCGGAGGATTAGCCTATTGAGCCATGGCGCTGGCCAGAAGCTAGCATCCTACATTGGACTGCTGAATCCAGTCCTGGCTACTCCACTTCTAGTCCAGCTCCCTGCTGACGTGCCAGAGAAGGCAGCAGACGATGGTCCAAGTACTTGAGCTCCTGCCACCCACATGGGAGACCAGATAGAGTTCCTGGATCCTAGCTTCAGGCTGGCCCAGCCCTGACTGTTCCAGAAATTTGGGGAGTGAACCAGTGGGTAGAAGCTGTTTCTTTTCCTCCCTCTTTCTCTGATATGCTTCCAAATAAATAAATAAATCTTTAAAAAAAATGAAATCAGGATAAAAATAATAAAATCAGGAAGAGAAAAATCTCATTTCCTACTTGGTATATTAATTTTAAAATTAAAATACAGTGTCAGAGTTGGCTGTGAATTGCTACCAACAGGAAGAATGTTCGGAATTACTTTACAGCCATAGAAAATTTGTACCTTGTCCCTAAATCCCTTTGTACCTTGTTCACAAAGAAACTGGTGTGGGTAGAGCTCAGCCACAGGACTGATCAAAACCACACACTGTTCTAGTCCCAGAAGTAAGTCAGCTCATCAAGTGTTTCATTAATCATTTTTTTAAAAAAGCTATAATTCCTAAAACTAGGGTAGATTACTTGGACACTTAAAATTTAGAATTAGAAAGGATTAAGAAGGGGCCAGTGCTGTGGAACAGTGGGTTAAGCTGCTGCCTACAGTGCCAGTTCAAGTCCTGGCTGCTCCACTTCCGATCAGCACTCTGCTGTGGCCTGGGAAAGCAGCGGAGGATGGCCCGAGTGCTTGGGCCCCAGCACCCACATGAGAGACCCAGGTGAAGCTCCTGGCTCCTGCCTTCGGCCTCACCCAGCTCGGGCCATTACAGCCATCTGGGGAGTGAACCAGTAGATGGAAGATTTTTCTTTCTCTCTGTCTCTTCCTTGCTCTGCAACTCTTTCAAATAAATAAATAATTTTTCTTTTTTAAAAAGAGAAAGGCTAGAGAAGGGAAAATTTCAGCTGAAGACTTACAGTGTTAGAAAATGGAGCACTAACCCCAATGTCCTGAGATGGCTACTGAGGCGAAGCAACCACATTTCTATAAATTCCATTAGAAAAAGGATAGTACATACTGGAGCTGTGTACTGAGAGACTGACTTACATCTGGAAACACAGAAGGCTCTTCACTTGTGAACAAACATTCAGTTATAGAGTATGTTCAAGAAAAACGGAATGAAACAAATATCTGAAAGTTATTCACTTAAGCAGTTATCCATTTCATTTTACAAACTTAATATGAAAATAAATTTGTACAAAATTTAAGGGTAAACATGTCACAGACTTTAAGCTATATTCTAAATGTATTAAAGATAAGCAGACCTATTATATGAAAATGTACTTAAGAGGAAAATTTATTATGGACATTATAAAACTGTAACTATATTACTAATCATCTCTGGATTATTTATAATCAATGTAATAAAACAGAAATATTTGATTACACCTGGGATCAAACTCCTCTATGGCAGACAGAGCAGTCCATGACACGGATATTACAGGAAGGAAGAATTTTATGCTCTGCACAGTTCAAAACAGTAACCAAATAAATGCTGTATGTTTAAAAATATTTATGAAGTTTTTTTATTTCAATTAAGTTAATCTGATAGAAGCAAGATCTTTCCTAATTAAACTTGAAATTACAATGACAGCCACATCATCATTCATTACATTAGAATTAATTTATAATCTAAGCAATTGGTGATAATATTAAAATTCATGGTGTTTTTTGGACAAAGATGTTGGGAGGATCTTTAAATAACCTTACTAACTTTCATCTTTCTAAACCATCAATTCTTCCTTACCAAAGAGAATCCTGCCACTAAAATTACTGAACAAATATTTTTCAAAGGGAATCTAAAAAATAGTAATAGTGAATTTGTGTTTATGCAATTATGTCATTGTTAAAACCAAGAATCAATTTGGTTTTGCAAATAGGCTTCCATTTACCTAAACCTTACCTTCTTGAAGTTATACTTTTTAGTTTTGTTAATTTTCATAAAAAAAAATGAAGCAAAAAAATGGTAAAGCATTAGCAAGAACAACTAAAATGGCTCCTAAAAGTCCAAAATGTTGAGAAAAAGAAAAAGCAAGTTTTATGGTATGACAATACAATTTATTAAGGTAGACAGGTGGTTTTAGAAATGGGTGAAATCTTAGATGTATGAAGCAAAAGATTCATACATCTAATGTGCCGAGACAGATGAAAAGCACATGTAAGATTGATAAATAGTCAGATACCTGTTACCCTGATGGTTGCTCCTGCTTCGAGAAAGGGAACACAGACATTAAAGGAAAGAGTTAGGAGGATAATCTGAGACCAACAGGCAACCCTAACAGTTCAGTCATCAAATACTTTTAGATCCACGTTGCAAACAGAATCCAAGAGCATCAATACTTGCAGGTTGTAACATGAATTCAAAAGACAATTCCTTTTGTAACTGCTGAATTAGTAACTAAACTTTAATTCCGTCAGAGTTTGATTACTAGGCAATTCAAATGGGTTTTAGGGGTTCTAAAATATTTTAGCCTTTTAAGGTCTGAATGTTTGTGTCCCTCCCGGAATTTGTATTCTGAAGCTCTAATCCTCAAGGCGAATGTATCTGGAGGTAGGGCCTCTGAGAGGTGGCAGGTGCTCAGGGTTGAAAGGTGTCATGAAGGTGGTACCCCCTGCTGGGACCAGTGCCCTTGTTAGAATAGAAGAGGCACAGGAGAGGGTGCCATCTCCTCTCTCCCGCCCTGTCTCCCTCAGACACACAGGAAGGAGTGGCCACATGAGCACCAATGAGGCGGCTGTCAGCCAGCCCCAGCCTAACCACGTGGGCGACTCAATCTGAAACTTCCAGTCTCCAGAACTAAGGAAAAATGAGTTTCTGTTGTTTAAGTCACTGAGTGACTCTATGGTATTTTTATGGCAACTCAAGCAGATTAAGACACAGCCTTACGATGATGGCCTATGGACATCATTATTAGAGAAAATGTACAAACTGCCACCATTTTATAAAAGTATTACCACACTGAAAATTAGTATTCATTTTAGCAAAATGGTCTGGATCCAGTCTTGCATATTACTCAAGCTTTCTGAAGAATGATATTATCATTAATTTACCTGATAATTTATTAATTAGACATAAAATTTTAAGTATGAAACTACAGCTTATTTTTGCTGATCAAAAATGAAATCATAATCCTTCTATAACTGTGTAATATTTTTCAAATCTAGTATTTTCAAGAAATAGTTCCCCAAAACCTAAAGTTTACCTTATTTTTAAATAGCAAAACTAATTTTGACAATTTAGAGAGACACAATCTTTAAATATATTCAGGACTTTAGAGTTTCCTGCCTACTAATATAAAACTCCTGAATTAGGTTCGTGCTGTTTTGATAATCTCAGTTATGTGTATGAGCTCTGGCACTGCATATCAGAACAGAAATGATTTATAAGGTTGGGGCCAGTTCTGTGGCATGGTGGGTAAAGCCGCCGTCTGCAGTGCCAGCATCCCACATGGGCACCAGTTCAAGTCCTGGTATATATATAGTGTGTATATATATATATATATATATATATATATAGGGTTGCTGTACCCTCCTTTAGAAGGATCTAGAATGTTGATATTTTCTACTTGAACTTCCCTGTATCTGTAAAAATCAATACAAACTATTGCTTATGAATATGCTTATGGAATGTTGCCAACATGTATGTATGTATGTAGTATTTCTGTATTTTAGATCTTTCCAAAGTTTAAAGGCAGAATTTTGAAACGTCACACATTTCTTTAGTCTTGAAGGCATTTTTAAGCTAACACTTTATATATGGCTAGGCAACCCAAAAAATGAACTTATCACTAAATATAAATTTTACTTTAACATTTTTACTGGAATGTAAATATAACAAAACTAAGTAAAACAGAATCCAAATAAACCAATTTGACTTACATGATTATTCCTATATTAAAACACTTTGTCTCTACATATACACCAGGAATCTTCCCATGTGGGAGAACAGGAGTCTCTGATCACATGATTTCAATACACCAAGGCAATCATACTGTTTTCTGTGAGACTCTAATGAGGGGACTTATGACTTTGATGGTGCAAGCCCAAACCACCTAACTGATTCAGTAATGACTGCAACTGTTTAAAATACCTAAGGAACCACAGTGCCACCTCCAGCACAGAAAAGAACTACTGCTTGCATGAAGCGGGATTAAAGGTTTATTCTGTTTATTGGCAATTACCCACAATGCCAGTGGTCCAGGAATTGGTCTAACCTGCTTTTCCAGGAACTGAAAGAAAAACTAATTTGTTACTGTGAGCCGGCGCCATGGCTCAGTAGGCTAATCCTCCGCCTTGCAGCGCCGGCACACCGGGTTCTAGTCCCGGTCGGGGCACCGATCCTGTCCCGGTTGCCCCTCTTCCAGGCCAGCTCTCTGCTATGGCCAGGGAGTGCAGTGGAGGATGGCCCAAGTGCTTGGGCCCTGCACCCCATGGGAGACCAGGAGAAGCACCTGGCTCCTGCCATCGGAACAGCGCGGTGTGCCGGCTGCAGCGCGCCTACCGCGGCGGCCATTGGAGGGTGAACCAATGGCAAAAAGGAAGACCTTTCTCTCTGTCTCCCTCTCTGTCCACTCTGCCTGTCAAAAAAAAAAAAAAGAAAGAAAGAAAGAAAAGAAAAACTAATTTGTTACTGTGAGCAATAAGAAAAATTCATTATTGTTGTTCATCCAAATTCATTAGCTATCCAAAGTAAATTATGCATAAAACAAAAAAAGAGATAAGCTTTTCACATTATCACAAGAAAACAAGCTGGGAACCACTTGAAAGTCCTCAAGAACCCTGGCCTAGGGCAGGGGTGGGGAGACTTTTCTGCCAAGGGCCATTTGGATATTTATAACATTATTTGTGGGCCATATGAAATCATCAACTTAAAAATGGGCCTGCTGTAGATTGACTGAATTTTGAGCGCCACCTGTGGTTGCCTTGGCAGGGCCAGGCCAAATGATTTCACAGGCATTACATGGCCTACAGTCCAGACAGTCCCCAACCTGGGACTGCAGGATCACTCTTGGGGAATTTTCCATCTAAACCAAGGTTAGAAAGAAACCCTAGGAGTGGATGTTTGGTTGGAGGGCCAGCATCTTGGTGCAGCAGGCTAAGCCACCACCTGGGAAACCAGCATCCCGTATGAGCACTGAATGAAGTCCCTGCTGCTCCACTTCCCATCCAGCTCTCTGCTAATGCCCCTGGAAAAGCAGTGGAAAATGGCCCTTTGCTTGGGCTTGCCACCCATCTGGGAGACCTGGATGGTGTTCCTGGCTCCTGGCTTTGGCCTGGCCCAGCCCTAGCTGTTGCGGCCATTTGGGGAATGAACCAGCAGATGGTTGTTGTTTTTCTCTCTCTCTTTCTCTCTTTTTGCCTTTCAAATGGAAAAAAATAAAACAGACTTCACTTGGGACATGAGACACTCATACTGGAATGTCTGTGTCTGAGTTTGAGGCTCGTCGGCTTCCAATCCTGCTTCCTGCGGATGCACACTCTAGGAGGCAAGTATTTGGTTTGGTTTTGGTGTCACCCACATGGGAGACTCGGACTAAGTTCCCGGTTCCTGGCTCTGATCTAGCCCAAAATGTGGGCATTTAGGGAGTGAACCGGTAGATAAGAGATCTTTGTCTTTCTCTTTTTATCTTTCAGATAAAAAATGAAAATAAAAATAAATAAAAATTAAAGAGACCCCAAAACCCGCAAATAGCCAAAGCATGCATCTGTTATGTGACTCATTTGAGATATCATTTACTGAAGTCGTATCTCACAATGCTATTCACACCAAAAGGCAAAAATTAAAAATTAAAGCTCATATTTATTTCTCATAAGAACTAATAATTAAAACAAGCATGTTCAAAGACTACGCCAGGTGTATCAAAGACACTGTCTTCATGAGGCTTACTTGCACTTGTGGCGAAGAGTCTGAAGGCAAGCTGTGGGCCGACCTGCTCCGCGGTGGTGGCTGAGGAGGGGTTTCCAGGTTTGGTTGGGGGCCAGATGGAGGCACAGGTGCTGCCACAGGGATGAGAGGCTCCTGCAACTTCTGAGCAGGTGGGGGCACAGGAAAGGCAGCCTGTGGCTTTAGTGGTTCTGGAAGGAGAGAGGAACCTGAAAAAAACAATGACTGTCAGATGGCAGGTACATTCCAGAAAACCATGCTTTTTCCTTTTTTAGTGAAATATTACAAAGATTTTTGGTTGCTATGTTTCCCCAACAAGTAGCCTCACTTCTTGCAGCATAAGGGGCGCATATCCCTATTTGAATAAATTATAGAAGGTGGTAGGTTACAGAAGGGAAAAGGAAAAGTGAATGGGGAAAAACAGAGTACATCTGGTATTTCTAATGCACTGCCTACCTTTTGGGGCTTCTGACGGCTTGCTTTGGCTTTCAGGAGTCAATCTTCCAGCTGCAGCCCGTGCATGGCTCTGGGGGGCACTGATGACTCCAGCACGAGGAGGAATTGTCTGAAGATGGGAAAGGTAACACGGAAACAGTTGCTTATTTTTAACAGGTAAGATTTTGTGAAAATACCTGCTTTTGTACCTCATTGACTCTCTTCTCTGGTATTATTCCCCATCTTGTCATTTTCATCTTCCTCTATAGCCATATACACGTATTTATTTTTTATTTCTTTGAGAGGTGCAGGGAGGAAGGGAAGGAGGGAGAGAGAGAGAGGGAGAGAGAGAGAGAAAGGACTCCTATCCACTGGTTTATTCCCAAATGCCTGCAACAGCCAGGAACGGGAGAGGTCAAAGCTGGGAGCAGGAAACTCAATCCGGCTGGGTGGCAGCAACTAAACTACGTGAGCCGTCACCTGCTGCTCTCAGGGTGTGCATTCGCAGGAGGCTGGGATCAGAAGCACCGCGGGACTGAAACCCAGCCACTTCAAGCTGGGATACGGGC
Organism: Lepus europaeus; assembly: GCF_033115175.1. Classification (NCBI taxonomy): domain Eukaryota; kingdom Metazoa; phylum Chordata; class Mammalia; order Lagomorpha; family Leporidae; genus Lepus; species Lepus europaeus. Next base: position 12,400,899 of record NC_084828.1, on the reverse strand, counting down.
GTTCCAGTGAGCAGACTGACCGCTAGACCAAACACCTCGTTCCCAACTAAAAGATTTTTGAGCCTTCTCTTTTTATTTCTGTTTATTGTATGCCAGGTACTGTGTTAATTAAGCACTATATAGGTATTTTAATTTCATCTTCAAAATATCCCTCAGAGGTGGGTATTATTTTATCATCTCTACTTTAATAATGAAAAATGAAGAAACGTATACACTTTGCAAGGCCACGGAGTTAGAACTGGCATCTAAACAAAGGCTTCGCTAGCTGCAGGGTTAGGATTCTTCCCCACTGGCAGTGTTGCTCTCAGAAGGCACTGGAATGATTTGTAAGTCCACGAGCAGGTGGAGAGATACATACCCAGGGAACTAAGGTTTCAGAAAAAGCATACCGTCAGAAAAAATGTTTTTTAAGGAACAGAGGTAAAGCTCTTCAATGACTAATCCAATATTCTGAATTAAATACACTGGAAAACACGCCAGTGAAAAATATTTTTTGTCTTCATATATTTGCTAAAGGCTCAACGGTCTACAATAGCTATTCTAGGCTAAAGTTAATATAAATTTTAAACTCACAAAAACCCTGACTTTGCTTCCCTGCTCTTACAGAATTAGAGTGAAGGAAGTTCTGGTGGGAAGTGCGGTACAGAAGTGAAGGGTGATTTTCTCTCTCCTGGAAAATGGAGGGTGGTTAATATCTTTCAGTATATTCTAAAGACATTTTCATATAATATTACATATAGGAGAAAAGTCTTAATAGCTACAACAGAAAAATCTTCTATCTCCTTGAGAAGTAGTTTGAGTTCTCGACACCTTAATTTTTTTTTTTTTTTTTTTTATTTAACAGGTAGAGTTACAGACAGTGAGAGAGAGAGACAGACAGAGAGAAAGGTCTTCCTTCCATTGGTTCACCCCCTGAAATGGCCGCTATGGCCAGCATAGCGCCAATCTGAAGCCAGGAGCCAGGTGCTTCCTCCTGGTCTCCCATGTGGGTGCAGGGGCCCAAGTACTTGGGCCATCCTCCACTGCCCTCCTGGGCCACAGTAGAGAGTTAGACTGGAAGAGGAACAACCGGGACTAGAACCCAGTGCCCATATGGGATGCCGGCAACACAGGCAGAGGATTAGCCTATTGAGCCACGGCACTGACCCCATCTTAATTTCTAAGGATAGTAAAGTCCCCACTTCTTTGCTCCTCGGTTATGGGCCTCTTAGCAGTCCCAGGCTCTACATAGCCAGTCTACATCACTAATCATTGGTTTCCACTTTCTCTTCCTCTTTTTGCTGTAGCCGGAGAATATTTTCACTGAGGTAAATAATGAAAAAAATTCTGTATATGAGAGAACACATTATAAACACACAGAAAATGACAGACTGCTAAGGCGGGGAAAACCTGCAGCACCATCTGCTCTCCTGTTTTTCCACGCCTGTAGAACCAGTGCAATGACTCTTCCACCATTTTTTTTTTTCTGAAATCTAGTTAAAATCTTTTTAATTGACGGATGACTATATATCCATATTTAAAAAGTTTATTTTGGTGCAAAAATGCTTTGAAATCACACATGTTTTTTATAATATGCATTTCCCATGAACTTTTGGAAGACCTCTCATATATTCAATTTCAAAATTTTTATATTAAAATAAACTTAGCTTTGAATTCCATTTTCCATGAATTTTTGAAGCACCCTTGTACACCACCTGCTCCTATACTTAGACACATTAAGATCTTTATTTAGTTATCATAATTAAGAAAATCACCTTTACCCAAATAAGGTTTGCTTGGTTACTCTACGTTAAAACACCCTTTGAGTTGAAAGGTACTTTGTAGTTCCCTCACCTTAGAGTTGAGGAAACTGAGGTCTTAAAGGGTCACATGATTTCCCCAAAATAGCAAAACCGACCAGGAGCACCTGGGACCTAGCATCAAAGCCCCCTGGCTCCCAGGCTGGGTTATACTTACCGGTCTGGCTGTACTGTAGCCAGCAGGTGCTGGCCCTGGGGGTCCTGCTTGAGGGGAAGGCTGATTGCGTCCTAGAACAAAGATGTCACAGCACATATTTAAGTTTAAAGAACAAAAGTGAAAAGGAACAAGAAACCATGTACTTATATTCCAACTGTCTATATTTCATGGTCCATTCTCAAGGGTAAGAAGCTACAAACAAGGGTTTTTACCTATATTATCCTTCCGTGTTGTCCCAGGGCTTTTGGGTGCTTTGAAGCAGGAAGGGAAAAGATGAGTCATAAGTAAACAATAAAGCAATATGGCAATGACATCACTTTGTGGCTCTATTTTTTTACCAGCAGAAATGGGGGCAAGAGATGGTAACAAAACAAAGTACTTTGCTTTGGATAGTGATGAAGGATATTATCAGCCCTAAAAGAAAAACTCCGAATACTTAGATCTTAAAGGGAGACATGCGCAGCCTTTAGTCTGATGCTTCACTCAGGGAGTCACTTTTAAGGAGACATTTTCCACAGAGCTCTGTCCCGTGAAGCAAGAAAACACAGTCAGTTGCGTGACCGGTCACAGAGATGAGGTATTTGCCAGACAAATGGCTCCTGGGTAACAGGCAGAGCTGTGTTCTTCAAGTTAGCCAACAGGCCCCTAACACTACTGATTCAGGGCTTCAAGCTGCAAGTATCACTGTGAATAAAATTATCTTATTATGAGCTTTTTAGGTTTCTATACCAAAATTCTTTGATGAAGACAGAAGACAAGTGTATCTTATTACCAGATATCTAACTTATGGAAGACAGTATTAAAATATGGTTGAACTGGGGCCAGTGCTGTGGCATAGCAGGTGAAGCTGCCATCTGCAGTACCGGCATCCCATATGGGCACTGGTTTGAGTCCCGGCTGCTCCACTTCCAATCCAGCTCTCTGCTACGGCCTGGGAAAGCAGTGCAAGATGGCCCAAGTCCCTGGGCCCCTGCACCTGCATGGGGAGACCTGGAAGAAGCTCTTGGCTCCTGGCTTCAGAATGGCACAGCTCTGGCCTTTGTGGCCAGTTGGGGAATGAACCAGCAGATGGAGGACCTCTCTCTCTCTTTGCCTCTCCTCTGTGTAGCTCTGACTTTCAAATAAAAATAAATAAATCTTTAAAAAAAATATGGTTGAATTCTTTAGAAAAGCAGCTGAAGGATGAAATGAAATAAATTGCTGTTAGGGCCCAGATAAGTAGCAGGGACTATTATGGGCCACCTGCTAGATCTATTCTCCTTTTTGAAGAGAAATTCAAGTACAGGTATTATAAAAATACATTTGCTCTTCAACTGCTATAATCTTAACAAATGGCCACCAATCTTAATGTAATTTTAAACAAATCTAGCTCAGTACCAACATAGAAAACCCTAACCGTGTTTCTGAAATCTACCACAAAATGCTGCATTCTTACTGAACTAAGAGTTTAATTATAATTACTAATTTTTAAAACTTTAAGTTAGTAAATAAAGTACATTTCTAAGCATTTGACTTCTTTTGAAAAGGTATTTTTTAAAATGTAATTTCACAATCTAACTGTACATGAAAAATACATGAAACAGTACAAACATAAGAATTTCAGGAAAATTAGATGGATATTCATTACAAACTAGATACAACATAGAATGAAAAGGGGGAAAATACAAGATATTCACAAGAAGCAGGAGTGGACATTTGCAGTTGGACTAACAAAAGATTTAGTATGCTTTAAACACTGGAGGGGCTGACATTTAGATATAAAGCGAGAGAACCATTTCCACAATGCAGAAGTCTTGTTACCTTCCATCTCTCTCCTAGCTACCCCAGGACTGGGAGGGGCTCCAACACCTTTTCAGAGAAAGAACAGAAGCTATATATTGTTCAGCGCCCACAGTGCAGAATGCCAGGCAGGCACATAAAACAATGTCTGCATTAAACGCACTTTCATTTCTTTAAGTTTCTTCAAAGTGACTTGAGAGGCCCTCCAAACCTGAGCCCTCCCTTTCCTCAAACAAAAGAATAAAAATGGAATGATAACTTTCTTTTTCTGAGTATGGCAGTAGAAATTTAAAAATGTTTAATGAAAGCCTCTGCTTTATGATGCCTCATTTCCTATATCCAGAATTTAATCATGAATAAAAATGCCAACGTTTGACAGTCAAAAAGGAAAATAAGTCATAAATGAAGTCTCGATTTCATCTTAAATTTCTGTGACTACATAGGCCTCTGAGAAGTTAGTTTCTAACGTGTTATTTTCAAAAACTCTAAAGTACAATGGCAACTTCTAGGCTGACTGCCTTAATTATAGGTTACAGGAAAAATAAAATGTCACAAACACAGCCTACAAAAACATTCTGAAAAGAAGCAATCTGATTTGTTAAAACAGATTTCTAAGTAAGCCATTGGGTTGCTAATGTAACTTTCACAAATAGTTACAAAATTTACTTTCTACAGATTATTTTCTAATCAAAGCAGAAGACAGAACTTACTATAAAAACACGAACTAAAGCAGGAGTTTGAAATGGGAAAAGTTAAGATCTTCTGTAAATCAAAGGAAAATGATCACCTAGCAGTGTATATAGAAGCTGTAATGCTAAGTTAATGATTCTTATTACATGAAGTCATTAAAAGCTGCACACAAAGCTACTTTGTAGTAACACCTGAACTGGTCAGCAGTGTCATTAGTAGATAGAATAGAAACAGACTAACTGCACATGTACAGTGGGACTCTAAGACTCAAGTAGACTTGCATCCATATCCCCACTGGTGTGCGTGGGAAGAAGATGGCCTGACTGCTTGGGTCCCTGCCACTCATGCGGGAGACCTGCCTGGAGTCCTTGCTCCTGGCTTCAGCACAGCCCAGTCCCAGCTGTTGGAGTCATTTGGAGAGCAGATGGAACACCTTATTTTCTCTTTCTTCCCCTGTCACTGTATCTCCTCTCTCCCATGCCCCCTGTCTGCCTTTAAGCTCTTCTGAGAAACTGTGACAGCTTGCCTCATTCTTTCTTGAGAACTAGACTAAATAAACTTGTCAAATGTGTATCTCCAACTGAGCTCTGTGCGTTTTCATATAAACCAAATATACTTTAAACAAAGTGATATATTTCTGAATAAAAATCTTCTTATTGAAAAAAGTAAAGGAAAATCATATAGTTCTTACGTAAACAAATGAGGGCTGAAATTCATGATAACTTATAACAAGGCAAAATGAAAGCTATATATCAGGTAACCATTACAGTTTTAAACTGCATTCCACAAGCTTTTCCACTAAAAAAAGAAGTTCCAGGGAATCAGTAGTCAAACACTTGGGAAATGGTCTTTACTGACTGCACTTGAATCACTTTTGAAATTATTATGGCTTCTGGAATGAAATCTTTGTAGCAAATTTATTTATCAAAACAAGGAAATCAGACCTTGAAGAGAAGTTCAACTGTGCCTACCTGGGAAATGGAATCCTTTATTAATTCTATTCACAAATAGAATCTAACTTCTAATCTTTTACTTAACAAGAATATAACAGAAGTTTGGCGCTAGTTCAAATTTGGACTATAAATGTCATTCATTTGACTTTTGTCAAACAAACCCAACATGCCTTTCATTTTCAGGGATCTGACTCCAAAACATTAAGGAACCAAGATTCATACAGGATAATAAATGTAAATGGTTACCTCCAAATTCTTTTCTAGCAGGTGCAGGACTCCTAGCCCCTTTTAGTTCATAAGAAATATGCAGCAGAAAGGAAATGACATTAAGTAAAGAAGACATGTCAAGGATTCACTACAGCATTTGTGATGTCAGATATTATGTAGGAACTATGTGTTATTATCTAGTACTGTGAAAAAGCCATTATTCAACACACACTAGAGCTGAAATGACAATACTATTTTTTAAGTAACAAACTAATACATAAAAATTTGTATAAACAGGTATGCTCTTCTGTTCTAGTCATAAATTTTATAGAAGTCAGTGATTTTAGACATATAAAAACCAAAAAATGAGGATTCTGAAGAAAAAACTTAAACCTAGATTTACCTAACAACAGTGTACACACCTAACTGCATCAAATCGGCAAAACAAACTAAACACTTCTTGTACCCTGGTAAGAAGGTAGCTATGAAAACATGTCAGAGAAGTCTACTCAAGAAACACTTTTAACTAGTCTGTTATCCCTACCATGATTTTTAAAGAAAAGCTAAAGAACACCAAAAACAGGAAAACAATAAAATCTGGAATCTAGAGTCTTGAAAACATTTGTACATACACTGGAAACAATTTTAATTGTAGTAAAAACGAAAATAAACTGGTTTGTTACCTGAAGGCGGAGGTGGTCTCTGGGGGGGGGCTGGTCTTTGTGGAGGAGCAACTGGGCGGGGAGGCGGGGGCCTCTTGGGCTCCAAGGCCTGGGAAGCATCTTTCTGCTGCTGCTGTGGCGCTGGCTGAGTGTCACCAGGAGAACCTGCAGCAGGTGCAGCAGGTAAGACCAGCAGAAAGGCACACACTTAACATATGTATTAGAGATATTCAAAAAGTCCATGGAGAATGAAGGTTATGAAGAAACTATGCATGGGTTTCAAAATTTTGTACCAAAACAAACTTATCTTTATTCCATATTTCCAGGAACTTTTTGAAGCAGCCTTATTTATATATAATGAAATGTCCTATTTTGCTCATTTTTAAAATTTGTACTACAGGGGCCTGTGGCGTAGTGGGTTAAAGCCCTGGCCTGAAATGCTAGCATTCCCTATGGGCACTGGGTTCTAGTCCCAGCTGCTCTTCTTCTGATCCAGCTCTTTGCTATGGCCTGGGAAAGCAGTAGAAGATGGCCCAAGTCCTTGGGCCCCTACACCCATGTGGGAGACCCGGAAGAAGCTCCTGGCTCCTGGCTTCAGATCAGCGCAGCTTCAGCCATTGCAGCCATTTAGGGAGTGAACCAGCAGATGGAAGACCTCTTTCTCTCTACCTCCCTCTAAAACTCTTTCAAATAAATAAAATAAATCTTTTTTAAAAATCTGTAACACAGTGTAAGGAAATAGCACACATTTTCAGTCTGAATAACAAAAGCAATCTGTCCTTCTGTACAATGGCAGCAATAATGTTACCTCTAGGGTGACTTCTTACCTAGTCCCCAGGTACTGAAAGCTCATTTACTTAGTGGCCCTATCGAGGCAGCACAAAATATTAAATACATCTTTGACAGCTTGCTGGTCAGTGGAAAGAAGGAAAAGACAGACACAAACAGTTATGGATTCTTACCATGTCAACAGAAAGTCATCAAGTTATAAGACAGGGATAACCCTAACCATATAGGAAAAAAAGATCAAGAAAAATTTTCATCTAGTGACAATTTCTTTTCCATGGAGGGCTTATCATTCCCAAATTTTCTCCTTTTTTATGCAGAAAAACAAGGTACATTTTAGCATATGGGTACAACAATGGCTTTCCAAAAATCCACACGTTGGCTAGAGAAAGTCATAAGAAACTTCCAAATTAACTATACCCTGTGAGCTTGGAGGCCCAGGAGTTCTTGATGGTGCTCGGCTTGGTCTGATGGGAAGGGAGGGGAGGGGACTCTCTGATATTGTAGGTGACTGGCAAGGGCTGGTCCGGGGTGAAGAGCTCGGGGAAGTGCCAAGGCCAGAACTTGAGGATGGCTGGAGATGTTGAGGAAGAAGCTCCTCTACTTCTGCACTGTAGTCATCAACATCACCTGAGGAAAAGCAAGGATACCACTGTTTTGATTACTCACGGATTTCTTTTTCACCTTAAGCCGTAAAGGGTTAAAATACACATCCAAAACATAACACTAACATTATGACACTGCAAACATACACTAATTAAACATGCAAGTATGTATAAAAATTTGTACGGATCAAACTAGAATTCGTATAACTGCTCTTACACAAACATATGAAGATAGCTGCATCTCGGAGCAAGGAGCTGCCAGGGGTGACTAACCACTTGGAGCTCGGCTCTCATCGCGTTCTCTCTCTCACTGCAAGGCTGGCAGTGCTGGCCGACTCAACCCATCCATCACGCTCTCCCCAGGCACCAGAGACCCTCTTTAGTTTAACTGAGGACCAGTTCTACCCTGAGGTACCTTCATCTCCACCAACCCTCAAGGATGAATCACCTGGGTCAGAGTGTCTCCTTGCAACCTAATTCCAAATCCAGAACACTAATCTCATAATCCTGAATAAAAGTCCTATTTTTTTTCGGGCTATGCCATCAGGAATTTCTGTAACACCCTCTACCCCCAACTCAGTGGAGAAATCTCCAACCTCCACCCTTCAGTCTCTTGAACCCATTCATCAAGGACCAGAGAGTAAAGTGGTGAGCGGGGTCCCACCACCTTCTGTGTGACATCCAAGTCCATGTGGATAACACATTCAACAATATAAACAGCCCGGTCCTGTTGGTGTTTTTTTTTTTTTGTTTTTTGTTTTTTGTTTTTTTTTTTTGACAGGCAGAGTGGACAGTGAGAGAGAGAGACAGAGAGAAAGGTCTTCCTTTACCGTTGGTTCACCCTCCAATGGCCACTGTGGCCAGCGCGCTGCGCTGCACCACGCTGATCCAAAGCCAGGAGCCAGGTGCTTCTCCTGGTCTCCCATGCAAGTGCAGGGCCCAAGCACTTGGGCCATCCTCCTCTGCACTCCCAGGCCACAGCAGAGAGCTGGACTGGAAGAGGAGCAACCGGGACAGAATCCGGTGCCCCGACTGGGACAAGAACCGGTGTGCCGGTGCCGCAAGGCAGAGGATTAGCCTATTGAGCTGCTGCGCCAGCCCCTGGTCCTGTCCTTGAACTCACCTCCACTTCCAACACACACCGTTGAGAGCTGCATACCTTCTGAAATATTAAATCAAACACTTCAGTCTGACCAGCACTCCCAGCTTCCCAGGTTCTCTCTCTCACTTACTCCTTTTGATTTCCTCAGGACACAAGGCTTGCGCACGCTCATTTAACCCCTGCCTTTTCTTGGCACCTAGCTCCAGTCTGCAGTTGTTCACCTCAACATCTCCTCAGTTGCACTATCCTTCCGTAGCGTTCGCTTGACAACTCTCCAACCCTGCACTGATCCCACGGGTTCTTTTTGTTGTGCTTTATCTTTAGGCCTTTCCATCATCACACTGAGCCTGCTCACTGCTGCTGCTGCAGAACCCACACAGTCCTGATGACCGCAGCCAGCTCACTTCTGTGGTTTTCAGTCTCTTCCGGGCTCCCAAAGACGCCTGACGAGTCCATGGTCTCCTCACCCCGGCTCCTCAGGAGCTTTATCCTGAAGCTTCTCACCTCTCCTGAAACTGAGCACCGCACGCCTGCAGACCACTCCAGCGCTTCACCTGGGAAGACAACTCCCCCTTCGGCATTCTCCCACGCTGCAGTCTGATCACAGAGCTGGCCCTCGGGTCTCTGTGGATGCAACGAACGGGGTCCCCCCTCCCCAGCTTTCCCAGTGACCTCGCTCTATTATCCCACCCTGCTGTCCCCCCACCATCAGGCTTTCCTTTCAATACTAAGTATTCTGAAGCCTCCACTTAAAAACAGCCAGCAGCGGTCTCCAATCTCGCTGGACAACTGCCTCTTTCTATCTCTCCCATCTCAGTCAAGCTTCCTTCAAACTTGTGGACATTCCCTCTACTTCACCATCCATTCATATCAGATTACTCATCCGGCTTTATCATTCTACTCAAAGTCCTCTCACGACCGACACTAACAGCGTCCCTCCGTGTTATTCAATCAGGACAAGCTCTGTCCTCTCTCCTCCTCTCTCTGTGGTACAGACACCACTGACCACTCCTTACTCGCTATGCTTTTGTTTCTTAATTATAAGCCACAAGATTTTCCTAGCTTTTTTACATTTCTGATTCCTTCTCACTTTCCTTTGATGGGGCAGCAGTCTTCTGCCTATCATTAAACTGATGCTCCATATCCAGTCCCAGGCCTCTGTGTTCCTCCATATTGGAGTTGTTCTTTCCTGTCTCTATACGATGCTACCAGCCAAAGTAATGCATGCCCAGGACACACTGCCATATTAGTTGCCTGGGAGGTCCAGAGCACTCTTCTGAGCGGCAGACCTCTATCTCCAACGTGACTTCTGGACTCGATGACTTCACCAACATCTCAGAGCCAACATGTTCCATCCCACACCTGCTCCTCCCCTGACCCTTTTTCCTTCCTTCACTCCCTCACAAACACACCTGCACAATCAATTTTGATCTCTCTCCCCCCGGGGCTTGTGCATATGACTGCTCCCTGAGTCTAAAATCCATTTCTCCCTCAGCCTTCAGATTCTCAATGTAACTTCCAATTCCTCTGGGGAAAACCTAGCTAACTTTCCAGTCAGGTTAAGCAACTTTCTCCTGAACCACCACCGTCCCATTCATTATTGCAACAGTGAAACTTAATTCTAAGAGTCTGCTTACTTGTGTAGAGCATTCACTAAGCTGTGTGTTCTGGGAGGGCAAAGATCACAGCTCTTGAATTTCCTGCACCTAACACAGACCTGGGACATTAAAGGGTGCTATATAAACACATGTGACCTAGATAAATAATGAACAGAGGATGCGAAATGAGACATTCTTGCTAGATGTTCAACTCTTAAATGTGATACACAGCTGTTCAGGGTAGCACAATATGATACATGACCACTCTATAAACTTAGGTGTGCATTTTAAGGAAAAATATGCTAGAATAAAATAGCATATAGCATCAGAAAGCAAGTACATTTTAAATAATGTTTAAAGAAATTATTGTATGTGGATGACTTGTCCCAAATTCTAAACTTCAAATGGTAACACTTATATGGATGGATTCAGTTTCAAATGTACATTCCTAGCCACTCTGAATATCCATAAATTATCATAAAACATATGTTCTTTTGTAGAAATTATTTCAAATTCATTTCTGCTGTGAGAACATCCACTTGGAACTTTTTTTCTAACCTTAGTTGTAACTATTGGGACCAAACATAACATGTGTGAAGGTCTTTTAATATTTGAGTGACACAATTACAAATATAATTAAGTAAAAGCAAAATAAAAATAATATGATGCAAAAACAAATCCTAATTAATACTGCTATGTGTGTCCCAAAAAGAAGGAGAAAGATAAACATGGATACTCAGACTTTACTGATGGGCAGTTATTACAGAAGTAAATGTGTTTACTAAACAAACCTTCCATGTCGAAATCTGTTGTGACCTCTGCATCTTCACCAAGCAGGGTAGAACTTGTTGATGTTGGCAAAGCAATGCTAATTTTCTCTAGACTCATTTCTTCTTCCAAATTTTTGATCCAGTCTGGACTTTTTAAAGTAATAGTTATAGTCCGATTCAATAACTAGTTAAGTAAAAGACATATAAAATAAAAATTCATCAACAAGAAAATTAACTATTTTGAAATTAAAGAGCTTCCTTAGTCATAAAGGTACACAGACAGCTTACTTAGTTGGACTTGATTCAATGTAATTCATTCACATATACTAAATTTTTACATGGTTGGAAGACTGTTCCAAATTCCCCCTTAAAAGACTGTAGTACTACATAAAGGTCTTCTTTTCTAAAATGTACAGATTCAAATTCCCTTTACAATAGTCAGCATTTCTTCCTGGCCAGATGTAAATTTACCAACAACTCTGCTGCGTAATTTTATACTTCCTTTGACTTTATCCCACAGATTAAATAATTACTCCCACATGAAACTACCATAGAAGAGCCAGTAGAAAATCTTTAAAATAAATGTCCTATTCATTCGGTCCTTGTTGCTATACTGTCAGCTGCTACATGCTGACTATACAGTTTTGGCATTTCAAATGTCAGAAGAATATGGAGAGAATTGAAGACCATTTTACATGTTAATAATCATTCTGAAAACAGAATGACTGCTACCTGTGAAACTAGCACTCTGTCTTTCCTATAAATTTGCGTGACTTTTACATTGAAGTATAATCTAAAACAAATGACACAAACTCCTTAGTTAAAGATAAAAAGATTATGTGCTAGGAGGAAGTTCTCATTTAAAACTTGGACTATGAAAACAATTATCCACTACCAATTAGGACATTAGGTGGTAGACAACCCCAAGCATGGTATAATTTGGTAAAACCTTTCTGAAGGACAATCTGCTACAAGTACCAAAATTTAATATGCCTATATTCTTTGACACACTAAATTTTCATTTAGGAATTTAACCTAAAGAATGAGACAACCCTGAAATGTATGGGTACACAGCAGTTCCCTGGGATACTGGTTTTAAGATAACTAAAAATTGGCCGGTGCCGTGGCTCAATAGGCTAATCCTCCGCCTGCAGCGCTGGCACCTTGGGTTCTAGTCCCGGTCGCTCCTCTTCCTGTCCAGCTCTCTGCTATGGCCCAGGAGTGCAGTGGAGGATGGCCCAAGTCCTTGGGCCCTGCACCTGCATGGGAGACCAGGAGAAGCACCTGGCTCCTGCCTTCGGATCAGTGCAGTGCGCCAGCCACAGCGGCTATTGAGGGGTGAACCAACGGAAAAGGAAGACCTTTCTCTCTGTCTCTCTCTCACTGTCCACTCTGCCTGTTCAAAAAAAAGATAATTAAAAATTGGTGCCTGCAGCCCATATGGGCACCAGTATGAGTCCAATTCAGCTCCATGCTAACATTCCTGGGAAAGCAGGGGAGGATGGCCCAAGGATTTGGGCCCCTGCACTCACCTGGGAGACCTGGAAAAAGCTCCTGGCTCCTGGCTTCAGATCAGCCCAGCTCCAGCCATCACGGCTATTTTGGGGGTGAACCAGTGAAGGAAGAACTTTCTCTGTCTCTCCCTCTCTCTCTTAGTCTGCCTCTCAAATAAATCTTTTTTTTAAAAAAAGGTAACTAAAAATTAAAAACAATCTAGATGTGTACTAATAGGAGTCTGGTTAAATAAATTATACATTATTCAGATAATGAAACTCATACAGCCATTAAAAATAATACATTTGTTTGCATGGAAAGATGTCCATGATATACTACTCTCAAGTAAAGAGGTAGTAAGAAAACATTTTTTATGACTTGGCCTCATTTGTGTCTGTGAATGTAAGTGTGTACACGTGTATCACATTTGTGTGAATACATACATATATATGTATGTATGCAGACTCCCACTTGTATTAATATATGCATGTGCTTACACGAAGGTTCGCAGAAATTACTTCATGGCAGGATAGGGAGTGGTCTTTTACTAAAAAAAATTTTTTTCTGAAATTCTTGATTTGTCTTTTTTATAAAGATTTCTTTTTTTTAAAAAAGATTGTTTATTTACTCAAAAGAGAATTCCAGAGAGAGAGAGAGAGATCTCCTATGGCTGGTTCATTCCCCAAATGGCCACAACAGCCTAGGCAGGGCCAGCCAAAGCCAGGAGCCAGACACTCCACCTGGGTCTCACACACAGGTGGCCGGGTCCAAGTACTTGAGCTATCATCTATTGCCTCCCCAGGCAAGCTAGCAGGAAGCCGGACTGGCAGCACAGCAGCCAGGATTTGACCCCGCACGCTGACACGGGATGCTGGTACTGCAAGTGGTGGCTTAACACATGCACAAAGCCGGCCCTTCCTGATTTACTTTTGAATGAGCATATGAGTATTACATTCAGGAAAACAAACAAAATCTATTTAAAAGCAATAGCCTTGGGCCGGTGCCGCGGCTCACTTGGCTAATCCTCCACCTGCGGTGCCGGCACAACAGGTTCTAGTCCCGGTTGGGGCGTCAGATTCTGTCCCGGTTGCCCCTCTTCCAGGCCAGCTCTCTGCTGTGGCCCGGGAAGGCAGTGGAGGATGGCCCAAGTCCCTGGGCCCTGCACCCGCATGGGAGACCAGGAGGAAGCACCTGGCTCCTGATCAGCGCAGTGCACTGGCCATAGCGGCCATTTAGGGGGTGAATCAACGGAAAAGGAAGACTTTTCTCTCTGTCTCTAACTCTGCCTGTCAAAAAAAAAAAAAAAAAAAAAAAGCAATATCCATGTATAGATTTTTCTCCAAGAACCTGAAGTAACATGACAGATGAGGCAGTTTAGGAAAATCCTCACAGAGTTGCCCAACATTGGAGAAATTAGGTAGGGTTATAAAACGGCCTATCTATTAACCATATACTTAGACATTTAGTATTCATTTAGAAGAATTTAGAAATATAAATAGACGCAGAAAAAAGACAGAAGAAGCACTGTGAAGAATAAAAGTATTTACGGATGTAAATTTTTGCCATAAATATGATTTTAGGTCAGGAATAGTTCCAAGGATTAAAAATAACTCAATAGGCTAGATTTGTTATCTATGAGAATGATTTTATTTATGCTTGAAAAAGGTAACTGGTACCATGACCCAAGCCAATAAAACAAGTTCCTAAGAAAAATGAGCACCTCCTCCATTACTTTCTCATAAAGAAAGCTTTTCCTCATTTGCTAGAAATCTGCCCTACTATCTACATTTGAGCCAGAATATCAACTCCAGTTAAAAATGTAAAACTTTTTATATCATAATAGAAACCAAATTAGGTGGTAAACATGCTTTCTTCTTAATCTGCATCAATGGTTAATATCTCTAGGGAGGGATCAAAATAACCCTAGGCCAGTCAGAAATCTAGCTTAAATAAAAAATATTAAAAAATTTCTCCGGCATACCAGAGGTTTTGTATCCTCTCTAACTGAAAATGCATTTAGATGATCTTGCTGCATGTCTAAAGATACATAATCACCAGAAATTTAATTTTAAAATGGTTCAGAACACAAAAAATGCTATTTTACCTCTTTCCCGTTTAAGCTCAGAGCACTCAAGGCAGAACTTCCCTCCAAAAACGTAACCCACATCTTATCTTCTACAAACCTGAAAAGAGAAAAGTGGGAAAAAACAAAGACAGGATTACACGCCAGGCACAGCCAGTCCAGTGCTCTGTGATTAGCGGGGGCCTGTGAAAGCAGAAGAGCGAGAGCGGCTGGACCAGTGGTGGCCTCGAGAGGGCGCTCTTCCCGTAGCAGTGTTCCAATTCCAATTCTTTTCAAACACTATGCCAAGAAAACCAGAAGGAATGGGCCGGTGTATCTCCATTTGTGATCACTGTTAATCCAACCCAAGCCCACATTTCACTGGCAAGGAAACCAGGAACACGGTTAAGAGACTTGCTCAAAGTGGCCTTAAAAGGAAAATAAGTAACAGGGCTAGCATACAAGTCTCCCTCCAGTACTATGTATTCTCGCCATTTCAATGACTTCTCCGAAGGAAATGTCTTTTGATCAAGGACAATAACAAGGAGTTCTCAGTAAAAATGCCAGAGAGTAGTCAATGGCAAGATATTTACTCTCTGGAGAGTTCAATGGTCTTTGGCATAAATCTAAGTTTATACTTCTGAAATAAGAGGTCCCCAGAGGAAGGGGGGGATTAGAACAAGTTTTGAAGAACATGGTCTCTGATTTGTAATAAGGTCATCACACAGAAAGTAATAACAGATTAGAATGTTAGAAGTTTTATTAACAGAAAAAATTTTGTATTTGAACCACTCACAACTGCATAAACAAGGTTAGAAATCATTGCTGGTTTTTCAAAGATGAGAAAGGGAAAACCTGCATACACACTCATTCTCTCTCATCAGAATTCAAAAATAGCAATTATGGAAACAGAAAGGAAAAGTTCAAAAATCAAAATGTGTACAAGCATTTCACCCTGTTTAAATCAATGAAATCCATAATCACTCCAATGTAACCAAGATAACTCACTCAATTTCTCTGACATAAAGTTATGAAGTTGCACAATGCTACATATCATTTGAAGTACACAGGACATCACTCTTAACTAAATACCATAAAGGAATCTTCCTCAGTCCTCTCACCCAATTACCAATGTGCCCCTTATACATTTCTAACTTCAACAAGGGATTCTTGCCCTCGCATCTGTAGATTTATGTAGGTCCTACTGGAAGCTGAATTTTCTTCCCACTTCCATTCACTAGAGCAAAAAGTTCTAGAGTTTTTTCCTTAATTAATATAAACATCTGTATGCATCTAAATTTGTCCCATCCACATTTCCAGTGGATTACAGACTTCAGTCACCCCTTAACAGTTGTCTTACTCTAGTAAGATAGTCATCTTATCCTTATTTACTTTTTTTAAAAGATTTTTTCATTTATTTGAAAGACAGAGAGAGAGGGAGGAGGAGAGGTAGGACAGGGGGAGAGATCTTCCATCTGCTGGCTCACTCCCAAATGGCCATAAAGGCCAGGCCCAAAGCTAGCAGCCCAGAACTCCATCTGGGTCTCCCATGCGGATGGCAGGGCCCCAAGTCCTTGGGCCACCGTCTACCGTTTTCCCAGGAGTAATGAGCAGGAAGCTGAACTGGAAGTGGAGAAGCTGGGACTTGAACTGCCACTCAAATATGAGATACCAGCGACACAGATAGGGGCAACTTAATCCACTGGACCACAAAGGCTTCTTTTCCAAGTTGGAAAGTGTAAAACTGGAGAGTGTAAAACTAGAATATATCAGGTGTGGAAATAACACACAATTATAAACTTCTCTGTTAATTCCACTTTCTATGAAGTTAAAAAATTTTTTAACTTGTTTGAGAGAGAAAGAGAGAGACAGAGTTAGTTCCCAACTGCCAGCCCACAATGGCCTGGGCTAACGCTGGGAGGCAGGAAGGCATTCAAGTCTCCCAGGTGGGTGGGCAGGAATCAGATTACTGGAGCCATCACCACTGCCTCCGAAGAGTCTGCATAGGAAGGAAGCTGGAGCCAGGAATCGAACCCGGATACTTCACCATGATACGCTAGCATCCTGACCTGCCTGCTCCCTGGACAGCTTTATATTAGAGGAATGTCTTGTTTTCTTAGAATACTTAACGCTAGTAATGACAGGCATTTTGGCTCTACTTTAACCAAGTTCTTAAGAGCCTGGGTTATAAAGAGACGGACAGGTCTCCTGATTCTTCCTAGCTCAGTGCTGTATTTTGCATTTGCTCAAGAAGACACTTATCTGCTCCCCTGCTGCCTACTCACACAGTCCCCCATGATGTTTCTGATGGCTTGGCATTTCAGTATTTGGCAAAGCTTACTGTCATCTGTAAGCCTGGAAATTTCATTATGTACTTCTTAGAGGCTTAAGATTTTGGAAATTTTTTGTTCTGTTTCATTTTAAAGCTTTGGGATAGATCATGGTCAAAAGAATCTGAGAGAAGTCTAAGTACAACTTCTCCATTTGCTCGCTTTCTGAAAGCACTGAAGGTGTCTTAGGCATGATGGTCACCCTACAGAAACCATACAATATGAATTCTGCGTAGGGTCTAGGGAAGCCATCAGACACCTGCAGATTTTTCCACATAGATTATACTCAGGAGTCACATCTTCAGCTTCTCCTCTACTCTTCTACAGTTCCCAGTACAGAGATTTTTCCAAATACTTAATAAAAGATATCGAAATAAGCAATGAACTGCACAGAAAGGAATCGAATTGTACCTCTTTCCCTGGGAAATTCAAACACACACACATCATTCTCTCAAAATGACTGCACACATGGATCAGAACATTTCCAAAACAAGGGAAGAGGCATCTGGTTCTGCAAAAGGCAGATGGTCACGTCAAGGAGGGAAATCAAAACCAGAATGGATGACCCTGACTGTGCATCACATTTCTGCTGGACAGATATGAAACATACTTCAAATGACTTAAAACAGTGAGTTTCCTAAATCAGCAGCAGAAAAGTCACTTTATTTCTACCTCTCCGTAAAAAGAAAAAATAGCAAAACAGATTCTTCTTCTTGTAGGGTTTTGTTGCGTGTTATATTGTACAGGAATCTTGAAAGATCGAATCTAAATTTGCACATATTTGTCTTTAATTGTTCATATGGAGTTTACTATCCAATTTATGATTTTTTTCTTTAGATTGGAAATAAACTCATTCTATTTTAATGCTAAGTAAGGTGACTTCTAGTAATTTTATTGTTTTATGAGTCATGGCTTTTTTAGATACTTTACTTACCTTATGAGTATAACTTCACCAAAATTTGCAAACTGCTGCAGAAGTTCATCAATCAAAGCATCATCAAAAAAATTATTTTCTGGTAAAGAACTTTTGATTGAGACCAATACTGTACCATCTGGTGGACCTTGAACTGCAATTACTTCTTTATAAATGTTTTGCCTTTCTTCGGCTTCAACTTCAAATATATCTATATCAATCAGAGCAACAACAGGCCTTAAAGCATAAAGAAGACGGACATGTTAGAAACGTTTTTAAAAGAACATATTTCAACAAATGTAAGCACCATGAGAAATAGCAAGACTTTTTAAACCTGTGGTCAGAAGTCTTCAGCTCAGCTCTCCCATAGTGCAGCAAAGTGCCAGGAGTCCACGTGTAGAGGATTTTGCTTTCATCTTGAAAACTAGCATTTAGAAGATCTAAGTCTTCAGCTGCAGTCAGAATAAAAGAAAACACAAGAAAAGTCATATGAGCAGGACAGATGCTGTGGCACAAACAGGTGTCTCCCAGGGCTGGCAGTTACGCTAACCGATACTCTCCCAAACACCCACATTGGGGGACTTGGATTCCATTCCTGGCTCCAGCTCTTATCTCCAGCTTCCTGCTAATGCAGGAGGCAGTGCTGATGGCTCAAGCAGTTTGGTTGCTGCCACTCACATGGGAGTTCTGGACAGTGTTTGTGGCTCCTGGTTCCAGTGCCAGAACAGCCCCAGCTGTTGTGGACATGTGGGGAGTGAAGCAGTAGAAAAGTATGCTCTGTATCTGCCTCTCAAACAATTTTTTTCATTAAAAAAACAAAAATAGGTAACATCTTCCTTTCATTGGCTTCAGCTATCTGAAGCTAGTATACCAGGTATACTTGTTAATAGACAGGCAATTTAGTTTAAACTAAAAAGGGTTTTGGTAAAATTACCATTTTTTTTACTTAGGAAAAACTATGGTGTGGTTTTACTTCTGAGATTATTTAAAGGCCTGTGATCAAATAGTGCTTTTTTTTTTTTTTTTTTTTTTTTAAGAAATTTTGTTCAGGGGCCTGTGACAATAGAGGGTTAAGTCTCTGTCTGCAGTGCTAGCATCCCATATGGGTGTCACTTCCGATCCAGCTCCCTAATGAGCATGGGATAGCAGTAGAGGATGGCCCAAGTGTTTGGGCCCCTGCACCCACGTGGAAGACCCAGAAGAAGCTCCTGGCTCCTGGCTTCAGGTTGACTAAGCTCCAGCCATTTGGGGAGTGAACTAGTGGATGGAAGATTCTCTTTCTCTCTGTATCACTACATTTCACTTTCAAAATAGATGAAAAAAAAAATTTGTTTATTCGAAACACAGACTGACAAGGGGAAAGGAAGGAATCCAGAGAGAAAGGAAGAAAGGGAGATCTTCCATCAGCTGGTTCACTCTCTAAATGGCCACAGTGGCTAGGGCTGGGTCAGGGCTAAGCCAGAGAACTGGGACTCCTTCTGGGTCTCCTATGTGGGCGGCAGCAGAACAGGTATCTGGGCCATCTTCTGCTGTTTTCCCAGGTGCATCAGCAAGGAGCTGGATCCGAAGTGGAGAAGACAGCACTTGAACCGGCACTCGCATGGTATGCCACCATTGTAGGTGGCAGCCTATGGCTATGTCACAACATCGGCCCCCCAAATTGTGTTTTTTTTTTAAAGATTTATTTTATTTATATGAAAGTCAGAGCTACACAGAGAGAGGAGAGGTAGGGAGAGAGGGAGAGCGAGAGAGGAGAGGAAGAGGGAGAGGGGTAGGGAGAGGGAGAGGGAGAGGGGGAGAGGAGGAGAGAGAGAGAGAAAGAGAGGTCTTCCATCCGTTGGTTCATTCCCCAGATGGCCGCAACGGCCAGAGCTGCACTGATCTGAAGCCAGGAACCAGGAGCTTCTTCCAGGTCTCCCACGCAGGTGCAGGAGTTCAAGCACTTGGGCCATCCTCTACTGCTATCAAGGCCATAGCAGAGAGCTGGATTGAAAGAGGAGCAGCTGGGACTCGAACTGGCACACAGATGGGCTGCTGGCATTTCAGGCCAGGGCTTTAACCCACTGCGGCACAGCACTGGCCCAACCAAATAATGTTTTATAAATAATTTCATAGGCCATGGTTCTTCAAAATATACATAAACTACTTCGGTTTTTCTAGTTAAAAACCTGAATTAGCATTCAATTGAAAAGCTGATGAAAATGTTTCCTTGTTTCTCTATATGAAATTATATTACTGTCAACAGATTGAAAAATTAAGTTATTATGAAGATTTGAAAATATTTTAAAACTATTAATTTGTTCTATTCTAGTCAATCATTGTTGAAAGAAAAGTAGGTCTCTTATTTGATGTTTATATCATTCCCTTCTTCTTCATAAATGTTGCATTAATTCACTAAAACAATGAAGCCTGTTTCCAAACCTGATCTATCAAAAGGCCACTTCCTCCTTCTCCAGAGGACACGATCTGTCCACGCAGGGGTACGGCACTTCTCACTGGTATCATAGTCATCAGAAAACAAATCATATTTGTATGTCGGAGCAAAGGTAACTTTTCCCTCTAAAAATCCTCTGAAAATCTAAAATAAACATACACAAAGTAATTTCAAAATCCAAAAAAGTTCTGTTTTCATTCACTGTCTATTAAGTGCTGGATGTTCTCAGATAAAATCTGCATGCATCTAAGGGACACTTCTAATTGAATGAAATGAAGCTTAAAAAAAACCCAAGATATAACCTTTATCATATCACTTATTGTCAATTAAACAAACACTAAAACATGAATAAGGAAATTCTCCCTGACCTTTGAGCTACATGAGACATTTAGAACTGTTTGAGATTTTGGAAATCATGTAGCTTGGCATCTTATTATTCTCAAATAGGAGCTGAGATCTAAAAAAATTAAGTGGTGCTCAAAATATTAGATTTTAAGTTAGATGATCCCCAGGAATTGTACCAAGTGGCCTCCAATCACCTTCTAAAATATTTTTAAAGTCAATTCTCCCAAAATTTCAAGTCTTACGTTTTAAGAAGTAAGTTTTTGAAAGGCAGATGATCTGAGAAACAAAACAAAAAAAGATTGCCACAGGATCTTAAACCAGACTCCAAACATCCCTCAAGACTGATTCTAAACTATCAGCCCCCCTCCAAAATAAACAAAAGCTATTTGAAAGCGAATCTTATACAAACATATTTTTCATGGGACTTGTTCTGTGTCTGCCTTTTTTTGATTTTAAGGAAAGGTAATTCCCTGTTAACCTTTATATTGTATATTTACAATATACAATAGACTTCAAGAAATAAAAAAAATAACATCTGCTTTATGTTTAACAACCAAAATCCTCTTCAGAGCAAGTATCCTCTCAAGTACGTATATACCTGCCCAGCATTTTTCTGATTGATAAGTTGATCTCCTGCTATCAGAGAATCCCAATTTTGCTGTCTTATGAGCTCTTTAACTTCTTCATTGGGGAGATCGATTCGATAGTTGAAATCACCACACCAAAACACGTAGTCATGGGAAAATAGCATCCTTCCCTGGAAGTATTAAGATAGAATTTTAAATTCAAAGCAATTCATGCTTTACAACTATTTCTTTGCCTCACATATGCTTGCCTCCCCTCCACACCCTGTTCATTTAACAACAGCAGTAACATACAAAATAACTATGTAGGTGAATACTATTGCTATGTTTAGGAGATACCTTAAAATTTCAAAATCCCAGATTTAGAATTTGGAGAAAATTAAAATAAAATTTATCGTCAAGAACAAACAGCAAGAATTTACCATAGGAAAACTCAATTTTCGTGCTATTTCTATAAAATCTTCATTTCTTTCTTTGACTTGTGACTGCCCTGCAGCAAAGTGGCTACAGACAAAGCAAAGGCTGGTTGTATGGAACAGCATTCGGATTGCAACTGCTCCCTTATTTCCAGTTGCACCTCCCATTCCAGTCTTCACAGTATCAACTGCAACATCCCTTTAAAACAAATAATTCTAAATCAAAGACTGGAAATTTCGACAGTTTCACCTATACGTTAGTCAAGAATATACATAATCGCATACTATATATTATATGGCACTTTTCATACAGCTCTATGAAGTCATCCAGTGAAGCTATTGGTGACTCTTCAAAAACACGTTTTAAAGCAAGAACTAGAGTGAATGTTTCTCTTAATCAACAAACAGTTTAAACCTTCTTCTTATTAATGACAGAAAGCAGCCTCAGAGAGCGCTGGCTCACTGACCTGATAAACGGAGCATGCTGTGGTCTGATAAAGACGAACAGGCAGACGCCCACCAACTGCTCGGAAGCCAGCAGCACATACTTGTTGTCTCTGGAGATTGTCTTCTGAAGCTCCACAGCCCAGAGCTTCTGATTTGTTGTGCTACCAGAACATATTAGAAGGGGAATCTTTAAAAATATATAGACTACAATAGCCTATTTTATAAGACAATGTCAATGATACGTTTATCAACTCAAATTTCCTAAGACTGTGAAATCTTCGGGCAGGCTGTTTTTGCTTGTTTCCTTTAAAAAGAAAAACCCAAAATTTATCTAAAAGAATACCACACTCCAAAACCTAACTTACTGGACCTTTAGAAAAAATATTGAGCAGAGCTGGCGCTGTGGCATAGCAGGTAAAGCTACCACCTGCAGTGCCAGCATCCCATATGGGCACCATTTCGAGTCCCGGCTGCTCCACTTCCTATCCAACTCCCTGCTAATCTGCCTGGGAAGGCAGCAGAAGAAGGCCCAAGTCTTTGGGCCCCTGCACCCATGTGGGAGACCTGGAAGAAGCTCCTGGCTTCGGATTGGCACAGCTCCAGCCGTTGCGGCCAATTGGGGAGTGAACCAGCGGATGGAAGTCCTCTCTCCCTCTCTCTCTGCATCTGCCTCTCTGTAATTCTGTCTTTCAAATAAATAAAATAAATCTTTAAAAAAAAAAAAAAGAAAATGACACTTTCATCACTTTCTTAAGGACCCTCTCAAGTCATTCCCTTGATGATTCCATTTAAAACTGTTATTGTCTCCCCACCTCCACAGCTCTCATCCCTTTACTGCTATTTATTTTCCATTGTATTTTTCTAAAATGTTCTATAATTTGCTTACTTTAGTTATTGCTAATTGTCTTTTTCCTTTTAAAATGACACAAAATACAGGCAACTGCTCAAATTTAAAAGCAAGCACACTTTGGTAGAATAAAACACTTTAAAGATTTAAGTTTCATTCATATAATTTGTACTTGCAATATGGATTTAGAGAAACAGTTCTCCAAAGTGATCTTGGGACATCCCTGAGGAGACCAAAACCTATGTGGTTGAAATTATTTTATATACTACTAAGCCACTTCATTGTGTTGACTGCCATGTGCACTGACGGCATAAAAGCTATAATGGATAAAGTGCTGAGGCCTTCACTTGAATTGAGGAAGTAAACTATACTCACTGTATTATTATACAGTTATTATTATACAGTTATTATACAGCTGTTATTATTAAAAAGTTATCATAGGCCGGCACCGTGGCTTAACAGGCTAATCCTCCGCCTTGCGGCGCTGGCACACCAGGTTCTAGTCCCGGTCGGGGCGCCGGAATCTATCCTGGTTGCCCCTCTTTCAGACCAGCTCTCTGCTATGGCCCAGGAAGGCAGTGGAGGATGGCCCAAGTGCTTGGGCCCTGCACCTGCATGGGAGACCAGGAGAAGCACCTGGCTCCTGGCTTCGGATCGGCGAGGTGCGCCGGCCGCAGCGGCCATTG
This sequence comes from Lepus europaeus, assembly GCF_033115175.1. Lineage (NCBI taxonomy): Eukaryota > Metazoa > Chordata > Mammalia > Lagomorpha > Leporidae > Lepus > Lepus europaeus. The sequence goes on along the minus strand of NC_084828.1, from coordinate 12,377,233 downwards.
GAGGGTGAACCAACGGCAAAAAGGAAGATACTTCTCTCTGTCTCTCTCTCTCTCACTATCCACTCTGCCTGCCAAAAAAAAAAAAAAGTTATCATAATGTTACTGCCATGTTCTTGGAGGAAAAAAAATGCCATTTTACTTAAGAATGTCCATGATGAAACAATAAATATTAATTTTTATCAAAGCTCAACCCCTGAGTCAAATCCTTTTCTATTCTCTGATGAATGGGAAATATATACAAAGCACTTCTGTTGCAGACTAAAGTACTATCATCTCAAGGAAAGCAAAACATGTAATCCTTTGAGTTGTGAGCTGAACTGGGACTTTTTCTATGGAATACAATTTTTCCTTGAAAGAAATAATGACCATAATTATTCGGTTAGGCTATTTTGTAGACATTTTTCAACTGCGTCTGTGTCTTAAAAAAAAAAAAAAAACAAACCAGAAACAAAACAGTCAAGAGTATTTGTTTCCCATAATAAATCTTGAGTTTTCAAGCAAAATATAGTGTTTTGGACAACTACAGTCTTCTAGCATGATCTTTACAGAGTCCAAATATAATTTTTTTATGAGATGAGGAATGATATTAACCAATATGATATTCTGATATTGTGTAATATGATTTGTCAAAATTTGTAAGATCTACAAAACTCAGTGACAATTTCCAAATGACCAAAACATAATGTTACAAAATTGTGCAATGGCAAAAGACCAGTGAATTTTAGTATAACAGAGCACAAAAAGTTCACCAATATGGTTTCAGATTCCATCCTGCAACTAACCTTTAAACTACTATCAGTTGTAGTTTTGTTGTAGTATCAGAAAAGAAATATACTTAAAGCCTACGAAAATAGTTCCTTTTCCAATTATTTATTTATGTGACTTTTCTCCATATAGTTCAAAACAACACATTACAACAGATAGGCACAGAAGCAGATGTAAGAATCCCGTTTTCGAGGTCAGCGTTACGGCACAACAGGTTAAGCTACTGCTTGAGAAACTGGCATTCCATATTGGAGTGTCAGTTCAAGACTTGGCTGCTCCACTTCCGATCCAGCTCCCTGCTAATTGTGCTTGGGAAGGTAGTGGAAGATGGTCCAAGTATTTGGGCCACTACCACCCATGTGGAAGAACCAGATGGGAGCTCCTGGCTCCTGGCTTCAGCCTGGTCCAGCCCCAGCTGTTGTGGCCACTGGGGAGTGAACCAGCAGATGGAAGATCCTTCTCTCCTTCTCTCACTCTACTTTTCAAATATATAAATAAATCTTAAAAAAAAAATCCAGCTGTCTTAATCCAGACATTAAAAAATTTATAAAACTAAGAAACAATGTCACGCTTTCAGTACATTTTTATTTTATAAAAATATGTTAACATACAATGGGTTTATTATTACTATTTTAAAATAAGTGTTTTCATAATTTTTACTTGCTTATTTGAGAGGTATAGAGACATAAAGAGAAAGACAAAAACAGATCTCTGAGAAGCCCGAATGCCCACAGTGGCCAGGGCTGGGCAGAGGCCAAAGCTGGGAGCCAGGACTTAATACAGGTCTCCCACATGGCTGACAGGAACCATTAATGCTGCCTCCCAAGCTCTGCATTAGCAGGAAACTAGAACCAGTCATCAGTGCTGGGAATGGAACCTACACACTCTGAGGCAGGATGAGAGGGTCTTTACCAAACTGTCTTTATCTCTAAGCTAAACACCCACTCCTGACATTACATGTTTAATTTCTAATTCAACAAACATCAAGAGATACAACTACATTAACAAAAGTTCTTTGGAGAGTCTCAATATTTTTAATAGTGTAGAGAGAGAACTGTTGTTTTATAGTTTATAAGAACTAATAATTATCCTCCAAGTTTCTCAATGAGAATATTGTCTAGTGTATTACTGGGCCAACTTACCTTGCATTTACTATGTTTCCAGCATTCAACTCTACCATTTCTTCAAAACCAATTGCAAATATATCAGTTGGTTTACTTCTTTTATCTACAATTAAGGATCCAAGAAATACTTTTAAATAAGCCTTAGTCAAATGGCGACCCCACCCAATACAACACTAGTTCTCATAAAAATCCAGTTTTGTATTCTGCATTTAACTAAAGTCCTATGAAAGGCAGAAATCTGCAAGTGGGATAAAATTACTTATAAATTTGCTTTCTTTAAGGTATCCTAAGTTTGCTTCTTTAAGATGGTTGTTCTTGAAGACCCTTTAGTTCATTCAGAAATCACTTTGAAAGAACTCTTTATAAAGTTTGTATCATAGACAGCAGATAAACAAATCACTTCTCACAGGCTAAGGGGTATCAAAATTGTGGAGGGGCAAAGGAATTATTCAGAAACGCCAACCTTGAAACTCCTGGATGCCAGCTAGCTTGGGTGCATCGAGAAGCCAGTCAGTGAGCGTCTGATTCTTAAATGCTATGCTGCGAAACTGCTTCCCGCCATTTACATTCCAAGTTCCGACACACACTCGAATTTTCTTGGGCTTTGAATACTTATAGAAATTCTCACACATGCTCTTCAGTACTTTAGAAGATGCTAATAAAAAATAAGACATAACACAATTTCAGTTGCATTAAACCACTTACAAAAATTGATTTTCGTAACTGAGATATGATGTCTAGAAAGCACAATTATTATTACAAGTACATACAAGATACATGCACAGGCACAAAAAAAGATCAGCCTGAATGCAAGGCTCAGCATGAGGCAATTAACCAACACACACACACACACACACACAAGATGACATTAAATATGACAGCCAAAGTAAAAAAACTAATAAAATAACAACAGCAACATAAAACATGCAGATCAAACAGTCCTATTTCAAGGAAATAGTACATTTTATAATGTATGAAACCTAAGAAATGTATTTTTAGGAATATGGCAATTGACTGCCACACAACAGTCATTAAAAGGCTGAAAAATGTATTTTTCCCCAAACAAAAACATTTGAGACTATTTATATTTAAGATTCTACTAATGACAGGTGGCTTTGATGAATAATGGCTTCCTGACAAAAATATAAATTAAGAAAGATAATGACATGTCAGAAAATTAAATCCCTACTAAACGCTTCTCATCTCACTCAGATTAGAAGCCAACGTCCATAACAGTGGCCTGTGAGGCCCTACACGTTCTCTTGTCTCTGTCCTGTTATCCCCATTCACTCCCTCTCAGCCACCGGCCTCCCTGCTTTTTCAAGAAGCCAGGCCTATCCCAACCCAGGGCCTTCGCACTGGCCACACTCTTCCATCACCTCCTTCACGTCTTATTTTCCTGTGAGGCTTCTCTTGACCACCTTATTTAAAACTGCACTCCATCCTAGTCTTCCATTATTCTGTCCTTGATAATTTTTCTCTACAGCACCCATCACATTTAAAAGCTTCCTCAAACCCAAAGTCTAAAATCCAAAATCCAAAATGCTTTGAGTGCCAACATGATGTCCAAAATGTTTCCAATTCTGGAGCATTTTTATTTTAATGTTGTTGATTAGAGATTCTCAGTTGGTGAAGTCTGTGCACAATCCAAACTCTGGTAACTCCAGAATGTAAAGCCCCACTGGCCCCAGCACTTCGAGGAAGGGACACTCACTCTAGATGGTATTTAGTTATCTTGTAACTATATCCTTTCACGAGAATGAAAACTTTGAGGGCAGAAATGTTGGTCTGACAATATCCCTAGTAACAAAAAGACTATATAGTACACAATGGTTGATAATAAATGTTAAAAGAATGAATATTCAATATTTTGAATTCTCAATCTCTGTCTTAAGTATTTTTTGTCTACCACCTATCTAATCCCCTTCTAAACAATGCTGCATCTTGATTAAATTAAATTATTGGCACTTAAATTTGACAGAGTCTGGGGGCCAGTGCTGTGGCACAGCTGGTTAAAGCCCTGGCCTGCAGCCCCAGAATCCCATATGGGCACCGGCTCATGTCCCGGCTGCTCCACTTCCAATCCATCTCCTTGTTAGTGTGCCTGGGAAAGTAACAGAGGATGGCCCAAGTGCTTGGGCCCCTGCCCCTATGTGAGAGATTTGCAAGAAGCTCCTGGCTCCTGGCTTCAGACTGGCTCAGCTCTGGCCGTTGCAGCCATTTGGGAAGTGAAACAGCAGATGAAAGACCTCTCTCTCCGTCTCTACCTCTCTCTGTAACTCTGACTTTCGAATAAATAAAATAAATCTTAAAAAAAAAATTAGAATCTTGGCTGGCGCCGTGGCTTAACAGGCTAATCCTCCGCCTTGCGGCGCCGGCACACCAGGTTCTAGTCCTGGTTGGGGAGCCGGAATCTATCCCGGTTGCCCCTCTTCCAGGCCAACTCTCTGCTATGGCCCGGGAAGGCAGTGGAGGATGGCCCAAGTGCTTGGGCCCTGCACCTGCATGGGAGACCAGGAGAAGCACCTGGCTCCTGGCTTTGGATCAGCGAGATGCGCCGGCCGCAGCGGCCATTGGAGGGTGAACCAACGGCAAAAAGGAAGACCTTTCTCTCTGTCTCTCTCTCTCTCACTATCCACTCTGCCTGTCAAAAAAAAAAAAATTAGTATCTTAACCAGAGCTCAACCTAAAAGCCAGTTAACTGGTAAGAGAAAAAGGAAACCAAAACTACTTTCACATTTTAGCAGTCTTATTTTCTTCTGATATTATTCATTATTTTATGATGCCAAGATATAGCAGTCATGGCTGGCACCGCAGCTCATGAGGCTAATCCTCCACCTGCGGCACCAGCATCCTATATAGGCACCAGTTCTGTCCCGGTTGCCCCTCTTCCAGGCCAGCTCTCTGCTGTGGCCAGGGAGTGCAGTGGAGGATGGCCCAAGTGCTTGGGCCCTGCACCCCATGGGAGACCAGGAGGAAGCACCTGGCTCCTGGCTTCAGATCAGCAGTGCGCCGGCCGTAGCAGCCATCTGGGGGGTGAACCAACGGAGGGAAGACTTTCTTGTCTCTCTCTCTCACTGTCTAACTGCTTGTCAAAAAAAAAAAAAAAAAAAAAAAGATATAGCAGTCACTTGAGGGTGAAATGGGCAAATAGCACCTTAGAATTGTTATGGATATTGTTTCGCCCTTTTCATCCCCTGAAAGAACTGATTCAGATGATAAACACATCCTCCTCAGGGCTCCCAAAGGAGAAATCTAGATTCCTCACCCTCCTGTTACTTGAGATGATTATTACCAGCATGAAAACAGCCCCCACAGTCCATTTTATAGCGACCGACTGACATAAGTCCTATAAGGACAATGCAGCTTAAAAAATTCAGCAGACAATAATGAATGGTGTGAACAAAAGTATGTTGCCATGTTGTAACAAAGTCAGCTTTTACACAGAATAAGAAGGTTAAAAGATGATTCCTAGTTTATTCTTAATTGGTTGGCACCATAATATACTTAAGGAAATAATGAGGCTGTGCTCAAAGAACAGATGTCCATCCCTAAATACCATACCATTTCAGAAAATAGGTTTCATTATGTAACCCAAAAATATATCCAATTGCTCCCTTCCTCTATTCTTCTCAAAGAAAAATCAATGGCTTCTCAAACTTTCAGAACAATAACTGAGCAAAACAAATCTTAAGTGACATCAAATATTAAGGGAAAGAAAAAATGCCATTTTAAGCTGAATTTCTACTTAGAGTTGAGCTGTTGTTCCTTTTGCCACAGATTTGTTTAAAGACACCACAAATCTTGGCCAGAGAATGAACACATGAGATTCAAATGAATACACAGGTCTGATACACAATTCCTCTAAGTTTGTTAGAAATACACTTAATTTTTCTAAGTTTGTTAGAAATCTTGATGCTTTTTAAAGTTACTTCAGATCCAATTTTAGTGCATGTCTAGAGTTACAGAAAATACGTCAATCAAATGTAAGAAAATGATATATTGCTCCTTAAATATTGTGCGCATGAAACACTGTTGAGTAGTCTTAAACACCACAGACAACACTCTGAAATTAATCCAAAATCTCACATGTCGATGTTTTCTATTAGCCTATTAATAGTAAGGTATAACACTAATAATGGTTGGTTAATAAAATACAAAAACAAAATTAAAATTGGCTGAATATCATTAATTGGAATTAAGCACTTGATACAGGATGACGAAAACCAGTATACACTTCCTTCTGAGTGAAGTATTTAATTTTCTCAAATAAAATTTTTTCTCACATTAAAACAAGGTATCAATTTATTCTGCTAGAATCTTACAACAACATGAGAAAGTTTCTACTTACTGGCTTGTGTGTGTGTATGTGTGTGTACAATATCAATTTTAGAAAAAATTTAAAAGTTACTTTTATTTATAGATTGATTTTCTATACTGTACCTGACTGTAATGTCTGTTCAGAAACTATGGATGCATCAAGAAGAAAACAAAGAGTCATTAGTAAAACAACAAGTTACAGTTAAAATCTAGAGTGTTACAACAAAACATCCTTAGAGGGCCTTACTTTTTTAAGTCAATCTGATGACTTTTTTCTGATGGCTGTAGTATACCAATTATAAATAAATATTATAAATAAATGACAATAATTGATAAACACCTTCTACATCTTAGGAAAGTCCTACAGTGACTCAGTTGTCTGACATCTCATAATTAGAAGGTCCCAGGTGTGTGTCTGGCTATTCCTGTTTGTATATGGGGGCACACACATGTGAAGGAGTGGGTAAGCCTATAAATATGAAAACCTAAGAGGCTGGAGGATAGTGAAGACAGCAGATACACTACACAAATCTTTTAGTTTCTTTCTGGGACTTGCCAACTGGTAAGGTCAGTTCAGCTATAATATGACATGCATTCTAAAAACATCACTGTGCGATGCAAAACAGAGCAAATTCCCATAGCCACAAAACCTATGGGAAAATGGGGCAAGGGACACCACACAAAAACTTCACACAAAGAGTGGCGCATCCAAAATAATAGAAGCTCAGCAATATGCATGCTAAATGGATAACAAATGCATGAATACTACAATAAATAAGGCAACTCATCTTGAAAAACAGTGACATCGACTTATAGAAGTGGGCATCAAAAAAAGGGTGTACTTGTAATTATGAATTATGGAAGAAGGGTTATTTGAAAACAGATGGAAAACTGAAACACCAGATGTGGGTGGGAAAGACTCGCAATACACATGAAGGAAGGCAGGGAAGCTATTTCGGGTGTCTACCTGTGTACATGTGTGTGTTTGTATGTTTCTACCACTACACTTCTACACTACACTTGGGTACCATTTTCTGTGTTTAGTTAGTGTTGCTTGCTAGCAAAATCATGCATAAGCTCATGCAAAATTGGCATTATGCTCAAATCGTTCCCTGATACATCAACCACAGTGAAACAGATACCCATTCTCAGAACAAGCATTATAGCAGAACTGACTGTACTGTTTTTTTTAAAGGCATATTTTACAGATAGTAAAATGTGCAGGAAACTAAAAATAACTGATGCTCAGGTGTGAGAATTACTTAGGTCCTTTGTGTCTCCTCTTCTTTCCTTCAACCACTTACTTTCCATTGTTGCTTATTTATGCCTCCACATCAAAGTAGGCACAGGTAGAAAGAGGTGACAAAACACAGATCAGTCAAGTTTCTACTTGTGGAAGTCAGGAAGAAAGCCTGAAGTTGAAAGCAGTAGCTGAGATCAGATTTCATCAGTTTGGTAGGGCTCAGTCCCCCAGCCTACTACTTACTGAGGAACTGGCTGTCACTAACTAGCTGGTGGAATTCTGCACCATGTGGAAGTCTGAAAAGAATCCATGAAAATCTCTGTGACCAAATATTTACCCAAGAGTACATTACTTGATGCAGGAACAATTTTCTCCTACTTGAACAGGGAACACTGAAAGATTAAGATTTGGTTTAGAACTAACAGTGAAATAAACAAAAATGTTCAGAATTTGAAAATTAAAATGAAAAACGTGGAATTGAGATGTCGAATTTATTTTGTCAATTATACCTGGACAAAGCTGGGAAGAGGAAAGAGGTCTCATCTACTAAGTTCTACAGTGAATGCTGAGCTTCTCCAAAGCATGACTTTTATATGGGCTCACTGTCAGGGGAGGTTCAAATTCTTTTGATTTTGATAAAAGACAGACAATGAAAGGTAAAAAAACGATCCTGAAAGTTATCTGCTCATGTCAAATATTAAAATTGATAATAGTGGTTAGTGTTCAATCACATGCATTACTTGAAATTATTAATATGACTTAATGCTTATTTAAGCAATTAACAATTAAAAGACCAAATTAAACTTTTGGGGAAGTGATCAGAATAATAAATATAGGTATTGGTTTTTTCAATAAAGCATTTTTCTACATAATTAGATTACTGAATATTCTAAGTGCTAGCTGAATAGTCCATAAAATCTTGCCTCGTATAAAGTTAGCAATAGTAAAACTATTTCCCCTCTACCACAATCAGGCAAGGGGCTCAGTTTATGGCTTACTAATGTGCTGACAGTAGAGACAAACTCCCTTTAATTCCTTCTACAACAATTTAAACAGCTGCAGTCTAAAAATTATTTATATAAATAAGTTTGTACTTGCCACTTGGACTTTTAAGTTTTGGACTATAAAAAATATAGAGCAAATAAAATGTAAATTATGCATACCACGCAAACTTCCAGTAGTTAAAAGTGCTCGCGCTTTGTCAGCTAAATCACTATTTAGAGTATTTCCCAACAGCAAAACATCAATAGCTTCTTGCTTGGAACTGTCAAAGAAGTTATTCTGAATTGTTCTGGAAACAGAACGAGCACCATCTTTCAGCTTTCCAGCCTGTTGAAGGAGAAAGGAGCATGACTTTTCATTCTAAATGTTGTTGATTTTTGTTCAGAAGGTATTTTGAAATTTAAATTGTTTTGTAATTTAATATCTGAAAAAGGACCTAACATCCTATTGTGAATACATATCATTGCATTAAAGTATGTCTAGATGTCACTGATTCATGTCCTGTTAAGAAACAGCATGGCACAAAGATAAGAAAAAGCCCACTGCCACAACTGCATTCATCTACGATATCTAAAACAGTAAAATTTTTAAAAATGTCTACTAAAAGGAAATAAACTGAACTGTACTCATTTAAAACTGGAAACTCCTTTCCTACATTGTACCTTTTAGACTTGAAGATGGGATGGATGGGGAAAGGCAGGATGCTAAAGGAAGATGTACTGAGCTTGAAGGAAACCCTTGTTTTCCTGACAGTAAAAACACACAACTGAAATTGCTCCAATCAAATAGCTTACACTAGCTGTAAAACAAACCTAAAATGAAGAGCTAGTCTAAAAAGAAATTTGTAATTATAGTTCATAAATATCACACATTAGCACCACTTTGTGTATTTTAGATCATTTTATTGCCTAAGCAATATAAATCATAAAAATAATAAACTTATTCTGTCATTGAGAAAGTTGATTACAACTCTCAATGAAATACAATTTACACAGGAATGCTAGTTGCCACACATAAAGATTTATTCTAGGGCTGGTAGTTGTGGTGCAGCAGGTTAAGCTTCTTTCCCTAACACTGGTTCAGGTTGTGGCTGCTCCACTTCCAGTCCAGCTCCCTATTAATGCACGTGAGAAAGCAGCAGAGGACCCAAGTGCTTTGGCCCCTGCTACCCACGTGGGAGATCCAGATGAAGCTCCTGGCTCCTATCTTCAACCTGCCCCAGCCCTAGCTGTTGCAGCCATTTTGAGAGGGAACCAGCAGATAGAAGGCATCTCTGTCTGTCTCTGTGTGTCTCCCCTCTCTGTAACTCTGCCTTTCAAATAAATAAATCTTAAAAAAAAATTTATTCTAATCTTAGACTACAGAAAATTGTCGAAAAGACTCTACATATCTTGCTTTCTAGAAAATAGTTTGCATTATTTTCATTCCTTAAAGGAACAAAATTAGAGATTTATTTTCAGAATAAAGAAACAATTATTTTAAATGCCACTAAATGAATGCTACTATAATTAGTTATTTCAATTTTGCATTAAATTGTTATTTCCTTATATATGAGGACATACACAAATGACATTATTTGAAAAGCACTCACCATTGACATTATCAGGCAATTAATCAAAAGGAATCCAGAGAAAGGAAAAGAAAGAGCAGTTCAGATGTTAGATTTTAGTTCATTTCAAACTAGTATACTTAATATATAAAATTCTGTATCTATACAATGACCACTGAAAATACATGTAGCTTCTGTACATATATTTTCTTAGTCACGGCAGAAACAAAAGGCAGAAGACTAAAAGAGTATCTTAAGCAACAGCTGCAGAGAATCAGTTTTTAATATTTTTTAATAGTTTAAAAGAACAAATGAAAGTTTAACAATTTCATGTTTCCAAAAATAGAGACCATTTAAGAAGTAAATATTTATAAAAGACAACAGAAATTATTCCTATGGGTTCAGCAAAAAGAACTGTGCAGGTAAGGCCAATACCTCTGGGTAGAGCCATGGCATTTTATGAGAGAACAAAGAGGAGGAAGATTTGGAAACGGAAAGAAAGGCTTGGAGATGACGAGTGGCCTCTAAAGAATTTCAGATGCTATAATGAAGAAACTACATGAGAATTACAGAAGTGGTCACTACTTTCATTTCTAATCCTGAAATAACATGAGGAATTGTAGAGATTTAGGATGTTAAATTCAAGTAAGGCCAGGGTCCTTAAAAGGTTAAACAATATATAAATATATAAAACGATGAAAAATATCTCAAGCATCGTTCTAAAATCTCTCAGTAAAGGCCAAATACTAGAGGGGAAAGTAGTATGTAGATAACATTAGTAATTAAAAAGTAAGGATGAGACAGCTTATACTTCTTTGGCACATTTTAATAGTCCTTTCTGCAAGGTAAGTTAAGTAAAAGGATAAAAACTCAACATTAAGCCTTATGAATTTTGGGTTCACAGTAAGCAATGCACAAATTGTTGACTGATTTGTCAATCCAACATTTGGCACACGTGAATTAAACAGTAGGCAGTGTGTCAAGTGCAAGGGACACTAGGAGAAATGAGAAAGGACCTTTACTAAAAGGATTAAACAAAAAAAATCACATGTTTTATAAAAATAAGTAATATAAAAAGTACAATAGATACTAAAGGGAAAAGCACAAAATACATAAGCAATACACAGTCTTAGTGGATTATCACTAAATGACTAATAATACAAAGGTTCTTCAAAAAGTTTATAGAAAAATAGAAATGAGGTTATTTTAGTGAAAATTTTGAAAACCACACATAATTTTATCTAAGTACGCATTTCCCACAAACATTTTGAAGACCTATATTATCCGTTTAATCATCAGTAGCCACTATAGAAAGAAGCATCAAAGGCACAAAAGCATGATACAACAGAATTCTGAAACAGACAGCTATTATTTTTAAAACCTATTAATTTTAAAAAGGCTAGTTAAAGGCTTTCTTAAGGGAGGAAGAAAGGATCTTTCGTAGGATTACGATAAACCTGGGTCTACCTTGGCCTTCCCTTCCAGAGCTCCAGTGCCGGCATATATCTTACTAATTGAGTCACCATTCACAGACCACATCGACCGGAACACTTCTTGAAAGCGAGTCACCAACTGAGGCTTTTCAGCTAAGCCGAGAGCTTCCAATTGTTTAGTTAACATCTAAAATAGCAAACAATAAACTTTCATAAGTACATGAACATACAACTTTTAATGACTGCCTGAATTAAAACAAAAATGTCCAGTTACCGGATTCTATGAGACTGGATTCAGAAAACACAACCACTTACTAGGCTGTGTTATTTCTCATCATCTGAATTTTTAAAATGTCATGTGAGCAAAAAAACCACAAGTAAGTTAGCATTCCCTTATATTAATAAGAACTCTTTTCGGATCAAATGATAGAATTAAAGTATCATAAATGTGACTAATTTATCTTCCTCATCAAAAATGAATAATTAGCAATGTGAATTAGAATACAGAAAATGTTTACCAAGTTTATCTAACAAATATGGAATAGCTAAGCTTTTAAATGTTTGGGTTTGGTTTTATAAATTTAAGTAATTAAAATTAAGAGTTTATGAGAAAAGGAGAGCTGCTCCTAAATTGTCACAAAATTTAAGAAAATAAGTTATAGCTCTAAATAAAGCCATGATGACTTTTTGTCTCTAAGATCAATATTAGTAGTATATATAAAGGAGAACTAGGGGAACACCAAACAAAAAGAATTCAAGGTTCTTTGGGCTACCACATTCCTCCATCCCATATAACAATAAAAGTGTTCAAAAAAGCTCTTGCTCTATGAATTCTAGCCTTGCAATCTGGCAGAGTCAAAACAGTCTGTTTCTCTCACTTGGAATCCAGTCATACTCTACACATTGCATTTTTACTTAACTCTTCCCCACTTATACTTTCTTTTACCTTATTTGAAGTATGGTTACTTACAGAATAATCAGGGACTAAAACTCCAGATTTTTTTTTTTTTTACTTTATTAAAATACTGAGTTCACTTCCCATGCATATTTGTCTCCCCACCATTTCCACGTCTGACCACCACTACTAGTGTGTCCTATCGTACCATTCCATACATACTGAAAACCAAGCAAAGGGTGGAGTTCCATCTTTAAAAACTAAACAGGCATTCTGGACAACACATTCTTGGCAATGGAACCTGGACAACATTTATCAAACACAGCAGGGAAAGTTCTCACTCTGCATTATAAAAAGGACAGCCAGATGTCATCTGTTACAGAAATGAAATAAGACGGAAAATTTTAATAAACTGTTTAAACTATTTTCTTAAAGAGACTTCCTCCATTGCCAAAATTCTTTTTTTTAAGATTATTTATTTTAAAGTCAGAGTTATACACAGAGAGAAGGAGAGGCAGAGAGAGAGAGAGAGAGAGAGAGAGAGGTCTTCCATCTGCTAGTTCACTTCCCAATTGGCCACAACGGCTGGAGCCATGTCTATCTGGACCCCGGAGCCAGGAGCTTCCTCTGGGTCTTCCCACATGGGTGCAGGGGCCCAAGCACTTGGGCCATCTTCTACTGCTTTCCCAGGCCATAGTAGAGAGCTGGACTGGAAGTGGAGCAGCTAGGACTTGAACTGGTGCCCATATGGGATGCCGGCACTGCAGGCGGCAGCTTTACCCGCTACGCCACAGCACTGGCCTCGCCAAAGATCTTGAATAGCCTCCTGGTCAGTCATCCAGAAGCATTCTTTACGTAACTGATGAATTTGGTTCCCTCTTTGCAAAGAAAACCACTTTTTTTTTTACACTTGCTTGCATTTTTGCTTTAACGTCTTCTACAGAACTAGGTCTTTTTGGCGTTTTAGGGTTTTTTCCCTATTTTTTTGAAGAATTCTTGACCTTTGATCTCAGTGTTGACGGTTCTGAGTCTTTTCCATTCTTGATTTTTGTGCATTTTTGGCTGGGGTATCCCCTATAGATTTCTTCACTGGAACTTTTTCTTCAGTTTCCTCATTATCAACATGATATCACCATCATCTTCATCAACAGCAAGCTTTGCTTTTTTTTTTTTTTTTAAAGATTTATTTACTTGAAAGAGTTACACACAGAGAGAAGGAGAGGCAGAGAAAGAGAAAGAGAGAGAGAGAGAGAGAGGTCTTCCATCTGCTGGCTCACTTCCCAATTGGTCACAATGGCCAGAGCTGCACCAATCCAAAGCCAGGAGCCAGGAGGTTCTTCCAGGTCTCCCATGTGAGTGCAGGGGCCCTAGCACATGGGCTATCTTCTGCTGCCTTCCCAGGGCATAAGCAGAGAGCGGATCAGAAGAGGGACGTGAACCAGTAACCAGTGCCCATATGGGATGCCAGCACTGCAGGCAGCGGCTTTACCCGCTATGCCCCAAGCTCTGCTTCTGTCTGTGGCACCCTGCTGCCACCTCCAGGGGCAGATCGCTTTCCAGATCTACTTACCAGCTTCATGTCCTCCGACTCTTCGTCTTCTGACTCTGCATTTTCCTCCACAGCAGCTAAGTGTGGTCCACTAATATCACAGGCCCCGAACCACAATTCAACCTTAAGGCCCCAGGTGTAGTTATTTCAAAGCTGCACAGGCATCTTCAAAGTTGCCAGTGTTACTGCAAAAACTGCCCTCACGATTCATGGCCTCTCTTCAACAGTGTGCAGTTCACCCTTTGCACCAGCACCTACACTGACCGTTCTTAAAGATAACTGGTGTTCACGTTCAACACTGTCCACTTTAAAGTGATAATCTCTGTGGGCCTTTAGTTCACAAACCGAAACAGTTCTGGGGCTTCAGGGGACTCATGTCCACGTCAGGATCTCTTTCACAGTTTAAACCTGTCTCTCTTAAAGGAACTGGACAAACTGATGATCTTCATTACTAGTTTGGTTTTGCCTGTTTGAGCACTAAATTTTATAACCAGTCAAGCAAATGCAATATAAAGAGTGTTCTCACACCCACCTACCAACACCAATGAAGAGTCAGGTAAGTCAGATCCTAAGAAAAACTCCTGTTATACTTTTAAAAAAAAAATCTATTATTATATGAAAGGCAGAGAGTCAGTGAGAGACAGATACACAGTTTCAGTATTTCAATAAGCTTCATCTCAGAATCAATATAAATGTATTCAGCAACTTAAAAATCAGAACTAGAAATCAACCCATGCCTTGTGATAAATTCCATCTAAATGAGCAATATGCCCACTTGAATTCTCTAGTATATTTTCTAAATATAGTGATAAAACTCAATGACAGATTTCAAAAAAAGTCAAAACAGTAATATTTAATTAGTCACATGAAAAATATATTTCTATAGCAGAGAATTTTAAATACAACTTTTATTTTTCAGAGACAGAATCTCAGCTGTGGAGTAACTAATTAACCAATATTCTGGTCAAAATTAAGATAATTAACCAAAAGATATAAGATGGTACTTCCTATTTCTGGTGGTTTTTTTTTGTTGTTGTTGTTGTTATTGTTCTTTTAGATAGCATTCAGGAACTCTGTTAAGTTCCTACAGAATTTAGTTTTGGGGCTGGTGTTGTGGCACAGCAAGTTAAGCAGCCAACTGAAAAGAATGCATCCCACATGGGTGCCAGTTTGAGCCCTGGCTGCTCCACTTCCAATCCAGCTTCCTGCTAATGTGCCTGGGTAAACAGTGAAAGATGGCCCAAGTTCATGGGCCCCTGTACCATGGGCGAGACCCAGATAAGGCTCCGGGCTCTGCCTCGCCTAGTCACAGCCATTGCCAGCCATTGCCAGCCATTTGGAGAGTGAACCAGCAAATGGAAGCTCTCTCTCTCTCTTTTTCTCTCTGTAACTCTGCCTTTCAAATAAAATAAATACATCCATTTAAAAAAATAAAATAAAAAAGAACTAAAGGTTCACCACAGCTTTAAGACCCTAATTTATATAACAGGGAAGACTTACCAAGCTCAGCATTGTTCAATGTTTCAAAAAGCTGAGACTATTAGACTGAATTTGATAGATAAGTAGTCAGAAAAATAAGAAAAGCTTCTAAATAAACAACTTATCACAGAAACTGACTCACATTCATTTTCATCCTCTGTAACAATGGCAATTTCATCTGATCCTGTTTCTCACAGCCACTGACTTAAAAATGCCAAACTGATCTGGGTTACAAATTGTTAAAAAAAAAAAAAGGTGGTTTTTTTTTTTTTTTTTTTTTTTTGTGCATGTGTGCATGTGAAAACAGACCTTCCCTAACCTAAGACCTAGACATAAATAAACACAGGTAAACGAAGTAATTATTAAAATCATATAGTTACTAAAAGGGAGAGTTAAGGAACAATAGACCTAGGTAGATAGACAGTTATCTAAAGAGAGCAGATAAATGAAACACTTAAATCGAAGGGATTGGGATACCCACCAAACAAAAGACTAGAAGAAATGCAAAATATTCCTTTAATGAAGCATAACTTTACTTATACTTTCAAAAAGTAACTCATGAGAAACATCACTATTACAAAAGCACTCAAAGAGTACAAGGTATATATGCTTAATTTTATTACCTCCAAACCGAGGAAAGCTTGCACACTATTTGTTCTATCAAGACAATCCAAGCAATTTGTTCGAACTGTACCACTCTGACATCTGTAACAAGTCCAATAAAGTTAAAACAGTTAGTTTTAGCAAAAAACTAAAAAACATTTGTTTAGCAAAAACAAATGACATAATTGAAAAGATTAAAATGTAGTACCCACTTGCCCCCCTCATCTAACACTATGATTTTTTTTTTAATTTATTTATTTATTTGAAAGTCAAGAATAACACAGAGAGAGAAGGAGAGGCAGAGAGAGAGAGAGAGAGAGAGAGAGTCTTCCATCTGCTGGTTCACTCCCCAGTTGGTCGCAAAGTCTGGAGCTGCACCAAGCTGAAGCCAGGAGTCAGGAGTTTCGACCAGGTCTCCCATGTGGGTGCAGGGTCCCAAGGACTTGGGCCATCTTTTACTATTTTCCCAGGCTATAGCAGAAAGCTGGGCTGGAAGTGGAACAGCCGGGACTTGAACCGGTGCCCATAAGGGTTGCCAGCAATGCAGGAGGCGGCTCTACCTGCTATGCCACAGCGCCAGCCCCACAATTTTTAAACATACAAAAATGATGTATGAAGTATATCATAAACTGCCTAGATTCTACAACTGTAAAGATTTTGCCATATATTCTTTATCATTTATATTTCACACATGTATTTTTAATTAGTCTAGTAGTTAGGGACTAAACATACATATATATATATTACTATTTTTAATCTTATAGTTGTTTACATGTAAAGAAAACCAAATATCTGTGGAATTAATTTTAAAAACCTAGTACCTATTATCTCTACTGCCTGTCCTATGAAATTTCTATGACGTTGATACTAAATATTACACAAAATAAAAATAATTAAAATTTGGGCTTTATTCATTAAACTTTACCTGTATTCTGAACTTAAATCTTTCAGTGTTTACTTTTCTCTATTTCATATGAAAACACAGTAGCTTTAAATAATACTAAAGCAGACAGTAAACAATCTCTCTCTCCTGTTCGCATTTACTAGTCTTTCTGAGATCAAAAAATAAGAAAGCATTTGTTCTAAAAGAGAAGTGGAACAGTTTCACAGATAACAGCATGAGATCTGAAGCCAGATGATCTCAGTTCTAACCATGTTCTAGTCATGTGACTTGGGGCACATTATAATGCAAATCAGCATTCTAACAGAACCTACCCCTACAATTGTCAATACTAATACATGCAAGACCAAGTACACTGTCCCATAGGCTGGCATTGTGGCACATCGGGTTAAGCCACAAACTGTGCTGCTGGTATCCCATGTGGGCAACAGTTCAAGTCCCGGCTGCTCACTTCTGATCCAGCTCCCTGCTAATGCGCCTGGGAAAACAGCACAGGATGGCCCAAGTGCTTGGGCCCCTACACCCACATGGGAGACTCAGAAGAAGCTCCTGGATCTTGGCTTCAGACTGGCCCAACCCTTACCATTGTGGCTATTTGGGGAGTGGGCCAGCAGATGGAAGATCTCCCTCTTTCTCTTTTTCTCTCTGTAACTCTGCCTTTCAAATAAATAAAATAAATCTCAAAAAAAAAAAAAAAAAAAGAATGTCTTACCTAGTGCCAAAAAAGTTTAAATAAATCAGTATAGGTGTATATAATGCTTCCTATGAGAGACCAAGAAACTTACACTAGTTTGACAGTGGTCAATTACATGCCCCCCAATATATCTATATCTATATCTATATCTATATCTATATCTATATCTATATGGAAGATCTTTGTCTCCTCTCGCTGTAACTCTGCCTTTCAAATAAAATAAAGCAAATCTTTAAAAAAAAATAATAAATACACTGTCCTATAATATGTGCTCAATAATATAACCTATTACTATTTGTTGCAGTCTATAAACAAAAGCACATAGCCACTGCCTATGATCCTGGCATCCCATATAGATGCCAGTTCAAATTCTGGCTGCTCCACCTCCAATCCAGCTCCCTGCTAATGGCGTGGGAAAAGCAGCGGAAGGGTGGGAATGTAAACTGGTAAAGCCACTAAGGAAGACAGTATGGAGATACCTAAAAAATATGAATATAGACCTACCATATGACCCAGCCATCCCACTCCTGGGAATTTACACAAGGGAAATGAAATCAGCATATGAAAGTTATCTGTACCCCCCATGCTTTTTGTAGCTCAATTTACAACAGTTAAGGTATGGACAGAATCAGCCCAAATGCCTGTCAACTGAAGATAGGATAAAAAAAATTATGGGACATGTATACTATGGAATACTACACAGCGGTAAAAAAAAAAAAAAAAAAAAAAAAGAAATCCGGTCATTTGCAACAAAATGGATGAATCTGGAAAACAGCATACTTAGTGAAACAAACCAGTCCCAAAGGGAATACCATATGTTCTCCCTGATCTGTGATAACCTAATAGAGCACCTAAAACAAAATCTGTAGAAGTGAAATTGACACTTTGAGAAGGGATGACTTGAGCTGCTCTTGTCTTGACTGTTGAGGAATAGTTTCGGTTTATGTCTGTTTTATTTTTTTCTTCATACTATTTGTTGAACTCTTTACTTAACAGAGTTAATCATATGTGTATAAAGTCAACTGAAAATTGATCTCAGTAAAAAATAAGAGTGGGACTAAGAGAGAAGGAAGTTTATAACTGTAAAGCTGTATGGTTCTGCATATATTGCTATGGACTTACTTCTTGTTGTTTTGTTTTGCTTTAAAGATTTATTTTATTTATTTGAAAGACAGAGTTACAAAGAGAGGTAGAGACAGAGAGAGAGGTCTTCCATCTGCTGGTTCACTCCCCAGATGGCCACAACGGCCAGAGCTGTGCCAATCCGAAGCCAGGAGCCAGGAGATTCTTCTGGGTCTCCCATGCAGGTGCAGGGGCCCAAGGACTTGGGCCATTTTCCACTGCTTTCCCAGACCATATCAGAGAGCTGGATCAGAAGAGGAGCAGTGAGGACTAGAACCAGTATGCATATGGGATGCTGGCACTGCAGGCCAGGGCTTTAACCCACTATGCCACAGTGCCGGCCCCTGGACTTACTTCTAAGGGTACAGTTTAAAAACTTGCCATGGGACTCCAAATCCCATTAAGCTTGGTGGTAAAAATGCCATCTTACTTGTTAAAGTGATCATATTAAGTGTTAAGATGCTCATATAGATAGGATTAAGTGTTAAAGTGATCATATAAATAGGACTAAGTGCCTGATAATAATAGATAGAACTGAAAAGGAGAGAATGTTCCAACATGGGAAGCAATCCACATAGCAGACTCATCGAATGACAATCACTTTAAGTAACACTCTGGCTTTAGAAGAAGCCCTTAAGGCTTCCTATTTTGGCTGAAAAGCCCAAGAGAGTTATTTCAGGTGTGGAAGGCCAAGATACTGTGGCAAAAAATGTCCTATATGAAGGGTCTCTGTGAGTGAGACCCCAAAGGAAAGAAGTGGCCATCAAAGAAGGATGTACTTTTCTCTAAAGGGAGGAGAGAAATTCCACTTTGCTTATGGCCTTGTCCAAATACTGATGGAGTTTATGGACTCAAAAGACTTCCATAGCCTAGGCAGCTCATGTCTAGAGCCTCGGTTGGTCACTGATGTCATATATAAGAGTGTTAATTGTTAAACTAACAACAGGAGTCACTGTGCACTAACTCCCTTTGCAGGACTTCTGTCCTCAATGAGTTGTATTATGAAAGTTTACTGTAAAACTAGTTCTCAAACTGTGTGTGTGCATGTGTTTGTGTGTGTGCAAACTGTTGAAATCTTGACTTTGTATACAGTTGGTCTTCTGTGTACAAAGTTAACTGAAAATGAATCTTAATGGAGAATGGGACTGACAAGGGGAGGGGGAGGCGGAAGGGTAGGAGTGTGGGTGGGAGGGCAGATATGGTGGGAATAATAACTACATTCCTAAAGTTGTACTTACGAAATTTGTATTCCTTAAAAAACAACTTTTAAAAAAAAGTTGTGTTAGGAATAATTTTAAAATTACAGCAAAGTTCCAATTTAAAGACAGAGAAACAGAACAAACCTTTGAACTTCATTTCCATCAAAATAAAAAAATCCATAATCTATAAACTTTTGGACTTGAGGCTTAAGAACACTATGTAATTTTTCTGCTTTTCCTCCTTTAACCATTTGATGATAGTCAAAATTCACCATCTGAACTTCAGCAGCATGTTCAGAAGCTTTCAAATGACTCTGAAAGTAAAATAGTAAATATTTAATATATGTTCACTAAATGTGATCTTGTCAATGTTATGAATGAAAACTTTTATTTTAAATTAAAATCTCAGCATGTTCCCTGGAAATTTTACCAATTCTTCAAAGATTTCATCAACACTGGCAGTAAAATGGAGTCACCTGCTGAAACTGGTGACATCTTTTCCCTAAAATCGCAATACTACCCATGAGAAATTAGGTGACACAACTACTACCAGGGAACTTAAACAACACTGGCATCTGGTTTAAACAGTGAAAAATTCCTTCCAATAATTGGCATCTTATTTTTAGAATGCAAATTTAGTAACTGTTTATACCTATTATAGAATCTCACAATAAAGTATCTTGTTTTTTAAGACATAACGAGGGTAGATCCCATTTTTATGCCTTCATTCAATACATACAAATACTTTTAAGTTTACCACAAAAAGTCATTCTCTAATACATGATCTGTTCACAGGCTACAAACATAGCTAAATAATTCAGCTGATTTTTGGATTTGAGAATCAACTTTTACAAAATGTTTTTTACTTTAAGTTTAAAATATGTAATATGACATACTATCCCATTTTTTATTTAATACTTACTAAAATATTGCTTCTTTAAAGGTCAGGTGTTTCCTTGGGTTCCTAGTTACTGAAAATTCTCTAGTTTTCCCTCACAGGTACAAGAGGAGAAGACATAGTCTTATACCTACTCAAATACATTATGCACTATTTCTTAAGCATTTAAAACAATGACTGTGGTTTCTAGGAAGTAGGCAGGGCAAAAAACAGATGAAGGAGGAAGCTGCCTGACATTTCTCCACTAGTGATAGGTGAATATTTCTGAAGAGGAAAGTTTATTTATTTGTTTTGGCTTTGCCACAAAATGAACAGAAAACACTGTCAACTGTCTTGAAAGTTTTCCATAATTCCAACTTCAATATTAGCTTAAACTGTTTCCTAATAGCCCTAAAGAGTTAAAAAGGTTCTGATAAGTACTACATCTTTTTAAGGAAGTAACATACTTCCAGGGAGATTTTGGTTATCATATTATTTTACTTTTGTAATACCATTCTAAGTGTCCATGGGCCAGAAAGAAAGAAGTGTCCATACTCACCTGGAATGCCTTACTTAGCATATGTTCACCTTCCTTAGATCCAAGCAAATTAACTATTATTTGTTTACCATATAAATTCTTAAGTGTTCTAAAATGCCTATTGAAGGAAGGAAAAAAGTTTATGTCAAATTATACCCTAAAACTTTTTTTCATAAACAAGAAATCATTATTAAATGGAACCTACGTGGCAATATTTAAACCATACAATTGGCAAAATTGGGTATAAATTCACTCCATCTGATCTCAATTTATGAAGACACAAGTTAATATAATTTCCTCTCTGACTTACGGGATATCAGCACTACTCTCACAATATGCTGGAACTGTGGGTCATTCAGCTGCCTTCCCATTCTGTGAGGCTGGCATCAGAGACAGAGCCTAAGCTCTGAGCTTGGCCACAAAGGCAGAGAAAGGATGGAGGTTGGCATACTCTAGGAGGGACCTCCCTTCTAGCTCCAGCCTTAAGAAAAGCCCTAAATATGGCTCTTTTCTTCTAGCTTGTACCCATTCAAGAGGCTCTTTAGAGCAAGGTCATACAAAGTAAATATAACATGAGTGACATCTATAATTTTAAATTTTTAAGAAGTTACATTTTAAAATGTAAAAAGAAGCAGATGAAATATATATATATATTTAATACAGTTAAAATATAATTTCAAAATATAACCAATATAAAAAATTAATGAATTATTTTACAATCTTATTCTCCTTACTAAGTTTCTGAAATCCAGTGTGCATGTTACACTGGCAATACATCAATTTGTATTAGTCACATTTTAAGTACCCATGTGGTTATTAGCTACCACATTGGACAATATACCTGAAGAGGAAGTTTTAAGGTCAAGAGATTAAGATCCACACTTCTAGTGCCACCACTTCTACAAGTCCTAACTCTAGGTGTCATGGTCTCCCAACTAAATTAGAAGTCAGGGCTGGCGCCGCGGCTCACTAGGCTAATCCTCCGCCTTGCGGTGCCGGCACACCGGGTTCTAGTCCCGGTCGGGGCACCGATCCTGTCCCGGTTGCCCCTCTTCCAGGCCAGCTCTCTGCTGTGGCCAGGGAGTGCAGTGGAGGATGGCCCAAGTGCTTGGGCCCTGCACCCGCATGGGAGACCAGGAGAAGCACCTGGCTCCTGCCATCGGATCAGTGCGGTGCTCCGGCCGCAGCGCGCTACCGCGGCGGCCATTGGAGGGTGAACCAATGGCAAAAAGGAAGACCTTTCTCTCTGTCTCCCTCTACTGTCCACTCTGCCTGTCAAAAATAAAAAAAATAATAAAAAAAAAAAAGAAGTCAGAAAATCTGGGGCTGGCATTGTGGTATAATGGGTTAAGCCGCAACCTGCAGCGCCAGCACCTATATGACACTGGTTCAAGTCCCAGCTTGTTCACTTCCAATGTAGCTCCCTGGTAATGTGCCTAGGAAAGCAGCAGAAAAAGGCCCAAGATGAAGCTCCTGGCTCCAGGCTTCAGCCTGGCCCAGCCCTGGCCATTGCGCCATTTGGGAAGTGAACCAACAGAGGAAAGACCTCTGCTGTCTTTCTAACTCTGCCTTTCAAATAAATAAAATAAATCTTAAAAAAAAAAAAAAGTCAGAAGGCCTTAGTGCCAAAAAAGCTTAAACAAATCAGTATAGGTATATATAATATTTTCCATGAGAAACCAAGAAATTTACACTGGTTTGACAGTGGTCAATGACATGTCCCCAAAGTTCCAATGTGCCTGCTCCCACACCCTTCCTTTCCCTACCCCCTACTTAGCTGCTGTTTTAAAGTTTGCCCTTCTCCAAATTTGAATGTTTATTATAAATCCAAAGCTCTCTCAATTTCATACTGATTAAATCAATCAGCAATGCAGCATTTGGTTTTTTAAAAAAAATCAGTAAATAATCCTATTGCTCACCAATATCAAAACTTACAACAGTGTATAAAATAATCAGTCTTACCTGTCAAAAGCAGGTGCATTGGCTTCAAATCCCCTTGACATACGGACACGATGGGATCCCACCTTAGATAAGAAAAATACATACAATCATAACAAAAACTAACATGTAGAAAACAGAAATATCATTGTGTACAATGTTATAGTTAATTTGCTGAACACACGTTGCTATATAAAATAACTGATTTTAATTCATGATACTCTTTGTAAAAACATTCTGGGGGCCTCCTCTTCCTTTTATTCTTAAAAAAGCAACTTCATAAAAGAAATTAGCAGATATACTAATACAAAACACCTGTAAACCAATAGGAATTCTCATTGATGAAAGATATTTTTAAGAGTAATTTCATATAGATTATCTTGTTTTAAGCCCAAACTATGTACCCCGTGTTGAGCAATTTTTAAACACACCTGAAATACATACAGGTGAAATAAGTTACCCTCTTAGAGCAACCTAACCAATTCCATGAGAGATTCAGATGTTTTAGTCCCTGGACTTAAATCCCTACTCTTCCAAGCAGCCTACTGATACAATGTCTATGCAGCTCTTTCCTCTGCCATGCTGAAAACTCTAGTCACCTCTTCTTCACCAAAAGCTCCAACAAATTAAAACACATCATTGCTTCCAGGAAAAAAAAAAAAAAAGACTTCCCAAGTTAACCTTTTCTTCTTGGTGTCAGACCTTTGTCCATTCAACCTCATCTCTCTTCCTCTCTGTGTGTAAGAAAAGGAAAATTATAATGGTCTACATGGGTAGATACGTGTTATCTCCTTTATTTTTATTAGTCCAAAATTTCTGATTCTGCTCGCAGAAAGATGAGGTTGAATGGACAAAGGTCTGATGCCAAGAAGAAATATAAGATGAGAACAGATTATTTCCCTGCACTCCACTTCTAGACATTTCTCTCTGAGACTTTGGGATCAAAGTTCCCCAGAATTCATTCTCACTGATCTGTGACTTTAAAAACAGTATGCAAGGAAGAATGCCAAATCAATCATGCAGTCTGAGAAATGAAACTAGAAAATTCTGAAACTAAATTAATAGTATTATTTATTAAGCATTTGCCTTTGCTGTCCTAAGTCAATCTAGTGACTATCCTAATAACCAGTGGATTCTTTGCTCCTTTTTTAAAAAAAAACATTTTATTTATTTATTTGAAAGTCAGATCGAGAGAGAGAGAGATCTTCCATCTGCTGGTTCACTCCCCAAATGGCTGCAACAGCCAGGGCTGAGTCAAGCTGAAGCCAGGAGCCAGGAGCTTCTTCCTGGCCTCCCATGTGGGTACAGGAGCCCAAGCACTTTGGTCCATCTTGTGCTACTTTCCCAGGACACTGGCAGGGAGATGGATGAGAAGAGGAGCAGCCAAGATTTGAACTGATGCCCATATGGGATGCCAGCACTGCAGGCAGCAGCTTAATCTGCTAAGCCACAGTGCCAGCCCCTTTGTTCTTTTTGACAAGAAATTCATTAGCCTAACTCACATCTAGATTCAGTTTCACTTTACAGTACTTAACAGTCTTCAAAAAAAGAATTTTTTTTAAAGGTTTTATTTATTTATTTGAGAGGTAGAGTTACAGACAGTGAGAGGGAGAGAGAGAGAAGTCTTTCAATAGCTGGTTCACTCAGTCCCAGATGGCCGCAATGGCCAGAGCTGCCCCGATCTGAGGCCAGGAGCCAGGAGCTTCCTCCAGGTCTCCCACACAGGTGCAGGGGCCCAAGGACTTGGGCATCTTCTACTGCTTTCCCAGGCCATAGCAGAAAGCTGGATTGGAAGAGGAGCAGCCGGGACTAGAACCGGCGCCCATATGGATACTGGTGCCACAGGCGGAGGATTAACCTACTGCGCTGCGGCCAGCCCCCAAAAAAGAATTTTTAAAAATTTCTTTACTTATTTAAAAGGCAGAACAGAGAGAGACTGAGAGACAGATCTTCTACCTACTGGTTCACTCCACAAATGGCTACAAAATCCAGGACTAGGCCAAGTCAAAGCCAGGAGCCATTTAGGTTGACCACATGATTGGCAGGGGCCCAAGGCCACTTTCTATTGCCTTCTAGGCACATTAGCAGGAAGCTGGACCAGAAGCAGAGCAGCCAGGTCTCAAACCAGCACTCTAACACAGACACATGTGTTCCACGCTACAACTTAACCTGCTGTGCCACACACCAGGCCCCTTGGCCAGTCTTAAGTAAATTAACAAACCTCAAGAGATAAATAATTTTTCTCCATACTAACCAACTTAGAATGTAAGAGATCCAGCAGTAAACTAAAAAGACAGCAAGATTTTCTGTCCTTTTTCTGCATACTATAGGCTGAGACACAAAACTTACTATACACACCCAGAAGCCTACAATGAATATGATTTCACTTTAGGGACTATGGGTTTTTGAACAAAATACAAGATTACACAGTTAGGCATAATCTAATACTATGACCTAAAATTTTAAAAATATTTTATTTTAAAAATTAGACATTTTTATTGTCAAAAGAAAGTTAAAAAGTTATCAGAAAACATACTGAAAATGACAGTTCACCACAAATTACAATGCAAAATGTTAGTAACGAACATGCTATCAATAAAAACAATAGCTAACCCTACTTGGTGCTGTGTGCCAAGTACTATTCTAAGTGCTTTTCACTTAATCCTGACAGTAAATACTATCACAATCATTTCCATTTCACAGAAGAGGAACTGGGACACAGACAGGCTCAGTCATCTCCCAAAGACAACAGAGCAGGTGGTGGCAGAGTAGGCAGCCCAGCTAAGAGGCCAGTTCGAGAGGCTTTGCTTTAACTACAATCTTTTTCTACCTCAAGAGACTAAACTGTTGCATACTAAGATAATGACATAATCAGTATGGAAAAACTTTGAAAAATCAATGTACTATAATGCACCTCAAAAACTGAAAAACTAAACATAGCAATTGGATTTCCATAGATATTTATTCTGAAAGGACATTAAGGGGGAATAAAAAGATCATTCTAGGAACGTGGTATTCAAATTGTCATCTGCAAATCTAATAGTAATACTAGGTAGAATAACAGAACCATGGATGAATTAATGAACTATTCTAAAGGTTTAAACACGGAAAATTTTCAAGAGGAAAAGAAAAAAACTGTCAAACACATACTTGCAACCCTGGTTGCTCCCAGAACAATGGAACAGATCCCCGGATTTGTATGAATGAAGAAACAGAGTCATCTAAGTACACAACCTACAAAGAAAAATAGTACATAAAGTGTCTCTTACTTCTGTATCAGAAAAACAAATTTCATTTTAAATCTCAGTGTTTTATATGTATCCTTATGTTTCACTCAATTTTGTTCTTTAGTTTTTAAAAATATTTTTCAAAATCTAAAAGACTTGCATTGGGCTCGGGACCTGGCCTAAAATTATAATTACATAGTTTTATAGTCACAAATATCATAACTTCTGATTTTCAGATAGTACACATGTCTATCATTAAGAGTTGGGTTTGATTCAATTTCACACATACACACACACACAACCTTTCTTAAGTTCTCTAGATCTGAGGATTTCTAAGTTCACTTGCAAACACACAGCACTGACTACTCCATGCTAACTACAGAGTATCTTGTTACCTATTTGAAGAGCAACACCAAAGTAGGCTTGTTTTACGGAAGCCTTCCTTAAGGTCAGTAACTTTTTATAGGTGTAAAAACCGTTCTGATGAAATAAAAATCTGCTATTCTAGTATTTTCTGTGCATCCCCTAGAATACATGAATTAAGCAATATAAATCACTATATACCTGTTCTGTTTCTACAAAATTGGCGACGTGACCATCATCATTTGTACCTCGGACATTAAACCTGGTCCCAGCTCGTTCACAGCTTAATCTTGAAATGAGGCAAGCCTTTGCCTGTTTATGAGCAGCATAAATTGTTCTGATTTCTACTCCCCCACACATGAGGCGTAATAACCAGTCATCACAATTCACACCATAGTGCTTGAGATGTAAATGCAAAGACTGATTCCTAAAAAAAAAAAAAAAAAAGAATTTTCTGCATTAGGTTACTGAGTACTAAATAACAAAGTACAGATTTTGAAATGCTGCTCTCAGAACAATAATTCCATGTTATCAAATTAAAATGCACCAAGAATAAATGAATTCATTTAAGTTACCCATGCCACAGATCAGATTAGCCTATAAAATGAGATCCTTGGGGGTCAGTGTTGTGGTACAATGGGTTAAGCTGCAGCCTGGGAAACCAGCATCCCATATGAATGCCACTTTGAGTCCCAACTGCTCCATCTCTGATCCAGCTCCCTGCTAATGCACCTGGGAAAGCAGCAGCAGATTGCTGGTGTGCTGAGGCCCCTGATACCCATGTGGGAGACCCATATGGTATTCCAGGCTTCTGGCTTTGGCCTGGCCCAGCCCCAACTATTGTGGCCATCCGAGGAGTGAACCAGCAGATGCGAGCTCATTCGCGTGTGCAACTCTGCCTTTCAAATAAATATGCTATGAAAAAAATAAGAACTTTGGACAGAGTGTGATTATGGTCCACAGAAAAGAATCATTTTTAAATTAGGATTTATGTCTCATTTCTGTCATATATATATATAATATATAATATATAATTCTAGCTTGTTCCAAAAAGTTAAATTCACACATCCAATCCCACTTTATAAAACTCTATTTTTAAGACCTGACTTTTATAAGTCTCTATTTTAATTAATCTGACTTAAGTAGCCAAATGTGGCTATTGCATTAGACAATGCACGTAGACAGTTTTCCATCCCTCCAAATCTGTTTAGCATTCTACGTAATAGATGGTTTCCAAACATTTCAGAGGAAAAAAGTTTCAGTTAAACACACACGCAGATACCTAGTGACTGTAAAACAGATATACTCAAAGTCTCCACAACTGAAGCAGAGACAGGACTAGGCCTCTACCAGACTTAACAAAAATACACTGTTGGCCGGCGCCGTGGCTTAACAGGCTAATCCTCCGCCTTGCAGCGCCGGCACACCGGGTTCTAGTCCCGGTCAGGGCGCCGGATTCTGTCCCGGTTGCCCCTCTTCCAGTTCAGCTCTCTGCTGTGGCCCGGGAAGGCAGTGGAGGATGGCCCAAGTGCTTGGGCCCTGCACCCACAGGGGAGACCAGGAGAAGCACCTGGCTCCTGGCTTCGGATCAGCGTGGTGCGCCGGCCGCAGCGGCCATTGGAGGGTGAACCAACGGCAAAAAGGAAGACCTTTCTCTCTGTCTCTCTATCCACTCTGCCTGTCAAAACAAAACAAAACAAAAAAAATACACTGTTGATAATAAATCTCTTATTAATTATGAAGTGAAGTTCTACATTATTGAAACTTCGTTCTGAGTTTTACAACTCTTTTCTCATTTTAAGTGGAAACCTAAATCTGAAGTGGTGAGACTACTACTAAGGTAACATTACACCTGATGATCATTATTTTATTTTAAAAATACAATGACTAAGCTTCCATCCTTTACTATTGCCTACACTGATGTGAGTCAAAGCTCAAGTTGTGACCCAGTCTGTCCAAGTACCACCGCCGAAACCTGTTTCAAAGCAGACTTGAGACTTAATTGTCCCCATTTAAACAGACCTCAGATGCTGCACATTTTGTGCAGCAGAGTTTCTTCTGCTGTCAGTTTCACTTTTCTTTAACACCAATGTGTTTCTCTCTTAATTCTTTACACACAACTCTTAACTGGCAGCAGCTTCAAATCTCTAATGGAATAAAACTACACAGGCACTATGATAGGCATCTGACATGGCACTCTGACTACAAAATTACTGTAGCTGGAATATATTTCTACTGAGCTGCAAGGGGATTCATAATGAATTCTAAAAGACTGCATTTTTCTTTGCAAAGTGAAATACAATACTTAGAACAATTGGAAAAATTTGCAAAATGACTAAAATTCATCTTTGGCATTTTAATCATCCCTCTGTTCAAACCTGTCTCCTCTGGGCCCTCATCTCTACCCTTAACTGGGTGAAAAGACAAATGAATTATTCTTACTGGTTAAGTTCAGCAAATGTATCTGCACCTGCTCAGACTTCTAGTATGGCTGGAAAGCCTTTATCTCTCAACCTAAGGAATTGTGGGTGTGGATGAGGAGGGAAAAAAATCTGTAAGGACAGCTGCCCTGAGCACACCTGCGGCACGTTTACCTTTTTCAAGGGCTTCACTGGCTTCCACCAGAAAATGTATAAATGTGACAAGGTTTTCATTCTTGGAAGCCTGTTTCTGAGTTTGATGAAAGCACATCCCATCCTCACTAGGTTTTCTGTGTTGCTAGGACTTTCTGGGCTGTTAACCTCTCCACCACCACCACCGCCCCCCAATCTGTTCTTCCTCTGCTAAGTCTCTAATAAACCACACCCTAAAGCCTTTTTTCAACCTGCCTGTCCTTCTCCCCACTGCTCTGGTCAATACACTTCTCTGTGAGTGATCAAGATATTAGTCTAAAGATACTTTCCTATCCTACGTTGTTGTTGATTTTGAGTCCTCTGAGAGTCAGGAAAAATGGCACAAGCAAGGCTGTGCTATTCAAGGACCATACAAATCAAAATGTGAGGATGGGAACACTTTGAATCTGAACTACAGTCTGGGACTTTGGCCTTCTAACATATGTCAATATAATGAAAGCTAATTTGTACATGTTATTAAGGAAAGTATAAACATTGATTCTGGTTGTAGACAACAGAACTACTATACAAGAAATTTGGTCTGCCACATTAAAGCAGTACTCATTATAGTCCTATATGTTCTGCTCTTCATTCATGCCTACTTACAACAGCATATTATGTTATATATTTTATATATAATATGTTATTATATATAACATACAATGCACAATCATTTAATATATCAAAATTAACTTCATAAATTTTATTGGATATTGGACTATAGTACTGGACCTTATCCTAGTAGATAATTTTTTCACAGTCCAATGTTCTTAAGATAATCTACTTACAACCTTAAAATTAAAAATAATAAAGGAATGTTGACTTAGGAAAGTAATACTGCCAGAGAAAAGATCTCAAAACCAAGAATAGTAATTATGAGCAACACAATTTTATTATAACTGAATTCATTCCAAAATTCAAGCCAGTATTTTCCATTTCTTTGTGAGACAAAAGGTCAGTCTAGATCAGGGAGAGTAAAAGGGTTTCATAGGACACATCAACCTCAGCAAACTGACAGTGGCCCCCTGCCATGCTCGCTGGGGATTCTGGAGCAGCTCAACCAGCAAGGTCCATCCCTTGCTGCCTTTGTAAACAGCAGCTGTTGAACCTCTTATGCCCAAATTACCAAGCTACTGCATCACATATGATTATAAAGGGAAAAAATTAAACAAGACTCACCAGAAAAACCTATTATCAGTTGTGTGCTCCTGCACACTACGATGTGCATTAAGACTCAGATCTAAACTGACTCCAGACGCAGACCACGCAAAATAAAAGTTTCCTGAATTCAAAACTTTTCGCACTTCTGAAATGCGATCCTCATCTGAAGAATCAATTCGAAGGGATATAAACTCAGTGGAAGTAACTCGGAAAACTTCAGATTCTTGAATTTTCCCAACAGACATACATCCAGTGACTAGGACCAGATAATGTAACATAGTATCACCTGCAAAAACCAAAGATTTTAGTGGATTACAAATCCCAGTATTCTTTTTTTTTTTATTATTAAACTTTTATTTAATGAATATAAATTTCCAAATTACAGCTTATGGGTTACAATGGCTTCCCCCCTCCCATAACTTCCCTCCCGCCCGCAACCCTCCCCTTTCCCGCTCCCTTTCCCCCTCCATTCATGTAAAGATTCATTTTCAAAATCCCAGTATTCTTTAGGCTACTTATTTTTTCTTCGTGTTTCTACATCTTTTAAATCTGATACCATGATTATTTTAAACCTATCATGAACATGTTTAGATCCACAGCTAGATTTCTTTTTAGCAGGAACAAAAAAGTTTCTTAAAGTTTAAATACATTTAATATAGAAAGCATTTCAACATTACCAGGATAATCTCATATTTAGGAAATTGTTCCCCCACTTAATATGAAGCTGCAAAAATTTATCAAATAAAAAATATATGGGGGAGGGCAGGGCAGGCGTCGTGGCACATGATGGCAAGCTGCCACTTGCAATTCCTGCATCCTACACTGAGTTTGAGTCCCAGCACCTCTGCTTCTGATCCAGCTTCTTCCTAATACATCCATGGAAGTGGTGGATGATGGCTCAAGTGCTTGGGACCCTGATATCCATATGGGAGACCCAGACGTAGTTCCAGGCTCCTGGATTCAGCCTGGCCCAGCTGTAGCTATTGTAGGCATTTGAGGAGTGAAGCAGCAGATGGAAGATCTCTGTGTGTCCATCTGTTTCTCTGCCCTTCAAGTAGATGAAAAAAAGTATGTGTGTCTTGCGGCGCCGGCACACCAGGTTCTAGTCCTAGTTGGGGCGCCGGATTCTATCCCGGTTGCCCCTCTTCCAGGCCAGCTCTCTGCTATGGCCCAGGAAGGCAGTGGAGGGTGGCCCAAGTGCTTGGGCCCTGCACCTGCATGGGAGACCAGGAGAAGCACCTGGCTCCTGGCTTCGGATCAGCGAGATGCGCCGGCCGCAGCGGCCATTGGAGGGTGAACCAACAGCAAAAAGGAAGACCTTTCTCTCTGTCTCTCTCTCTCACTATCCACTCTGCCTGTCAAAAATAAAAAAATTTAAAAAAGTGTGTGTGTGTGTGTGTATGTGTAGCCTTCACGATCTTCCCTTATGTTTGTTAGAAAGTTCAGTTAAGACAATGGATGGGAAAAATTTTTTAAGTAATAAAGTTGAAAAATGGTTTATTAATGTTAGCTGCTCATGATACATGAGCAGAAAGTCCCTGAGAACAATTTATAAAGCAATTTCATTTGCAAAAACTCTCATTTTTTCATCTAATTGTGACAAAACTTCTATGAAATCAGCATGAGGTTGGAGTTGAGCAGTGCTATATGCTGAGCACAGGTTCTGACGTGGGCAGAAGTCGCCCTGAAGCCTGGCTCTACTAATTCTAGACCAACCTCAGTATGTCGGCATAACCGATCTGAGATGCCCTCTCTTACAAAAAGAGTCTATTATTTTAGTACCTAAGATGTATTAGCAATAAATCACTTTGCATAGTGGTTTATACATGACAGATCCATAACAAATGACAATTCTCCATTTTAACAGACCACTACCCAAGTGTGTCCATGAACTGTTACTAGCACATAATGAGAAGAGGAACGACCACACCACTAAACTCACCCTTCCGTGTAGCTGATTCTTTCTCCCTCCCCGCCCCCATAGTTAGACTTTATCAAAGAAGGAAGCCATGTGTTGGATTTACCTGACAGAGCAAGCTCCTTACCTTATCACAGACCAATACAAAACAATTCATGGACCATCATTAGTCTTGGGGCCACACGTGGAGTCACACCATTATAGACAAAGGTTAAAAGGCTCAAACAGACTTTCTGAATCCAATACAGATGTATTTTCTACTACAAACCAGAGAAATGAGTGTAGTTCCCAAGAAGACACCTTTTCCTAAATGCACTGAAGCAAAGAAAAAGGGCAATCCCCTGATTTTGTTTGGACATTGCTTCTGGAACTTGAAATCACAGAAGTTTGAGTTTGCATGCTGCAAGTTTGTGTGTGTGTGTTTTCAGGCAATATGACAAATTAAGCTTAAAGTTTAGATATTTAAATACTTATAACTCAAATACGGAATCTTAAATTCTATGTAGGTAATCTCTCTCAAATCCTTGCATTACAAAAAAAGAAATATTTTTTAAAAGGCTTGAATTATACTGAATAGTAAACTCACCCAGATTTAATCGTAAAACACCTAGGAGTCCATATGCATCCAGTACTTTTGAGTATGTACCCTTGATTGCCTCTTTTTCTGCAGATGCTGCAAAAAAAGTTTTTGGTTAAGAAAAATGACATCATACAATAAAAAATTTTTGAATCTGATATTCTTAACATAAAAGTGCTATTTTTTCAAGATAGTAATTTAACTGTACTTCTCAGAGTTAGCAATTATTCCAGTACCATCTATTAATTAATCCATTCTCTCCTACTGACCTGAACTCAGTCTTATCATCTTTATAACACTGATACTTTTAGTGCTTTAAACATAGAAAACTGGGGCCGGTGCCGTGGCTCACTTGGCTAATCCTCTGCCTGCAGCGCCGGCATCCCATATGGGCACCAGGTTCTAGTCCTGACTGCTCCTCTTCTAGTCCAGCTCTCTGCTGTGGCCTGGGAAGGCAGTGGAGGATGGCCCAATTGCTTGGGCCCCTGCACCGGCATGGGAGACCAGGAGGAAGCACCTGGCTCCTGGCTTCGGATTGGTGCAGTGCTGGCCATAGTGACCATTTGGGGGATGAACCAACGGAAAGAATACCTTAAAATAAAATAAAATAAACATAGGAAACTAATCAAACTTTTAAATAATGAAAGCTAATGGTGCCATTAGTATAGGAATGGAGGCATCAGTCTAGTCTTTGACTTAATTTATTTTTTCGGCTATAAAGTTAGGATTGTCATACTAATGAGAATAATCCATAACATAATTTCCCTAGGAGAAGCTACTCTGGTCGTTCTGTTGACAGAAAAAGTAGCAACAAAAAACAAATCTTGAAACTTTATAGGAAAAGCCTTCCTAGTGTTGTACTTAGAAAACAGATTAAAAATTTGATCAAAAACCCAAGAAATGTAAGCCACAGCTAATATTTCACAGGATAATTACAAATAATTGCTACAGGCCACAATTCACAAAGGTCCGATCCTGTTTCTCATTTCTTCCCTTTCTCTTCCAGATTTTCTTCCTTCTCTACTGCCTTCCCTTTTCCACTCCCTACCTCACACCTGCTCACCTCCTGGTTCACTGGTTCACTCCTTATTTACCTCTTAATCTTTTGTACCTGCCCAAATTTTCCTTACCTAATTTATCTACAATATAGAATTATAGCAGCACTTGGCCACATTAAAAAATCATGCAAGCAGATTCTTAGGACCTTTCCATTTCCTGTCTTTATTGCCTACAAGAGAGCTTTTCTTGAACATCTCATTCCCTCTGTTTCACCTCTTTATAGACCACCTTTTTTTTTTTTTTAAGATTTTATTTACAGAGAGTGGGAGAGACAGAGTGGGAGAGACACAGAGAAAGGTCTTCCATCCACTGGGTCACTCTCTAAATGATCACAACAGCCAGAGCTGGGCGATCTGAAGCCAGGAGTCAGGAACTTCTGGGTCTCCCATGCAAGTGCAGAGGCGCAACCGCTTGCGCCTTCTCCCACTGCTTTCCCAGGCCATAGCAGAGAGCTGGATTAGAAGAGGAGCAGTGGAGACACAAATTGGCACCACAGGCAGAGGCTTAGCCCACCACACCACAGCGCCAGCCCCTAGACCACCTACTATTAAGCCTTCTTCCTGGTGACCTCACTTGGATCTTCTGATGAGTTTGTGCTCTGTTAGCTGGCAGCACAGGCTGACTAAATGACTCAATTACTCAATTAGCTGACAGCAGCCTTGGTTAAACCACCCACTATGAAACTAAGGAGTGGGGAAAAGTTCACCAAGCCATTAAGGTTATGGGGATTTGTATTTCATTCTGCATTGCCAGAGCGCCTAGTAGTAATACTGCATATATGTGGAACAGGTTTTCCTAATATTCAATGACAAACAATACAAATACAAAGCATGTATACAAAAGCAAACATGAGGAAGATCTGTTACAGCTCACATGACAGAGGGCAAGACATCCAGGAAAATATTATTCAAGACTTTCACAGGTTTCATGTTAAGATATAAACAATAATAACATCATTAATAGATAATATGTAAATTACTACATGGATCCTTTTCAGCAACAATTATCATTTGGGTTCAAATATCAGTAGATAGTAGGAGCTTAAAAGAAAATATAATTTCAATATTAAGTCATCATCTTCCCTCAGAAAACATAAAAGGTCATTCTATAACTTATTTACCATGCAACAAAACATTCTCTCTTCAAATAATGCATAACATTAACTGTGCTCCAGGCCGGCGCCGTGGCTTAACAGGCTAATCCTCTGCCTTACGGCGCCGGCACCCCGGGTTCTAGTCCCCGTTGGGGCGCCGGATTCTGTCCCGGTTGCCCCTCTTCCAGGCCAGCTCTCTGCTATGGCCCAGGAAGGCAGTGGAGGATGGCCCAAGTGCTTGGGCCCTGCACCCCATGGGAAACCAGGAGAAGACCTGGCTCCTGGCTTCGGATCAGCGAGATGCGCCGGCCGCAGCAGCCATTGGAGGGTGAACCAACAGCAAAAAGGAAGACCTTTCTCTCTGTCTCTCTCTCTCTCTCACTATCCACTCTGCCTGTCAAAAAAAAAAAAAATTTACTGTTCTCCAAATATATGAACAACATACCACATCTCTCAAGCTCAATGAAGGCTCATTGAATAGACTGTCTCCAATTCAAATAGGCAAACAAATGCAATGCTGATTAGTTATTTTGTATTATATTTGGAGACTCGGGAAACAAGATATTCCCTTGGACCTTAAACTAATGTACATATTCTTAGGCTAAAGCATGCTAAAGGAAAGGAAAAATAAATCAATGCGTAGATGAGATGTCATTTTCCTTATCAGTATTTTGATTTTCCTCCCAATGTTAAAAGAAATCTAAAAATGTTTCAGCTGAGGTATCTGTATATCATTTCTGTGATTATGAGGACAGTAACTAACACTACACTAGACATTTTCATGCATCTTTCAATTCTATTTCCATTTGACATATGATGAAACAGGCTCAGAGAGGTTACTAATTTGTTAGTTACTAACTTGTCTAAGCTTAAACAGCCAGAGTCACAGAATGAAGTCTGTAAGAAAAGGGACTTTGTCTAGTTCCTGTCCTATCCCAGCAGCAAATCCATAATTGTTAACTTGATTTGATGAGTGAAATTTCAGAGCCATATGAACTCTTAACTCCAGGCACTTTCAATTTCATAAAGGAAAACATTCTTCCAAAATCTATTCTTTTATCTAAAGGACAATAGACGTTTTCCAATTCTTCCTTATATGCATCAAAGGTTTGGAACAGAATGAACAGAGGTCCAGTGGAGGCTGTCAGAACCTGAGAATAAGGATGGTCCTGCGTGTGGAACTGAAGACAGAGAGGGAGGAGAGTGTAGCACCTGGGAGAAGGGAGGTGCTCAGGTCTGATCAGGGTGTAGAGGGAGAAGTCTACGGCAGGATGTTGGAGGAGCCCGGGCAAATGTCAGAGCTTGAGAGAGGTAAGCAGGGCAGGGTACACAGGAGGGAAGCACGGGGCAGAGTGCTGGAGCTCCAGTGGGGTGAGGAGGGCATCCATGTGGCAGAGGAGGATGCATGGAACAGGCAAGTAGTAATATACACAAAATTATCAAGAGTAATGGCAGTCAGGTTTCTCACTGTCAGAGAAGGGAGTTACAAATACGGAGAGAGAAAACTAGGATGAGGACTATAGCACTGCTTGGAACTGGAATGACTGGTATGAACTCACAGTTTTCTAGATAGAAAAAACACAGCTATGGGATATATACAGGTGCATATTGTACATAACATATACAAACACATTTTTATATACTCCTTACTACTCTCCGTTGAGAGGTCCTGGGATCAGCAACACTCCAGTAGCAACAAGCATACTGAATACCTAGATTTGGTTTCTAAACACCCATCTCCACTAAAAGAAACAAGGACTCCTTGATGAAGTGGCAGATGGCAGGGAAGAAGCACAGACAAGATGAGCCTGAAACAATTCTTGTGCCACACAATAAGGACACAAAGAATAATGGAGACATATCACAAAAGCAAAGAAGCAACTAGAAGGGCCTGCCATTGGAAAAATCTGAGACAATTTGAAAAGCATCACAAAAAATAACAGGAGTAATGTATCAGAACCCAATGAATAAGCCCATGAATTCAAAGTCTGATGAAGAATGGTATGATTAGAGTTTCAAAGTACTTCACCTGGGGCTAACCTTGTGGTGTAGTGGAAAAAGCCAACACTGGCATCGCATACTGGCACCAGTTCATATCCCACCTCCTCCACTTCCAAACCGGCTCCCTGCTAATGGCCTGAGAAAAGCAGCAGAAGATGGCCCAGGGCTTGGACCCCTGCCATTCACATGGGAGACCAGGAAGAAGCTCCTGGCTGCTGGGTTCAGACTGTTCTAGCCCTGAACATTGCAACTACCTGGGGAGTGAACCAGTGGACAGAAGACCTCTTATTCTCTCCAACTCTTTCAAATAAATAAAATCTTAAAAAAAAATTAAAAAGTACCTCTCTTCAAAATACTTTATTAACAAGTGTGGCAACAGGTGTTTAAGCTAGCATTTAAGAGGCCAGTTACGAAGTCCACATCCCCTATTGGAGTACCTGAGTTCAATACCTAGCTCTGGCACCTGACTCTAGCTTCCTGCTCATGGGCACTCTGGGAGCCAATGGTAATGGGTCACGTGACTGAATTCCTGTCACCCACATGGGAAACCCAGATTGCATTTCTGGCTCCCAGATTCACTACAGCCAAGCCATTTGGAGAGTGAAATGGGATGGGAGAGAGCAGATGGGAGCTAGCTCTTTTTTTTTTTTTTTCCCTCTCTTGCTTTCTCTCTCTCTCTTTCTCTCCATCTATCGGTACCACTCAAATACGTAAATAAATGTTTGAAGTCTGTCAAATATGCCTGGCAGACCACCACCTTAATCAAATAACCAAAGTGAACATTAACAGTGAGAGACAAGTCAAAATTATGTGTTACCTGTTAATGAAAAAATGTGGCACTACTTCTGTAATACTCCTGCTAACGATGTATGACCTGATTCAAAGCGTAAGGAATCATCAGGCAAACCCCAAATGAGCATCATTTGTAAACAAGAAGTAACCTTCATCTTCAACGTTTTTAAAATCATATTTGTTAAAGACAGGAATTATTCCAGATTGAAGAAGGCAAGAGAGACCTGACAAGTAAATAAAATGCACAAATCTGAACTGAACTTTTTTCTTATTATAAAAGACATTGTTCGAGGGCCGGCGCCGTGGCTCAGTAGGCTAATCCTCCGCCTTGCGGCGCTGGCACACTGGGTTCTAGTCCCGGTCGGGGCACCGATCCTGTCCCGGTTGCCCCTCTTCCAGGCCAGCTCTCTGCTGTGGACAGGGAGTGCAGTGGAGGATGGCCCAAGTGCTTGGGCCCTGCACCCCATGGGAGACCAGGAGAAGCACCTGGCTCCTGCCATTGGATCAGCGCGGTGCGCCGGCCGCAGCGCGCTACCGCGGCGGCCATTGGAGGGTGAACCAACGGCAAAGGGAAGACCTTTCTCTCTGTCTCCCTCTACTGTCCACTCTGCCTGTCCAAAAAAAAAAAAAAAAAAAAGGAGGAGGCGGCAAGATGGTGGAATAGGCAGGGAGCACACTATTAGTCCGGAGAGAGAGACAGGTTAATATAAGTGGAGATACTGCAGGGTCAAGGAAGAGTAGGGGATGAAACAGCATAGGAAACTCTTCCGGAACTAGAGATTCACAGTGTACCTGCGTGGAGAGCGTGGGAGCCCAAGTTCGGGACACCAGCAGCAGACTCAACACACCAGCGCTGGAACGCGAGGTGAGCCGAACCACAATAGCCCGAGACACCAGCGGGCAAGTGGAAAGAGGAGGCTAGAGGGAACGAGGCTTGAAACTTCGTGGGGAAAAGTTCACCAGGCTAACTAGAAGAGAGAGAGGAAAAAAATATAAAAAAGCGACCGATACGGACACAAGTTTCTCTCTCTCCGCTCACCTCTCACAGGCGAGCAAGACAGAGCAGGCGCCATTTTGGACATACGTCATAAGCAGGGCGACCTCAGGTCTGCACCAGCCCTGAGCCTAGCAGAAAAACCTGACTCTGGGGGGAGGGGTGAAATAACAGGAGATTAGCATCTAACTTGGCAACCCAGTGGGAGATTGCAGGAGAATTGGAGCCCACACTGAGGGCAGCAGAGATTCCCTGTGTGGTCCGTGGGAAAGAGCTTCCAATCTCTGGCTCCTGTGGGTATATCATTTGCCTGCTAACTACCTCCAATTACATTCAGCTGTGCGGAATTACTTCCCTTTTGAATCAAAAAGAGAGATTTACCACACCTAACCTGGGAGTGTCATCTTTGACACACCCTCAGCCCTGAGGAACCAAACACAGCTCTCAGTCCACACTCATCTCAAGCCTCTAAGGCACCACTGAAAGCAGACAGTCCACTTAATATAGAGCCATAGTGTAACAAGAAAAAACACCACAGTGAAGAAACCAAATATCTCCAACATGCCAAACAACAAACGCAAAAACCGAGGTAACAAGAACAAGGAAGACACTATGACACCCCCAAATGAAAAAGACACCCCAATTCAAGATTATGAAGATGAGGAGATTGAAGAAATGCAAGAAGCAGATCTCAAAAAATTGATAAGAACATTAAGAAGTTCTCAAAAACAAATTCTTGAACTACAGAAATCCTTCATGGACAAGATAGAAAATCTCTCTCGTGAAAATGAAATCTTAAGGAGGAATCAAAATGAATTGAAACAACTAGTGGAACAAGAAATGGTGATAGTGATGAGAAATCATAATGAAATGAAGAATTCAATAGATCAAATGACCAACACATTAGAGAGTCTTAAAAACAGAATGGACGAAGCAGAAGAGAGAATATCAGACTTAGAAGACAGAGAACAGGAAAGGAAACAATCAAATCAAAGAAAAGAAGAAGAAATCAGAAATCTAAAAAATACTGTCAGGAATCTACAGGATACTCTTAAAAAACCCAACATTCGAGTTCTAGGAGTACCTGAAGGCATGGAGAGAGAGAAAGGATTAGAAGGCCTTTTTAGTGAGATACTAGCAGAAAATTTCCCAGGTTTGGAGAAAGACAGAGACATCCTAATACAGGAAGCTCATAGAACCCCTAATAAACATGATCAAAAGAGCTCCTCACCACGACACGTCGTAATCAAACTCACCACAGTGAAACACAAAGAAAAGATCCTAAAATGTGCAAGAGAGAAACGCCTGATTACTCTCAGAGGATCTCCAATTAGACTCACAGCCGACTTCTCTTCAGAAACCCTGCAAGCTAGGAGAGAATGGCGAGACATAGCCCAGGTGCTAAGAGAGAAAAACTGCCAGCCCAGAATATTGTATCCTGCAAAGCTCTCATTTATGAATGAAGGTGAAATAAAGACCTTTCACAGCAAACAGACATTGAAAGAATTTGTCGCCACTCGTCCAGCCCTGCAAAAGATGCTTAAAGATGTGTTACATACAGAAACACAGAAACACGGTCACCAATATGAAAGAAGGTAAAGGTAGGAAACCTCACACCAAAAGATCACAGGAATCTCAAACCATATATTAGAAAGTATCTTTGGCTAATGGCAGGGCAAAGTTACTCCTTCTCAATAGTCACATTGAATGTTAATGGCTTGAACTGTCCAGTTAAAAGACACCGATTGGCTGATTGGGTTAAGGAACAAAACCCATCCTTTTGCTGCTTACAAGAAACCCATCTATCCAACAATGATCCATACAGGCTGAGAGTGAAAGGCTGGAAAAAGATATACCACGCCAACAGAAATGAAAAGAGAGCGGGCGTAGCCATCTTAATATCGGACAACATAAACTTTACCACAAAAACTGTTAGGAGAGACAAAGAGGGGCACTATATAATGATTAAGGGATCCATTCAACAGGAAGATATAACGATTATCAACGTATATGCACCTAATTACAGGGCACCAGCTTATTTAAAAGACTTGTTAAGGGACTTAAAGGGAGACTTAGACCCCAATACAATAGTACTGGGGGACTTCAATACTCCACTCTCAGAGATAGACAGATCAACAGGACAGAAGATCAACAAGGAGACAGTAGATTTAAATGACACTATAGCCCAAATGGATCTAACAGATATCTACAGAACATTTCATCCTACATCTAAGG
The DNA here is from genome assembly GCF_033115175.1 of Lepus europaeus. Lineage (NCBI taxonomy): Eukaryota > Metazoa > Chordata > Mammalia > Lagomorpha > Leporidae > Lepus > Lepus europaeus. The sequence continues at coordinate 12,335,970 of NC_084828.1, read as the reverse complement.
ACTTTACATTCTTCTCAGCAGTACATGGAACCCTCTCTAGGACTGACCACATACTAGGCCATAAAGCAAGTCTCAGCAAATTCAAAAGAATTAGAATCATACCATGCAGCTTCTCAGACCACAAAGGAATGAAATTGGAAATTGGCAACTCAGGAATCCCTAGAGCACGTGCAAACACATGGAGATTGAACAACATGCTCCTGAATGAACAATGGGTCATAGAAGAAATTAAAAGAGAAATCAAAAATTTTCGGGAAGTAAATGAGGATAACAGCACAACATACCAAAACCTATGGGATACAACAAAAGTAGTGTTAAGAGGAAAGTTTATATCAATAGGTGCCTACATCAAGAAATTGGAAAGGCACCAAATAGATGAGCTTTCAAGTCATCTCAAGGATCTAGAAAATCTGCAGCAAACCAAACCCAAACCCAGTAGGAGAAGAGAAATAATTAAAATCAGAGAAGAAATCAACAGGATTGAATCCAAAAAAACATTACAAAAAATCAGCCAAACGAGGAGCTGGTTTTTTGAAAAAATAAACAAAATTGACACCCCATTGGCCCAACTAACTAAAAAAAGAAGAGAAAAGACCCAAATCAATAGGATCAGAGATGAAATGGGAAACGTAACAACAGACGCCACAGAAATAAAAAGAATCATCAGAAATTACTACAAGGACTTGTATGCCAGCAAACAGGGAAATCTATCAGAAATGGACAGATTCTTGGACACATACAACCTCCCTAAATTGAGCCAGGAAGACATAGAAAACCTAAACAGACCAATAACTGACACAGAAATTGAAACAGTAATAAAGGCCCTCCCAACAAAGAAAAGCCCAGGGCCAGATGGATTCACTGCTGAGTTCTACCAGACATTTAGAGAAGAACTAACTCCAATTCTTCTCAAACTATTCAGAGCAATTGAAAAAGAGGGAATCCTCCCAAATTCTTTCTATGAAGCCACCATCACCTTAATTCCTAAGCCAGAAAGAGATGCAACATTGAAAGAGAATTACAGACCAATATCCCTGATGAACATAGATGCAAAAATACTCAATAAAATTCTGGCCAATAGAATGCAACAACACATCAGAAAGATCATCCACCCAGACCAAGTGGGATTCATCCCTGGTATGCAGGGATGGTTCAACATTCGCAAAACAATCAACGTAATACACTACATTAACAGACTGCAGAAGAAAAACCATATGATTCTCTCAATAGACGCAGAGAAAGCATTTGATAAAATACAACACCCTTTCATGATGAAAACTCTAAGCAAACTGGGTATGGAAGGAACATTCCTTAATACAATCAAAGCAATATATGAAAAACCCACGGCCAACATCCTATTGAATGGGGAAAAGTTGGAAGCATTTCCACTGAAATCTGGTACCAGACAGGGATGCCCTCTCTCACCACTGCTATTCAATATAGTTCTGGAAGTTTTGGCCAGAGCTATTAGGCAAGAAAAAGAAATTAAAGGGATACAAATTGGGAAGGACGAACTCAAACTATCCCTCTTTGCAGATGATATGATTCTTTATTTAGGGGACCCAAAGAACTCTACTAAGAGACTGCTGGAACTCATCGAAGAGTTTGGCAAAGTAGCAGGATATAAAATCAATGCACAAAAATCAACAGCCTTTGTATACACAGGCAATGCCACGGCTGAGGAAGAACTTCTAAAATCAATCCCATTCACAATAGCTACAAAAACAATCAAATACCTTGGAATAAACTTAACCAAAGACGTTAAAGATCTCTACGATGAAAACTACAAAACCTTACAGAAAGAAATAGAAGAGGATACCAAAAAATGGAGAAATCTTCCATGCTCATGGATTGGAAGAATCAATATCATCAAAATGTCCATTCTCCCAAAAGCAATTTATACATTCAATGCAATACCCATCAAGATCCCGAAGACCTTCTTCTCAGATCTGGAAAAAATGATGCTGAAATTCATATGGAGACACAGAAGACCTCGAATAGCCAAAGCAATCCTGTACAACAAAAACAAAGCCGGAGGCATCACAATACCTGATTTTAGGACATACTACAGGGCAGTTGTTATCAAAACAGCATGGTACTGGTACAGAAACAGATGGATAGACCAATGGAACAGAATAGAAACATCAGAAATCAATCCAAACATCTACAGCCAACTTATATTTGACCAAAGATCCAAATCTAATCCCTGGAATAAGGACAGTCTATTCAATAAATGGTGCTGGGAAAATTGGATTTCCACATGCAGAAGCTTGAAGCAAGACCCATACCTATCACCTTACACAAAAATTCACTCAACATGGATTAAAGACTTAAATCTATGACCCGAAACCATCAAATTATTAGAGAGCATTGGAGAAACCCTGCAAGATATAGGCACAGGCAAAGACTTCCTGGAAAATACTCCAACAGCACAGGCAGTCAAAACCAAAATTAACATTTGGGATTGCATCAAATTGAGAAGTTTCTGTACTTCAAAAGAAACAGTCAGGAAAGTGAAGAGGCAACCAACAGAATGGGAAAAAATATTCACAAACTATACTACAGATAAAGGATTGATAACCAGAATCTACAAAGAAATCAAGAAAATCCACAACAACAAAACAAACAACCCACTTAAGAGATGGGCCAAGGACCTCAATAGACATTTTTCGAAAGAGGAAATCCAAATGGCCAACAGACACATGAAAAAATGTTCAAGATCACTAGCAATCAGAGAAATGCAAATCAAAACCACAATGAGGTTCCATCTCACCCCGGTGAGAATGGCTCACATTCAGAAATCTACCAACAACAGATGCTGGAGAGGATGTGGGGAAAAAGGGACACTAACCCACTGTTGGTGGGAATGCAAACTGGTTAAGCCACTATGGACGTCTGTCTGGAGATTCCTCAGAAACCTGAACATAACCCTACCATACAACCCAGCCATCCCACTCCTTGGAATTTACCCAAAGGAAATTAATTTGGCAAATAAAAAAGCCATCTGCACATTAATGTTTATTGCAGCTCAACTCACAATAGCTAAGACCTGGAACCAACCCAAATGCCCATCAACAGTAGACTGGATAAAGAAATTATGGGACATGTACTCCATAGAATACTATACAGCAGTAAGAAACAACGAAACCCAGTCATTTGCAACAAGATGGAGCAATCTGGAAAACATCATGCTGAGTGAATTAAGCCAGTCCCAAAGAGAAAAATATCATTTGTTTTCCCTGATCGGTGACAACTGAGCGCCAAAGGGGAAACCTGTTAAGTGAAATGGACACTATAAGCAACAATGAACTGATCAGCTCCTGTCCTGACTTTACATGTACAATGTAATACTTTATCCTTTTTAGTATTTGTTGTTGTTGTTGTTGTTCTAGTACTATTGGTTGAACTCAGTAATTAACACACAATTATTCTTAGGTGTTTAAATTTTAACTGAAAAGTGATCCCTGTTAAATCTAAGAGTGGAAAAAGAGAGGGAGGAGATGAACAATTTGGAACATGCTCAATCGGACTGGCCGCAAATGGTGGAGTTAGAAATGTGCCAGGGGATTCCAACACAATCCCATCAAGGTGGCATGTACCAATACCATCGCACTAGTCCAAGTGATCAATTTCAGCTCACAATTGATAGCTCTGATAGGTCTAAGAGTCAAAAAGATCACACAAACAAGACAAGTATCTGCTAATACTAACTGATAGAATCAAAAAGGGAGAGAAAGATCCAACATGGGAAGTGGGATACACAGCAGACTCATAGGATGGCAGATGTCCTAAACAACACTCTGGCCTCAGAATCAGCCCTCAAGGCATTCAGATCTGGCTGAAGAGCCCATGAGAGTATAGCAGGCATGGAAAGCCAAGATATCATGGAAAAAAAAAAAAAAAAAGACCTAAATGAATGATCTCTGTGAGTGAGATCCCAGTGGAAAGAACGGGGCCATCAAAGAAGGAGGTACCCTTCTCCAAAGGGAGGAGAGAACTTCCACTTTGACTATGACCCTATCGGAATAAGATCAAAGTCAGCGAACTCTAAAGGCTTCCATAGCCCTGGCAACTCATGACTAGAGCCTAGGGAGATTACTGACGCCATGAACAGGAGTGTCAAATTGTTAAATCAGCAACAGGAGTCACTGTGTACTTACACCCCATGTGGGATCTGTCCCTAATGTGTCGTCTAAAGCCAAGTGATGCTATAACTAGTACTGAAACAGTATTTTTATACTTTGCATTTCTGTGTGGGCACAAACTGATGAGGTCTTTACTAATTATATACTGAAGTGATCTTCTGTATATAAAGAGAATTGGAAATGAAAAAAAAAAAAACAACCTGGTGTTAAAATGGAAATGGCATAGAAAATTAATTAATTTGAAAAAAAAAATTATGTAGGATCTCTGTCTTTAATGTGCTGTACATTGCTATTTAATGCTATAATTAGTAATCCAATGGTAGTTTTTTCACTTTATGTTGCTATATGGGCAAAATGTTGAAATCTTTACCTAATATATACTAAACTGATCTTCTGTATACAAAGAGAATTGAAAATGAATCTTTACATGAATGGAAGGGGAAAGGGAGCGGGAAAGGGGAGGGTTGCGGGCGGGAGGGAAGTTATGGGAGGGGGGAAGCCATTGTAACCCATAAGCTATACTTTGGAAATTTATATTCATTAAATAAAAGTTTAATAATAAAAAAAAAAAGACATTGTTCGGACAATTGATGAAACCCAAATGGAGCCTGAGGATTGGATATTAGTAATGTATCAACGTTAATTTGATATATGGCTGTGTCACAGTTAAACAGAAGAACTTTCTTCTAGGAAACACATCATGGGATATCACATCAAATCAATAATGGGGTGTCAAGTCAGCAACTCTCAATTCAGAAAAGTTTCTTGTACTGAATTTCAACTGTGTTACATATTTCAAACTGTTTTATAATTTAAAAAATGTAATAAGCAAAACCAAACTTTAAAAAGGACATATTTCTAAATTAAGAAGCTTTCATACCTAAATGGCTTTAATAAGATAAACTCTTATAATACTTTGTCGGCCTTGCCCCGCTTTTTCTTTTTACATGTTTGTTTATTTGTTTGCATCTACTTGAAGGGCAGAGTGACACAGGGATAGTGAGAGTGCTGGTTCACTTCCCAAATGCCTGCAACAGCCAGCGCTGGGCCAGACTACAGACCAGAGCCCAGAACTCCATCTGTGTCTTCTATGTGGGCAGCAGGGACTCAAATACTTGAGCCATCATCGGCTGCCTCTCAAGCTGGATAGGAGGCAGGTAGTGGCCAGAACTCAAATCAAAACTCCAATATGGGATGTAGACGCAGCTTAACCTACTGTGCCAGAGCACCTGTACCCCGCCCCCTTACATTGTTTTTAAACATTTATAGGCCGGTACCGTGGCTTAACAGGCTAATCCTCCGCCTTGTGGCGCCGGCACACCAGGTTCTAGTCCCGGTCAGGGCGCCGGATTCTATCCCAGCTGCCCCTCTTCCAGGCCAGCTCTCTGCTATGGCCCGGGAAGGCAGTGGAGGGTGGCCCAAGTCCTTGGGCCCTGCACCCGCATGGGAGACCAGGAGAAGCACCTGGCTCCTGGCTTCTGATCAGCGAGATGCGCCGGCTGCAGCGGCCATTGGAGGGTGAACCAACGGCAAAAAGGAAGACCTTTCTCTCTGTCTCTCTCACTGTCCACTCTGCCTGTCAAAAAAAAAAAAAAATTATTTATTTGAAAGTCAAAGTTACACAGAAGGGAAGGAGAGGCGGGGGGGGGGGGATCTTCTATCCGCTGGTTCACTCCCCAAATGGCCACTCTGAAGCCAGGAGCCAAAGCTTCTTCCAAGTCTCCCATGCAAGTGCAAAGGCCCAAGGACTTGGGCCATCTTCTACTGCTTTCCCAAGCCATAGCAGAGAGCTGGATTAGAAGTGGAACAGCTGGGATACGAACCAGCGCCCATATGGGATGCCGGCACTGCAGGTGGTGGCTTTACCCGCTACGCCATAGCACCAGCCCCCTGTACATTTTTTTAAATGAGGAAAATATATTTCTTTTTGAGGTGCTATAAAATAAACAAAAATGCAAGATGTAATATGGATAAGCCTAATTAGATTACTGATCCACTTTTCTGTTAATTTAATTCTAGAAAATAATTCGAGAATTTTCTACTACAAATAATTTAAAATAAGAAAGCTTAAACTCTATTATATAGGATAACATGCATAATCTTTAAATACATATGGCATTTGTAAATACTTCACAAAATCCATTTCTTTTCCCCTTAATGTTATCTTCTTGCAAATACGTCAGCTAAAATGACCAATTTGTTGTTCTTCAACGAGTCCTACATTCTTTTTTCTGTGCATAGTGTTCTTTCTATCTGGGATAATCTTTAGCTACCTTTGTATTTTCATATATTACTCACCCTTCCTAAAGTTGTCCCTGATCACTGTAGTTGGAAATAAGTCTGCTGTCTTATTTAAACTAAAGTCACTTGTATACCAACAATAGAAACCAGGTCTTCTTTCTATGTCACCGGATGGCAACCTTACACAGTCTGAACACTGCCGCATTGAGCAAGTAGTCATCTAAGAACACAAAAATTAATCGAGAGGTTGTGGCACAAAAACAACTGCTTTGGGGGCCGGCATTGTGGCAAAGTGGGTAAGGGCATTGCCTGTGACGCCCCAGCTGCTCCATTTCCAATCCAGCTCCCTGCTAATGGCCTGAGAAAAGCAGTGGAAGATGGCCCAGGTGCCTGGGCCCCTGTCACTCACATGGGAGACCCAGAAGAAGCTCCTGGCTCCTGGCTTCCGCCTGGCCCAGTGCTGGCCATTGAATCCAGCAGGTGGAAGATCAAGCGATCTCTGTCTTTCTCTCTCTCTCTCCCTCTCTTGCTCTCACTAGCTCTGACTTTTAAATAGATAAAGATTAACATTCTCCCTTACCATTGTTAGTATTTCAATGCCCTCATTACTGAAGTCTACATTTAACAATTCCAGTAAGGTCTGGAAATCTTCATATGTGTATTTCTGTGGTAGGCAGTGAAGCAGGGGTGGGAGAAA